>NC_134569.1:109088982-109688982 GCF_050947875.1 Dermacentor variabilis | reverse complement strand
TAACGCAGAAGAGCGACAACGGTCCCGGAGCAGAAAGGCAACTGCTTTATTGCCAAGAACGGCTTGTTCTTATACAGAAAACGCTATGACGTCTCAGGGTCATGTGGCGTCACTATATCGGAGCATAGTTAGATAGCACAAGGCGTCACACACAAGCTTGCGCTACAACAGGCCCCATAATTCAGCCACCATCAATTGGCAGCTACCGTGTGTGACACACACCGTGGGCGTGTGTCATTCATTTATAAGGCTCTACATCTAAATATAAACCACGGCTGCTCTACAACGCGCAAGGAAGTGCCAGCACTCTTGTTCGAGTGCTGTCATATTTGCAGAGAATTGCTGTTAGACAATGAAAGTATCGAGGCACGGCTTCGCAAATCACAGGCAACTTTTTTTTTCAGGTGTCTGTCTATTTTACAGCAGATATGTTACTTCAACTTGACGAAGTGAGAAATGTACGCTACAGGACGACCACTCTGAAACTTCCTCCAAACGTCGACTCGATATGTCAACAAAGACTGACTGCTTGAATAAATGGGGTGTACGCGATGAAAGTTAGCGAGGATTTCGCGCATGTCATGTCTGATGTGCGGCAAAAACGAAAAATAGATGTGAGAAAGTTTGACGCTTCCTGGAAATTCCTGTCAACAGCGCTTTATAATTTTATGGCGTATTCAACAGTGCGCCCTTTCAGAGCTGTCGCGCGTATCAAGATGAAATCTGGAAGGAATGTTGTGGCGGCTCTTAAGAGAAATATCCTGGAGGATTTCCGAACTCGTGTGCTACGAGGCTTCTGCCGTCGCTCCAAAAATGTCTTATTCGTAGACCACGGCTTCGAATGGCTGCCCCCGTTCTGTCTGTTGAAAGCAGGTGATATGCATCCCAGTTTTAATGAGTATGAACTCCTTGAGGAGCTTCGCAAGTCTGCCCGAAACATGCGCCGTAAAGAATACTTCCATGACCAGTACCGGTTCACAAGAAAGTTCACTCGCTCTCTCTCGGCACAAACATTGGGCTACACTGCAACGCGATAGGTGCTTACTAAGGCTGCACTGCGGTACATCATGGCTGCTTACAAAACTCGTGCGGCCTATCGGCACAACCAGTCAACTGAAAAACAAAACAAAAACGCACTCATCGAGTTGTCAAATAATCCTGGCATTGTCATTAAGCCTTCAGATAAGCCTTTTGTCATTCTTAATCTAAGTGACTATGTGAACAAAGCAGAAAGGTAGCTGTTAGATCATAACTTCTACAAATGCCTTCGTCCGACCCAACCAACGAGTTCAAAGCTAAATTGCAAGATATTCTCGCCCTACTAGTAAAAACTAAAAATTATATGAGACGACAGCTCGTTCACTAATCCCACTAAACACAGTGGCAGGCCGATTTTATCTCTTGCCCAAGATACATAAAGCGAATAATCCAGGTCGCCCCATTGTTTCTAACATATGCACCGTTATTGATAATCTATCTAGGTATTTAGATTCTCTTATTAATAAGATTCCGGCCACTTTTCCTTCATTAATAAAGGACATAAATCATTTCCTGAAAGACATCTTGGATGCCAATATCCCCAACATTTGCATTCTGGTGACAGCTGATGTCACGTGTCTGTACACAAATATACCACACAGCGATGGACATCCACTATCATGAAGACCTATGGGGAATATGATTTCGATAATTGCCAGTGAAAATATTGCTATTCTCGTAAAGCTCATCGTCAAATTAAACAATGTTTAATTCAACAATTCACAGTACGTTCAAGTTAACGGAACTTCTATGGGCACTAATGTGGGCCCCAACTATGCGAATATATTTATGGGCATCTTTGATAAAAATTTTTGTTACAACACAACTCTAAGGCCACCTTAGTATAAACGTTTCATAGAAGACATTTTCATGATTTGTCCCCAAGGGGAGGCAAGCCTATCAAGCTTCATTCAAAACTTCTATGATACTCATCCGTCCATCACCTGGTCTCATCATTACTAGTTGACAACTGTAAATTTCCTCGAAGGTAGGGCCACGGCCTCCACAAGGACGGCTATCCGCAAAACTTTTCTGTAAACTAGCCACCAGGCACCAACTCTTATACTTTCTGAATAGTCACGTCCGGCATTGTAAGACGGGAATATACGTACGTTACAGCCAGGCCGCATCGATTCTAAAGAATACGCTCCCACCGCGACAATTTCCTTTCAAACTGCCAAGAACTAAAAGATTATCTCCTCCAACGGAAATATCCACCGCAAATAGTTGAAGACGCCCTAAAACGTGCAGACCAACTAAACCGATTTAATCTCTTTAACGCTAATCCGACCTATTTTAACATATCTCAGGCGAATCAACGTCCTGACTCGCTCTGCGTGCGCACCAAGAGTAGCTCTCATTATGAAACGACACCACAACATCCTAGTAAGAAACGAATGCCTATAAAATATTTTCCCGGAACTACCGAGCTTGAGTACCGACGGTCAAGAAACCTTCGCGACAATCTTTCATTCTCAAAGCTGGCACTGCGTACAGAAAACGGCTGCACTCCTTGCGACAAACCGCGATTTAAGATGTGAGAGCGTATGGTAGCATATATATATATATATATATATATATATATATATATATATATATATATATATATATATATATATATATATATATATATATATATATATGTGTGTGTGTGTGTGTGTGTGTGTGTGTGTGTGTGTGTGTGTGTGTGTGTGTGTGTGTGTGTGTGTGTGTGTGTGTGTGTGTGTGTGAGCGTGCTAACATTGCAGCAGTACTTTGGAGCGCGAATAAAATGAAAGAGAAGACACTGGTTGGAGCTGTTAAGTCAGCCATACCGTTTCGACAGCCTTGTGTTGTGTTGTAAATACATTCTCTTAACCTTCCTACCTCTGCGTGATGATCTCCGTGATAGTATACATATTCTGGTTTGCAGTCCAAGACTTTCACACGCCGCTTCGACAAGTACACAAATTTTTTTTTTAATTTTTTAATACATACAAAGGCCGCTGAAAATTTTTTGCTCGACGCTTTGCACACGTATGCGTCTCTTTAATACGTTCTTGTGAGGGCGTTACTTGTAGGCAGCCAGCAGCACCGTCAACGCCACCTGTGTCAGCCCAATTGTTCTGGCGGGGTGCAGAGCCTGTAAGCGTTTGAGCAAGGCGTGGAGTTTGCTAGAAAAAAAATCACTAGACAAGATCCTCGCGCTGCGACTGTTCAGGTACCACGCTTACAGCTTATGGCTTATATAGTTTATGGCTGTATCTAATCTCTGATTTTGTGGAGATATTAATTATTACGCGTTATATTTCTAAACTGCCGAGCAATTGCAGTTCTCCCGACACAAGAAGACGACAACACTCTGCGCACGCGCATGTTCATTGAGATTTGGTGCGCTTGTAACGCTGTAGTTCTACTGAATATTATTATCAACCGGCAAATTTTCAACGCCTTTACCAAGCTGCGGAAGGACGACACTATTACTCCCTATTACTTGCTCCCTATTACTTGCATGCTGGCTCCGCCGCCCGTCGTATAATTAAAAGCTCCTGTAAATGCCAGCCTTGCGGAGTGTCCTCGAGTTGTGGGGAACACTGCTAAAGCGGTGCCTGAGCTCAGCGATGAAAATCCCGCCATCAGAACGAGAACCACCTGATCGCCCGGAAAACGCTCGAAGGATCGCTACGGGAGCCGTAATCTGTTCGTCTCGAACCATGCCTCGTTGGAGGCTGGGTGACGATTCTAGAAGGTCGCGCAAGTCTGCCTGTGACTTTGTGCGCCTCATGAAAATCGCGCCTATTTCTCACACACCGTGTGTAAACTTCATTCTAACGCACCCTTCTATTGCAACGAGCACCCAATTTACGCAGTCAAAAAAGAAAAGTGTACTGCCGTCAGCTGTTCAATGACCAAACCTTCGCGGTAAAGGGGGGAGTACTAGCTATTTAGACACATATGAAAAAAAAAAAAGTCGCAATTTCTTCCGAAAAGCGAAGCATTGATTGCGATAGCAAAGCACTCGACAACAACACGAAGCAAGTCTCATAGTTTCATTGGTCGTATAAAATGCAGTGACCATTCGCTTAATAATTACGTTACCAAGCGTAGTGTTACGCGTTACACGTGCCAACACGAGCGGATCTCACTCGATGACCACGAACGCTCGCTATGACAACACTAGCGCGGTGAAGAGCGGCGGCAGCGGCGAGCGACTTGCCCTACGGGCTGCCGCCTGCTTCAGCACGAAGGAGGGGCGGGAAAACACAACGCGCACAAAGCAGCCATCTGCCCTCGGCAAGCGCAGCCTTTGTGCCCAAAACAGATTGCCTCTAACATAAGACGCTCGAGGTCGTTCTCAGCCGCTCCCGAATTAAAACGGGCCGCCAATCTGCCTTGCCCTCTCCTCCACCCTCCCCCTCCTTCTAGCAGGCGCTCCCCTCCCCGCCCTTCCTCTCGCGCACACGCGGAGACGACGCGCATCCGCTTCACACCTGTCCCTGCGCGTGTAAGACGCCGCCTCGAGCCTCCACCCTTCACGGCTCTCCCTCGCACCTAGAGCACACAGTGCGCGGCCGCGATCTTATCGCACTTGGAGTTTATAAGGAACATCACGGTGATGGCGACGACACCGCCGCGATGACGAGGGCAGAAATTCGCCTGGATTGTTGATATAAGTGTTATCGCAATAAAGGTTTTGTTGCATCCGAGCTACAATTGGACCGGGCATCACTCATCTTTGCGGCCGGAAGTATCTTATCACAGGGGCGTCTCATCTTCAATATCGTTCATGGCATTTGAGATAGCTTCTTTTCTAGGGGCCTTGCGACGTGACCTTCTTTCTCGCGTTTGCCCAACCATTGTGCGCATGCGTCAGTTGGGTGAGAGACATATGGGGACTTTTGCTTCTCGAAATCTGACTTTCCCTTTTTACTACAGTACTGCGGAGGAGGACGAGCGCTTTGCTCAGTTTCTTCCTAGCCGAACTGCACTTCGCGGCAGCTGATAAATACTTCGGAATAAGCTCACTCTCCGTTCGTCTTTCGTGACGCCGCGCCAAAGCATGGCGCCCGTGTCTGGAAGCTTGACCAGGCCTGACACGGAGGGTTCCTGCCAAGGGGAGCGATGCGACCCGGTGCGAAACGTGAGAAGGAGAGGAGGGGGGGGTGCTTAGGTAGATGTCACTTTAGCTACCGGAGACTAATGAGTAATGATGCGTTGCTACTGGGACTTCCCTTTGTTATAACATATTCGTTTGCAGGTTATACCGTACTTGGGTATAACGTAGAACGCGCCCATGTTGCATGTACTCCTCCTGTCGCCGACGACCGTGTGTCACGGGCACAGTACCGGAAACCCCCTGCGCGAAGCGGCAAAACTTATGTTATGTGCGCCCCAGTAACACGGGGCAATCGCTGACGACAAAAAGCCGACGCTTCGCCATTAAAGACTTTGTATCAGCCGCTGTGATCCCGTTTGGACGGAAGTTTAGGCGGCCATTAAGCAGGAGAAATGTGCGAAAAGGCACATTTAGAAGCAACATTTCTCAGCAAAAGGTCCCCAAATTTCTCTCTGGGGTCCTTTTGCATCGGGCAAACGCGATAAAGAAGTTCTCCTGGCCTTAGGGACCATGGCAGTCTAACGAACTAGCGAAGCAGGCGCAAAGCTACCGCCGCTGACAATAGCTGGTAATGCCAATCACAGTAGCTTCGTCACTATTGTATAGTTAGTTTCGTATTTGAATATAACACACATGTTACTTCTGGTATCATTCTTTTGGAAAAAAAAATGTGCGTCAAAATAGAGCGAACACGGTAATTGTGGAACCGTTGAAAGCACTCTCACGAGAGAACATTTCTCTAGGCAGGCTACGCGGTGCCTGAGTGAATGTAATCGTAAAAAGTGTGCTGTGGAAGTTGTCGTGCTGCGTCGCTCGCCACCTCAGCAACTCGGAGCAGCGTAGTTGAAGCTAGGTGTGCGGACAACCAACCAGAAGATGAGCACCAGAACAGGGCCTCCTTCGTTGTCCGTCACTGATCACCCAGCCCTGTAGAATTATTTACACCCGTAAAAGTGCATAGGCGTGTGGATGAGTCTGTAAATGACCCCCTTACACCAAAAAAAAAAGTTTTGGGTTAATTATAAACAAATTTGCCTTTATTCTCATTTAGAAGCGTACATTATATTACGATGCTCGTGTGACGTAGAGTGAACGAGAGTTACGGAAGGGTTAGTACTAGTAGTGCACAGTGAGCAAGTCAACTTCCCGTCTCTCGGAACACTCAGCCCACTCTCGCTAGCTGATTGGTCAACATGATCCCTAGCCTTGGCTGCACTGAAGCGAGACTGAGAGTGCGAATGGCAACAGCGCCACAGCAGGTCTTCTTCTTCTTTCTTTGGAAAACGTCTTTATAATGTTTATAATAGCTGGGCGTTTCGCCCCGGAAGAGAAGTAAGAATGAAGCAAAGCGGAGCAAAGCGAGATGATACTGGCAAGAGCGCCCATACACCCACCATGGTAGTGTCGGAACATGGAGCGTGCAATGAAAAAAATAATGAAGAAAAACGTAAAGTCGTGAGGACACGTAATATGCTCCCTATTCTTCACTGCGTGATCGAAAACGCCTTCGGTAAGTCCTACGGAAGAAGGTTCGCGAAACGACGCGGCGTTCACTCAGTGCGTTTTGGAGCCTTGTGAAAGAGAGTTGTAGTCACCTTTTGAACTTAACGCTGGCTGCGAACTGAACATCTCGGTTGCGAACAGTACAAGGGGAAACTGGGCGGTGTAAATCCTTTGAAGTACTCAAGTGCAGTGTGGATGAAATTTCGAAAGATGTTCGGAGGGGTACATACATGAAATACGATGGGCTGACTATAGCAGTCAAGAATTCGCATAGTTGAAGTGGTTGAAACATCAAAGTCTAAGAGGAAAAAAAGCAACTGCATAGCCGACTGGCAAGTATTGTCCTCTGTATCAAAGGGCTCAAACACGCGGGCGCGGGACAAAAATGGCCTCTTCGTCCACCACTTGCTGCGCGGCGCCGTAGCGAGACGTGAAAAGGAGTGAAAAGTGCCGTTCCTTCTATACTATCAGCACCTCTTGCACATTTTCTTCATTTAATGCGATTTGCAATCTTTGACAACTTTAGGCGCTTTTCGACGGGGTGAAATGCGAAAACACCGGTGTACTTAGAGTTAGGTGTACGTTAAAGAATCCCAGATAGTCGAAATTTCCGGAGTCCTCCACTACGGCGTGCCTCATAATCAGAAAGTGGTTTCGGCACGTAAAACCCCATTATTTAATTTTTTTAGGCGCTTTGAACGTATCTATCTATCTATCTATCTATCTATCTATCTATCTATCTATCTATCTATCTATCTATCTATCTATCTATCTATCTATCTATCTATCTATCTATCTATCTATCTATCTATCTATCTATCTATCTATCTATCTATCTATCTATCTAAGCTAGCTAGCCAGCCAGCCAGCCTCTTACATCAGCACAGTACCCCAAGTTATATTCCGGCTTGTGTACGTGATCATGGTCGTGGTGCCGTCGTGGTCATTCCACTGTCGTCATTCCAGCTTCGTCACCTTAGCATCCTGATACTTTCGTCGTCCCACCCACTGCGCAGACCAAGTGGCCTACATTGTCTAATAGTTTGGGCCACTAGGTGTGCGTTCCAAGTCGTGAAGATGTCGTACTCGTTACATCGTCGTAGTCATTCCAGCTTTATCATCCGACTCTCGTCATAGTATCGTCGTCACGCCATCGTCGTGACGCACTCGACATGTATACGCTGTCATACCGTCACGGTGATGCCGTTCTGGTCGTTCTATAGTCGCCACTCCAGCTTCGTCATACGACTTTCGTCATGCCGTTGTCGGGGCGCTATTGCCGCCACGCCGTCGTCATTACACTGCCTATGTCGTTTCATTACCGTCATTCCGTATTCGGCATTCTACCGTAAAATTGCTATCTTCATTTAATCGTCATTACGACGCCGTTGCCGTGGCATCGTCGTCATTGCGTCGTCGTCAGACGGTCGACGGTTGTTGTGGTTGTGCATCGTCCTCATTCCAGCTTCTTCATCTGGTTGTCATACCATCATCGTCATACACTCATCGTCATCCAATTGTTTTCATGCCAGCGTTGGCACGTCGGCGTTGTGATACCCTCGTCAGAATGCTCATCTCGTTTTCGTCGAACCGTCGTCGTCATACCGCCTTTGTCATTGGATCCACCGACCTCACTGCGCTTCGCATTTACAACGTCGGCAGTGCGTCGTTGTCGTACAGGCGTCGTCAAGCCGCCATGCTCGTTGGCGAGTGGGGCCGTCGAAGGCCATAGAAATGTGGGCTGATGCAGGAGTCAGTGGATATTGTATATAGCCGAAACAAGGAAGGTCTCACATCATGCAGATCCTTACAGATCATAAGTAAACGTGAATTCGGTAACACAGCGTGTCTGTTATAACACTGCTTGAATTTTAATCGCGTCACCGTCGACGGCCATCGTAACATAGGTTCAGCCGTATGTCTTATGTTGATACTGTGAGCGAGCAGAGATGAATGGAAAAATTCGATAAGGTGATTGTGCTCCCGGTCATGCTCACTGTTTACTCTGATTGCTTCCTGAGCTGCGATAGGCGCTGTGCGTTAATATAAATTCGAATACAATTGTTTTTGCTCCTACGTTTTCCACCAGAAACAGTGAGAAATAAAAATCAAAGCCCCTTTCTTAAAGAAGGATGGTTGAGCGCGACGATTTTCCTCAATGCAAACGAAATGAAAGTCCAAAGCCAGCAGCCACGCAACGAACCCAAAAAATCCTGAGTGACCTGACGCTCACTTGATTGCTTGTTTAGGATTGTATCTTTCAGATCCTAAAACGAGGCTGTGTTCACGCACACTTGCTGCCTCCGATAAGCAGGTAATATCAGTTAATCGCGACAGGGTTGGTCTCATGCCTAGCAGACGCAACTTGCAGTGAACTCTGTCTGTATGCGCTACTCTCGCTGAGCTCGTCGCTTCCAACGCCGTTATCACGCACTGACCGGCCGGCCAGTCGGCGCTGGCGCGGTATACTGCGAATGTAAACGGTAGTGTTCTACGCAGAGACGCAAGTTGGCTTTTCTGCAGTTCGTTTTCGGCGCTCACGGACGAATCAGCGAGGCATACAGAGCTTGGCTTTAAAAAGAGCATTCGAGACGACGGTGCAAGTGATAGAACGTTGTCCTCCTCTCCTTTTGTTTTTGCATCTCGCCGCGGTGGCGCGCGACCTGTGGACGGCGAAGTCGCTTGCCACGTACTGGCGTATTGGCTTTTATAAGGGTGTCGGCAATATGTACATAGCGCAGCCCAAGTAGGTAACCGAGATGCAAACCTTGTTAAAGATAAATAGTCGCAGAACGGTCTTTTATGTGAATCACAATAAGACAAGGAAGAAAAAGGCAGTTTGTGAAATTTGATCCCATACCGAAGCTGGAATTAGCAACATTTTATGAAAGTTCGCAAAACATGCTGTTCCATCAGACCTGTATTTATATGGAGTGGCTGCTGTAGAAAGCAGCCGTGGAAGATTTGCCATATAAATGTCTCTGTATAGACGGATAACGTATGATTACTCTTGCCCCGGGGTGCCTATAAGCGCGTGCTGCATGGTTTGAGTCATCGTGTGATCGACATTCGCGAAGAAGGCAAATTTCAGCGAAATTGCTTGGTCGCCGGTGTACTCACGAGAGACGTGAAACCTTCGTCAAGTAGGATGAGTCTAATATAGTCGGTTTTCATTGGACCAATATTGGACCGAAATGTAACTTTTACTAGAAGCGTGCGCGCAGAGCGCAGCACTGTTTTTGTGGCCTAGTCACTGGCATAATGAAGCGTTAGTTAACGGAAAGATTGCATACCGCTCTTCACTACAGTGTGCAAGAATAACAAATGTTCCGAACTGCTTTAGCTTTGACCTCAACTTCCAACGCGTGACAGAACAATAGTGACCAAGAGATTGAGCTTGCGAGTTGCATACTTAAAGGGTGTCCCAGCTAACTTTAGCCAGAGGTTAAAATGCAAATGCCACGTATCTGGACAGAACAAGGATAATGCTGTTGGCCATCCCTTGGAGATACTCAAACTATCTTTCTTTCATTCCGCCTAATTAGATAATTAGTCTTAATTATTTAACATTTCATATATTATTAGATTAAAAGTCAATGCGAAAATTGGAGAGCGACATGAAAAACTTCCGATACATCTTTCTGTTGCTCAATACGTGCTACATAAAAGTGTTCTTCCTGGCGTGAAAGAAGCCCACAAATGTACGTAAAACTGCCGCGTGACTGTCCGCTCGAGGCATTGCGTTCATGTACCAGAGAAAATACTTCTAATTGCGAGAGCAATTATATGGACACTCCTTTTGCACTTTCGCCATCTCCGTCACCGCGCTCAATATCGCGCGCACAAGGGAGGGAAGTGGGGAGAAAGCACGCTGTCTTCCGTCGCGCGCAAGACACCGGCGTAGGGGGGGGGGGTGAGGGGGGGCGTATTTTGACGGCTTCTGCGTATGGCGCGGCCGCGCGGGCCCTATCTTGAAAGCGATCTGCTATGGGGACAGAGTGCATGCGACTAGCACTGAAAGCTTTCTGTGCACTGTTTTCGCCGCTTAGTTCGCGCTGAAGCGAGAGGCAGCACGAAGGTCAACTCGCTCGCTGCTGCTGCCGCGCTTCTTCACTATAGCGTCTTGACAGCGAGTTTCCGCGGTGATCACGTGAGATGTGTTCATGTTTGCTTGAGCGCACGTGATTTCATGCTTTTTTAATTTAGCTAGTAAGCGAATGTTTACAAGTTTATACGGCCGACAAAATTACTTTCCTTGCTTCGTGTAGCTGTCTAATAATTTACTATCGCAATTAATGCTTCAGCTTTCGGGCGAAACCATGGCCTTTCTTGCGAACGGTAGAGACCGGTGATTTTCAGTAGGTTCTGCACGCCGTATTATTACTTTGAATAAAAGCCAGACATTTACATGTGAGAGGTGACCCTTATGATTCCGTATTTCTTGCGATGTGTTAAACATTCATGCAAGTGGTGGAACTCAAATCTTATGAATGCGGCTTTGGCCATTTGAAAAGTGCGCACGCGACATCAGTGTCTTCGCCGTTATGAAGACACTTGGCTTCGTCTGAAGAGGTCATCGAGCATGGTCGATCGGATTCCACGCACACAAGCTCGAGCTGTTCGCCCTGATGTGCTATTTTAGCGCCTTGTAGGGAATGTGGAAAGAGGAACTATGGGGCCCAGGTTTTCAGACCATCCTTCTCCCTTTTCGCGTGTTTTACAGCGAAGCTGTTTATCGCTAGGTTCTGGCGGATCTTGTCTCCAAGGACATGGACCAACAATTTTTCAAACGTGGGCCGATCCCGAGAAAACTTCAATGCTGGGCCGACTCGTGACATAGGTGAAGAAGGCGTTAAGCCCTTCCCATACGTGGGCCGATCGCGAAGATAGTGCAATGCCGGGCCGACGCCCCGTGGGGGGTAAGCAGTCGTTAAGCACTCCCCATACGTGGGCCAACCCCGGAGATGGTGCAATGCCGCGCCGACCCCCGGAGGGGGGGGGGCGAAGCAGGCGTTTAGCCGTCCCCATACGTGGGCAGATCCCGAAGTGAGTGCGATGCCGAGCCAATCCGCGGTGGAGGTGCAGTTCGCCATTAAAGGGACACTAAAGGCTAACATTAAGTCAACTTGGACTGTCGAAACACCATCCCAGAAACCTCGAAACGCTTGTTTCATGCGAAGAAGAGACTTATCTTAAGAGAAAATGCGTTCTGAAGCGTCCGCGTACCTCTAGCGCAGTTCAATTCGCCCGCCCTCCGTTCGAGGGGTGGTAACGTCATGGTCTCATAATGGCGTTACGCCGTCGGTGAGTAAAACGGCGCCCGCAGACGGCGCTACGGCTTTTCTGCGCAAAACGCAAACGCGCGGCCAGAAACAGAGCCAAGACAGAGCCGTACAGCAGCGCGAATGCGGAACTATCGTGGCTAGCGGAAGAGAAAGCGCGCGACGATAAGCTGGTTCTTTATTTTATGACGCCAACTTTGACGCTCGTTGAAATGGACGACCCTGACAACGACACATTGGCTCGCGATGGTGGGCTCGATTTCAGCGATTTAAGCTCTGATGAACGTGACCTGCTGCTGAGGGCTCGCGCTGCCAGCGTCGTTGCGTACTACTACGACGGCAACTATATGTCATGGCTGTACATATTCGCACATATGTAGCTTTTCCTTCGTGAAAACCAAATGCCGCACTCACCGCCCCGTCTTCGACCTGCAGTTGTTCTTGCGCTTCGGAGAATTAATGCAGGCAAGACCGACGGAACAGGTGCTACGTGAAAGCATTGCTTTGAAAGGCACTCCACATGACTTCAGCAAGTCGGCGTTGAACTCGTAATCATCTGGACGAAAGTGCAACGAGCACGCTATGCGATTTTTTGGCTCTTTGACAACGCGCTGTGACAGAGGTACGGCACTTAACCACTTAGAACGGAGAGGTTCACTTGTTGGCACATAGTGATAAGTATAACGTTGGATTCGTCGCTGCAACTGGCCTTGGCGAAGTTCCGCCGACCGTTCGCACATACCACCACATCACATGGACGTGGCATTCTCGCTGCTTGTTCCAAATGCAAGTTTCACGAGCCAGCAGAACCAGCGCAGCACGACGCGATAACGAACCAACTGAAACTCCAAAGCGCGCGCGGCGCAGAATCGAGCGAAAACGAAACCTTTCGACCACCCATACTACTGAAGGGTAACGTCAAAATGTTTCTTTAGTTTTTCTTAGAATCGAATAGAAGTAGACAAGTAGCATTTTCTTCCGTCTTATAACCTAATGACATGATCTCTTTAATACGAGTAGTTGAGTACTAGTGACATAAATAATGATGAGGAGTGCCTTTGTCATCGGGCTAGTACCGGAATGTCGCTGGGGGGTCTCAAATCGTGTCATGCATTTACCTCAATTTGTAGGTTACTAAAGCTCTGTTCGCGCTCATATTGACACCTTAGACGTCCTAGAGCATTGCTTTATCACTTTAACTTGACTTCATAGTAACCTTTATGTCCCTTTAAGAGGCCCACATTCAGCTGGTCGTCCTTGTTCACAGAGTGAAAGGGCACTTATCTTTTTTTTCTTGACGCACAAATAGTGCAGAAAGTGACTACACCACGGACTTCAGCGTAACGTCACCGTGTTGTGTTCTACAGAGTAGCTCAATGCAATACCCAGCATGGCCTTTTGAAACATTACCTACGTCATTTTATTTTGCAAGAGTTGGTATAGCTATTTGTAACATAAAGGTCTTGTTATTTTACTTTAGTTAATATATAATTTTATTGAAATATTTTTCATAGAAACATTTTACTTACACGCTATCACGTGAAAGCGTGACACACTGAATGTGGCATGTAAGCTGGAATACAGGTGTTTTATAGAAGAGCAAAAGGAATGCACGCTAGAGGGCAAGTAGTATCTTTATAGCGACAAAAATATATTTCCCAAAATGCAATGCAAACGCGACTCAACAACACCATAACGCCACACATGCCACATCTTGTTTCCCACATCTCTTTGCGTGCCGTAACACCGTCACGTCGGAGCTCGAAACTGCATCAAATAGCCGAAAGGGTGCATAAGTTTCCCTACGGAGCGAGGCGCTGACGTGCATACCTTAGTCCTTGCAGATGTTTGTTCTTGCTGAAGCGCTCTTGTCATTTGTGACGCACAGAGGCCAGAGGCCCACGAACCATTACCACGGACCGTAAAGACACGCTGTTCTGACAAACTGTGCCCGCTCCCCGGTATTTTGCACCACGAACATCGACAAAAGGGGACACTTATCGCCGCCAAACAGCGGCGGTTGTAGAGCCCGAAGGACAGCCGAGAACCCAGGAGGGGACATCTCTAAACCTGCCGCTCTACACCGCATTGCTAAAAGCGTGCCCGTCCCACCGCTCTTTTTCTCGGGGCCACGCGAGGACCGTGGAATGCAGTTGTATTTGCCGGAGCCTGCACTTTTTCTGTAGACGGTCGGGGCTTGATAACCGACGCTATTTTGGTTGGTAACAGCTTTATTTATAGTCCTGCAGAGATTTCGCCGACGGGGCCTTAGGTTTCCCACATACTTGCGTATATTATTACCAAGTGCGAAAATTACCACAGCTTGTGTAAATATTTGCACATACTGTTAATATCGATGACGGCACAGCAACAGATAAATGCCGCCTCAGTCTGGCTGAAACGAAGACGATGAAAAAAAGAACAGTGGAGCCTATTGCTAGTCGATCGCCTACTTCGTCACGCGTGGACTATGTTTTAGGTTAGCTTGTAAAGAGCTTTGAACACAAGGCATTCTGCCTTTTACTGCTCGCTCTCACTCGCTCTCTATCATCCTTCCCCTCTCTGTGTTTTCTCCGATGATGTCCACTTATTACCCCTTTGCATCTCCTCCCTGCTAGCCGAAATTCAGCTATCAGCCTTCTGAAATATGCGAGCAATATCTCCCTAATAGTTCGCAGGTTATACAGAAAATTCTGCGAGCATGTTTCTTGGTGAGATGCACGTTCGAAACGCTTGCGTTAGGGTTCCTGCTAACCACACGCAAGCTCGCTACGTGCTGTACTTAATTTTGCGACCGCAAGCTGTGCCGTAACGTGAAGAATTATTAAGTGAATTAGCAAACATTAATATCTAAACAAAATTGCAATTTGTCGTGCAGGTAACGTCAACCTAATGTCCGTACTAGCGTAGGTACGAGAATTAGCGGTATCTGTACACTTAGCAGAACACTCTAAGCGATGTCAGCGAGCACATCTATTTTACAGCCCGCATGTTAGCGGAGAGCACAAGAATGAACAATACAGATTGATTCTGAAATCCCGTAACATAAGAAAAATAAAAAAGTCCGATATATGTGTGTAGGTACGCTTCGATCACATCGACAATGAAAGGGTATGATTATCGGCGCCGAAACTTGTGTGCCACACGTGTCCTGTTACTTCACGCATGCACCACGATTCGAGATATTCTGTCTGTGGCTGCCTGACGTGCTGATGTATTCTTTCGCGCAGTAAAAATCAGTTGACGACCAACGTTCTTTCGGACCAGTTGATTTGTCTTCTAGTATTTCCCGTTTCCAACCTAAGCGTTGGAAATGCGTCAAATGTTAATAGTGTACTCTCGCGCGCCTAAGAGGTGAACTTCCTAAGCTCGGTTCTAAATTCAGTCTTTTAATAATAATAATATTTGAGGTTTTACGTGCCAAAACCACTTTCTGATTATGAGGCACGCCGTAGTGGAGGACTCCGGAAATTTTTGACCACCTGGGGTTCTTTAACGTGCACCTAAATCTAAGCACACGGGTGTTTTCGCATTTCGCCCCCATCGAAATGCGGCCGCCGTGGCCGGGATTCGATCCCGCGACCTCGTGCTCAGCAGCCCAACACCATAGCCACTGAGCAACCACGGCGGGTAAATTCAGTCTTTTCGCCAGCTGAAAGCTGCTGAAAACTGCTGAACGATGCTGCTGAACGATTCTGCTGAAAGATGGTGCTGAAAGATGCCGTTTAGGCGTACGCCTTAAGTGAAGGATTCGCGGTACCCCGCCTCAACCGTCCGGTGGCTATGACGTTGCACCGCGCAGCTCGAGGTGGCGGCTTCTATCCAAGCCAAGATGGCCGCATTTCGATGTAGGCAAAATACGAGAACGCTCGTGTACCGTGCATTGGGTGCACATTAAGGAGCTCCAGGTGGTCAGCATAATGCGGAAGCCCCCGCTGCGGCGTGCGTGATAATCAGATCGTAATTCTGGCAAGTAATACCCGCGAATTTGATTTTTAAGGAATAGCATTAACTGCGTGCCCCATCGCGTGACGCCAAATCGCGCTTTCATTCATTCAAATAACTTTATTGAGTGCCCTGTGATTTGGTGGGGTGGGCCTGGACCCCTCCTAGGTTTCGGCCGAAGGTTGTTGTCCCTTGGCGGCTTCCTCGGCTCGCTGGAAGGCCCAGAGTTGGTGCTGCAGGTGCGAGCTGAGCAACGCAGACTCCCAGCGCGCGCGGAGGCTGTAGCTGTTTGAGGCTGCATCAGCGTTAGTGTGTATTATATCCGTACATTCCCATAGGATATGCTCCTAGGGTGGCTCTAGAGTCGCATTCTCTTCACTTGTCAGTCGTGTACAAATTTGGGTGTATTAGATGCACGATAGCTGGACTCGGATAGGATCTGGTTTGTAACTGTCATCATTCGACAGACTGATTTTCGCTTAATTTTGGGTACGGCGGCGGGAATGTGCGCCTCTGCAATCTATGGTGTTATGTGATTTCGTGAAACCTGGTCATTCGATCTTCCCACCACCACTCCTCGGTAGTCGGTGAGGCGTGACTGACCTAGACACGGTCCATAGGCCCTCGAGCCATGCAGTGCGCCGCCTCATTGCTACCATCTGCTAGTGTGTGAGCGAGTGTCCAGGTGAAATCGACACTTTTGTCATGGTTATTAGCTAATTTTAGAAGTCGTAGTGTGCCATCTGAAAAAAAAAATCTTTGATGATTATCTAAGTCGATGCGAAGCATTTCTCACCTGTACTTGGAGCAAAGCCCCAACTAACTGGCGTCCTCCCAGAGAAACGCTCGTTCGAGAACCACCACAATTACGGGCCGCGACAACCTGGCGATATACGATCGGAGGCGGTCGCAGACGCCTCGAGCCGCACCAGACTCGTCTCTGAAAAAAGTGCTCTTGAAAGTAGACGTCTGCGTCCCGAAAGTGACGGGCCTCCCATAGTGGCCGCTTGGTCTCGGTGGCGTGTTCAGCGACCTTTCGCTTGGCGTGCGTCTTGCCCACGTTCCACGGCCACGCGTATCTCGCCTGCCCATCGCCTCGCCTCCTGCCTCTACGCTACGCATCGCATACCTCTGTAGTCTGTTCAGAGCCTTTGCATTCTTACGGTACTCTTCCCATTGAATCTTTGAAGGCCTATTATTGTATCTGCCAGTAGAGGCCACGCGCGTCATAGCGCAGATAGCACAACTGGGCCATACCTTTTTTGGGGGCGCAAAACCGTACCGGCGAGCCGAGCAAGGAGCGGCGTCGTCAAGCCAGCAGCGGTGTGCGAGCATGCGCGGGCAAGAGCGCACACATCCGCGTAAAGTAACGAGGGGGCAACCAACAGACAGACAGACAGACAGACAGACAGACAGACAGACAGACAGACAGACAGACAGACAGACAGACAGACAGACACAGACAGACAGACAGACAGACAGACAGACAGACAGACAGACAGACAGACAGACAGACAGACAGACAGACAGACAGACAGACAGACAGACAGACAGACAGACAGACAGATACCGGAAAGCGCATGAAGTACTATATATATGCTAATCACTGTAAAAGTGTGTTTATGATCTACATATCTACACAAGTATGGCCGGTCAGCAGCTCGTGTAGCGTTTGTTTCTCCACCTCGTCTCTTTCGCGCGTAAAGTCACTGCTGCTGCACTGATTTTGTTCTCGTGCGAAGACGCCCCGTACCATTATAATTGCTATAAGAATAAAAAAAGAATATTTCTTGACACGTTATCATGTCTGGAGATACCCCCCATTAGTCATATACGTGTGCCGATACAACCAGGCAGTTGGCCCCTCCTCCGAACCCCTCTTGCGTACTTTAGGCATGAGCTCACTACACATGGCGACTACTTTTGCATTGATTCTACTAACGCAGCAAGTCGCATCTGCCAAGAACACAATCTGCTATTACTCTCGGAAGAAATATCGCTGTCTGGTGCTCGCCGCCATACGTTTTCACTAACCTATTTCAAAGCAGTGCTAAACTGCCTGCGATGCGGTCAGGAAAGACTCAGCGAACGGTCCACATATATGCGCACTGATAGAAGGCTTTGTGGTTGCGTCGACATAAGGCTTGCAAGCTCTGCTTTTATGCCGTTTCAGAGCGTAGAAGCAGCAAACGCGAGTGCGCGACCTTGATAACCGCCCCCCCTCCCCGCCCTCGCCCGCAGACACACACAGAAAGTTTAGTTTTACAGGGCATATTTCCCTCTGTCTTTCATCTCCGCTCCCTCTTGCCTGTCATGGCCGCGTGTGCTGCTTGTTGCCGGCATGTTGAATAAACAATAAGTTGGTTATCATTCCATCCCTTGCCGTGTTTCTCCTGTTATCTGCCCCTTCTATCTGACGGTGCCGGTGGGTCAAATGTGCAAAGGAAAAAGAAAGAAATGTTTGATCTGTACCTTAGACATGTCAGGGACAAAATATGGCCTACAAAGCCTATACAAAGCCGCCGAGGAGGTACGACATGTCCAGCACGTCTCCTCCACCAGTTGCTCTCGATCCCAAAGCAACATTGCACAAAGAACTCTTTGAGGCTATCGACCGTATTGCGATAGCGAAATGTGACGGCGCTTTGATGAGCCAGGCATGGAGCAGCTGGAGAAATTCGAAGGCAAGTTGAGTGACGCCGCTAGAGGAAGACATTTCTCGGCTGACGACCTAAACACGGCATTAACCATGCACGTAGCTGATTTTGATCTAAGCCGTCTCTCGGCGCAGTTCGTACTTTCTCCTTCCATTTTATACACTGTCGAGTCTTTATCAGTTGAAAGCATTTCCATGTATCTGCAAGCAAAATCTGAACAAGTGCATGAGCTGCTAGACAGTCGTCAAATACGTGAAACTTCTTTTTGTACCTGTATTTGTAGCTTCGGCAGAACACTCACTCGGCGCTTTACTACGAATGAAAACTTATTTGCAAAACCGCATGACACAGAGGAGGCTAACACACCTTCTCACTTTGCACTTTCACAAGGAGAGGATTGTTACGCTCAACTTAGATGACGTGATCAAGGAGTGTGTCACCAGGACTGCCGACCAGTAAGGTGTGCAGTCAGTAAGGTGTGCATCTGTCATCGTACCTTTGAAATCTGGAGCAGATTGCATGTTCAAGTGTCTGCACCTATCCGGCTATCGCCTTTTCTCTCTCTCTGCTCGCTACCTCTGCCTTGAATTATGGAACGTGAATCCATAGACGAGCCGTTTAGAGCCGTACGATGAAGCGGCACTGCCTTGAATAACCCTGTGTGCATAAATAATTATTGTGCTGCCAGCAGTGCATAACACGGCGTTCCACGCCCCCCCCCCCCCCCCCCCCAGTGCATACCGTATTTTCTAAAATTACCAGATGAAGCGCACACGTATTTATTGTTTATGTAAGCTATTATAGAGTAATTAGCTGCAGTAACCGTGTAGGCTAAAATTAATACAGTGCCAGAGATGCACGGAAACAATATGTTCCATGAATAATGTGAGCGTAACATATCAGGATATCTTTTACATATAAAATATCGAAAGCACGATATGTTTCCTTTCTTTGTCTTTAATAAAGAAAACAATACAAAATGCCGCTGTTTCTTCTCCTGCGCTGTCCGCCCCCACTCAAGAACTACTTCCGGAGTCACTGACTGAAGCGTCAAATTTATCACGTTGACTACACTTGGGCCAATCCCCTCTGTGTGTGTGCGCGCCACACTTAAAAGACAACAACGATGAGAGAGCGCTCATCCTGCGTGGATTGCCTTATTTGTACTCGTACTTTTTTGCCTTGCGTTCGTTCCAGTTTGCTATGAATTAACTTGGCCGTACCAAAGTTTCCACCTATGGATAGGACGAACCAGTCGCGGTGACTCACTGCTCCTGTCTGCAAAGTCATGAATGTTATTCCCGCCTCAGCGGACGAATTGCGGCGGTAGCTGAATTCCAGAAAAAAACGTCCACGTACATAGAGTCAGATATCAGGGGAAACAAAATTCCAGATGGTCAAAACTCGTAGTCACCCGCTAAATACCGCTAAGTACCCCTTAATAGCTTACATGTTGCTTGGGGACGTTAAACCCTTGAATAATCGCTTCATGGGATTGTAAATACACCCAGCAATGTTGTTTGATTTCTCCGTGGGGCCTGGCTAGATTGTATCTGCTGCTTTTCTATAATCGCTCTCTTTTGCTTTGCGAACCGTGTAAAATAGCTATAGTATCCGTGTTCAGATGCATGTAGCACACTGAAACGCTTTTATGTAAATAAACCACTAAATAAACCAGAGGAAAATGTTGACGAGGAAAGTACACACAAAACTTTGTGAGTTATAAAAGCTTAACACGGATGCACAATAACCTCAGTGTAAAAATCACACCATCGAACTTGAAATGTATGCGAGTTTCTACGAAGCTGAGTCAATGGCGATATGTCTTCGCAAAAATTAAATGGTAAATTCGAAGTCTAAAATTTTGTTTTATATATATTTGGTGATTCATGCAAACTTCCCTTAAGAAATAAATACTCACCGCCTGAATTTACCACCTACTCCAAAAGCCAATGAACTTAAGCTTTTCTTCAAGTAGAACTAACATATTGTTCGATCATGTGAGCTGTGGGCTCATGAAGACATGTGCGAGATTTCACTCTCATTTTGCTTTTTTGTCGTGTACAGGGCGAAGATAAAGAATGTTAAGATGCAATGTTAAGAATAGCAGAAATCTAGTGACTTCATTAAAACAAATTATTTTATTGCTGCAGCAACATGCGCCTGTACCACACTATCACAAAGACACCAAAGTTAGCCGCCCCAATGTTGACAGGGTGCTCCCCAGAAAACCGGCGACAAACCTTAAGTAATGCTCGAACGCGTGGCCACCGTAACTAAGTGTAAGATATTATCTCAGAATGATACTTCAAAACCCTTGAGCAATGAAAATCTGTTTTTCATTTTTTCACAATGTTGAGTGCTGGACACTTTCGGCGATAAGGACTTATCGATCATGACGTCGGTGGCAAAGGCGATTGATGTCAGATTATTTGAAGATTTCAGGGGCCATCCCGATTGCGAACGGGATGCAAGGCGCGAGACATGACCCACCGCGTCGAACAGGGCTTCGCCTCTCGCACGATAGCGAACACTCCTCGCGCAGAACGGGACAAGCTCACCAGATTCAACGACATAACCAGTGCATATTTGAGCGCCAAAAAGATATACCCACCGCCGAGTCCCAAACTGAACAGTAAGCAGGCCATCGCCTGGAGACAACTTCAGACGAACACCTTCCCTAATCCATTCCGTCTGAAACGTATCTTCCCAGATAAGCATCAGGACGACGCGTGCAAATTGTGCCAGCAAGAACCAGCAACACTCAAACACATGCTGTGGGAGTGCAATGTAGTTACAGGAGGGATGGCAGTTGCTCCGGGGACTCTTGTCTTCGAGGTGGGCCGCCGCTCTGCGCAGCTCAGACCTCGGAATCCAGACGTGGGCAGTGCAGCAAGCCCGTGAGGCGGCGTTGAGGCAGGGCCTTGACGTTCCCCCGTGGGAGACCTGAGCCCGGGTCGCGTTAAACCTTGCCGGACTACAAGAAAGTTGTATCCATCCATCCATCCATCCATCCATCCATCCATCCATCCATCCATCCATCCATCCATCCATCCATCAATCCATCCCGATTGCTGTAGCAGTGGCGTACCTCCTTCGAGCCGATAAAGTTTGACTAAGCCGAAGGCCATCGGCTCGATAGCCGTTAAAATGTATATAGCTGTGTGGCGAAGAGCACGTAAGGCCGCCAAAATCAATCAGAAGCTCCCACCTACGCCTTCTGAGATCCTATCATCAGGCGTGGCTTTGATACAATCAATCAATCAATCAATCAATCAATCAATCAATCAATCAATCAATCAATCAATCAATCAATCAATCAATCAATCAATCAATCAATCAATCAAAGGTCCACTCTTGCATTGCTTGTACAAACATGGGAGTAAGTGCTTATTCTGCATTCACAAGGTTCTATAGAACCAGATGGATTATTATTATCCTTCTATGGGCTGGTTGTATATTCAACTTTTTTTATTACGGCAGTCTTGCGCTAGCACTAAAACCTTACGGTTGTTTCTTGGAGTATTAAATAAACAGATTATTATTATTATTATTATTATTATTATTATTATTATTATTATTATTATTATTATTATTATTATTATTATTATTATTATTATTAATATTATTATTATTATTATTATTATTATTATTATTATTATTATTATTATTATTATTATTATTATTATTATTATTATTATTATTCAGCTTTTCTTCCGAGAACTTTGACGGCTGAACCGTAAGAAATTATTTTCAGTTTCCGTCCTAACAAGCCCATTGGATATGATGGAATATCTTTACGCACCATCAGAAGGAATTTGAATGCGCTGTGAGCTATTATCCTGCATATACTGAATGGTTTTTTGGAAGGTTACGAAATTCCAGGATGCCTAAAAACTGTACTTGTTTTATCACTACGCAAATCAGGGAAGAAAGATAGTATTGAAAGCTATCGGCCAATTTCTATATTGCCAGTTATTGCTCAGGTCTTAAAATATTTTTCTTTTCCACACTATATCTTCTTTTCCTAACAAATTTTCTATCCTGACTGATCGACAGTTTGGCATTGTTTCAGGGCGTGGTACTGTGGCACTACTTGAGGAATTTTCAGATGAACTGTTCTGAGCATTTGATCAGAATCTTTTCACGTGTGCGCTGTCCTTAGATATAGCAAAAGCGCTTGACACCCTGAATCATCAAATCTTGTTAAGTAAACAATCATTTTGGTATTTCGTGGACCTTCTTACAACATTCTCGAAAATTACTTGAGCAACAGATTTCAGGTGGTCGCTACCAATGATAAGGGTGTTTTTATTTCTAAGCTGTCACTGAAAGCTGGAGTTCCTCAAGGCTGCATTTTATCGTCATTGTTATTTAATATCTTCGTCAAAACCTTTCCTTTGGCAATTTCCAAATGTTCCGTGTTCCAGTATGCTGACAACACCATGTTACTGGCGAAAGATCTCTCTTACAAAATGTCCACTGAAATGTTGCAAAATGACATGAACGAGGCAATGCTTTGGTTCACTAATAATGGAATTGTTGTTAATGCCCAAAAAACACAACTTGTTTGTTTTCGCTCTCCACTCAAGACTACTGTAATTAACATGCCTCTCTATTACATGAGTCGGACTGTGTGTATTGTAAATATGCTCCTATTCCATACGTGGATTGTGTGAAATATCTCGGAATCTCTTGCTGTAGTAACTTATCGTGGCAGCATCACATAGCACTTATTTGTTCTAAACTGAGGTCACTAGCTTGGCTGTTGTTTAATATCGAAAGTATTGCACCATTGTCTGTAAAAAACATTATAGTACATGCACTGGCTTACAGTGTGTGGAGATACGTCATTACAGTCTACCGCTTCTGTTCACATCGTTGGAGACGCAAGGTAGACAGGATTATAAAAAAATATTCTTAAAAATGTTGCCTACAATTCTCCTGTAGTAACAACTGCAAATATCTTCAGTGAACTTGGCCTACCCAATTTCCATTCTTTGCTTAGAGAAACAATTGTCGTTAAAATTTTTTTTGAATTCCACATTCAAACAAGAAAGTGCCGCCGCAAGAGAACTTGGAAAGCACGCGTTCGTTATGTAATTCCTCGTTCAGCCACAAGGTATGGTGCAGCCAGACGGTGTGCGTATGTGCCGGACATCTTTGACAAATTACCAGAGGATATTTTTAACGTGACATCGAAAATCACGCTGAAAAAATTATTAAAGCAGAAATGTTGAAATTAACATCCAGAGCATTTTTCCATCAGACTACTTACTTCTCCAACTTCTTTTGTTTTAGGTACATTAACGAAATGTTATCTTGTTATCTTCAATTTTTTTGTCGTGTGTTTTGTTTCTTTATGCTACATTTCTCATTATTAATGTATTTTTTTTCTTTCCATGTCTATCATCTTCATAGCCACGGTCCCACAAGCCAGCTGAGGCTTAGACCGGCCTATTTGTGCTGTTTTGTATTTTTTGTGGCAATAAACATTATTATTATTATTATTATTATTATTATTATTATTATTATGGCCGTATTTACTCGAATGTAATGCACCCGCCTTGGTTGCTCAGTGGCTATGGTGCTGGGCTGCTGAGCACGAGGTCGCGGGGTCGAATCCCGGCCACGGCGGCCGCATTTCGATGGGGGCGAAATGCGAAAACACCCATGTGCTTAGATTTAGGTGCACGTTAAAGAACCCCAGGTGGTCAAAATTTCCGGAGTACTCCACTACGGCGTGCCTCATAATCAGAAAGCGGTTTTGGCGCGTAAAACCCCAAATATTATTATTCGAATGTAATGCCAGATGATAAGGGAAAGAGAAATGGCACCTTTATTCAAGGAATCACTTCGGCAGCGAGTTTCACTTGAGCAAAATTTCGCGTGACCAAAAGCGTCTCCGACAAGCGTTTCTAAGAAAGCGAAAGTATTTCCGAAATTGATCGCCCGAGAATCAATTCGTCCATGCCGCCCCGAGCTCGTTAGAGATTAAGTACTCCTCTAAAGACCGCGTAACCATTTCATTCGGTGGCAGTACACGAGGCAACTACGAGGCCTTTCCGACGAACGTCGAAAATACAAAGGGCCTCCCCCCCCGTTGGTGCCACCATCCGAGAATCGTCAACTCATCGACGTCGAGCTGCCGAGCCGCAGCGGATTTTCGCCAGTTCCTCGACTTTCACAGTTACTCGCCACTCGAAGCGGCCGTCATACCGAACGCGCTGTGTCGCCATAATTTTGCGAGTGAACGTATAGCCGAAGCGCGAAAGGCCGCAGGGCAACGCAGCACCGTAACCGTAACGTCTGTCACAAGGACAGCGAAAATGGCGTCGCGATTCCAACAAAAAAGTTTTGACTTTGGTCCACTTGTCTGTGGACGGAATCATGAATCGAATCGAGGTGTAAAGGTACAGGTTGCCAACGTCACGTTAAAGGCCGCAGAATTTAAAATGTTTTAATATCGTAGATATCGCAAGGGTTGAGTAGAAGCAACGAAAATTCCGAAAAAGCTCGTGTTACAATCGAGTAAATACGGCATTATTATCATTAATATGATCGTCGTTGTTGTTAGTGTTGTTGTTCAGGCAAAACACCTCGCATGCACATAAACAAAGAGAATCAAAGCAGACGTTATAAACACTTAAAAAGCTCTCTTCCCAGACACAGTTGCCTGCTCCAGGTCACCTATTTTAAGAGCACTGGAAGAATAAAAAGCATTAGGAAAACTCGGAGACGACGTAATTCTAAACCTTTGCCCGCTCTGCCACCACGCGGCGTACCGAGACATTCATTATCGGCTGCTACGATTCCAAAATCTAAAATTTTCACGATTGGCGCAGTGGCGTGTGACCAACCTCTGAGTTTAATCATCAAAGCGGCGAAGGAGAAAGAAAGGGCCTGGGCTCGGAGTGAAACACGCAGTGAAGTCCACGTAATCACAAAATTAAAATTTTCATGCGCAAAACACACATCCATATTCTGGTGAGGTTTCTCTGGGCCCGGACAAGTTTTGTACCTCCTGTGCGGCTAAATTTTGCGACCACGTGCTTTGAAAACTGCGACTGAGCGGAAATTCTGAGCGCTTCAGGGAAGCGCTGCTTCGAGGAAATGAAAGTCGACTTCCAGCGCTAAGTAAAGCGAAATATGAATGCTCCTAACGATGTACTTTTTTCTGCATTCTTTCTTTTTTGTGTGTAAATTTTTACTGTCTCCATAGGCTTCCATTGTTCAAAATCTGCCAGTGTTTGGACAAGAAAATTGGGCACCAGGAGCTTGACGCCTGGGTGAGCATAGAATATGATCAGCTTGCCCAACTTCCCCTTTAATGGACGCGCGACTACTTAATTGGAAGTAAATGACAATAAAGATTTTCTGTTTGCTGCTCGTGGTCGCCTTAAATGGCAGCTGTTCATGTCCAGTCGATGTTCACATGGTATAGAGAAAACCTCCGGCGGCTGTTGGCAAATATTGTAATGTTTGGTTGTGCTAATCGGATAGAAAAAATTAAAAAACGAAACAAAGGAGGAAAAACGAACGGAAGCCAAGCTTTCTTTAGCTTGTTTTAGCAGTGCTCGGAATTTAAAAAAAGTACCAAGGAGCCTGCTGAAAAGAATTCCAACTGCCATTCTAATTCGAAGAAACAGAAATACTTAACTCTATGTGAAGAAGTTCGCACACAGCGGCAGGCTTGACGTGCTACGAGGAACACATACACACACACACATACACACACACACACACACACACACACACACACACACACACACACACACACACACACACACACACACACACACACACACACGCACACACACGCACACACACACACACACACACACACACACACACACACACACACACACACACACACACACACACACACACACACGCACGCACACACACACGCACACACACGCACACACACGCACACACACGCACACACGCACACACGCACACACGCACACACACACACACACACACAAACACACACACGCCCGCCCGCACGCACGCACGCACGCACGCACACGCACCCACACGCACACACGCACACGAACATGTACCTATGCACGCACACACTAACCCAAACACGCGTTCGAAATGTACTAGGACAGAAGGTAGGTCTTTATTTTGCGATTGGTTTGTCACACGGCATAACGTCATAATGGAGTTGAAAATAAGCACACAGGCCCGTTTCGTGGAGATAATGCAAAAATGACTTGCGAAATCTGTTGTCCAGAGTCAATCTTTCGTAGTCTTCAGCTTGATCGCTGTTCGATTCGACACTTTTGAGCGCACTTCCGCAGATCGTCTTTGTCCCAGGGCACTTCCAAAGTAGATGGCGCGTATCCACTGCACACGCAGGAGCGGGGCACTTCGGACACTGGACAATGTCTTCGTGTGGTTGACCCCAAGCACGAGTGATAGCTGGTGTAAGGGCCACCCCGGCCCGAAGCCTCCGCAGAGAGACTTCCTCCACCCGAGAAAGATTGTAGGGAAGGGAGCAGACGCTCGGGCAGTTGCACTGTCATTAGCTGAGACCTGTCTCCCGCAGGAATGCTATTATCGCCGTAATGAAGCGCTATTCAGAGACAGCGTATACTTCAATAGTCTAAGCACGTTCAGGTGGCGTATAGTGCCACGTATTTAAAGAGTTTCCCAAGAGAGACCTTTCGGCCTGTAAGACATCTCCAAATGCAAGTTAAGCGGAAATTTATCGCAAGAGCTTCTATCTAAATACATTGGAAAAAGAGAAATTTTTTTTGCTCGGCCCCGACTTAACCACATTTCATGGAATTTATCGCAGTTAAAAAAATATTTGTGTTTGTTTTACTCCAACAAATAGATTTTTAAATGAGCTCATGACTTTCTGAAACAAAATCTCGAATGTCACCAAAATTAAAACAAAAAGCTGCTGTCACATTTCAAACTCTATACTTCTGGAGTTTAAAAGAAAACGCGATATCAATATTCTTTGAATGACGCATATTGCGACATCTGAAACGTACAGTAATAATGCATTACACACCATTTTATCATATACCACTGATTTACGGTTAGGACGTTTTCATAGCATCCGTTAAACGATTTAATCATTTCACATAAGTGTACATCGCATTTAACTTTTGTCCCTTGCGTATGCTTTAACAGGTTGCGTGTACTGAAAAGCGATGTCAATTTTTTTACAGAGCTAAGGATTCGTAAACTCCGTGTTTCAGTTATTTTTTTTTTTTGGGGGGGTGGGGAATCTTCACGAAACATTTGGGACACTGAATCTGAATTTTGTGATCTACACATGGCCAATTTTCCCTGTCTCTCTTAAGCGCAACACATCTTGTTGGCATTGGCTGGGCAGTCATTTAAAGACCACACTTCTGCGTTTCACATGTCTTTTAATAGAGGAAATCGGAGTTGACCCCGAGACAAAGCTTCCTATTAAGCGTACTAAGTTATCGCCAACACCGCAGGTGGGTGACGACTGGTGTTGGACAAATTAATTTTAACCATATAGGGTCTCGTGTAAGCGACATTCATGCGAATTTGATGTAGAGAAGTTCGAACGCCTCTACTGGGACTACGTGGCATATGTAAGTTACAGTTGGGGTTAGATTTAAAATTGATTAAATTCTACGGGTTTGCATGTCAAAACGACGCTCTGATTATGAGGCGTGCCGTAGTGGTAGGCCTCCCGATTAATTTGGACCACTTGGTGTTCTTTAACATGCGCCCAATACGGGGTACTCCGAAGTTTTTTTTTCTTTTTTTTTGCGTTTCGCCTTTATCGAAACGGGGCCGCCTCGGTGTGGACTTTATTTCGCGACCACGTACAATATGCTTATCAGCACAACGTCATGCACTCTTAAACAAATGTAAACTCTTTGGGTCGTATCTTGCCACACAACAATAACCGTCATCAGTCTTGCTTTTATGAAAACGCTACGCTCGCTACAAACCTGTCGAGAATCCTCTATCATACTGATAACGCGCATGCCGTTCGTGACTTGGAGGTACCGGGCTCGCAGCGTTAAAGATAGGGAATGAGGACAAGACAGATGACGATTATCGTTGTGTGGCAAGATACGACCCAAAGGCTGTACATTTGTTTAGGAGTGTAGTCACTAAGCCACCACGGCGGGTGACAATCGGGGTCAAAAATGTTGTGCGGCCCGTATTGGCATTCTGCTTTGCAATGAAGTCCATGGATGTGCTTTCTTCCTCTGCTCGTGGAGTTTAGGGTCACATAACAACGGTTACGGCTCACAATGGGACAGCTGATGAAGCTCAAGTAAATCCCCTGCCATTCTTTCCTGCGTTGCTTTCAGTTGTAAGAATAATGAAAATAACCTATTCGGTTACAAACTTTTCGCGCAATGTGTCACAGCCTGCCAGAGTACATATTGCGAGAGGAAAATAGCGTAAGAATTAGTTTCTAGATTTACAACTGCTATGAACGTTACTGCTAGAGATGACAGAGATTCTGGGTAAATATGCGTGTATTGTCTTTGTGCTTGTTATATTAACCGCTACCTGGCCGTAGTGCGACTGTCCAAGTAAGAGGAATGAACAAGGTGGACGACCGGTGGATGGCTCTAAATACGCCGCACCCCCCCCTCCCCAACTTCCCTTTCGTAATCCACATATTAAGCCTTCGAGCCAACCATTAATAAAAAAGCGGCCGTTTCGCCCGAAGGGGGAAACATTGACAGCGATAGCAAGCTATAGCGTTTCCCTTGACTCATTCGTTCGGGGCCTCTGCTCTGGGATTCATGTCACAGGAAAGCTTGCTCCACGCTCCGAGAACTCATTGCGGAGTCAAGCCGAACGGCCTGGTGAACTTGCATCTTTTTATTTTTGTGCGCGTGTGTAGTGAGGGAAGAAAATGAAGGGCGAAACTACAAAGTGCGGACAGGTGGAACGAAGAAGAGAACAACGACACTGAAGCGTCCATGCGTACCATCGCCATTGGGATACGACATCGCCTGCGTGATCCAATCAGGGACGCAAAGACAAAGCCGACGAAGTATAGCAACGGGTGCCACCCTGATTGGCCAAAGTGTGTGCGCTAATTTAATGGTCCAATCAGGGATGGCATCGCGGTGCTTCGATTGGCGCATGGTGCTACCTTTGGGAAATGTATTCGGAACTTGTGCTCAAAATGAGATGGTAGCGGCAGAAGAGGGATCAAAACCTATAGGCTGGAGAAAGTGACGGTGGCCACTAGCAAATGACATCGGACGTGGTGTACGTCCCTAAAGACTCAACGAGCCGGAGTCAGTGGCCAAGGCAGCCGGCCGGGTGGGCGACGTCACGGCGGCCAACATACACAGACGTCGTGGGCAGGCTAGGCATAGCAAGCGGTAGTCGTGACCGGATATATTTCGTAGGTTACATAAGTCACCTGGCGGAGGACCCGGTAAGGACCGGCGTAGCGCGACATTAACTTCTCCGGTAGGTCTTTCCCCTCCGTCCTGGAGTGCTTGGATTCATTCTGGCCCAGTGGATCAACAACAGGCTTTAGAAGAGCAAGCGCTCTTCTTTACTGAGCGTTAGTGCTGGCCTTAAATAAAGTTTTTTCTCCTTCTTCCTTCCGATAGGCCGACGCACGGGTCCGGGACCATAACAGGACAAGGGCCCCGGAAAGGAAGTTGGCGTCGTGGCGTTCACTGTCATCGGTATATTGCTGCTTCTTCTGGGAAAGAGAAAGGCGACAATAACCAACATAGACAAAACGTTGAGTAACCCGCTGTGCCGTGGCGCGAGGACCTGTACGCGAAGGTGACAAAAGAGAGAACATTGTCCTAGTCATGGTGGTCATCGGAAACATGCATTGAAAACATGTCCGTCATGCTGCGATTAAGGCGTTCAGTTCGTCTGCGGATGGTAGGCAGTAGACAGCTTCTGTTTGTTGGCGCAGGAATGGAGTAGGTCGTCCACAACTCTGGAGAGGAAATAGCAGCCGCGGCCTGTAAGCAGTTGACGAGGAGCGCCGTGATGAAGGATGAATTCGTGCAAAACGAACTAAGCGACGTCTTTTGCGCAGGATGTCGGAAAATCGTTGGTAATGGCATACAGAGTTGCATAGTCGGTAGCGACAGCAATCCACTTGTTACCGGAAGCAGATATACGAAAAGGTCCAAGCGGGTCTAACCCAACGCGAAAGAACGGTTCTGAAGGCACGTCGATATGTTGAAGGCGATCAGCAGGGAGTAGAGGTAGCTTTTTCAGGCGCTGACATAACTCGCAAGAAGCGACGTAGCGATGACCAGAAGAAGCGGCGCCGGATGCGATCGTAGGTGCTAGATATACCCCAACGTGACCAGCAGTGGGCACATCGTCTAACCGAGAGATCATGCTGGCACACAGGTGGCGGGGAACGACAAACAGCAGCTCAGGAGCACTAGGGTGCACGCTGCACCCATGCAAAGTGCCGTCCTGGAGGAGAAACATTTGAAGGGAGGGGTCAAACGTCCATGACCTCACGTATGAAGGCGTCGTGGTGGTGTTCAGTGGCGAGGTCAACGAAAGCAGGCAGCATGAGAACAGGAGAAGGAGCGTCGGCCGCAAATATATCTGGAGAGTCGACGGGATGGCGTGATAGACGGTTGGAATCTTGGTGTAAACGACCGAACTTCTAGGACGAAGTGTACGGGTATCCTGAAGTAGCAGCGCCCAGCGGCTGGGGTGTCCTATAGGGTCGTTGGGGAAAAAACCGGCACAGCACGTGGTGGTCCGTAGAGACTGTAAATAACTGAACGTACAAGTAAGGGCGAAATTTCGCGACTGCCCACACAAGTGCAAGGCACTCCCGCTCGGTGATAGAATAGTTCCGTTCAGCTGCAGAAAGTAAACGACTTGCGTATGTAATCGCATGGTCGTGCCTTCGCTGACGCTGAGACAAAATGGCGCTGATTCTACGAGCACTCACGTCAGTGCGGACTTCAGTAGAAGCGGAAAGGCGAAGTGCAAGAAAAAAAGAAAAAAAAAAGATTGGCTCGCCATCCCGACCCTGCGAAAGTGGATGGCCACCGAAGCAGTTAGAAAACCACTCAAATGCCATCGATGGCGATATGACATGCTTTACTGTTCTGCCTAGTGTTAGAAAAAAACCGTTGTTGAGCAGTACAATTTTGCACTTTTCGATGCTCATTGTATTCACGATGCTCTTCAGGAGTCTTAACATTGCATGGTCTACCCATAGTAGTCTTGCAATGAACTGAATGAGTTGCTAGGCAGGTCTCTTTTTTATATAGAAGTTTGGTGACGTCACTCACTGATTCGTATGCTGCTGTTGCCCCTTTCCCACCAGAGCAGCTTATGCAACCGTAACCTTTACTGTGAAAAACAGGCAGGGGGAAGGAACGTGCCTCACATCGTTCACAGGCGCCTTATTATCCATCATGCGGTTTTGACGTTTGTTTTGTGCTTTTCTTTATTAAAATGAATACTGAGCTGGTGTGTTGTATGCCCGATTCCAAAGGAGATATGATTTTTTTTAATTCAATTTCTCTTTTTTTGCGGACGGTCACAAGATATCCCAACAAACTAGAGGCTAACATCCTCGCTGTGACATAGGTGGACATTTCAACAGAGAGATAAGCTCTGAGAAGGCGGTTGCTTGTTCTGGGCCGTGTTATGATCAACCTAACTTTCCCAAGAAGCCATCGACTACCACACCTGGCGACGGGGGGATTCCCCACCATGAACATGCAGCTGTCACGGTTGATTTTTGAAGTAGTAACTTAGCGCTAAGTTACTACTTCAAATATGAACGACCAACTAGCTCAACAGTCAACTCTTCTAGAAGCCACGGTTGATGTTCACGCCTCATCTTCCACTTCTCTTTAAGACAGCTATGTCGACCTCCTGACCGTTACGAAGTGGTCACTTATCGGTGAAAGACCCCTCGTCGAGAATTCCCGGAGGAAAGCGCCAACGTCAGATGGTTGCCCCCTAGCGCTCGTTGAGGATGTGAGCACTCCGAGAAGCACGCTGACGACAAGTGGGGGGGGGGGGGGGGGGAGTTTGTCTGCTGCTGCTGCTAAGGTCAGTCCGCGGTACCAGCAGCACCAGCGTGCTTCTGCAAGGGCGAGCACAAGCGGCTACGAGTACAGCTCGATGCGAGGCTCCTTTGATTGTTGTCTCACAATTGCCCCGCGACAAAGGGCCGCTCTCATCGTTGGTGGAACGAAAGCGTAAGAAAAGCCTAGTGCCGAGCAAGACGGGCTGTGCGAAGGCGATGACTACAATATGGCGTTAGAGTGGCGCGCGTCGCCCGTATGGAAACAAAGCGCTGCACGAGCGGAGATCTGTCTGCGACGGCTGCTGTGGATCGCGCCCACGCGTCACCCACGCGCTGCCTCTCGCGATCTCCCGATTAGCGAGGCAGCCACGCCACACTTCGCTCCGTTTGCAATGTGTCGCGCGAGACAAATTGTCCGCGTCAGCTACACTACTCAGAGTGTTCTCTTCCTAATATAAGCAGTGTACTTATATAATAATAATACGAAATATTGACACGCGAAATGAAAATATATATAGAGTTGCGCTCGAATTTCGTATTAGGGAGTATCGTAATCGTCCGTGATGTTTTTTAACTAGGACTACAGGTTTACCTTATTTTCCTACGGCCTTCGCTCATCCACTTGCAGCAAGAGCAAGAACTTCCTGAGTATACGTCAAATATGACTCGGTTGACATCTGGGCACAAGTCCCAAGTTCCTTCTTCAGCTCGCTGTCGTCCAACTGTGCTCCCGGAAAGGTCGCAGAGCTTTTTCTCGCTTTGCTCCCAACTTGTTGATCTCCTCCTCATGCGTCTGAAACCATACAGACCTTTCCGAACGCTTCAAGTAGAAGATCGCGTTGGCTAACATAAGCGTCTGATCCCGCGTGTTGTGTTCGGTGACGCGCTCGTATATCTGCAGCCATTCGTTGACCTCAAAGTGGTGGGTACCCGTAAACGTGCCAGGGTCGCGGGGCGCAGTACAGATGACGGTTGAAATCGTGGTCACCGTCATGGTCACCGTTGTTGCAGCCTCTTTGTCAGTCGGCATTGTAGTAGTGGCCCGGCTACGCTCGCTCCGGAGTTGAGTTGAGTTGAGTTGTTGTAGGCTACTGGTGGGATTAGCCTTGCAGTTGCTGCCGGCAATTGATCCACCGTAGCGACATTTAAAATAAATAAATCACATAATCAGACACAGGCCTCATAATTACAAATGGTTGCTCCTCAGTTCACCATGTGGAGGCCAAATCCGTGTCTTGCAGGTAATTTAAAAGAAGGCGAGAGACCTCCTTCCTACACAACCGGTTCCCGCGCGGGAGAACAATGTCCTGAAGAGAACTGTGAGGAACTCCTGTCTTCTTGAGGGAGCCGAATAACACCCTCCTTTCCGCGTTATACACTGTACAGCACATTAAGTAATGTTCTATGTCACCGCACACATCACACGTTGAACATAATGGTGAGAACGCCAGGCCAGTCTTATACATCCATGCAGGGGTACGAGCAGAGCCCGTGCGAATGCGGAGCAGTAAGGTGGCTTGGTTTCTTTTGAGACCCTTGATCACACATGGCTTGTGAGGTGAGCTCCACAAAGAAATGAAGTGGCACAGCACCGCTTCTCTGAAGAGTCTGTTGTCCTCTTGAGGCACTCTTCTCAATGGATTCCCGGACAGCGCTCTATGGGCGAGGCTGTCCGCCATCTCGTTGCCTATAATACCTATGTGCGAGGGCACCCATTGGAACAGTATGGAGAAGTCTTTGATATGAAGATTGTGCACCGAGCGTAGGGAGCTAAGACATAAGGCACCAGTGCGGAACCCGTGCTCTAACCTTTGAAGGACGGATTTTGAATCTGTAAGAATGACAACAGGTTGAGGCGTACAAAACCGCAGTTTCTTTAGAGCTGCCTCAATGGCAACGCTTTCGGCCGTTGTGGAGGACACAACTGCGGTGAAGCGAACAGACCAATCATACTTCAAAGAGAGAATGTGAAAAGCAGCTGCACTAGATACTTTGACCTTGTCCACAGAGCCATCAGTAAAGATTTGAAGATGACGTACATATTCCGTCTCAAGATGTTCCAGTACCAGCGAACGCGTTGCCGCCAGAGGAGAACTCCGCTTAGCGCGTACGTGAGGAATTGTCAACGAACAATCGAGGCTCGCGAATGACCAAGGTAGTTTCAACCCCTTAGTTCGACCTCTAGCGTCAAGACCCAGGTAACCAAGAGGTAACCCAAGTACGCTCGGGATTCAGATCTCTTTCAAAGGCGCTGTAGAAAATCTCGGCCGGCTGCCGCCTGTTTGAGGCGGCCACATTGCATCAATAACCTTTGTAAAGTGACTAGGCTAAGAGGTCTCGATAGAGATTCATAAAGTACTGCATTGTTAGGAGCAGTCTGCGGAACGCCAAGAGCCCTTCTTAGGCCCTTTCTGTGTAGAACCTCAAGTCGTTCCAGCTGTGATATCGAGGGGGAAATTAAAGGGAGCTGATATATTATTCGACTCGTCACTAGTGCATCGTGCAACCTGATCATTGAAGAAGGGTGAATTCCCCATTGCTCACTGGCAGCTCTACGGATCGCATTGAGACGCGAAGATATCGATGTCACAACCGAGTCCACAGCTCGTCGCCACTGTAGGCGGTAGTCAATAATGGCGCCCAAAAAGCGTTTGTGTTTCAATTGTCGAAGGCAAGATTGATCAAGGTCTATCTTCAGCCGCGCATACCTTCTTCCTCTACCTGGAAACATGATGAAGCCAGATTTTTCCACCGAGAGAGTCAACCCAACACCTTGAAGGTAAATTTGTATTGAAAGTAATGCCTGTCGAGCTATCAGAGCTAAACGCTTGTGTTGATATCCGGTTAACCAAAGACAAATGTCATCCGCGTATATCGACGTATGGACATGCCTGCAATGTTTTTGCACTTCAGCGGGAAGACCAGCCATTACAACATTAAACAGCGTCGAGGAAAGAACACTTCCCTGAGGTACACCTCGCGATATCGCCCTTTCGGTGCCTATGGTGCTTCCTAACCGCACTTGAATTTTACGATCCATGATAAATGAGTGGATGAATCGCAGAAGATAGCCCTGTACGCTCATGACCTGCAAACTATTTATTATTGAGCTCTGAAGGACGCTATCATAAGCCTTTGATACGTCTAGGAAAATAACTAGTGTTGAAAGGCCGAAAGCTCTATGATTTTCAATATGGCTTATCAAGTCCAAGACGCTATCTTGCGCGCTTAAACCTGTTCGGAATACAGTCATGCATGTTGGCAGAGCTCCGTCTTGCATTCGATGTACCCCGCACCTCCGCCAAAATGTGGCACAACGAACAACGTAACATGGAAATCTAGCAAAGTAGAAAGAAGGGCGAGTTGGACGTGATGCGTATACTTATTAACGTGCGCGAAAACAATGGAAGACACAGAGTTAAGAGAGAGGACGATCGCTGTCTAAAGATTGAAATTTATTGAGCAAAACGCTTGAAAAAAAAAAAAAACAAAAAAACGGCCAACTACTTGCGTGGAAAGTGCTTGCAACTGGGTGCAAGCCTTCCTTCGAAAAAACTGACATCATCATCAAGCAGAAAGGCAGAAGGGCCCGTGAACTTGCTCAAGCCTTCCATATAGAAAGGTTGCGTGATGATTGTGCATCTGAGCCATCTATCGTTTTGCTGCATTGTGAAACGCAATTTCTTAGTAACTATTTCCACATACCTTATGTTTCCTGCGCACGCATGTAGTTAGTTTTCTTAGCATGTTTTCTTTTTCAAGCGTTTTGTTCAATAAACTTCAGTTGTATATAGACAGCGCTCGTCCTGTGTGCTTCTACCTTTGTGTCTTCCTTTGTTTTCGCGCTGATTAGTAAGTACGGAAATCTATTTACAGCATATGTGCAAAAGACAGGCAAAGCAGGCAAATCCTTAACGTCGTCGTCTTCAGCCTTAAGCTCGTGCTCTTCTTCTCCCACCTTACTTTCAGCGTTGTAACAGTCGATGTAAACTAGATGAAAGAAAACTGAGGGGCCCGATTTTTATTAGTCAGGTCACAAGAACCCGGCAAACAATGATACGAAAGACAGCGGGGGGAAAATTATGGTTATGGACAACCATAAGGTTGTCGACGAAAATCTCTGACCAAATCATTTTTGCACAGTCCATGTCTTTCCATTCTAAACTAAAAAATAAAGCAAAAGAACGAAATCCCGGCCTTGCCTGCATATATTCCGCGAAGAGCGTGTTAAAAAGTAAATTCTGGAGTTTTACGTGCCAAAACCACGGTACGATGGTGAGGCATACCGTAGTGGAGGACCCCTGAGTAATTATGACCACCTGGGCTTCCTTAACGGGCAACCAATGCACGGCGTAGGGGTATTTCTGAATTTCGGTCCGATCGAAGTGCGGATGCAGCGGCGGAGAATTGAATCTCTCATACTCTGGCTTAGCAGATGGCACAACACCAAAGCCACCACGCCACCACGGATGGTCGCGACGAACAACTTATTTCTGTTTTCATTGATACGACAGTCAGTACTGTCAGGAGACGCCACCTTCATGAAGAATCGAAATAAAATAAACCTTCTAAATCGCAGCATAGCATCGCCGCTCGCTCTCTCACCACGGACAACGGATGTCACTCACGTGATCCCACTTTCTACGCAAGAACGATTTCAGCGCCGGTGCTTCCGGTGGTGGCGCATACGGCCGTTACATAACACTCTTTAACGGGAGTTTCCGTGCGCGCTGATTTAATTGTAGGCTATGGCGCAATAAAGGCACTTCTTGGCATGCATTTTAATATTTCATAACTATATATGTTACCTTTCAGTAATTTGCGAACAGTAACTTCTCGCCTGGTGTTACAAAAAACCACGAACCTATGGTGTGCACAAATCCCCCAGCGATCCTCCACATCATAAATCCTGACGTATGCCACACCGCCAAAGGCCTGCGCCACAATTTCTCTCAAAACTAATGTCGACCCTTTTTATTCTCAGCCACGCAACCTGCTTTATTTTTCTTATGAGCTACTCGCTAGAACGCAGCCTGCGTTGAGAGCCGACACTATAACAAATATGGGCTCCCGGAATATTAATTGCGTGGTAGCGGCTTCAGAAGGTGAAACTTCTCTGTCTCTCCTCAATAGCCTCTTGCGACATAAAATAGAGTTGCGTCATACAGCTACTGCGTAAGCGACGCTAAGGCGCGTTCGATAAGTGAATTACTGCGCGCCACGAAAGGTTGAACATGGTTGCACGTATGGGGAAGGTGACCTGGACTGTTCAACGCTGCTCGCCCTGGGAGGAGGGATCAGCGTAAGAGAGCAAACAAGCAAGCTCGGGTGGTGTGTCCTGCTGTAGATAAGAACGAAAAAGAACAGCTGACGAATAGCATCCTGTGGCAGCGTTGGCAGCGATGTTACTCTATAGCACTCTCTTCGAATTCATTCTTCTATTCTTTTCTTGAGAAAGGCGAAGCAAGAAAAATGATCCCTACGTATACCTCTACCTTTACTTTCCTAATTACAGGTAGACTGCAGTACCGTGCCTTGGGCCTATCACTTTTATGCGTCGCCTCTATACGCATAAATAATACAAGTATTGCGGCATGCAACTTTAGAGAAAGGTGGAGGGGTACGCAGGCTAAGTTTATTGCTACCATAAGCCGCGCTCGCAAGCACACACACACACACACACACACGCACACACACACACACACACACACACACACACACACACACACACACACACACACACACACACACACACACACACACACACAAACACACACACACACGCACGCACGCACGCACGCGCACGCGCACGCACACACACATACACACACGCACACACACACACACATGCACACAGGCACACACACACGCACGCGCGCGCGCAAGCAAGCCCAAGCAGGCACGTGCGCACTTAGCAGCAGTGAAACACAGGATCGCCGGATACCAGTAATATGCCTGCGATAGTGCTGTGCCCTAATTGTTAATCGCCGGTTATGAGCCGCGGCTTTTAACTGCGACAACACCTAAGAAGTCGAAGCTCAGTTTGGTGTATCTATCCCTCCGTGCAAATCACTACAGCCATCGCTGTCATCGTCAAGTGGTCGCCAACGTCCGCAAACGTCATCATCCTCAAGACAAAAGATTCAATATCGCCTCAATACTATCAATACCACCTTGATTCGAACTCGCGCAACTTCAGCGCCAAGTAATTTAAGCGGGCCATCGCGCCTCACACGGATTCCGAACTCGAAGGCGTCCGCGCATCTATTTTCAGGCGCAACAAGATTTAGCGGACGAGCAGTGTGTGTGCATCGAAAATGAGATGTTCCTAAGCTATTGTTTTTGGCAGTGTCAGTTGTGGCAGCGTGCTGCCAGGAATTGAGTTGAGAATAGGAGGAATCACTCTAGCTCGGGACCAACTCCGACGCGGCCTATTCAAATACATGTAGAAAGCAAGAATGCTTTTCTGAGATAACTTCTGGGCCGATGTTCATGAAATTTGTTGCATTTGCGAGAAAAAAGGAAATTGTAGTGACTGGTGGAAGCGTAATTTAGGGCCTGAATATTGTTAAAAGAATTTTAAAAGAATTCGCAACCTGGAAAAATATAGACGCACAAAGTTTATAAATTAGTAACTCTGCATCAAGAATACATATCGCGGTTCTGTAAATGGCATCCGTTAGATCATTCAAAGCGGACAAAAACGATATGTAAAGTTACATCTTACGTGAACTTGTTACGTAGTATACAAGGGTTCTGCAAAAGCTGTATTTCCGTATTACCGAATTTTTTCAGATTCGTGTGTAACATATCAAATTTGTCCGCTTTAGATATGCCATCAGATGCAATGCACAGAAGTGTGATGTCGTTTATTCTTGATCAGTTAGAGAATAGTAAAGTGGACATTTTCGTTTTCTGAAGATATTTTTGCCAATTCTTAATAAAAAATGGACAATCTAAATCGAAAACTCTAAAGCAACAGTCACTAGATTTTAAGTTTTCGTTTTAAACGCAACAAACCTCGTCAAATTTGGTGCAATGGCTGCCGAGAAAAACGAATTCCTCTTTTACATGTATTTAGGAGTACCCGAGCTAAAGCGTCCTCTTAAAGGGCCCCTCACCAGGCCCCATATCAAGTTCTAGTTATACGCTGTAAGTTGTTACGTGTCCTCTAGGGAGCGTTCTGCCGCAAAAATGTTTCACATCGGCTCATTAATAGCCCAGATAGAAGCATTTCAGTGCCGCGACCCCATCATTTCAGCAGGCGGGCTCCACTGCCAAGCGAGACACGCTCTCCACTCGCCCCGTATAGACAACGCAGACGAAATTCCTTCCCTGCGTTCTCCCATACCGGACCTCGAGGATCGCGTCACGCATACGTCACAGGCCCCGCCTTCATGATTTTTTTTTTGTGCTGGCTTTCTTTTTCGGCGCTACGCATTTCCGCCGGCGGCATCGCGCGCGAGCTGTTGTCTCGTTCGCCCAGCGCACGATTTTGCGCGCTGTGCACAAGGAAACATGACTAGCGGTATAATTCAGTGCTACACGAATACTGAGGCAAAACAAGTGGATCGCAGAGCGTGATCACGCGGTTGAACACGGTAGAAAATGGCACAGTTTCGGTACCTGCGTACGTGACCACACGACCGTGGGAACAAGCCGGCGAAGCGGAAGTACATCTCTCTTGCTTCGGTGCGAAGTAAAACAAAAAACACGCAGACATTCCGTGTGTTTTATTATTTCTCTAAACTTCAATTCGTCAATTCAAGCAACAGATCGCACAGATAACAGATGTTGTCTTAAATAATTGCCGAAGTCACGTGTCAGCACGAGCGACGTCACACTGCGGTCACGATTACACAGGCGCAGGAGCCCGACTGCGTCACCGTCCATCTCCGGGCGGATTCGCCGCGAGTGAAGAGAGAAACGGCGTTCGGATTGAAATTTCAGGCCTTTCCGCGCGGCGTAGCGATGTAATACTTTGCAGACACGATTGTTATCGCGCAATGTATGCTCAGCGCTTGTTAGCTCAAAATGGCCAGACCTGGTGAGGGGCCCTTTAAGTCTAGTTATAGGCTGGGTAATGTAACGATCTAATGTAACTATTGTAACTCTGTAATGTAATGTAATGTAACACTGTAATGTAATGCAACTCTGTCTTTCTTTCCGGGCTTCCTCAGTTGTTTGAGCGGCGCTCTGCCACCGCTGTCAGCACGATCGGGTCGTCGGGATGGGTATAGGTGAAAAGATTCGAATGAAAAGGGGCAGAAAGGAACCGCTCCTGCTTTCTCTAATGAGCCTCGATTAAGTCTTTCGGCGTACCACCGAAATGCAATGTTCGATATCCAGAACCGCGGAACATTTCTTCTAGCAGTTAGGTTGTTTGGCGAGTGTTCATTACAAAAGAGTGCGAAATGATTGGGACGCGTAGAACGGAAGGAAGGACTCGAACATCGGTTTCGATTTTTCCCCAGCAAATGGGTCATTTTACCGCGCCCATCCTAGTCCATAAGTACACGGTTTGCGGGGGCTCTCGAAAGGAGCATCGGGAGGCGAGCGGGAAAAAGAAGGGAAGGGAAGGGAAAAAAAGGAAATTCGTCGAGAGAAAACGGAAAGGGCGACAGGTGCCGAGAGGTCCGCCAGAGTGCGTCTGTAGCGACACCCAACGGCGGCGCTCTCGAATCGCTCGCTGCTCGGCCAAGTTCGCGCTCTTCGCCCGGCGCGCACTCAACGCGGACGTCGTTGTGAGCGACCGGCCATTGTTTACGGATTACGGCGACCATCTGGGTAAGTCGCGGCGAGCCAGCTTTCTCGGAAGTGTTCGACTGCTGTTTCTGTCCTTCTTTTTCTCTCTCTATTCTTGTTTTACGAAGTACCGTAAAATCCAAGCTACAAGGCCAACACTAACATAATAAGTGAGGGAAGTTTGTGGTTGCGACAAAAAAAAAAAAAAGCAAGGAAAGAAATAGGGGAGATCTTTTATACGCGTATGGAGCGACTACGAAACACTGGGTGTTTGGTCGTGCCAGACGAGAAATGCACTGATAATATTGAAATCTCGCGATTTCTCAAATCGGCAGATGGACAGACGTACTCTGTATTGTTCGGCCATCGCCTGTTGCGTCGTCTGAGCGTCTGCCCCGTCGAACTTCACAATATTCAGTATCCGAAAGTATAGCGCGAGGTTTGAATTTGACTTACTAAAAAAGTGGGATTGTAACCTCGCTTTCTGAGTGGGATGCTTTCGCGATAGTTTCTTCTTCCATTGAGAATTGAAGTGGTGGGTTCCGCTATAGATTACCCCAAGCGCCTTCTATTTTTCTCTTCTTTTTTTTAGCATTTCGTTGCCGGCGTACGTATTGAGTTCATGGTTGAACTGCAGCGTGGACGAAAGGCGAAGGACACAAGCAAAAAAACGAACGCTCACTTGCTACTCAGTACGTCAAAAAAAAAAGAAAAAAAAAGACCCATATTATTTCGAAAGTGTTCCTTCATTGTAAGTATATACAGGGTGCCCCAACTATCATGCACCAAACTTTTAAAGTATGTAAATGCTACGTAGCTGCACAGAACCAAGGTAATGTTGTTTAACATCGCTTGGAGATACTCAGAGTGTCGTTTTGCATTCCGCCTAATTGCACAATCAGTCTTAAATAATTATTCAACTTGGCAAATATTATGATTCCATTAAATGTGTCCATCAGAAAATTGTAGAGCAACATGAAAAATTCCTGATACAGCTTTCTGTTGCTCAATGCGTGCTACACAAAAGTGTTTTTCCGAGCTTGAAAAAAGACCGCGAATACACGCAAAGGGCCTCGAGTGGCCAGTCTAGCGGCAATTCTCCGCTGCCTTTCGTAGCGTTCCACATGGGCGTCTGCTGCAACCCAAGTAACTCAGCGACATCATAAAGACACGCTGTCCCACCGATAAAAAAATAAGTGGGAGGGGGAAGGTAGATGATGCTCAAAAACGAAAAAAAAAGAAAACGTGTATGGGTTGTGCAAACGTGCAAGCAGAAGGACATTTTCGACAGAAAATTGAAGTTAATTTCTGCCTTCCCTCTTTCTTCTTTTCCTTCCCCACAGGGGGTCAATCAATTTTGGCTCGAAAGAATGTCGTGACCGCTCGGATGGCAGTGCGTGAAATGGGCATAATGAATTCGTATGCATTCTTCCGCATCGTAGACAAGACTAAACGAGATTGGTTACGCGTTGCGCTTGCCCGAATCGTGCGCCGCTATACTTTCTGTTTCTGTCGTACCGGAATTGAAGACGTGCTTGCGTGGAGTCTCCGGTCTCGTTCTTTCCCGCTCATGCTCCATCATTCGACGTGCTTGCTGGTCACGCTCACGCGACTCTTCGTTAAGCATGGTAGGAATGAAAAGTCGCGTGCGAAGGAGAACACTCACAGTTGCCTCTTTTCCACTCACATCACAACCCACTTACTAGAGAAAGCGCAAATTACAAATGTTAAAACACACATACACACACGCGCGCGCGCACGCAAGCATGTACGCACGAACACCCAGTACTTTCCCTACTATTAATTCACATTTCCTGCAGCGTCGTGCAGGCATAAATGCAGGGGGGGGGGGGGTACAAAAATACAACTTTCAAAGATAGTCATACAGCATATGGCATGGGCTCAACCTCTGGTAAAAAAATGAAAAAGAAATAATCAGAATGGAAAGGATCCTTCAACGTGAAATCCCCATCAGTCAATATAAGGAAATAAGGAAAGCGAAATACGAAGAGCGGGTGACGATAGCTGAGTGCATTAAGTGCATCAGATTTCCGACAATAGTGCTCGAAAATTTAGCTTAGACACGCATTCTATTAGAGAGTGAGGCAGTTTGTTCCACTCGTTGATGACATGTGAAAAAAAAGAGCGTTTGAAGACATCAGTACGACACTTCGTTATACGGACCTTCAATTCGTGGTCGCATCTTCTTGACACGAAGTGTGGTGGGAGCAAATATATTGTAGAGTTGATGGCAGTTTTATTGAAGTAAATGCGGTAGAGAGATTCTATATAGCTTAAGTCGCAAACGGCGCTTTTCCAGTGAATCCGAGTTCAACTCCTGCTTGATGCAGTTACTATGGACGTTAAAACAATATTTGTTTCCGAAAAATCACGCTGCACAATTATGAATGCGCTCCAGTGTATCACAATGGAATCCGACTTCAGGGTCTCAGACTGCGCAGGCGTACTCCATAATAGGTGTGATGTTTGTAAAATACAAGATATCCTTAACCTTATGAGGAGAATCTCTGAAATTCCGCTTTAAAAAGTTCACAATTCTTGCTGCCTTTGACGATGTACATTCGGTGTGTTTGTTCCAAGTCAAGTCAGCAGAAAAAGAAACATCAAGATATTTATAAGGGGTTATTTTATTTGAAGGTTGGTTGATTAAAAGGTAGTCTGACGAAATTGGAATGCGCCTGCACGTAAACGAAACACCGTAATATTTCGCAGTATTCAAACACATCTTCCATTTATCGCACCATTGTTGAATGCGGTCCAAGCTTTGCTGAAGATTACCTGTGTTACATGGTGCTTTAATAGAACAATACAAGACACAGTCATGCGCATATAGCCTCACCTGGCAAGTCACACTTTCCACTATGTCATTGACATAGATTAAGAACAGGAAAAGCCCCAACACATATCCCTGTGGGACACCAGAAGCGACCGTTGCGATGTCTGATAAGCACACATTTACTAAGAAGCGCTGCTTGCGCCCTTGAAGGTAATCTTTAATCCATTGAAGCAATTTGCATTGACGGCCAAGAAACGATAGCTTATGGAGTAATAGGAAATGGGAAACTGTCGATGGCCTTTGTGAAGAAGTTCATAAGTTGACAGTACGTAGGATCTATAGTGTCCGGAATATGCTGTTTATACATACATACATACATACATACATACATACATACATACATACATACATACATACATACATACATACATACATACATACATACATACATACATACATACATACATACATACATACACGTAAATGTATTCTATACGACAAAGGAAGACGGCACGTTTGAAGCTGAGGTTCACAGGTGGCGATCAGGGCCCGGTGTTCAGCAGAATACTATACCAGCGCCTCACTCGAAACGTTCAGACCAAAGCTTCAAACAAGCGATCTTCCGTTTGTTGGCATAGTTTCACCGGATTCCGACAACGGAGTAGTAGACATACGAGTAGCTTATAGTTTCGCACTTCAGTGCAATGTGGAAAGTATTCGAAGCAAACATATCCAGGCGCGGCTGAATGTGGCTGTCAAACATCATTTTGCATTGTTCTTTTCGCACGATCGTAGGACGCCGTCGCGCAAAATAAAAGATTGCCGACGATTACGTTACTTCCTAATGCGAAATTTGAGCGCAGCAAATAAGCTGTTTCACCTTTTCGATAGATTGAGGCAAAGAAATCGAGCAACACATGTATGCGCTATCACAGAATTTTTTTGTTATTTTTCACACGTATTCCTTTAAGAAAGACTCCACTAACAGTTCTTGACAGTCATGAAGGAAGCTTTGTGGTCGGAGAAATAGACTGATATATGTTCGACTTGGTACACCAATGCTTGATTCTCAAAGACGAGATCTATACAAGTGCCTCGCGAGGTTGTCACAGCCGTGGGACGCGTTACGAGCGAGAGGAACGGGATGTTCTCCCGCATAAGTGTTAGGAAATTGCTGTTTGTCTTTATGTCAAGCCGCCACCGATCTGGCTCTCTGATTGCCACCGCACAGGGCGAACGGCAGCGGCAATTTCGGCTCGGGCGGTGCACATATACAGATCCGCCGCCACCGATCTGGCTCTCTGATTGCCACCGCACAGGGGTTGCATTGGAAAAGGAATTAAGTTCGAGCCGGCGCTTTGACAACCGGAGACTCGCAGGAAGAGGGGGGAGGGGGGCGGCGTGTACACCCAGCGGCAAACGATGGGGGCAGAAGCGCGCGCAGCAAGCGGACAACACGATAAAGGGAGGAGGGAAGAGATAGCAGCGACTGACTGATGCCGCTGACGCCGATAGTGAGCCAACCCCAGCTGCGGAGTTGGTTTCAGGGACAACGAATAACCGGCGCGTCGGCAACTGAAGAGCACCCTATCCGTCACACAAGAACAGGGGGGGGGGACCCTTTCCTCCTCTTTCTGCATGGCGGCGACGGTGTTCTATGCAGTCACGTTATCTTGACTCTCTAGCGGCGTCAGCGGCATCCAGCGCTATCAGTCGGTCGCTGCTAGCGCTGGGGGGATGAAAGGGGGGCGGAGCTGGTTACGAGGCCGACGACGACGCCGACGCGAAACCCAGGAACGGACGCCAAAGAGCTGCGCTCTAAAAAAGGATGTTCCAAATCATGGGCCTGACTGGCTCCTGCTGACACCTCCTCGGAGTAAATCTAGTGAACCTAGATACCTAGGATAGTGGCTAACAGCCGAAGCCGCAGCACACAAACGGTACTGAAACACGTGCCTAATGCAGAGGTTATGGGTTCAGATCCCACCGGTAGCATGTTTCGTTTTCGTCCACTTTCATTTTCACTTTTCCTCATTTTATTTCCTACATTTCTGTTTCAACCACAGCTTAATGTCCCCTGTGCTTTCCTTGGCTTCATGGTCTGTTCGCTTTACATTGTTTTTCATTAAAAAAAAACGATGCCTTCGTTTTCATTGTTCGCGACATATGATTACTGACACGACTGACATATTGACACATGACCCCGGATTAATTTTGACTGCCTAGAGCTATTCACCGCGCATTTGTATCTTTGGCGCGAGCGCTTTTGGATTTCGCTTGCCAGTGAATTTTGGCCGCCGCCGCAGAATGCGAACCCGAGACCTCGATCTCAGCAGACCAACGCCATAGCCTGTGGGCCATCAAGGCAGGTCTCTGCCGTTCCTCGAGAGAGAGAAAGAGAGAGAGAGAGAGAGAAGATTAGGCGGTGAGGGGATATATTTTCAATTACAGGTTGATTTCTCTTGACTTAGACATGCCAACAGTTGCTCCGCCAGAGCGCCTTCGCTCAGTAATGCTTAAGAAACTGGAAAGCTAGAGGGATGCCCTTTTGTTGGTCGTCCTTCAGAAAGCACTGGTTGAGAGGAAGAGCAAAGCCTGCTGACTACACCGCAACGAGATAACGTGCAGCGGACACTTCAACATCGGTCGGCAGTGTATAGAGAACAGAGGAGTGAAAGCTGTGATAAGAACAAAGAGATTGTTAGAAGCTGGCAGTTGTGTTCGCGCAAGTCCTCCGAAAGCTAAATGCTCTCAGAAGCAATGCGGAACTCAACAAATCTCGCTGTGTCCGTTGTGTTGCGGGCGGAAATCCTTGCCTAGGTACATTGCGTGCCTCCGCAAGGCTGTCCATCCTGAGTGATCAATGAGAGACAAAGGAAGAGAATAAATGAAAGCTTGGGAGTTTAATTATAGGACTGAACCCCGTTGTCTACTCTGCGCCGGAGAAGGAAAGAAAGGAGTGCGAAATATTAAGAGAGAGAGAAAAAAGAAACATCAATAAAATTCGGACGGTTATAATGATCCTTATCTCGCACTCGGGCGGATCCCTGTGGCCGCCCAACGCAGGCATTCCATACTGTCGATGGAAACAGCTTGTGCCCGGCAATCATCAAACGGAGCTTGACGTTTTGCGGCTAAAGCGGCCCAGCGAAGCAGAATATACTCAAGAGCATCCGTCCGGGCGCACTGCCGGCGTGAGCCCTATTTTGTTATGCCAAGGTAGATTGTGCGCGTCCTACCTAGCCTGTACGCAGCGGACGAGCAGACACAGCAGCATCGCAGGCCGTGGTTGCCATCTCACAAAGATGAGGAAACTGTTCAGCGTTCGCATGTAATATACGTTGTGTGGCAAGATGTGCCCCGGATGCACCGGTGTCTTTTTGGAGCACTCAATCGCAGCGACTCCCGTAGGCAATGTGTTCACTGCCAATGGGCCGCTACTATGCACGGAACGAGGCCGACGTCCTAAAAACGTCGCCACCGAGAAAGTTTTTGAAGCTTTCTTTTGTTAGAATTCAGTATGTCGTGTTTTACGTGCATACCTTTCAAATTAATCCCTTCGCCAACATTGGCAGCAGCCTAAATAAAAAAAAGTTACTTCATTTTTTGTTATAGTAAGGGAGGTAGAAGCGTACGTCTTTATGCAAATATTGGCGTCAGATTCTATTTTCGTTTCCATCTCATACAATGTAGACTTCAGGCTATACACTCAATGCTGAAAGATACAGACCAGTTATGAAGTCCCATCACCAATACTAGGAGGCCATCGGCATATAATTAGGCTAGGCATGTACTTGAATATATATTTTCGTCTGATGTGTTCCGTTCGGGGCACGACGGGGTATCAAAATCTGGGCGTTGAAACGAAAATGTTCAGGCTTCGGTTGGGTTTAAGGCTTCTGTATATTTTCTGTAAGCTTCAGCTCCGGATCAAAAGTTGAAGGGTTCGAACTGGTTTGAATCGGCTAGAACGGGTTCATAACGGTTCGCGATCAAGAATTGAAAGATTTACACAAGGTTTTCCAGCCTCACTCGCCAACTTATTTGAGCGAAATATAGTTAATTTCTACAACTACGTGACGCACACCTATGCACGAATTCTCTCTCAAAAGTTCGCGCATTGAGTAGGCAGGAGATTATGTTCTTTACAGCGTTAGAGGAATAAATGTGTCGGGTTTTTCATATATCTCTGTGCGCAATCGTCTTTCTTTTTTCATTTGCTAAATAAGTGTCACGGTGCCACGTGCGCACAGCTTAACCTGGACACATCACACTCAATGACCGCGGAAACTCGCTGTCAAAACGTTGGAGTGAGGAAGCTCTGCAGCAGCCGCGAGCGAATTGACCTTCGTGCTGCCTATCGCTTCATCTCGAACTAAGCGTAGAAAGCAGAGCGCATACGAAGCTACCATCAACCGGCGCACTTTGTTCACATCGCAGATTGCTTGAAAGATGCGGGCTGCGCGACCGCGAATTTTGTCCACATCGCAGATCCTTTCAGGATAGGGAGCCCATGTGGCGGCGCCGTAAGCAGCAGCCGCCGGAGTAAAACGCCTCCCACCGTCCTTCCCGTCCACCACTGCCTCGCATGCGACACAATACGGCGTGCTTCTTTCTCGCTTATCTCTCTTGAGGATGCAAGATTGAGCCGCGATCGTCTTGTGCCCCTCGCGATTTTCACTTGCGCACAGAACATACAGCACACGGTAGCGATGTCATTGTGGTTGGATTATACAAAACATCACGGCGACAGTGACGCTGACGGCGATGACAAGGCAGAAATTCGCCTGCAGTGTCAATATAATTGCTAGCACAATAAAAAATTACATTCATTGGAATATTCCGACAACATCAATGTATCACAGCAGAGGGTCGTCACCGACGGGCGACAACACATAAATAAGACATCAAGCTGAAGTCGCAGTGACAGGGGAAAGTCGCAGCGGAAATATAAGAATGAGCCAAGGCCATGAAAAAGCGCTGAAGTCATCTTCATCGTGGTTTTGGCTGTCGTGAAATTGGGACGCCACGGATCTCCGACAGCTGACCTCAAGGTCAAACTGTTAAGACAGCTTTCTACTTATAGGTCCAAACCGTTGAGATATCCTTTGCATCGCGCGCGATTAAACTTGTTGAAAGAAACGCGCTGATTTCATTACCGCGATAACCCACCTGCGTATTGTGCATAGATTGTACTTGAGTTTTTGGCACATCAATCTGTCTCTGCTCCAGAACAGCCTTCCTGCATGTCGGATTTAGCCCCCTACACCTTTTGTTTTGCTCCCCAAATACAAAGTGGCGTTTCAGGGGCGGCGTTTCGAGGTTGTGACGACAGTTTAAAAAATTAACAGTTTCGCCCGAAAGGCGTAGCATCGATTACGATAGCAAATTAGTATACAGCTATACAAAGTAGGGATAGTAGTTTTGTGGGCTGTATAAATTTGTAAACAGTCGCTTACTAATTAAATTAACAAGCACGTGCACAGAGAAAGAGGAACACATCGCACTCGGTGACCGCGGAAACTCGATGCCAAACAAAACGTTGGTGGGTGGAAGCGCGGCAGCAGCAGCGAGCGAATTGGCCTTCAAAAATTAAATTATGGGGTTTTACATGCCAAAACCACTTTCTGATTATGAGGCACGCCGTAGTGGAGGACTCCGGAAATTTCGACCACCTGGGGTTCTTTAACGTGCACCAAATCTAAGTACACGGGTGTTTTCGCATTTCGCCGCCATCGAAATGCGGCCGCCGTGGCCGGGATTCGATCCCGCGACCTCGTGCTCAGCAGCCCAACACCAAGCCACTGAACAACCACGGCGGGTGAATTGGCCTTCGTGCTGCGTCTGGCCTCAACGCGAACTAAGCGCCTAAAGCACAGCGCATACGAAGCTACCAGCACTCGGCAAACTTTGTACACATCGCGGATCGCTTTGAATATGAGGCCAGCACTACCGCGCGCTTTGGCCACATCGCAGATTGCTTTCAAAATTTCGTGCCCGCCCACCCGCCCGCGCCGTACTCATCAACCGCCAACGGCGGTTGATGAGTACGGCAGGATGATGAATAGGCTGGATGCTTTAAGGATGCATCCAGCCTATGATGTTGACACTTCGAAAGGTTCGGAAAAGACCAGTATTTGTGTGTCATAGCTTTAGGCGCGATATGAAGCTTTCTTGCAGCGTCAGTTCTGGACAAGGGGGTTAGAATTGGTCAGGCTTGCAGATGGGCAGACGGTGGGCTTCGTCGGTGAAGACAGGTGAAGACATTAGCAGCAGTGCCGATAGGTCCAGGTAGCCATCGGAAAATAATTGCATGCCCTTTAGCGATAGCTTGATGGTGATGTTCTCTTATTTCTCTCATGTCAGCTGCTCACGAGTTTTATGATATAGCGCAAAATGTAGACTCTGAAGTGCTGCCTTAGAGTCGCAAAAAATGACCCATTTCTGAGGTGTCTCTTGCAGGAGATATTAGACAGCAGCACGCAGGGCGGCAAGCTCTGCCGCTGTTGATGTTGTCATGTGCAACAGTTTGAATTTCATTGTGTTTTTCGTAGCCGGAATCACAACGGCACCTGAAGAGCTGGTAGGTGAGACCGAACCATCGGCATACATGTGTATTCGGTCCCCGTATGTCTCATTGATTATTGTTTTTTTTTCATTACGTGGTTTTACGTGCCAAAACTACTTTCTGATTATGAGGCACGTCTGGCGAGTTATGTAGTCGGATAACCAGCTAAGCATGCGGCCGCCGATTCCGATAGTCTCCAGGGAGTTTATGACGGGGTCATGTGCAACGTTGTCATACGCGCCTTTCAGGCCGAGAAAGAGCGAAAGTGATATGCGCTTATGGCTTTTCTCCTGTTGCACAAACGATGTCAGGCCAATGACGCTAGCAACTGAGGAAAGACCCCGACGAATTGTACCATGGACGTGGAGTAGATTTTGTAACGCTCGAGATACCATTCTAGGCTTGCAAGGACCATCCTTTCCATCAACTTTCCTATGCAGCTGACCAGAGTAATAGGGCGATATGCCGCCAAGTCCAACGGAGATTTTCCCGGCTTTAACAATTTCACCAGCCGACTTACCTTCCATTGCCGGGTTAATGCACCTCTATGCCATGAGTTGTTGAAACTGCTCAGAAGCACTCGTCTTGTCTCTTGTCTAAGGTGTCCCAGGGTAGCATAGGTGACGCCGTCAGAGCCTGGAGAGGATGATCGTTTAGAAACGGCCAGGGCAGCTTCGAGTTCATCCATGGCAAAGAGCACGCCATTTCTAGTACCTGAGCCGCATGAAGGTCGCTTACATCAATGGTGTTGACATGATCGCCGGTGACTCTAGCACAGAATTCATCCGCTACACCAAGCTCAGTTTAGCCAAGATGGAAGGCAGAAGCTGCGAATGGGTGTCGTTGTTGCGGGGATGAACGAAGACCACGGACTGTTCTCCAGATATGTGAAAGAGGCTTACGAGGGTCAAGTGATTCACAGAATGTCTTCCATCGCTCATTCTCTAATTTGTCTATGCGACATTGAACTTTCTTCTGAATGCGTCGTGCGTCTCTGAGATCAACAATTGATTTAATGCGTCTGTATAGTCGCTCTGTAAGCTGTCGAATCACACGAAGTCTCCTTAGTTCAATGTCGAAATCCGTTCGGTTTGACGACAGTGATAATAAATACTTGGCAGGTTTCATTGCTTCTGCGATGGCGTGGTCGACGTTGCAGGCGAAATCTCGCCGACACGCTTCTTCCATAATGACGTAAACGTAGTCCAGTCAGTGCTCTTCAAGGCACCACGGGAGAAATACCGAGTGAGTCCATTAATCTTTAGGTAGGTGAGAATTTGATCACTCCCGTGAGTCTCGATGTCGCAAAACCGTTTAACACGTCACGTGAAGCTCCGTGACGCTAAGGTCAAGTCGAGGCAGCTGCTATATACGCAGGACCCCTCAGATACGTTGGGCTGCCATCGTTCATGATGCAGAGGCCATAACCAGAGGCAAGCGACACAACATTCCTTCCCGTTAGTTGTTCTTGGTGCCAGCCCTGATAAGAAGTGCCGCCATAACCTTTCTCGAAGCCACTGGGCTGGACGCACGGCTTTAGAGATGCCACAACTCTGTGAACTTGTATATACGTATTTTCCTCATACCATCATAATCTTCATCAGCACTTTTTCTTCCTGTCCCTTTTCACCAGTGCAGAGTAGCAGGCCAGAGCAAGTTAGAGCCCAGGCCGACCTCTCTCCGTTCTTGTAAATAAATCTATCTCTCTCTTGCCCAAAGCAAGTGATGCGCATCGAAGTCTCCAGTGATGAGCCAAGGGCCATTAGTTTCCTTTAATATATATTTCAGGCTCTCAATGTCAAATTCCCTCTATGGGGAGATGTAATAACGAATAAGAGGGAAAGGCACTTTGTTCTTTCTGACGCGGAGGCATAGGCATTGGTTGTAGTCATGAGGCTGAACCGTATGCGAAAAATCGGTCAAGTCCGTGCGGATGCATGCTTCGTTCCTCGCATGGGGAAGAAGCAACAACTTCGTAACCAGGTGATCTGCAAGGAGTTAATTCGTTCGGTTCCCAAATAATAAGTATAGGAAACCGATTCTTCAAGACAAATTGGCGTAAATCCGAGATGCGGGACTTCAAGCCTCTGGTATTGAAGTGAAAAATCGTCGCACTTCAGTGCGAAATGGTGCTTACATAGTGCTTACATTAGGCTCGCAAGTATTGGATTCAGTGCATCCAGTATTTGCAATACGCTTTGAGCTGTCGGTGTCTGCCGCTTGTTCAGTAGCATGCGAATCGTATTAATTAGTGATCTCGCCATCATAACCATTTGCCGATCCTGTTCAGTCAATTAACCGGCAGGGGATGCTCGGGGTGGACTACTTCCATCAGCATGCAGCGATTCTGCTGGTGGTTGCCGTTTTGGCAACGAGGTCAGGCTTCGGTGTCCACATTCTTCTCAGTGCTCTTGTCCTTGTCCTTTGTAGGCTTTTCTGATGTGCGTGGCCTGGGCGGCAGTGGAGGAGGTGAGAGTGGACGTGGCACACGCGTCACTGTAAGTTGCAGCTGTAAGCTACCTCACACCGGCGTGCACATTGCCCGTTGAGATACAGTCCTGTGTGGCAGGAGTTACCTTACAAAAGATGTTCTATTCTGCAGAACCTGCAACAGAGAGAGTCCTAACGACGCACACGTACCAGTTCCGTTTCTTCAACTGCAGAAAAGCCCGTAATATATTAAGCGCATTAACTCAAACACCCGCTTCACAAACACCAATGAAAGCTTCGCTTATACCGATTCTCACATCGCGCGAGACCCACAGAACATTGCGTAAGTGTTTGGGCCTATTACTTTACAGGCTGTTTTGCGATGTTCTAGCATGTTGTATAGTTGATGTAGATCGATTATTGAATGACGATGTAGCACCACCCCGAATAGGCAGCTACCGAGATTGCGTTTCTCCTCGTTTAGTTCTTTTATTTCGCAGTTGCATCGACCTGCACCCATCGTCTGCTTTCACTCCAAGTACCTTTATAAAGTGGAGCAAAGTTGCGCTCCACAGAAAATTGTTCTAAATTCTAAGTTCTAAATAAAAATATTCACTTCTTCATGACAAACCTCTCAGCTTGGACAACCTACGCCCGATCTCCCTCACCTCGTGCGCGGGAAAGCTTTTCGAACATATGGTGCACGACCGCATTACCCATTACCTGGAAGACAACGACCACCTACCAGACACCATGTTCGGTTTCAGGCAGCACCTCTCAACGCAGGATGTACTCTTACAACTAAAGGAAGGCTTTCTAGATCACCTAAACAATCGAGGCAAATACTCCATAGTGGCAATAGACGTCCACGGAGCCTGTGATAACGTTAGCCACGACGCGATCCTCAACAATCTGGAAGGCACCGGCTGCGGCACTAGGACCTACGCATACGTCAGAAACTTTCTGATGGACCGCACGGCAACAGTCGGAATTGGCAACATCCGCAGTGAAAGCTTCCTACTTCCAAACAGAGGCACCCCGCAAGGGTCGGTCATTTCACCGCTACTCTTTAACGTAGCTATAATCAAGCTACCCCCACTCCTCGAGACCATACTAGATCTGCGTCACGCGATGCATGCTGATGACATCACGCTCTGGACCAGAGCTACGAACGTTGGAACGCAAGAAAGTAGCTTACAAGAAGCCGTCGACACCATCGAAAGCTATCTCCGAAACTGAGTCTGAGAAGACTGAGAGAAGTCTGAACACCTCGTCCTGAAAGCAAGAATGAGAGGCCGACCACCCAACTATGAAGAGCCCGACCCCAGCATCACACTCAATGGGACAACAATCCCGAAAGTCGACACCATGCGAATACTTCGACTCCACATCCACAAAGACGGATCGGGAGCTGCCAGCCTACCGAGACTAGAACGCACCCTTTCGCAACTAACGCACCTCGTCAAAAGGATCTCAAGCCAAAGAAGCGGGCTGAAGGAGCAAGACACTCTAAGAATAATACAAGCGCTCCTCACCAGCCGCATCATATACGGCACGCCGTACCTGGCTTTAAAGAACGCTGAAATAGAAAAGCTGAACAAACATCATGATAAGGAAGGCAATCAAACTCGCTCTGGGACTCCCCACCATGGCCTCTACATCACGTCTCCTTAAGATGGGCGTCCACAACACGTGGCAAGAGCTCGCCGAAGCGCACAAGAACAGCCAACTGGAACGACTCAAGCTCACGCCCACAGGAAGATCAGTACTCCGACACCTAAACTACAGCGAGACGTATGTCGCAGACACGGACAAGAAAGAGCGAGTACCACCGGACATTCGACAGTGCATTTGCATCGCACGTGTCCCGCGCAACATGCATCCCATATATCGCTAGAGTAGAAGACAGGCTAGAGCCAACGCCATCAAACGAAGTTTCAAGCATGACCCGAATGCCCGCTACACCAACGCGGCCAAGTATCCGCATCGAAACGCGTACGCTCTGAGCGTCGTAGACTCCCAAGGCTCCGAGCTAGCATCGGCAACCATCAAGGCACGCAACCGGGAAACGGCTGAAGAAGCGGCAATCGCTCTCGCCACCACCACATGCACAGACGCAGCGGTTATATTCACCGAATCTCAGGCCGCCTGCAGAAACTTCTTGAGGGGCTGCATCTCGGCCGATGCACTCAAGATACTAAAAAGACGAAGCACTCCGCTCCCGCACACCTGAGTAACGTGGTTACCCGGACATGAGGGACTAGAGGGGAACGAAGCAGCCCACGCCGCTGCCCACGAGCGCGTCAGCCGGGCTCCTCTCTCCCCACGCGCTCTCGGACCCGTGACAGAAAGGCGGAGGCCTTACCCACCAACTATTCGGCCATATTGCAACATTACAGGCTCGAGCGTCGAGTGTATCCTCCACCGCACCCTAAACTCGACAGAGAAGAAAGCCTATAATCCTTAGACGCCTGCAAAGTAATACATACACTCACTGAACGATAATGCATCGCCTCTACCCGACGCTCCACGGCTACCTCTGAGCGCTTTGCAACGTACCCGACACTCTGGCACACTCGCTCCTGGAATGCCCGTGGCAGGAAGGCAGCGAAATCAACCAGAAACACACCCAAAACGAGCAATAGAAGCAAACGACCTATTCGAAACGTGGGAGGCCAAGCTAACCCTCGGGGACCTGGAAGACCAACGACAGCTCGTCGCCAGGGCCAAGAGGGCAGTCGAAGCCAGAGGGTTCCTGGACTAAGGAGCCTTCCCACCTTAGGGTGATACCCGGCCTCGCTCGGGACACTGTTTCGTTTAATAAACGTTTCTTTCTCTCTCTCTGTTCATGACGTACCTATCTGGTTGGTGTATTCAACGGGGGGCTTTATTTCCCTCCTTTTTTAGATGTCATTGTTGCATGAAGCATCGTAATGTCACACCTAAGCAGCACCGAAAAAAAACTCAGTGTTTCAACGCCGCATTGTTTCCTCGTGAGTAGGTTGAATACAACTACTGTTAAGCCGACCGCGTACAGCGACAAAGCAGAACAGATAGCTCAACAAAATTATTCCGGCCCCTTTGATAGAGAAAGATATGCGAGAGCTTGTAAAGCGCCTAAAAGTTTCATCGCCTAAAGCGTACTTTTGGATACACAAAAATTAAGTCTAACGAGTGTCACAACCGAGTTGACGTTATTTTAGGTTACTTGAGCCTTGCCTGTAGCGTGGAAATTGTTTGCAGGCTACGGGAGGTTTCGAGCCTTTGTTCAACGGTTTCCATGGCACGTGTCCTGGCGAGCGTCTACAGTACCTTCTGAATAGCGTGTCGAGCCGATTCGGAACGGTTCCTCCCGGAAATTTCGGTTCGCATTCCGTTACAAAATGGCGGGGAAATAATGGTACGGTTCAATACCGATTCAGCTAAAGCAACACTTCAGTTCCGGTTCAGTTCGACACTCTGTCAAAAAGTGTTCATCCTTACGTGTATTTATTAGAAGTACGTGAATGAATGCTTGCCTCTAATAGCCACTAAAATATATGGACAAAGTAGTGCAATTTCCGTGTTGACATACCTTTTGTTTTATTTTGAAAATATTCTTGCGGTTTGTGGTAAAAGCTATTAATTTGGTACATGGAGAAGATCCAGGTTCGCGTTGTTACAATGTTTCTAGATTTATAGGGCTATAACACCAAAAAATTTATGATGAAACGAAAATTGTCGGTGGGTCCATCATACTCATTTGCTGTGAAGTGAGAAAAATAAGCTTTCCAATCTTGTCAAATATCGCTCATGTGCGAGTTTACATTTGGCCGACCCTCTTTCACTGATTATGCAGCCACAATGAAGAAAGCGGAACATTTCATTCTGCTACGTGGTCGAGTTAACATGTAAAAAAATCATGCATGAAACGGGCTTCAGCTATTGTAGTGTGCGAAACACATTTCACCACAAACTACCTGTCTATAAGGTGTCTGCACGTTGGGTAGCTCCACTGCTGCTAACTACTCTCCCTAAGCAAGGACGATGCGACCTGTCAAGGCTGCTGATAACTTTTTTTGGAGCACGATGAAAGGGATTTTTAATTAGCGAACCGCCCCAGCGGAGCTTGCCCTTCTCTTCCCAGAGGACTTGGTGCGACGGCCTTTGTTTAGGTCGCCTGATGTTGTTGCTTCTGAGCGACCTACACTTTGTGGCGTATAGGCTTCAGATGCACTCTATTGAAAGAGCTCCGGGGCTTCTCCCGTCACCGTCAGATGAATTACCGCACAGGCAGCGTTGTTTTGTCCGATATGCACTGCAGGTGTTTGCCCTTGTGCAGGTTGCATATCATATTGCTTTAACGTACTTCACTTTGCCTCAATGCAACAACTGTGTATTGCGTCATTGTTTTCCCAAGTTTGACGTAAACGCTGCAGTACGCTTCTCTTCGCTTCGGGGAAAAAACAACTTTGCCTTTCGTCATCACTTTCTCAAGTTCCTTGGGCAGTGACCCAAACGTGAGCTCGAGGGCGTACTTGCGACTGATCTGTGAAACTCTCCGTTCAGCGATTATCTAAGGCATACATTTGTGCGTTCAGTAAAGCAGTAAGATTTGTGTATCTCACAAAAACGTTTTGATTCTCCTTATGATACGAGGCTAACCAGGAATCCGGATTATTCAATTCGTACACAGTGCACAGAAACTGTGCGGTGTGTGACGTGAATTACGTTGAGATTTAAGTCGCTTATATTGGATTGCATAAGCTTTTCTTTTCTATTAAAAAAATGCTAGCCAACTGCTCATCTTGCAACAAGTTGATCGATGGCATTATTTTGGAGATCACAATGAGAGGAACAAATGAGCACTTGTTGATTGATTGATTGATTGATTGATTGACTGATTTATTTATTTATTTATTTATTGACTGAATGGTTCACTGACTGACTGATTGATTGTCCGACTATCATTTGATTGATTGTTTGATTGATTGATTGATTGATTGATTTATTGATTGATTGATTGTGACTGGAAACGCCGATCTCTATTAGTAGTGCAGCTGAGAAAAACAGTTGGTATCTCACTCTCCTTGCTTTCTCGCTGTGTCTTTCCCTTGAATCTGGCAAGTTATAAATGTGGCACCACTTTATTTGGAAGTGCTATATCCGTGCGATGCTGTAGCTCGCTTCATACATCTCCTCCTCTTGCACTCGGCACTCCGGGACGCTGACAACCGAAAGCTGCTCGCTGACGAACGGTACAGCAATTGAGCGGAAACTGGATCCGCGGCACAAATGAGATTCCGGTCGCTTACCCGCACCACACCACCACCACACCCGCACCAAATTATCTCTGATACCCAAAGTAAAAGTGGAGGTCTACCTAATCATAACGAATTACTCTAATTTCCTACTTAGTCGCCAAGCCTGTCGAAGAGAGTGCGTTGAAACATTTGAGCAATCAGAGTGATGAGCGGCCTGAAATGAAGTTCACGCTTCTTGTACTGCTTATTGATAAAATGCATTTGGCCTAAACTGGTTATGTATACGGCACGCAAACTAAGGTTCCGCCGTTTACCTTGTCCCGAACTTTATGAAGTGTCTATAGCATGCTTGTACTATATCTACACTATCGATCCTCCTTACTTTCCCTACTTACTGTGCTTTACTTCTATTCTCTTATCCCCCTCTGCTAGCCACCGTTCAGTGGTCAACCTTAATGCTTCCACATCACAATGTGGCCAGGCGAAAATTTCTCGCTTGCCCCTTTACACTGTTAGCGTGACAAAACAACCAATTGCTACGGCTTGATATGTTTGCCCGGAAAAGTGAGAGGAGCATGTTCTATCTGACGGTATATTTTATCTTTTCGTTTTTTTTTGCTACAGCTGTACGTTCACAGCGCTACGCCACGTTAAAGTTCTTGTTTGTTCTAACTTTCGCATTCATACGCGCAAGTAGATTCAAATTTATTGCGTTGCGAAGTCATCTCTGTGTATACGTTAGAAGTAAATAGTTAAATCTATCCCTGAAATTGATTTAATAGACGGCTACCACAAACAGGGCTGAATTAGGGTCGCCTTAGGTCTCCAAAGACCGACGCTAGATTTCTAAACGTGCTGAGAACAGTAACGACTGGGCACAAAACAGACTGCGTTTCCGCAAGCAAGACAGGCAACGCTTTTTACTATGAAGTTTGGCCCACGTGGCTAACTGGAGAGTTAATTCTGGCCCTTCTTAATTTTCAGTTCCGCAGCCCTGGGAATGTGTATTGTAGTCTATTCCTCTCCTATCATCCAAAGTTTCCGGCCAGCCGATTTCGGTGTTCACGTAGCCGAATCGTCTCTCAGACCACTATAACGCACAAGGAAGAAGGGCATGTCGGAACAGAATTGTCACGTTACTCCGCCCCCATTTGGTAAAACAAACAAACAAGTTCAGAGTCACTTTATCATGCACTAAAGAAAACGAAAGCCTGCGTGCTCACCAGTGTTACGATCGGCCTGCGGGGGCTGGCGATCTTCGGAGAAGCGACCTCCAAACTCTTTCCAGCCCGCTGCGACGACTCGCTTTGTAAAGACAACAATGCGCCTCCTCGACAGCCCAACGGCGCCGGCATATCTAGCCACGTTTGGCGGACCGAGTATTGTTAGTTGATTGGCTGTCGCCTTCACGGTTTCCTTGGAGCAAGAGAACTCCTGGAACAGGGTGTTTTGCGGTGGTTTCTCACGGGCCCCAGAAGTCGTCACAGTCAATGGCAGACGCGGCGGCTAGCTGCGGGGTCAGCTCTGGGATCAACAGGCGCCTTCTTGGGTCAAGACCCCTGTCGACGAGAACCCACTCACCTCGGTGTGCTCAGTGAAAACAAAGTGCGGAAGTGAGTGTGCGAACCCTCCCCTTCAAAGGTGGGTTGAGTACGATGACTTTAGACGCTCCCATTTGTCGAAGGTTGAACGGCAGTTTTCCCTCACATAGGGATCCAGGGGGGACAGAGTGTTTTTAAGCAGCCGTTGTGGGCTGTTCGGTATGCTTTCGTTTTCAGTCATGCTAGACTGATGAAACGTAACGTTCTCCACCCTTCATGTAGATATTGTAAATAAATCCCATATTCCTTGTTCTCGTTGAGAACAAGTCCCTCCCTTCAGCAACGTCCTCAGCGTGAATGAGTTGGACGACGGCATGGGCCAGCTACCACTTATTTCATGCCCGACCCCAACTCCTACACCAGTAATCCCTTAAATTACTTGGCATTCACATTAGAATGCATTGTTATTTCCTATCACTTCTTTTCTCCCACCAAAGGTCGTGGGTTCAATTGCCTTCATTAAATACATCCTAATCAAGCGTTTATTAATTACATTCGACTTAATGAACACCAAAGGTCGTCGGTTCAACTCCCAGCAAAGGTCGACGGTTCGACTCCCATCAAAGGTAGTGCGTTCGTGTGCCTTAATTAACTCTATCTGTACCTGTACCTTAATAAACTTCGTCTTAATAACACCAAAGGTCGTGGATTCGACTGCCACCAATGGTCATGGGTTCGATTACCGTAAATTTTGGTGCCATTGAATTTTCGAGCCGTAACACCAGACGATCAATTTTTCAATGCCACACATCGCATTTTTGAACCCATGAGCCACTTAAGGCTTTCGCATTAAAATCAACAAACGTTTCCAGCCTATTGAAAACAATGTGGCTGAAATACTCAGTGCATCGTTAATTTCTCCAAAGTTAAGCGTCGGGCCAAGTCGGTACGGTATAATTGATGTTTCTCAAGCGTATTTGGCACGTACAACAAGTTAGCGCGCACACAGCGGTATTATATTATATAGCTCAGCGAGTCAGCGGGACAGCGGGCACAGCGGGCCAGCGTAGACGCCACTGCGCATGACGTACTGCACATGCGCACTGGTGTCTACGCTGCGCCCACTGGCTCGCTGAGCTATAACTCTGTATTAGCGATCAGCCTCCTTCGTATATATATACTGCAGTAGTCGGCGAGCTTTTCTCCTCTTTAAATTCGTAAGGATTTCTATGGTTACCCAACGAGAAAACTGTCCGTCCGTCCCTTCTTCGGGTAAGACGATCGCTTTCAAGATAGAGCTAGGCAGCTGTGGAAGAAGACGACGACCATCGCTCGAGCAGGGGCACGAGCGCGTCTCTGTCACCACGTGACGTGTACAATCAGGCACTCGCCAGACTGTGGAGAAGCCGTGGCTTCGGACCAGAACGTCATCAGCGCACCTGGCGCCGCCCCTTCATCATCAGTTCACGTTGCGCCGCCTTCCACTGCAGTTCGTGTCGCCGCAGCGCTGCCGCATTTATCGTAACGGCGCCAAGACGACCGCAGCCGCTTAGTGAGGAAGTACGGAAACGTAGGAATGCAGAGTATCGGCGTAAATACAGATTACCCGAGAAACAAATGAACGACGCTGAGCACAGCGGGGAACTACCGCGACACGCTGCCGAACGCAACAAACAAGAGCAACGACGCCGTGCCGACGCCGCTCGATGACGGCGTTCCAGGGAAAGCTGCAAACATTTCCTTCATTTTCTACATCTCCCTCGTAATGTCACCCCAAGTCCACATCCGATGCGGCCTCTCTATAACACGAGTGAACATAGCTTCTGCTCGCCTCTTCTACGTCATCTCGTGCAGGTCTCACTCAGCAGTTCGGTGTTGATACCGCGCAATGACCATAGCTTGGTGGTCGCTGTGGTACACCGCGATCGGTTGTACTGCTGTGCTAGACGCGTTCTTGCCAAAAGTTATATCTGTACACGGCCGCTGGCTGGTGGTCGGCTCATTGACTCTCACTGTAGTACTCAATTCCAAACCTTTCCAACAGGAAGGATACAATTCACATGCCGTCGGTGTGCGCTAGATGGACGTTAAGGCCAGCGATTGGTCGGTGCACGACTGCGCTTTATTACACTTTTCGACCCTTCAATGGGAACCAAGGAGCGCCACCATCCACATTTTATATATGGCCATGAAGGCCATACGTCATAGCGTGGTCGATAAAATGATAACATTCAGATCGACCGCCGCGACAATATATATATATATAAATATATATATATATATATATATATATATATATATATATATATATATATATATATATATATATATATATATATATATATATACTTGACATTTTACGGGACTCTCGTCCATGGCCACATTTTTCATCAGAACTTAGCCATGTGCGGCTTCGCTGTAAAAATTCAGCGGCGATTTAGCTGTAGATGCGAGAGAAATGCGGTAGCATTACGGCGCCCATCGTTGAGGTACCGGATATGTGGCTTAAATCGGATTCACCACAGTGCGAAGTTTTGTTCAGTAGCCAACTCGACATATTCATGTATAGGAGAAATGAATTGGTGCTCCAGTTACTTAACAAAATGCCGTTTTATGCATTCAAGGAGAAAAGTAACTGGAACGCCAATGTATTTGTCCGCAAAGTTCGCGAACTAATATTTCAAAATTGGTGTCATGCTTAGAGTTCGTTGCAAGTGGATCCGCCTTGCGAACTCCACGGGCTCAATTTATAAATTGCAATAGCAAATGTTAATATTGCAATGGTAATTAGTTAAAACGTTAATTTATGGTTTTTGTTAATTGGTCGATTATGCATATCATTTTTGTGCAAGTAGTGTGCGCCGCTTCTAGTAGACAAGCTCTTGAACTAGAATTGTGCTATCTGCCACAGGCAACCTTTCAGAATTTTCTAAAGTGCTCGCTGAAAAAGCAAGGACAACATAGGAAAGATTACTTGTACTTACTAATTGAATTAAACAAGTGACAAATTAATTAAAACGAAAGTGGATGAAAAAACAACTTGTCGCAGGTGGGGAACGATTCCACGTCTTCGCATTACGCGTGCGATGTTCTTAAACATTGAGCTACGGCAGCACCATCTTCCCGCCCACTTTCATAGGTATTTATGTTTTAATACTGGAACCAACCCTGGGATTGCTAGCCAGCACCACCACCATGGCGGCGGATGTGGAACCTCCTTTCTGCCGCAGGCGTCACGAGTACGAGATCTTTTTGGGTGAAGGCAACTAGGGGTAAATAAACCCACACATGCTACCTGAAGGTATCAACGTTACGGGATTCGATCCCATGAGCTCATGCTTAGCAGTCCAACACCATAGCCACTAAGCATCCACGGCTGGTCTCTTTCGACCTCCCTACTGTATACCATCGCAGGTTCATTCACATTTTTCCTGTGCCGGCGAATGTTCCTCTGGTGGCGGCACGCGTTGTTCGATATCGCGAGCCATGGTTGAAACATGCCATTAAGAACAACTATAGGAGCCTGAATGCGCGCCTCAAGCGGGGAAGAGACAGAGCTTGCAGGCTAAAATCAGTACCGCTGGATTAAAAAAATAGTTTTAATAACGTGCGGCCTGCCGCATCAATCAGGAACTGGGGCCCTATAAAGTAAAACTATTCCAATATGTTTCTATTCCAATCTCCTGACGTCAAATTTGCGTAACCGTCGACGCAAGCATCGGGCGGTCCCCCGCAGGGTTGTCTGAACAAACCAATCAAATGCCCCCCTCGTTCATAGGAGATCACTTTTGTTTGCTTGAAAAACGAATGGCATTGCCTGCTCTGAGCGGCTTGTCTTACCTAATTGGCTCACAAGAGGCGTGGAGCATGCTCAAGTGGAGAGGGATTCGATGGGGTCGAGCCACTGCACTGACTATCGATAAGCGGATGAAGAAGGTGGTGCCGGCGCCTGCGATTGGTCCGCTTTCTCTTACATAGCTTGCCGTGGCTCATCGACAATCGCGGCGGCATGGAACGGCCGGAAGCTTAAGAATGACGCTAAAACTGCACCTCAGCAAAGAAGAGATGGTAGAACGAGTTCATAAACGCGCCGAAAGTGCTCTAAAACCTTACACGGCCGCGCAAAAAGTTTTATTACACGCAAATAAACCCATGCCCTTTGGCAGGTACGAGTAGCCAGTGCCTGAACGATCGGCGGCAGCCATCTTTTATTCCTTTCGGAACGGGGCAGCCTGTGGCTATGCCGAAGAAAATTCAGTTTTGTTCGGCATATTAATACATCTTTAACGCGTACACGTCACTTTGACGCGGTGAGTTTTTGCGGTTTTGTGACGTCGCGTGACAGGCAGGGGAAGTGGGTGCAGCTCGGAAAGTTTTGACCATTAGCCGAGGGCTAACGGTGCAAAGGCGTCGAATCAGAAATAACTATTTTTGTTTTGTTTGGTCAAATTATGCATAATCAGTGTGTACACGTCATATCAGATGGGGAGCTATCGCGGTTTCCGCGACGTCGCGTGACAGACAGGTGAAGTGGGGGTGGTCCAAAAAAGTTTTTGACCTATCGCGGTGGGCTGATTGTAGAATTGGAATAGAAAAGTTTGGAATGGGTTTACGTTACAGCGCCCCAGTTCTCTGAGATCGGCATAGAAAATGCTTGAGGAACGCGTTTCGAACGCCGTCGCCCTTGGAAACCGGCATCGTCCAGTCCCGGATAACCAGAGCGATTTGGCCCAGCCAGGCGGCCGAGAATGGAACTACGGCTGAGACATTCGCGTCATTGCAGCGCGGGCTGACGTGAAAGGCCGCAACTTTTCTTATTATCATTTTATTTTATTTTTCATCCAGCGGCTGTGTCAGGGGCTCTAATGCATTCAAGCCTATTGTCAACATGTGCAGCGCGCCACCAAATGCGGCCTGGCCTGCTGCCACTAAACGAGCGAGAAGTGCGTGTTGTTGTTGTTGTTGTTGTTGTTGATGATGATGATGATGATGATGATGATGATGATGAAGAAGCAGAAGAAGCAGAAGAAGAAGATGATGATGATGCAGGTGATGATGATGATGATGATGATGATGATGATGATGATGATGATGATGATTGTGATGACAACGATGACGCCTACGATGTCCTTCCATATATGGGGCTGCCCCATTGTGGTGAGCAAGCAACGAATAAAATGGCTGTAGGCTATGTGGTAAGCAGGATGATGTTGATAGTGACTTTCTTGAAAAATTGGCGTAATCCCACTGCAAGATACATGCGACGAATCGAGTAGTAATGGTAGAAAATTAGAAATAAATATACAAACGAAATATATAAAAAATATATTAGTCAATAATAGAGTAGGCGGCCTCGCAAAAACAAGAAATGAAAAAGAAAAAGTAACGGGTGTTTATTTCTGACAGGAAAAGGGCCACAGGTCTAGGTGAATGGAAATGTAGATGTAAACAGGGCGTATAAAACGGTCGCATATGCCAATTACAGGAGATTAAGGTCTAGGTACATGAGCTTTAGCAGGTCGAGAACATAGACCATGGAAAATGAGAGACACCGAAGCATTTCAGTGAATAAAATCTCACAGATTCTAACTACTTCTTTATTTGAATTCGTGTTTCTTGGTGTTTGGATATTACAGTTTGACGCAGAAACAATAAGACGTGGGAATGTGATAGAGCATGACTAAAATACAAAAACATTAGCAAAGCAATATTTTTGTTTCGCAGAGATATTCGTAGACGGCTCGGCGAACCTTCCTATAGATGTTCCCCCTTTAAGACGAGTATGAACGGCTGAACTTAAAACCAGAGACCAATGGGAGCCAGACAAGGAAGTCGCTGAGCTATCAACTGACGTTTCCTTTCGCGCAGGCTCCTACAAATGCATAAGTGCACTCGAAAAACAAAAACCCGTATAACGCGTCCGCGCCTCGTATCGGTCACGCAATGGGAGGTGATACGCGATCGGAAGTCCCCTGCAGGAAAGATATGCTCGTCTTCGCTATGAGCCAATTAGCTCGGTTGAATAGTCCTTTGGCGCTCTCTTTCTTTTCCCTCGTTTCATTTTGTCACTGCTTCGCTACGCACCGAGGTCGCGGTGACAAGAATTATTGTGCCGTGCGTTTCAACAGTATAAATACGGGAATGCGCTAGAATAAACCAAGCTCTCGTGCGTGAGAAAAGGGCCCTGTAGGAATGAATGACGCCTTCAAGCCAGCGCTCACAGGCAAGACGCGACTCATTTGTGCGAACGGCGAAACGTATTAGGGCAAAATAAACGGAAATATAAACGAATAAGTGAGGGGAAAACAGAGACAGACTATGAAAAAAGGAAACAAACGTTCGCAGACCTGTCGCGGCGTGGCATGCGACCGACGCAACCGACATCACCGCACTCGAGGAGACCGTCAATGCTGCAGCGTAGGCATCCTTCACGCGAAAACCCAGGCCCTCGACTGCGTGTGTATGCAGACTTCCTGTTACTGTTTAATTGATAGCACTACTCACTAGACACCACACACCTTGCCTTGTGCACACACGGTTCTGCATAACCGTGTTAACGCGGCACGCGTACCCTTATCAAGAGCTGCCGGTATACAAACCAGGGTAGAAATAAACACGGAGTTTATTTTGCCCTCCATCTGCAAACTGGTGTGTCTGAAACTGCGCTTAGGTCGAGCGTGCTCTAGACACGACAATTAGTAAGCCAGCCGAGCCGAATGAAAGATTAATTGCAAAACAGCAGTACTCAATGACAAACAGTAGAGAATAGAATGGTGAAACTGCAGCACACAGAGAGAAAGATAGAATAATGGGCTGACTCCTGTGTGTTTAGGAAGGAGAGTTAGAGTAATGAGAACCTGTTGCCCCATTCAAGAGTTCACATAAAGTCCCCGTTCTCAGTTTTTCCGCTTTAGCCGTTCTATACCGCAGACCTTATTTCAGAAACATTGTGCCCGACCATTAGGTTTTATCGCACAGGGGGTGAAGTTGTTGAAAAAATTGGCAGCTTACGTAAACGTAACACCGTAAGAAGGTACTTCTCACTTTTACCGTCTTGCCTAACTGTCACACGTGTCGACACCAAGCAAGCCTTACACGGTGGAGTGCCATTCACGCATAAGTTCGTGTAAGTGTTGCTGTAGGAATCACCTACAGCTGCAAAAGACGAGAGTCACAGACGTCCTTCTTCCACGTAGTGCAACCGCCGATGTGCCACGATCAGTTAGTTGTCCTTGACATCCGTGAGGCAAAGGTACTTCCGGACTTCCAGCCAACAATACTCGTTCAGGTCTGCAAGTTGAGCCTTGCCGTCGTGTCGGGAAAAGCATTCAACTTCGTGCTTAACGACGCCGGCCATCTGCATGAATTCGTGGAGACCGTTGTACGTCTTACGTGCTCGGCTGATCATCGCGGCTGCTTCGGCGGCGCCTACTCTTCCTTTGTCCTGGATCATCTCGACGAAGTTCGGGTGACCAGAGACTAGCTCCAGAGCGCGTGCACACAGCGGATCCCTGTGTCCCATAACGAAACGCGCTGCTCGGCTGAAGGTGCTGTGGTTCCTTCTTGTGATGTCCTGTATGGCGCAAGTCTGGGTCTCGTAACCTGGGACGCTGGGGACCTCGAGGCGAAGCAAGGTGTTATTTGCCGACATTCTCGGCCACAGGTAGGTTAAGAAGGCGGCGTTGAAGGTGTGGCGACTGACCGGCAATGAAAGCTCGCTGATCAGCGGGTTGATCGAGACTGTCTCCGCTAGCAACTCGCAGTCCCTATTGCTGAGGCGCATACGCAGACTAACACGTCTCAAACTGCAGTTTGCAGACAGTGCCACAATCACGGGACACTCCGATCGCCTGGGGTGAAGCGCCAATGAATCGTAGAATCTGCCTTCGAGAGAAAGCCTGAGGTTCCGGAGTGTTGGTGACTGTGCTATGTAGACACACATGGCCATCATCACAGTCTCGTCCGCCACATCCAGGTGGTCTTTCACGCAAAGCGACTCGACGTGAGGGCAACGCGAGAGTACTATGAATGCGCGCCAAAAAATGTTCCTGTCTGCTATTTCTTTTGAGATGATGGTTACACTCGTTAAGAGTGTACAGTCTTCCAGCACCGCGATGTTTACGGGAATTAAGTGGTGCTCCTCGATGATGACTCTGTGTGTCATTCCTCCATCCTGGATCACGCTGCATGCCTCCCTGAGGCCGCGCCCTGCCGGAAGATTGCAAACGGACACACATTCAAGCGACCTGTTTCGTCCCACTGCACGGAGAAAGGCGCAACACCCCTCTGTTCCAAATCCCGACAAGTTCATCGACAGCTTCAGCATGGATGAGTTTTCCGCGATGGCCGACAGCCAAGGTTGTACTATTCGTCCCCGTTGCTGTCTCAGGAGTGCGGCTGTGCGTGGCTGCAGAAAACGTTCGCAGCATTTAACCCCTGCAAAGTTGACTCTGCGCAGGCGCCAGTTCTTGAGTGTTTTGGCTAACAAAGACATGTCTTCCGGGCACGCGAGCTGCAGTTCCGCGGCCAAGTCTTGAAGGGTGTCGGCGCCCGAGATGGCTTCGACCAAGTTGGTCAAAACGTTCCTGTTCACCGTTCGAAACGCCCTGAGGGTCAGGCTCTGTAGCGCAGAATTTTTCTTTGCCAAATACTTCGCGAATGATTCTGCCGAGTTCGTGGGACCGCAAGTGAAGATGCAAGAACTGACAGCAAGGTGAGTGATGCTGCTATTCTCGATGAGGGCCTGGATAATCATCATCGAGTAACTCTTACTCGTCTCCAATTGTCCGATGTCAAGAGTGGTGAGAGTCTTATTGAGTCTTAACAAGGTCTGGAGCGACCGCAACTCCAAGTACACTGCGTGACCTTTGTTGAAGATCCTCAGTTCCCTGATCTGTTTCAGGGAAGCTACTGCTCCGCAGACGAGTTGCACGTCTGAAGTTTCAGTAGCTGGCTGCCTGCTGACGCTTACTGTCTTCAGTGCAGGCATTTCATTAAGCGCCCCGCCCAGTGCACTAGCAGCGATGTAGTCAATATCGACGACAACAATACATCTATGCGACTTTAGAACTGTGGTCAAGAAAGAGAGTGTGAAGCCCACCTCCGAGGCGCTCAATCCGTTCTCTTCGCCTCCGAAGCGCCTTCCCGGAATGCTCACTAGCTGCACGTTTCCTTCATCGTCATCTTGGTCCACCTCAAGCTGAATGCCTAGCCGGCAAAGCAGTCTGTTACAAGCCCCAAGACATAGCACCAATCGGCAAACGCGATCGTCCGTGGTTCTTGTGCAGGGAAACTCAAATATTTCTGAAGTGACGCTGTCGCTGGTCGGCTCTTTCGTCGACCTCCGATGCGGTTGACCATCACATGAGTTCTCCATGGCTCGATTCACGCCAGCGTAAAGACCTTATCTGATCTCTGTGCCGCTGCCTCTAGAAATCTCGCTTCGAACACGGCTGCTTGGCTTGACTCGAGTTACTGACGCCCAGCTGAAGGCCGTTTCAGACGGTCTGTGCGAGCGGAAGAAATTCCGGCTCGGAATTATCCTCGCATCAACACAAAACGATGGGGGAGAAATGAACAGACGAAGCTTGGATCACACTCACAGATGGTTGAGCTGGACGGTTTCCACCATGAAACGCTTAGATGGCGTCTGCCCTGGCAAAAGAGCAATCGGCGACATTCCACGCGCCGACGACGATGACGATGATGATGATGATGATGACTTATTTAATGGCAGAAACTCACTGTGGGGGATAGGCGACGTACCGTGAGGTAATATAATAAAACAAACAACGGAAATAAAACAATTAGGCAGAAACGAGAAGAAAACTGAAAAATAAATCAAATAAGGTAGTGTATACTAAGGTATTCAGCCTTGCCCAGGTAGAGTAACATGAACTAAATATTAAGAATATCTAAATTAAAGGGTCGGCGTAAAGGACGGGAAGTTACATATTGAATAATAACTATTATATTATTACTGCAAAATTGTGTTTTTTGCTATCTGAATTTTAATTTCATGATTTATTGAAGAATGAATAGCTGGATCACGACCGTCGCTCGAGCAGGGGCACGAGCGCGTCTCTGTGACCACGTGACGTGTGCAATCACGCACGTGCCAGAACTGTGGAGCAGCCGTGGCTTCGGATCGGATCGTCATCAGCGCGTATGGCGCCGCCACCTGCAGTAGTTTGCTTGCCTCGTTAGTTCACGTCGCGCCGCCTTCCGCAGCAGTGCGCGTCGCCGCAGCGCTGTCGCATTTACCGCAACGGCGCCAGGCCGACCGCAGCCGCTTAGTGAGGAAGAACGGAAACGTAGGAATGCAGAGCATCGGCGTAAATACAGATTACGCGAGAAAGAAATGAACGACGCTGAGCACAGCGGGGAACTACAGCGACACGCTGCCGAACGCAACAAACAAGAGCAACGACGCCGTGCCGACGCCGCCCGATGACGGCGTTCCAGGGAAAGCTGCAAACATTTCCTTCATTTTCTACATCTCCCTCGTAATGTCACCCCAAGTCCACATCCGCTGCGGCCTCTCTATAACACGAGTGAACATTGCTTCTACTCGCCTCTTCTACGTCATCTCGGGCGGGTCTCACTGAACGGTTCGGTGTTGAAAGCGCGCTTCTCCGTTTCACAATTCTTTCATGGTCGTTCTCGCAATTGTACCAAACGCACCAGCGCACGACCACACACCACCATGTCGCTACTATGTAATGCTTGCGCATCATTCGGATAACTCTCTGAGGAGATTCTACGCGCAAATCTTTGCTTATACGCCCCTCCCTCCCCCCCCCCCCCCCCCCCATATTGAGCTGCAATTCAATAACTTTAGTGCCCTTCCACTCTGTGAAGACGATCCACGTCTTCGATTACGCGAGCGATAGAGCTACCGCGGCGCCATTTTCCCGTCCACTTTATTTGGTAATTATGTTTTACTACTATATATATATATATATATATATATATATATATATATATATATATATATATATATATATATATATATATATATATATATATATATATGCGAGAAGATATGAGAACTATGAAAACGTCATCAAAGATATTGCTAACAGCATTGTACGCGTAATGCGAATGCGTGGGTTCGTATTTCACATGCAGCCAGTCGATTTTTCATACATTTCATGTTCCATTTATTTATCGTCTCTTTAATTAAAATAAAAAGATAGTTTCCCCTATGTTGTCCTTTGTTATAATTGTTGGCTTCTGATGATGCGACAACAAATGCGGGCCCTTGGTTTTGGCGTATGCTAATTTGCTGTATATATATATATATATATATATATATATATATATATATATATATATATATAGTAAGAACTTGTCTTTCGTCTTTGAGGGCAAACAAAAGCCAAATTTGAAGTTCCGGATCTATGTCCTCGTAACTTGACAATATTTGGATTTGGTGTTTAACTAAAGACAACTCATTTCTTATTTTGATCGCAGATACACCCACGTGTGTCTCGTGTAACTGAGAAGAGAAACCGTAACACGCATATTGTACTCTGCTGCTAAAGCCGGCAATCAGAAGCTCGAGACACGTTCGAACCGTCGTCGTCGTACTGTCACGGTATCGGAAACGAGTGCGTGTGGCGCAGGCTTGGGGAGATCATAAGGTCTCCCGAGACGGATGCGACTTGCTTGGCTGCGAAAGCGACGAAGCCCATCACAAAGGAATGTCTGGCATTCTAGTCTATCTGGTCCTTTCTTTCGGCACCGACAAACGCCGACGGTTTTACTCGGTCTCATCTTATGCACCCTCGAGGCGATCGATACTGCATGCGTGCGATGCCGCAGTCGGTCCTGTGTATCACTCCAGCGTTATTAGACGCCTTTGGCGCAGCGCTTAAACCTTGTCATCGCTTTCTGTGCGTCACTTTCGGGCGAAACTGACATTTTTTTTTCGCCTTTGTTTATGACGTCGAGTACGACGCTTTTCGTGCTGTATTCAACCAGCTATAGGTCGTATATAAACGTGGCCCCATGCCTCGCAGGGTTTGCAAAAGCAACGCGGATGTCACCGCACTTTATGAAATGTACTGGCCTGTGTGATCGAATGAAGGCATGATAGGTAGCCTGACATGTTCTCGCTGGTGCTGCCTGGTTCTTTTCTTTTTTTCATCGCTTAACCCTTTATGTGACCCTGCACAGAGTAGCAAACCAGTTGTCTTCTTCTGGTTGACCTCCCGGCCTTCCCCCAACCTCCTTCTCGTCTTTGGAAAGCGTCTTCTCAGGACTGGTTAAATGTTTGTCGATAGAAAAAGTACGACGCTGCAAACTAAGGGAACCACATGCTCAACCTAGACAACTGCAATTATGTTTCTGAACGAGAACAGCAAGGGTATTGGGGAATATAGCTTAATATCAGTGACTACATAATAGCATATTGATTGTGCCGTTCGTACGTGAAATTGAAGAAACGACATTTGTCCTCCATTTTCTAAGCTAATCAAAGCGCATCTTGCCAAGTACACGCAAATTGAATCTGAAGAAAGTACTTCACCAGACTAAACTACGCTATATTCCTGTCAAACAGGAAAATATAGCATCCCTTATGAGTAATTCATTCACGTCAATTTGCCATTCGCAACTTCTCAGACGAGTAGGTTCATTCACGTAATCTGTCGAACGCACCCGCCCGCGAGCACGTTCGTCGAACATACTTGGATGCGTCAATGTGGGGATAACATCAATAGCACCACTAAAATGTAAATAAATAAAGTAATTAATACTCTTTTCTATGTCGGCAGTAATTCTGAAACCAGTTTTCTTTATGATCTCAAGTTTTTTAGGCGCCTCAGTGCCATTTCAAATCGAAACCACCGACACTTCGCCGCTCTCTGTTCTTTTGAACGGGTATAGCACATCGCGTCCGATGCTGGCTTGCGAGGCCGTCTCGTCTTGGCTCACGATGATTGATGGCGGTCTTCTTTTTCATTGATTGGCTGCACCGAAAAATGTATAATGTGCCAGCTGCTTCGACGCTGTCATCAGCTGCAAATGACGCATTCCTTTCCCGAGTAGCAGCGTGTGCCACCAGAGTTACACTCGTTGTGGCGAAGTGGACTCGCTCGAATAGTCGCTAAGTTTATCAGTGCGCCTATAGGGTATTACTAGTGTTCTGCAGTATCTGTTCATATTGAATAAAGGGGGAAGGGAAGGGAAACTGTGAGCTGCATACAGGTTTAGTTTCTGTGACCGTAACGCCGAAGCGACGCGAGCAATTAAGAAAGAACGTGCGCATGATCCAATAACTGCAAGCACTGTGGTCACAGCGACTGTATCAAAGGAACTATCCTAAAAGCCTGTACTCCTTAATGTCGCCTTATGTTTACAAAAGCGCCAGTCTGAAGCCCCTTCAGTAGAACTCGCCTAAACCACTGACGCAATTAGCTAGGTGCAATAGCTCGACCGCGCGAGGAACGGATGGAATAACCCGTAGTCTTTGCTGCTATGTAAAGAGATATGGTATAATGATCCACCCGATCTATAGGGCGCTTAAGGCGATGTTTACACATAGTTAAGCCGGTATATAGTAGTAGCGCGATCAGGGCGGCGCCTATCGCAAGGTCACCGCTTACCACGCCCTCCAGCTTTTGGCCAAGAAAATAAAGCGCACAGAAAGTCACATCGCGAACGAGATCATAACACTTAGACGGTATACTGTGATCGAAGCGGTGACGATAATGCTGGGCCCCCCCGAGGTGTGGCACGAAGTCGACAGTGTATTGTGCTGGGACACCTAATATCGTGTGCGGTTGTTCTATTTTTATGCGAAGACGACGTGTACGCGCACGATGTCAAGCCGAGCCGAAAATTGTGACGTGCCGTGGGTCAATCTCGCAACGCGTCGTTGATGCCGGCAGCGCGGTGGATTACTCCGGACGGCCGTACACGGCGTTGCTGATGATGTCCTGTTTGCGTCTTCCCCTGTCGTTTAGAAGCACGCACACGCGCCGCTCCTGTTTTCGAACACGGAAGTAAGTGCGTAGGTTGGCTCGCCTGTCTGTCACGGCGGGTAGTATGACCCCGTTGTTACTCCGTGATAAATTGTTAGACGGGGCAGCTCCTAATTTCTTTCATTTCTTTTTTCTGCAGCCATGGCTGAATGGAGCCCTCTTCTACCTCTCAACTTTTTTTTTCTTTTAGTTCTGAAACGCATGACGTTGCTATCATCACGTCACTGACACACCTTTCAGAGGGCAGTGCTGATTATACAAGGTACACAACTGAAGTGATGAATCACATTTCTGAGTGCATCTGACGGTTTGTGCGTTTAGTTCTCTACTTGTTTTCTCTTTTCGTCGATTTCATCTTGAGTTGTTCTGAGTGAATGATCCGTAAACATGTGCGTTGTATGTTACTTCTATGCTGTGTGAGTATCCGTGCGTTCTTCGCAGGCTATTCTCTGGAATATCGCATTTCGACTCTTGCTATAATTATTTTTTGTGTGTACGAATTTCTTATAAATCTTTGTTCAGTGTTTTTATCTTTGGGACATCGTCTTGTAAAATAGTTTTCGCCCTCGCTATTTCGTTTCTGATCATAACAGAAACCGACCGACCGAGGTACGGACTTATACATTCTGAGTTACAACAACACTTATTTGGTTACAACGTATACAACACACTTTGAACTTCGCCTACACATCACACGTAACCTGCTCCTAATTTGAAACAAATGTAAACAATTTGTCTAGTTTACATCACCGAGAACAACGAGGAAGCCTACTACGAAGGCCGTATAATGCATCCAAAAATATTTAAAAAGAACGAAAGTTCAATAATTACTTGCAACACTTCTAATTAGACCAGGAACGCTAAAGCATCGCCACACAAATCACTTATCACGATCCCTATTTCCAGGAAATATATTCTTGGTGTAATGCATCTCGGGACATTTGCAAGCACACCTGAAAACGATTGTGGAAGCTACAGGAGAATTTAGACAATAAAAAGGCCGAGCACCACTAAAAATGTGTGCATTCGAGCTGCGTCGTCTGCTCTGGGTCTACTCTGGCCGCGATCTTGCGCAGTTGGTGGATCGACAAAGCAAATGTTTTGGCGTTGTAACCATAAGCTCGAACAGCAGGGCCCCGCTCCATCTACACCCTTTCTCTGCAGTTCCTTGAAGCCTCTTTAGCCGTTAGTAATGGCTAACGCCAGTATAAATGCCGTGTCGTATGCTCGGCGTCCATTTGGCGTCTGCTCGCCACCGTCATCGCGTTCCATAATTGAGCGGAGTAGTAAATTACCGATGAAATGAACCAATAGGCCTTCATAGAATACCGTACCGTCAACACATCCCCAGCGCTAATGTTGTGGCACCGTCTGCTGAGTAGAAATGAAGCCGCTTCTACGGCTCGGCACCACCTCTATAGTTCTAGCAGTGCCAAGACGCGTATCTGATCTTAATAACAACGACAAAACGTACCTGATGTTTTGCCCACGGTGTGCGATTACACAAACAGATGACTGATTTTACCATTTATTTCTTGCGTAAATTTCGATCAAAGCGGGTGGTCTAGCCTGGATGGGCGTTGCCATGTTGCTACGTTGCCATGTTGCTACGTGGCTGTTACGGTTACCAGCGGTAAACGACACAGTTCCTTGGGCGTACACGACTTGTGTGCTCAAATGGCTAAACATGTTACATATCGCAGTAATGTGTCATGTGCCGAGCAAAGAAATAAAGCTCTCTAATTCCGCCCATAATCGGACAGTTACGTCCGAAACTCTTTGACGGCGCGCAATGATACTGCCTGTGTACACCTCGTATCTTCGGCAGTGCTGCAAGTTACTTGTGGGATAGAGCACAATAAATATTGCTCCAAGAAGAAAGCACGAGTAAAAAGCCTCTGCAAGAATAATAATACTTGGGGTTTTACGTGCCAGAACCACTTTCTGATTATGAGGCACGCCGTAGTGGAGGACTCCGGAAATTTTGACCACCTGGACTTCTTTAACGTGCACCTAAATCTAAGCACACGGGTGTTTTCGCATTTCGCCCCCATCGAAATGCGGCCGCCGTGGCCGGGATTCGATCCCGCGACCTCGTGCTCAGCAGCCCAACACCATAGCCACTGAGCAACCACGGCGGGTCTCTGCAAGAAGAGTACACGACACGGAGGCACGCTCCTTAGTGCGGTGTTCGTGCATGGCCATTGGGACGCGAAACAAAATCTAGACGTTCTGTAGCATGCCAACCCCGAGCTAAAAAGTCTCGAGGACCAGGACAAATTATTCGGAGCATGCGTCGGAGCATGCTGCGTGCAATGCGACCCGTACGGGATAAGAAAAAAAAAATATCGGGATTCCACACACTGTGGGAATGTAAGCTTTCTGTGCTCATTGCTTTGATTGGCGATAATTAGCGGTGATTGTGACGGCGAAAGCTTAATTTCTTCAAAGTTTAGTCTAACACCAGCGTGGTGAGTTGATGTTAAACGTTACCTTGCGTACGCCACTGCTGTTTGTCTGCGTAGTACACAGACCACACAGGGGGAAGTGTTTGCTTGAGGCGTTGTTGTGTGCCATATTTCATAACCTCTGAGAGGATTGAGCACTGACATTAACTCACATGGCACATCGCAGTATTAAGCTTGAACTGGACTATGGGGCTGTACGTGCCAAACACACAATCGGATTATGAGGTACGCCGTAGTGGCGGACTCCCAATTAATTTTGACACTGTTGATGTTATTTAACCGGTCCCAAAGTCTAAGTGCACGTGCGTTTTTTATTTCGCCCCCGTCGAAATGCGGCTGCCGCGGTGGGGATCAAATCCGAGACCTCTAGCGATGCCATAGCCATACAGCTACCACGGCGGGCACAGAAGTGTTGATATGATGGTCTACCGCTTTCATAGTGCCACCTGGATCCTGCGGTGCGCTTTAATTAATGCGGCTCTGTTTCTGCACGCGATGCATAATTTGTCTGCTTGACATATTTGCATGGTGTTTATTTTTCAGAAATAGCAGGAATGTACTGGTACCGCACCTTGAACTTAAGCTTATGCACTTTCCCCGCAACGGCTGTCGTATAGTAGTAGGGTTTCCTTGCCTTCTCACGTCACTCCCTCCCCCCCTTTCTATGGGAACTGCCTCTTCTCCCCCCTCCTCTCTACAGTTCTATCTACGTCCCCTCTGGACTTGCACCTTAGTAGAAAGGGATGCGCTGCAGTTTGTGCAATGCTTTTAAGAGGGGTCACGAATAATTACAGCTGTCAAGAGGCTAACGTGGCGACGCCCAGGGAGCTCCAGAGGGCATTGGGCACATACAGCGTGTTGGGGTCCAAACGACTTTCTCGCGTAGCTTCTCCTCTCTGACTCGCTCCTGTCATGTATACACACGTTCAGAAACACCCCCTGACGCGGTGTGCCAGACAGCAGCAGCCACAGCAGCCGCAGCAGCAGCAGTGGGAAAGTCGAAGGAAGAGCCCCCCCCCCCCCAAAGGAATCTTCGCTTGAAAACTGAAAGAAAGCATAAGAGAGTGCGCGCTTCTCTCGGTGAAAGCTGGCACCCAAGACTTTCACTCGCCTTCACAACACTCTTCGCGGAACGAAGTCAGGGAACTCCGCTCTTAAGGACACCGTAGCTGCCTGTTTGTCTGCACAATATATATATATATATATATATATATATATATATATATATATATATATATATATATATATATATATATATATATACCCTAAGACAGACGCACGCACGCACGCACAATAGCCACCACCATTACCAGGTCAACCGCTACCATGGCTCAGACGAAATTAGCACGTACGTGACACGTGTTCACAATAGTCGTCACTGCGGCAAGGAAACATTTGTATGCCTGCATTAGGCTTCAACTTAGTATTCGCCCACTGTGGGAAAGGACTTGCAATAACAATGGCACCGTAGGCGTCACAGAATCTGTCGTAACACGCAGGGCACACCGCTAACAGAATTTGAGCGCTCTCACGTGACGTGTTGGAAAAACAAGAATACCCGTGGAGAACGGCAGGTTCCCGCCAAATGGCGGATTCATCTTCTGAGCAGCTTCACTTGCATGCTCGAAGGCGGAGTGGAGCTTGGACACGCCAAGAGCTCGTAACGCGCGGTTGTGCGACGTATCATTATTATATTCCCTGAGGTAATAACGGAACTTCAGCCTATACTGTCGCGCCTGTCTCGCTCGAAAGAAAAGAAGGTGGCAGATAAAACCGCAGTGGGTGGTGCTGCTTAAGCGACGATCGCTGACGGCATAATTGGTAATCAGGCCTAATGGCTCATCGTAGCAGAGAGAGCGCGCTTCGTGTGGAGACACCGTCGAGATAGCACATGCTTATGGAGTGGAATAAAATTAACGAGTTGCCCAGAATTCCCCACGTGGTTGTGCTTCGGAACGATACCCTTCGAGACCTTGTGAGAAGAGCACAATGTGGTTTACCCAGATTTCTCGTTCGGGCATGATCGCCATCCCTTAACTGTCGGTAAAATAAAGCGGACCTTATATACGGCACCGCGCTCCATTATGTCCCGCCCGTAGCAAGCACAGAACCGCGACCATCTCTCGAGTTCGGTGGCTGGCAGTAAATGGAAGCGGTGCGCGAGCAATATGATCAATCCACGCTTCCGCTTGCTTAGTGCTATATTACTGGCACAAGAACGTATACATTAAGGACACAAGACGACGATGGAGTGCGCGGGCCGCGCTTTCTTAGGTCCGCCATTATTCAGTGATTCCTTCGTCTCTGAGAGTCTTTTGGTGCGGCAGAAGCATTCTCCCGCAGAGAAGGCCACCATCTTGTTCTTTTCTTTTTTTTTTTTGCTTGCCTTCTTTTTTCTCCAACCAATTGGCCGCACCCACAATGGGAGACTAGACAAGAAACGAGTGGCTTTAGGGTTGTGGGGAGTGGTCGATTAATAAGGTGCTAATTCAAAGTAAGAGTATGAAAAATGACAATAAATGATAATGATAAATTATGTGACATTATAGAAGCAATTTCTTTTCAGGTCAGTGAGTTGCGGTTTTATTATCTCTGTGCTATCCGCAACTGCCTTTCTCTATCGCACACCAGTGCACGCTGTGGAACTCAAAATACACCGACAGGGAGAAGGAAAGCCCATTTTCGAACACCTAATTCCAGTTGTCACGGCAAAATTCTTGCAGGCGTTCTAAACAAAAAAAAAGATAGGCTGCCATGCAAGTTTAGAAGGTCCGTTCCCATTACGGTAAACATGGTTACGAGTACGCGTCATGCTGTACTCTCTTCGAAGACGCTCAGGAGCTTAGTTTTGCCGCTTCTGACAGCCGGTGATTGAGACGCGGAATTCAAACGTATATTAGCGAATCTGTTTTCGCTTGTAGCCGCTTACGCGTTACGACGTGTGCCTGGACGGCTTAAGCGTGTAGGTGGTACGAACGAGAAGAGGTGCAAATCATGGGCTCGCTACTATATGCGAACTTAATATCGTTCAGGCGCTCCTGACTCGGTGCCCTGAAGGGCGATACCGCAGGCGTGCGTTTCCTTGTAAAGCTTCCATAGCCGCCATTCATTTCCATAGCTGCCTTGTAAACACGAAGGCGTTTCGCCTTCGTGTTTACAAGGCAGCTTAAACAAGGAGGATGGCAACATTGCCACATGTGCATATGAATTCTCGCGCGAGACACTGCAGCCAATACATTTATTCGCATTATTGCCCGCCAGAAATATATTGCTTGAGGTAATACCTCGGGAGAGTTTTCGGCTTTCAACGCTTCGGCTGGCCATCACAGCGTGAAATACTTTCTTTTGTGTCTTTTCGTAATAGGAAAGCTAGAGGCGGTGCGCTGCGCAAAAAGATAGAAAGTGCGTGTGTGAGAAAGAGAGAGAGAAAAAAAAAAGGCGCCGTCTAGTGAAACAATACTGAATAGCGTCCTGTGACTTGTGAAACAAGCAAGCGCATCGCAATATGCGTTGAAATGCGTTGCAAAGAAGAAGAGGAAGAAGAAGAAGCAGAAGGCACTTACCGCCATTAGATCGTGCACCGTTCCGAATAGCTTTTCTGTCCGCATTGCCGAAATAAGCTCGGAGAACGCGATTCCTCTCTGTGTTGTATTTCTGCTCTTGTATGCGGGTCGCCTTAAACAGTTGAGATTGGGAGGTCAGGACTCCACCTGCATTCGTATTCGTTTCCACACACCTGAATAGCGGTGCCTTGTCATTTACGCGATAGTCTGTGAAAACAAAATCCAAGAGAAAAAAAGAAGGTTACGTAAAAACGCGGTAACGCTGTTCATAGACGATATATGCTCAAATAAGCTTGGTTTACTACTCGAATAGCCGGCAAGAAAGCCCGAGACTTCTCGCTTTGCATACAGCTGCAGAATCCCGATGAAGGTAATAAAGGTACAGCAGAAATAATCGAAGTTCATTGTTATTTAATTTCAGCAATACATTTACGTCTGATGCTGGGAGTCATAGGAAGCGCGTTTATTTCCCATATTTCTAAAAAGAGAGAGCAACATTTATTTCAGGGAAAGCAGGAAGGTCGGTCGGAAGCAAAAGTCCCTAGACGGCTACTCCGCTCGGAGAGAAAGGAAAGAGCAGGAAAAGAGTGGCATGCGAGAGGGATGATTAGGATAGCATGTAGGATGCGAGTATATGCCGGTTCGTACCGTTCACAGCCTTGAACTTAGGCCTCTGTCATTAAAAAAGAAGAAAGAAACGCCTACGGGAGCCTTGGTGGCTCGGTTTGTTGATGTGGGGTGCGACCTTGTACGCGTTCCAAAATAGAACGGAGGCAGTCCATTCTTTACGTCGCGAAATAGGCGGTCCGTTCCATTGCATTCGGCCGATAGCCGACGACACGGAATGATTGACAGCAGATATCACGTCACAATTGACGTCGTGGCATTCGTCACGGTTCAAATTGACCAATCATGTGTGGCTCGATGGAACGGACCGTCTCTGATGTCGGGTCGAGCGTAGAGTAGCACTTCTTCACCTGACGGTCCATTGTCAATTGGCGCAAACGAAGATGCCAGTGGCTGCCGTTTACAGTCACATAGATGATTTACAAAAGAAGAATGGTCCTCCACTATGTCGCCAACTTACTACAAACCACAGACTGGCAACCACAGACTGGCAGTCATGCTAGCCACTGTAGGAGGCTAGCATGACTCTGTTAGACATCACACGTCATTATTCCGGAAAGCTTAATGAAGCTCTGCGGCTAGTGCCCGGACTGGATTTGTGTGCAGCTTCGTTTTGTCGATACCAGGATATAGCTTGGGATGCAAAGGTAGCTAGTTTCTGTTTGTTTCAAAGTGAATTGAATATTGAAACGCCTCGACATAGGCGCGTTGACTGATGTTAACTGGTGCTGACATATTAGTTTTCTCCATGTTCTTCTCGTCTTCTGATCTCCTCTTTCTTTTGCTTTATGACACGCTAAACTGGGTTTCTTATTCTCAGTTGACCTCCGTAACCTCACATCCCTATTTTGTATACCTTTCTCTATGGATGCTCCAGAAACCTTACTACTTCTCGCCATTTCTCTTATCCACTCACCACTTCTCTTATCATCATCATCCATCCCAGTACTTTCACTCCCCTTCCCTCTTCCCCAATGCAGAGTAGCACACTAGAGCGCACTAGCTCAGGTCGACCTCTCTGTCTTTCCTATCAATAAATCCAATTTAATTCAACTACTTGGGGTGTGCGAATAGAGAAATTTTCGATTCGAGTCGAATAAGAACCTTTAAGAAAAACTGTCTGTGAATGTCGAATCGAATATCCAACATTTCCTCATTCCTAGACAGAGTGAACAAGAAACCGTGCTCGGAGTGACTTTGGAAAAATAGGATGAGGCTTACATGGTGTCTTTTCTTTTACTTCGAAGATTTTTTTTCCCTTAAAAGCTTACAAAAGTTACTCGAATTACGCCACTACAGATGAACTCTCTGCCCAGGCGGACGTCATTTGTAGGAAAACCCTAAGCGATATTTTCACTAAATTACATCAATTAGCTTATTAACCGCAAACATTAGGGCACATTCCTGTATTTCAAAATTGAAAAGAATCGTCATAAAGGTATATTTCCGTGTTTGCTACATTTTGAAACGGCCGTGTAGGCCGAAATAACTGGCGTAACATTATTCGTTCAATTTAGGTGAGTTTAACCTCCTCGGTGATTTCTTCTGAAGCGCAGGCTAGTATTTCTTTTCTTTGTTTCGGTTTATCCGGCCTCTGGAAAGCAATTTTCATTTCGTGTTGAACTCCGCTTGCACGCAGCAGTGCGACCCGCTGACATTTCCAGGTTTCCCTGTCCCAAGCGCGCCCACGGCCCTCCTACGCCCGGACACGTGTCGTGACTCTTAGCGAAACGCAGCAGACGCATCGCTATGCTCGACAACGGATACCTAAAAGCACTCGTCGATTACTCTTCAAGGCACGCAGGAGCGAGTGGAATCGGAAGACGGAACATTTGTGCCGGGAAATACGGAAAAAAAAAAAAAGAAAAGTTTGGTGAATCGCCTTGTCCTTCCGAGACCCAGTGTTCGCTCCCGTGGGCGTCGGCTTTCATCCTTCTCGAAAATCCAAACAGAAAGAATGAGCTAAAATAACCTGACGTAATATAACGCTAGATACGGACGCCGCTATACGTGAGGCGTTCATTTGTTTTGTTCCGCCAGTTTATGAGAAAATTCTTACTTTGGGGGTCAGATGTATCGCTGCATCAATACCGACGAAGAAAATCGGATGTGCAGTATATTCCGAATTCCGCCAGATGACGTTGCAATCCAACATGAAATGCCAGCACAGCAAATCGGATGCAAAGAATGGAAGCAAAAACAAAAAGAAAGACCATGGATATCTACAACGAAACGATAAGAAGTAACTCAGGAGGGAGAGTCTGTATGATAACGCAAAGTCTTGCTTTTTGATGCCCGAGCTGGCTGTATTGGGACAAAGGCATACCGGAGCAAAATACGCGCCTCGGGGTGAGCGCATGCGTGCGCTGCAGCAAACAGACGAGGACAACAGGGCGCATCGTACCGGAATGCCAAGATATTAACGCAGCGACACGCCTAGGGAGTGTCCACCTTCCTTCCAGAAGCGTTGGAATTCAAAGAAGTCAGAATGACTAACTGCATGGTCAGCAGTCGAGATAGGTAAGAGGTGTTTAGAGTGTTGGTGAAAAAAAGAACAAGGCAGAGAAGAGTTCGATAGAACGGGAGTCATTTCAAGCGTAGGTAATAATACAATATAGGGATTGAGGTTTCAAATGCGAAACATAAGATTGGTATCAGAGAGTGAGAGAGAGAGAGCAAGGGAAGGTGAACCAGACAACGGCCCGGTTTGCTACCCTACGCTGGGAGTAAGGAAAAGGGGAGAAAGAAAGATGAAAAGAGTGAGAGAGTGAGCACTGAGTCTACGTGGGATGATTCAGAGGCACTGTATAAGCGGTCTCTTAAACCGGTGCCCTTCAAGACTCAAAATGCTAGGTGGCGATGGATATAGAAAACCTGGTCAAATTAAACATGCTAGGCGAATATTTGTCTCCGCCGCGTTGCTTCAAAGGGAATTCCATCAATAATAATAATAATAATAATAATAATAATAATAATAATAATCAAAGGGAAGGCAACAATAAACCACACTGTGATTTTAAACCTGCATCTTCCGCACGACTCCGCAGAAGTAATTTTCCAAAGCTGTATCTATGTGGTTTGTTTTTACTGTGTCTTAATATTTCCATCCTAAAAGACGTTTTCATCTGAACGAACTGGATAAACGAACCTTTTCTCATACATGGAGGTTGTGTTGTGAGTATATACGTGGGCCATGTGTATCAAGCAAGTAGTTCTTCAGATATGCTGGACGGGTTGACGATAAAATTATGGGGTTTTACGTGCCAAAACCACTTTCTGATTATGAGGCACGCCGTAGTGGAGGACTCCGGAAATTTCGACCACCTGGGGTTCTTTAACGTGAACCTAAATCTAAGTACACGGGTGTTTTCGCATTTCGCCCCCATCGAAATGCGGCCGCCGTGGCCGGGATTCGATCCCGCGACCTCGTGCTCAGCAGCCCAACACCATAGCCACTGAGCAACCACGGCGGGTATGGGTTGACGATAAGAACTGCGTTTAGGAGGAATCTTCTCCTCGGGGGCCAACTCCGTTGCTGCATGTCCAAATACATGTAAAACGCAGAAATGGTCTCATGGGACAACTACTGGACCAAATTTAATGAAATTTCTTAAATTTGAGAGAAAATGTTGAATTGTAGTGATTGTAGCAAACGAAGTTTTCTTTTATGGCCTGTAGGTTTTACAAGAAGTACCGAAAACTGTCAAGTCTGAAATAACGTGAAGCACAGAGTTTATGAATCCGCACCATTTCGACGCATACAGTTTTGTTTACCTTTACGCTCGGCCAATTGTAGTCTCAATTAATGTTTGTGTTTATCCACCATAAAAGTCATAACTTTATTGCCGTGCAATTGTTGTGTCTATGGAGTACATCGCTCACAAGCTATGCCGAAACGCAAGTACAGTATCAGAAGTAATGCACAGTGGGAGACGTATAAGCAGTGATCACGTAAGGACGAAGGTGATGTACGATGTTTCTCGAGCGAATTCTGATGAGGAGTGTATACACAGACAAGCACGACACGTATCTGGCAACGTTTAGGAATTCTGTACCTATTGTCCAAGAGCGGGCGCGCACACATTAGCACATGCCCACTGGCTAAATCAAGGAAAGTAGAGCAAATAATAGATTCTGTGAAATATAATTCATCATTTCATAAACCGACCGGTGTGCTTTAAAGATATCTGGGAGCGGACATTATATGTCTCGATGTTTTATTTAGGAATCGTACGTTGTGGGGCGTGCCTATTCTTGCGGAGTGGCCAAGAGCCCAGTGGGAAATACTTAGTGGCTAAATCACAGATAATGAAGTAAATCAAATAATCCGTTCAAAATAATTCGTTACATTAACAGGTCGGTGTGCTTTAGAGATACCTGTAAGCCGACATTATATCTGCAGGTTTTATGCAACACATCTTTTTTTTGGTTACGCAGAACAAAGCGTGACACACGGGGTCAGAATACAAAGTTTGTATGATATATATTATATTTGTGTGCGAATCCTGCCTAGAGAGACATGCATATGAATATTCTTTTAATATATAGTGCTCATGGATGTCGCCTTCAATTGGCCCCGGCTACTCCTTTTCACATATAGCTATAAAAAAGAGATAACTTAAACGCATTAAAAGTAAAAGACAACTCAAAATCACAATAACACAATGTCCAGCCACATAGCTGGACATGCTTATTCTAGAGAAGTGGCCAAAAACATAGTGGGAAGTACTGAGTAGATAAATCAAAGAAAATAAACTTATTCAAATAATACGTTATCACTCGCCGCTCTATTATCAGATCTGTGTTCTTAAAATATGCCTGTGAGCCGACGTGATATGTACAGGTTTTAGGCAGGAAAGATTTCTTTTTTTTTTTTACGCAGCATGGAGCGGGGTATATGTGGTCAGCAAACGAGATCTATAGAAGCTACTTCACGTGTACTTTCATGTCCCCTTTGCAGATACATCACAAATATATCCAGCGAATTCATTGGTTCCCCACAAACACGCCGAAGTTCCCTTTTTCCGTCTTCAAAAGCGCGATCCTATTCGTATTTAAGGCCTTTACGGTCTCTCAGACTCTGTCTGGCTGTCAATTCTTGAACAGGCAAGACGAAATGGGTATGATTTACGCCTATTAGAAAGAACACACTTAGCACAGTCTGTATTTCGCTTCCGTGTGTGGTACGTTTGTCACGTTGTACAGCAAATATTACGGGATACTTGGCCATTGAAGTCCCTTCTTGTTTCCTACTTCTGGTAGAGCAGAACAGCACTGGTCTGTAGCGTGGCGCTTGGACAACCACGCTCTCGCGGTGGGCTCGCATTCCTATTCGTATCTCTCCACTGCCAGCTGCTTGCTCTCCGATTTCAGTGTGAACTCTCCTGCTGTTTCCTTCGCTCAAAGATTGCTGACCTGTTACCGTGCGCATTCTTAAACTGCGGGCTGCAAGCATAAACGCACATTCTCCTACGGCCATGGCATTTCATCGCCACGTAAAAAAATGTATTTCCTAATGTAGACGTACGTCTTCGAAAACCATGTTGTTAATGCAATGTCCGCCTTACTACTTCCTCTGGTTCCCTCAGCGCGCCGCGCACGTTCCAATGTTGTATCGCCGGGAGCGGTAACGGCGTACTTTCTGCCTGGCTATCCATCTATACGCTACTTTATGTGTCATCTATAGAGTCGCAAGTGCTCCCAACGCGGTACAGACCAGAGCGGTGGGGCATGGTACCAGTTTCGCTGTGGCCCAATTGCCCCCTTCAAGAATAATCGAACAAGCACGTGCTGCAGCAATGCGTCGTTTCTAGAATATTTTGGACGGCCGTCCATGCCGGTTTCCGTGGCCTCGGAGTTAAGCTTTCTTTCACATCTGGTCATTGCTCACGTGGCCGCTTCGAGCGACGTTCGATTGCTGCGGGCGCTGTTTCTCTGTGGCGCAACCGGTGGGAGGCAGTTGCCACGGGACATGGTCGGCGTACTCTACCTCGACTCCTGGAGTGACTCTGCTCTGAGCCACTGTCTTTTCTGTCAGAAGGGTTGTTCTTCCTTGGGGAAGAGGAGTTCCTTTGACAGTGGTCATGCCATTATCTGCCTGTGGCTGCTGGACGCGTATGGCTTAATTTTCGACAGGCCTGGTTCTTGTAGACAGGCCGTCAAAAGTAATCATTATTTGCGCCTATCGTAAGTAGGTGCCCGTGATCTCCGAGGGCATGTGTTCCCGTATGCATGGCAATCGCCGTATATACTCATCTCGTAGCATCAGTACATAATTATCTCAATCACCTGGGTCACATGATCATTATACATACGCGTTGTCTATACATTGTACACGTTCAACGTCATTTTATACATATAATGTGAGAATTAGTTTATACGTTAGTGTGCATTTCTGTGAGTCTAAGTGGTTATACGTTAGTGAGGTCATGTGGACTCGGACGTTTCTTTGAAAACTTGCCCGGTATACAGTGCTCAGTACTTTTATATGTTATCGTCGTGGTTGCGTTTTGCCGTCGTGATTCGGAATGATCGTGCAGTCTTTTCTAGAAATAAACGTTTTTTCTAAGCACGCAGTCTTCCGTTATCTCTTCCAGAGCGTACATTCATTATCAAACCTAACCTAGTATATCTTCCGCGTTGTTTTATGTGGTGCGCGTCGCTCGTCCACCCTGACGTCTTTGGCTACACTTTACAACTGCACGTGGGGCATTCTTTCGATCCGGCGAAATGGCGCTCGTATCTCGAACGTTCTTGAGGGTGCCTTGAATCAAGGGTGGTTTCAGCCTTCCTGAGCTTTCAAACATGTGTCGAGTAATTTCTGCGCACGGTACGCTAGGTTTAAATTACCGACAGGGACTATTGGGGCAGAAGCCTACATGATGTATACTTTCTCGAGATTTCACGCAGGGTTTTCTCAGCTTATACTCAAGCAGCCCCGTCTGCCTAGCAGCGTCCACGACTTCGCACTTGCGTACGTCATAGCGGCTGAATGATGTCTTGCAAAATTCTTGCCAGACGTCGACTTAAGGAACATTACAGCGCCTGGACTATGGGAAGAGACTGCAATAGGCCATCTTGATGAAGATCAGCGTAAGAAAACGGGGAAAGGCCGGGCGTCCGCCTCTCGGAGCTAACCGCCAGACTTATAAGAGACTGAGTAGAACTTGTTGCTGGGCGAGTTGGTTGGGATCTAATGAATACATTGTTGCGCAAAAAAAAAAAGGATTAAAAAGAAGACTTGGGAAGGAAGAGTACGGAATGACGCTCAATCGGCAATCGAGAGTACGAAATGAGCGCTCAATCGGTCGTTTCGTACTCTTCCTTTCCAAGTCTTTTTTTTTTCCCTTTTTTTTGGCGCAACAATGTATTCATTATGAGAGACTGCGGTTCGCTGCGCGGTTGGCCGGTTCTTCCTACGCGCCACCACCTCGCATCCTGCTCGCAGTGTGGAAACGAAGAAGCATTCTGACACGCTTTATTCAGCTGTGTATAGTCAGTCTCATCGACTTTCTTACTTTCGTGTAAAACTTGCTGCTGGGCTAATTGGTGCACGATAACAGGTATTTAATAGACGCGCAAAAAGCACGGAAGGAAGACGAGGAAAAAAAGAACGCCCCTTTTCTTTCTTGTCTTCCTTCCGTGGTTGTTGCGACACTATTTCACACTAGTTGCGCTTTTATGTCGAATCACTTGTAATTTTGAAAAAAAAAAAAAAAAGAAAAGCGCGGTTCTGCAATTTTGAGAGGACGGCAACAAAGGGACATGTAACGCTTACTGTTGCGACTACGTGCGCATTTCATTGAATATTAGAACAGCGAAATTATGATTCTCGGGGAGGCAAAGTTTCTCCTAGGTTGGCTAATAGCTTTCGTTATAATTAGGAACAATAGTGTGTCGTTGCCCATGCTGAAATATTAGTCAGACCTGTGTATCGTACGCGATATTTCTGTGTTCGTGACTATTTTCTTTGTTGAGTGTTCTTGAAAATTCAGTTTCTACCCATGTACTTTTTATTCGTGGACTCTACTTCAAAGTGTTGTTTATGAGTAATATAGATATATTGCATTAAGTTCATTTGGGTTATTAGCTTTCGACAACTCCGTGTTTTCATGTATGCCGCCACGTAACTGTCGCGAATTGCTGACCTTTGTTGATTTGATATGTTTTGTTAAGTCTATTAAACTTCTCTTTCCGCCCCAATAGCCAGGCAGCCATGCCAAAAATGGGAAAGTACACAAAGAAAGTTTTGCTTTAAAAAAAACAAAGGTGTTACTATGACGCGTAGAGTAACAGTAATACACAAGCGGTTGCCATGGAGCGAAAATATCAGGAGCTGGCACCTGCGTCACGGCAAACTCTAATTTCTTTCTCTTCTTTTTTTTTATGTCTTTCTGGTTCCATGCATGGGGCGACGCGGTCTCTCGCTTTGTTTTGCAAATGAGGTTGATCTGGTCCGTTCTAGCCAGAACCAGGTGCGTGTCGTGGGCGACATGCAACAGAGTCACCACCGTGTATTTTTCAGCCTTTCACATTTCAACGCAAGAAGTGGAGCGTACACGCATGACGTACTGGTACTGTGAGGGCAGCCCTGAATTCCAATTTCATCAAGTAGTACGTGCTTCGTACGGCGCCGTCGTGCGGGCGCAAATGTCGCACATGTTCAAAACTGACGCAGATATTGAACACGTGCGTACACACAAATGCGCACGCACGTGCATGCATACGCGCCCACACATGCGCAGGCGCACGGGCCCTGTTGGTAGCATAAAGTTTCCAAAGAGTTTCACCGCTGATCTCTGGTGCTTCGCTCGTTCCGCTTTACCAAAAGAATTATATGCTTAGTACACGGATTTGTTTAATAGTCGTGCCCATGGCTTCAAGCATTCTCGTTACGTTATTTATTACCACATTTTCCAGGCTATAGTCCGCACCCGATGTATATAGCCTGCAGAAACCAATTTTCATTAAAAAAAGAAAAAAACATTTCTCAGATAGTCCGCTCCTGCTGTACAGTTCGCAGGTGCGTAATTCGACATAAATTAGGCGTTTTGGCTTGTCTGTAATTAGTAAACACTAGGTAAGAAAATATATTTAGGTGCCCAGTAAAAACCTTTGTCCTTTAGTAGACTAGGAGTCGATACTAAAGGTCATCAAAATCACTCTCGTCGGGGATGCCAGAACGAAAGTCAAGCATGTCTGGTTCGACCAACGGCTTTTCAAAGTCTTCATCGCCTTCAGAATCTCTAGTTCTTGGGAACGGCCGACTATCACTGAGCTTGAACGATGCCTTTAAGGGCAGTGACATACACTAAACAAATAGTTCACTCGTACAAAAATTAAAGAAAAAAATGCACGGTGATTAAGGATATAAGTGCTTCAGTAAAATGGAAAGGTACAGGTGAAATTTCAGGATATGATTATATAATCGATATTATTGGCGAGAGCAGCATGACCTATCGATAAATGTACGCGCAAGTGCATACATCTATATGCTATATGCTATACGCTATATGCATACATCCATCACATAGGATAAGTGTTCGTGAAGAGTGTTGGGAGGCTAGTTGGTAAGACATTATTTCGTGAACTTAAACTGCGCTAGGGACGAGATACCGAGGTAGGAGAAGACAGGACAAGCGCAGACTAACAAGTGGTTTATTGAAATCACACAATGCTGCCTCTTCGAACTATGCGCATCCGCAAGCCGAATCATAACCGCATCATCATGGAACACTCCCTCGCCAAGCCCCTATCTACATAAAAAAATCAAAATTTTTCTTGCAAAGATACACTGACGTTTCTCTTACGCACCTGTCTGGACCATGTCTTGCTATCAAGGAAGCTTTCAAGATTTCACGTGCCCTTGTTCCTTTGCTCACCCTAACACTTTCGTTTTGTCAAAGGTCAGCTTGCACTTGTTCGCACATGACCTACAATGAACTGTCAGGTGCTTTCCGCTGCCATCTTTTAATGAGTTAGAGTGCTTCATTAAACGATTGTTAATCGATTGAAGTGGTGTACGAGTTTCACTGACCTGTGGAATGTTCGATGTGGGGCAAACCGGAACATGTATTCACAATCGTTTAATGCAGCACTCTAACTCATTGAGAGATGGCACCGGAAAACACCTGCTAGTTCATTGTAGGCCACGTGCGAAGAAGTGCAAGCCGATGTTAGGCAAAACGAAGGTGTTAGGGCGAGCGAAGGACCAAAGGGCACGTGAAATATTAGAAGCTTCCTTGATAGCAAGATACGGCCCAGATAGGTGCGTCAGCGAACCATCAGGGTGTCTTTTCAAGAAAGAGCTTGATATTTTGGTGAAGATAAGGGGCGCTGTAACGTAAAACTATTCCAAACTTTTCTATTCCAATTATGCGATCAGCCTTCCGCGATCGGTCACAAATTTTTTGGACCGCCCCCACTTCACCTGTCTGTCACGCGACGCCACGAAAACCGCGATAGCTCCCCATCTGACATGACGTGTACACACTGATTATGCATGATTTGACCGAACAAAAGAAAAATAGTTATTTCTGATTCCACACCTTTTCGCCCTTATGCCTCGGCTATTGGTCAATAGTTTTCGGGCTGCAACCACTTCACCTGCCTGTCACGCGACGTCACAAGACCGCAATAACCCACCGCGTCAAGGTGACGTGTACGCGTTAAAGATGCATTAATATGCCTAAGAAAACTGAATTTTTTTCTGAATAGCCGCAGGCTGCCCCGTTCCGAAAGGAATAAAATATGGCTGCCGCCGATCGCTCAGGCACTGGCTACTCGTACCTGCCAAAGAGCATGGGTTTATTTGCGTGTAATAAAACTTATTTGCGCGGCCGTGTAAGGTTTTCGAGCACTTTCGGCGCGTTTATGAACTCGTTCTACCATCTCTTCTTTGCTGAGGTGCAGTTTTAGCGTCATTCTTAAGCTTCCGGCCGTTCCATGCCGCAGCGATTGTCGACGAGCCACCGCAAGCTACGTAAGGTAAAGCCGACCAATCGCAGACGCCGGCACCACCCTCTGCATCCGATTATCGATTTTCAGTGCAGTGGCTCGGCACCATAGAATCCCTCTGCACTTGAGCGTGCTTCTCACCTCTTGTCAGCCAATTAGGTAAGACAAACTGCTCAGTGTAGGTCAATGTTATCCGTTTTTAAAGCAAACAAAAGTGACCTCCTATATATGAGAAGAGCGTTTGATTGGTCTGTTGGGACAACCCTGCGGGTGACCACCCGATGCTTGCGTCGGTGGTTACGCAAATTTTACGTCAGGAGATTGGAATAAAAACATATTGGAATAGTTTTACGTTATAGGGCCCAGGGGCTTGCCGAGAGGGTGTTCCATGATGACGCGGTTATGATTCTGCTTGGGCATGCGCATAGTTCGAAGAGGCAGCATTGTGTGATTTCAATAAACCACTTGTTAGTCTGCGTTTCTCCTGTCTTCTTCTACCTCGTGGTCTAGTCCCCTATAGCGCAATTTAGGTTCACGAAATAAAGTGTTTGTAAGGCTTAAAATTCTGACTCGGTTGCAGCGCATGATGGTAGACTATTCCAGTCAATTGCGGTAAGAATGAATGGGCGAAAGTCGATGTGCGACAAGTGATACCTTTCACTTTACATGAACAATCGCGGCGACGAAAAGATTGTTGAGGGTGTATTGGAAAAGGCCATTGCGCAGTGATGTGTGATTGCGTAATGTACCGAAATAGAGGAAGGTGACGCGATTTGATTGCGTTTCGGTAACAGTTCCTAACTCGACGCTTTGTTTTAAAGGATGTCACACTGGAGTAGCGCGAATGTTCAAAAAAAAGGAAGAAAATAAAACGGCCAGCATGACTTCGAACTGACTCTTATAGATCATTGATTAAGTATGTTTGATCGGCATCACAAATGGCATAAGCATACCGAATCTCGGGGCGGATAAGTGTAATTTACGCGAATTTGCGTTAGGTGGCTACAGATGCCTGTATTAGGTTACGCTTAAGCATACGTGCCGACATGCGTAATCATTGCCAATCGTTGCGCTTATAACGCCACATGTTGTTCAAGTTGATCAATTCCCAAAGTCACAGAGCCCTCTGAAGCTGCAGAAAGACGAAGTTAGCCAAATCCATGCACTTGCCGTCATTGCCCTGCTGTCTCAATTGCAATTACTTGCAGCTTACATAAACACTGGCACCACAGTTCCCTCTAGTAGTTGTCGTAGGAACTGTATGGTTGGTATATGGCAACGCACATTTCGCTCGACATAACTTTCGCGCTAATTCTCCGCCATATTTCACGACATCCGTCGTGTACAGACACCTCTGAACATCTATCTCTGTAATAGCTGTCTATTGGGTGCTATAACACCTATTAGACCACTAACAAACGATGGTCGAATAGAGCACCGGTTATGTCTTCTACCAAATACGTCTTGTTCTATACTTCCATATTTTTTATTTCAAATTGATTATTAATCAACAGCTTTCGATCTGTAATCCGTACTGAACCGACTGTACCCGGATTATGCTGTTTTAAACATCGTCACAATCCGCAACATTGGGCGTCTTGCAATTCTGGCCACCATTGCAGAAGTCTGCGTTGACAGCTCTATCACTGGACGCCTCCTCGCGCGTCGCCAAGAAAGGGCTCAACGTACACATGATTCGCTGTTTTGAAATCTTCTCTTGCGTATGAACTTATGAAAAACGCAATGCAACTTGCATTAAGCGCATAACAGAGCCATATACTACGTTTTCTTCATAATTCTAACATGCAATATGGCGGAATTGGACAATGTGGCGGTATTTCAGAGTGTCGATAATTGCACCCCCTGTGTAGAACGTAAAGAGCTTTCAAGGATTGACTGATGGGCTAGTTTGTTCATTATCACAGAAGGAACAGCGCTTCAACGGGACACGAGGGAGGAACCACAAACACAGAGCAGTGCGTGTGTGGTTCCTCCCTCGTGTCCCGTCTTGAAGCGCTGTTCTTTCTGTGGCAAAGAGCTGCGTTTGGGGCAAAGAGAAGAAATTTTGGCTTTCAAAGTGAAGAAAGAAAGAAGCCCACAGTACCTGTGAAAGAATTGTGCTACATAAGGAAACCCACTTTGGGCTCTTTTCAGGTCTCTGTGGATGACTCTTGGGTATGCTACAGTCTAATCTTTCTCGAAGGATCAGGCACCGCCTTTGAAAGAGGAGACACTACCTTTCAGCATTTGGTAAAGATGTTTCTACCGCCGATTCTTATCTTCCAACCATTGTACCTACGTTTAGGCTCATTTTCTTATGCGCTTTGAGCTTTATGGCACGGAAAATAATATTCCTCATTCTATAAAGTCAGAGTATAGGCTATCAGATACATTTCGTCTGCTAGGTGACCAAACGCTTGAGCTTTCACTACAACAGCATAAAATGAACTGCTGCGTGATTCTTTAATGCTAAATGTTCATCGACGTCGCGGTATTATTTCAGGAGAGTTCACGATGCAAACGCATATTCGCACGCGTCCGAAGATGGGACACCAAAGTTTAGAAATTTTGAGCCATTGGTATTGTACTTGCAGTTTGGCAGCTGTGTGCGTGAGTTGTTTCTATTAGCTTGTGCCAAGCCATCAAAGCACGCTCATGTGCTCTACGGGAATGTGACAAATTCAGTATTGTTCACTGTTTTCTCGAGAGACCTCTAGAGTAAAAAATTTTTCCTATAAGTTCAGGCCATTAACTAACAATGTTTGTCTGCGCTGACGTCACGGTATTTTTGTGAAGCAGTGTCTTCACCTGTTGTAGCTGTGATGTCATGCGAACAAATTTCCGAAACAATAAGACGAAAGTTTCATTTACAGCTGCCGCTTACCGGAAAGTACGAAGAATACCAAGAGGTGCATCTGACAGTAAAAACTGCGGCAGAAATTGAAATCTGGATTGTAAGACATGCAGCACGCGAAAGGCGATAACGAATGTTTATTGTTTCCTAAACTTTTATTTGCTGTCAAGCAAAACAATCCTTTTATGTTGATTGAAGAGTTCACAGTTGCGCATCTCATCTTGTAGAGTTGCTGTCAGGAAACTTGAAGTGGACATGACAACCGACATATTACTTGGAGAGTAATGAAAAAAAACGTTGGCTGCAATTAACGAAACGTTACAAGGAGATGATTCAAATACGCCGAGGAAAATGACAGTACTTACGCAGAGACTACAAACGTCAGAATGAACAGACCACCAGGAATATGAAGGCGCGCGGTCAAGGGTCATTCGCTGCGCTATTATGGCAACGTCATTCATCGACGCGGCTGGGAGCCAAGACGATTTACAGAACTACACCTGTACAGTGCTCAACGGCGAAAACACCACAGACATCGTCGATAACGAAGGGCCCGAAGACGACATCATGGGTCCTCGTTACCACAAGCGCGTCCGCATTGTCATCATAATCATCATGATCGTAACTTCCGTCATCGGCAACACCGTCGTCTGCTGGAAGCTCGTCGTTCAGCGCCATCACCGGCGGCTCTCGAAAGCGCGTGTGCTGTTCCTAAACCTGGCCGTGGCGGACCTTCTCGTTGCCTGCATCACGATGACGTCGCAGGTGGTGTGGGAAGTGATGGGCCGGCTGTGGATCGCGGGCGACGCCTTCTGCCGCTTCTTCAAGTTCCTGCAGACTTTCGCGCTCGTCTCGTCCACCTACATGCTGGTGACGATCGCGGTGGACAGGCACATCGCCATTGCGACACCGCTGACGCCCAGCCCCGACCCCTGGAGGCTGGCAGCCATCACCTGGCTAGTGTCGTGCACGCCGTCATTGCCCAACGTGTACGTGTTTCGCACCGTCGAGGCGGCGCCCGGCAAGCGCTTCTGCGCTTCCATCTTCTACGAGCGCGGCACGCCGCTCTACCACCGCCAGATATACATGGGGTTCGTGTTCTTCATGGTGTTTCTGGCGCCTCTCGTGCTTCTGGTGACCTTCTACACGGGAATCCTGTGGGCCATCTGGAAACACAGCTCGGCAAGCGGCAAAGTGGGCCAGCAGACGACATCTTCTTTGCCGCGGGCCAAGGTGAGCAGACTTAATACTTCGTTTACCCTAATTTAAGAAACATCGTTTGACGGTTAATCTTTATTCCAGGGCGGAATACACAGGCAAGGGTAGCAGTTTGGGCTAGGTGGTATTCCACAGTTTAAAATCACCGCCCAAGCACTCGTACGGATGGTTGACCAGCGAAGCTGAAGCGTGCAGTCCCGGTGTTTATCACTGGGTTAATCCCGACGGTTCATTAAACAACGGCTTGGTAGGCTGCCAGATCCTCGGTGCGCAGTTACTGCTTGCGCTCGGCTGCGCGAGCCTGTTCTTATGCCTGGGCTGCAGCATTGGCACGGTGTATATAAGCTAGTTCCCAGTTCTTCTCGCGGCGTTGCTGATTGAAAGCTGCCTGCTCTTCACGAGTACGTATGACGCGTGGCCTACCCATTTCGGAGCCGGAGAGAAAAACTGCTGTGCGCCCGATCGGCTGCGAAGGAGAGCAACGACGTCACTACTGGCGCAGCAAATCCAAGGCCACCTAGATAGCCCAAGGCCTTTTCACTACAAACCATGACGTCATGTTACCTGGCCCGGCTGCCATAGAATCCAATAGGGATGCTCCCGAGTAGGCAACAGTGATTTTGACGTCACCGCTTTCATCACGCCAGCCTTGTCAATGGAAATTTCGCGCTGGGTAGCGTGATGTTATGTATTGGAGTAAACAGGCCTTGCGCTATCTTGTTGGGGTTGGCTAATTACGCGCCTCTCTCTCACTCTTTCTCTTTTTTCGGGCGCATGGGGTTACGCCGGAGGAGCTTTTGGTGTGCAAGCGACTGATAGACTGACGGACGGACGGATGGACGGACAGACGAATCGGCTAGCCATATAGAGCTTCGCTGTAGTTAGTTTAAAGCGCGAAGAAAGACGGAATGGCAAGAAACACAGAAAAACGCTTATGCGCTTGTCTGTGTTTCTTGTCGTCCCGTCTTTGTTCGCACTTTAAACTTATTAGACACAGGGCAAGATGGTTTATAATATTTGAAACTTAAAGCAGTGTACATCGAGAAGAGTGAGCAGCCCTTAGTTGCCAGGGGAAGCGTATAAAATTAAGTGCATAATTGAACCTTCTTTCTCTTTTCTGGAAAACAGCCGTGTTTTTTAGATAACACAGAAAGCTACAGTGATATCGTATCTCCGTCTCGAATACTAAACACAACTTTATTGAAAGCAGAATAGCAGTACGCGTTCGCGAAAAAATATATAGCGCAGTCGTCAGCCTGCCATAGCAGTTTGAGATATTCGAAACGTGTTGTCATGATGGTCGGGGTAGACTTGTAGCCATATAGAAGGGTCGCTCACTTGATGTTGATTAGGAATTCTCCCGAAGTAGGTACGCGAGTCGAACGACTGTGAAGAAATTCATGCGTGTTTTAGAGCGCAGCTCTTTGGCGTCCGTTCCTGGGTTTCGCGTCGTCGTCGGCGTTGTCGTCGGCCTCGTAACCAGCTCCGCCCCCCTTTCATCCCCCCAGCGCTAGCAGCGACCGACTGATACCGCTGGATGCCGCTGACGCCGCTAGAGAGTCAAGATAACGTGACTGCATAGAACACCGTCGCCGCCATGCAGAAAGAGGAGGAAAGGGTCCCCCCCCCCCTGTTCTTGTGTGGCGGATAGGGTGCTCTTCAGTTGCCGACGCGCCGGTTATTTCACGTAGGCCCCGGCACGTCGACGAATACGTGACCACCTTCCCACGGCTAGACCTGGTTCTTAGCGCTGCGGAAGCGAGGGTATCATATTGTTTGTGTCGGCATCGGCGGCGTTGTCCCTGAAACCAACTCCGCAGCTGGGGTTGACTCACTATCGGCGTCAGCGGCATCAGTCAGTCGCTGCTATCTCTTCCCTCCTCCCTTTATCGTGTTGTCCGCTTGCTGCGCGCGCTTCTGCCCCCATCGTTTGCCGCTGGGTGTACACGCCGCCCCCCTCCCCCCTCTTCCTGCGAGTCTCCGGTTGTCAAAGCGCCGGCTCGAACTTAATTACTTTCTTCGCTCCTCCTCCAATGCAACCCCTGTGCGGTGGCAATCAGAGAGCCAGATCGGTGGCGGCGGATCTGTATATGTGCACCGCCCGAGCCGAAATTGCCGCTGCCGTTCGCCCTGTGCGGTGGCAATCAGAGAGCCAGATCGGTGGCGGCGGATCTGTATATGTGCACCGCCCGAGCCAAAATTGCCGCTGCCGTTCGCCACTGCGAAATTATCTGCCAGTTCTTTCTGAGCCATGAGCGAGACGACCGATGGTAGTCCTCCGTCTGCTGCTGCTGCTGCTGCTGCTAAACGAGCTGCCAGAGCAGAGGCCCAGCGCCGTCGCCGTCAGAATCCAGAGGTGCGTGCCGCCGAAGCAGAAGCTTACCTAGTGGAGTCTTTGTTAAAGGAATACGTGTGAAAAATAAAAAAAAATTCTGTGATAGCGCATACATGTGTTGCTCGATTTCTTTACCTCAATCTATCGAAAAGGTGAAACAGCTTATTTGCTGCGCTCAAATTTCGCATTAGGAAGTAACGTAATCGTCGGTAATTTTTTTTTTAATTCATCCTTCAGTGTTTCCTTTGTAGAAAAGCATGGTGCTGTAGTTGTGGGCATCGTGACGAGGACCCATGTGTTGGTGATTGTAAATCAGCGAGCGATGAAATCAGATCCGCCAAGGAAAGACAATATTGACGCAACTGTAATTCCAGGATAAGGGCCGCGAAAACTGCAGGGCGTCATGAATGCGATTGTATGCACGGTTGACAGTAGTTGGAAAGAACGAGGCAGCAACAAGTGAACTGCGCAAACAGTTCGCGTTCATTTGCCCACAAAAAAAAAAGAAGGCCAGCCATTAGCTGTGACATAAACTATTTTTTTTTAATACGGTGGAACTGGAAAGTTGCCAAAACGACTGCAACCGTGGTAAAATGTGGCAGTTAAATAACGTGGAAAAAGGGCTTATTTGGCATCTTTCATTTTCAATGTGAAAATAAAAGTACCAGTCAACCTTGAGCGATCCTGTCTCAATAATCAGCGCATATATGCTAACAGAATAATTTTAGGCTTTACATTTCTTTTCTCTAATATTTTTCGTTCGAGCTCATCACTCTAAGCATTTCATTTGCGAATATTACAGTCAGTGCGTCCCATAGTCGGACTGTTCAAAACGTAGTTTCTTTTTTTTTGTTATCTTCTCTCTGGGATTTGCCCCAAAAATCTCTTCCAGCTTTCGAGCGTACAGCATTCGACGAACAACAGAAGCCTCACGCAGAAGCCAACATTTCGACGAAATGATGCGTCTTAGTCAAGCTGTATATTGTTTGGTAGCGTTTGTAGCTCGCTCTGGAATGTTCAGTCTCGCTCCTGAAAACTCAGCTCACGAAGCGGGTTTTTGGCAAATGAGCTCTGCGGAAACCCGCAAGGTGGAGAAAGTATTCATGAAAGGTAACATTGTCATATACCGGAATGTAGCATGAAGCTACAGAGAAAACTCGTACGGGTTTCCCAGGAACAGCGCTTCACAGTTGAGGAAAAATTCGTCCAGGTCGGGTTTTTTCCTGACCTTGTCTGCAAGTATTGCGAACTCTCCGTTATCTTTTACATGCGCAGTTCAAAAGCATTGTGGAAAATCCTCGCAGCCTTTCGTGGGCTACTACTGGTTTAGTGCTTTATTCAATGGCCCTTAACACATTACCTTCGTTTCACCTGTTTTCCCATTCGTTTGGCGCGTGCAGCGCTCTAGTTGCGAAAGCCGAAATATCTGTTCGAACGACTTAAATAAAACCGAGCGCAGTACACACTAAACATTTTAACACCCTTAAGGGTGTAAATCAGTTTGTCGCCAGACGAACACCCTAAGGGTGCTGTTGTCTACACCCTACAGTTGGGGTGCCACTATAGCACCCTAAAGGAAGGGTGTCCAGCAAAATAAATTTAGGGTGTAAGGGTGCTCGTCCAAATTAACACCCATCTGTGTGGGTGTTGGAAGGGTGTACACCCTTTTATTTCTAGCGTGTATGGAAGGCAGATTCGGCAGTACACGCCTTCAATTACTACTATGTACAGCGATCCTCGCGCAACTATTGCGTGTGCCAGAAGGTTCAAGTTCGGCTACCAAACGCACTGTCGAACAGCTGGCCTTGAAGCTTCGATGGGCATACACAACACCTATACGTGTGGATCACACTACATATTAGTAATTCATGGTGTATATTGGAAAACCTGTCTTCGCTGCACAAATACAACCTAGCAAACTTGACACTTTTGAGCATGTATATCAACACCAAGGTTATCACGATTTCCATATCCAAATAATATGCAACACAGACTGGTAAGATATATGCTGCATTTTCAAGAAAACGCAAATATATTTATTGCATGCTGCAATACAGAGTACAACATATACATAAATCACATGAAATGTAAACACGCACAATCACCAAACACATCGGTAAGTACAAGAACATGTACATTCCCCACAAAGGTACCTAAAATATATGTATTGATCAAATCTGTTATTAGAGAAGAAACTATGTATAGCGGCACTGAAAGAGCCTGGGTTGATTCGCAGTGTTTTGGGCCACATAAAGGAATATATTTTTAGTATTAGGCTCCAGTGAACGAAAATTCAAGTTTTGATGCCTTAAAAAAAGGCATATTGCAAAGGTGAATTAGGGAAGCAATTGAAATGCAGAGCAAACGCACAAGAAAGGCACGTGTTATTTTGTACACTAATGTAATCGCAAAGCATTATGAAAAGTTTGGAAAGTCTATGTAAAGCATAACTGGCCAACATTTTTCAGACTGAAACAATACTTTCCAAGCATAGACATGCTTTAAGTGAGGTTTATGCCAGAAGCCTTATTGCTAATTTTCTATTTCCAACAAGATTACTTGAGCACAAAAAATACGTAGAATTTTTTAGTGCCTACATAGTTTGTCCTCTTGTGAAACGAGAGTTCTCTGGGCTAAAGGTGCTGTGTAGCGGTTTTTCTAACTACAATACCAGTTTCTATAAATTTTTGGTTTGTAACTCTAAGGCACTGGTACATATACAATATGTAGTTTGAAAATAGGTTCTTTTCTTACTATAAATCAAAAGAGTGCATATTCCACATCTACTAGTGCCTGGGTGCAAAGTGCAGTAGGAGGCCTGATAAAAACAAACCACTGTTGATTAAACGATTTTGCTGAGCACAAAATGTGGACAGTTTTAAAATACATAGTAAATTTCTAAATTATTTGCACTTAGATGCAGTAATTCAAGATTAAGGCATGCTATAGCATGTGAGCATGCAAATTAGCAAATATGGTTTAATAAATTAGCCATACTCTGGTTACTAAAAGAACACACGCATAGGCAGTCATGCAAAAGTTCAAGTTAAATATCACACTGTTAACATTTGCCAGCAAATGGCCGTATCAAACATTATAATTATACTGAACAAGGGTAGTTTCTTGGGATAGTTTGCAATTAATGAGATAAAATGACGTACAGCTTGAATGACAAGAACTGCGAGAGATGACAGACTGCGCTGACTTCCAACAATATTTAATTATGTTGCCACATCATGTGTATTTGTACAAAAGCGGGCATGCGCAGAATATGAGTCACAAGGGGTGTCTAACAGCAAGTGACTGTACTAAGAACATCGCCCTTTGAAAAAAATAAACATTATAATTTCTATCTGTTGAGATACAAGACTTCACTAGGAGTCAGCACGATAGAGGGGTTACTAACGCACACACTAACCAGTTTTCTAGTGAAATCTGCTTCTATAGTTTCCCGGATGACCTGTGTCTCGCTAAAGCTTCCGTACCTTCAAAGAGGGGCACGCAGCCGCAGTCCCAGCAATGGATGCCGAAGTGGCCTTGAATAGTGTTTTTGGACGTTGTTATCGTGCTCTCCTAAATGATTGTTTAGGCGCCTGCCTGTCTGTCCAACAAAGTCAAATGAGATATTGTAAAGCTTTGCCTCCTTAACAGCCTCAATAAATCTTGCTCACACGAGATGCAACATAGCGTTGCTGCACAGGCTGATTGCCTTTCTTGGGTTGGCTACCCTTTGGCCTTAATTTCAGGCATAGCGGAACAGCTTCTGAAGTGCACAAAACATGATGAGCGCGCTGGGTCAAGGAACCAGCCGGTTGAAAGACACAGGTTTGCAGTGCTACCGTATGTTCATGATGTCTCCCATAGGCTAAAAAAAATTAGGGAACCTACAGAAATCGCAGTCCTTTTCTCAGCCCCGGAAAAGCTGGCAAGGCTCTGTAAGTGTGTAAACGCGCCTGAATCACGTCAGAGTTGTTGCTCTGCCGGGCACAGAAAACGTTTTGCGATGTGTGCAACGAATGTGGTTTCCCAAATTCCCATTTTGAGGCAGTAAATATATTGGACAGATAGGCAGGCGCCTAAATGATCGTTTAAGAGAGCACTATAACAGCGTCAATAACACTGTTCAAGGCCACTTGGGCATTCATTGCCGGGACTGCGGCTGCATGCCCCTCTTTAAGATACGAAGTTTCAGCGAGACACAGCTCACCCGGTAAATTATTGAAGCTGATTTCACCAGAAAACTGGGTAGTGTGTGCGTTAGTGGCCCCTCTATCACGCTGACCCCTAGTGAAATTTTGTATCTAAACAGATAGAAATTGTGATGTCTTTTTTTTCAAGTGACCATGTTCTTTTTACAATGACTTGCTGTTAGAACACCCCTTGCGACTGGCTTTCATTTTCTGCTCATGACCCCTCTGTGTATACACACACGATGTGGCAACGCAATAAAATATTGTTGAAAGTCAGTGGAGTGTGTCTCTCGCAGTCCTTGTCCTTCACGCTGTACGTCATTTTTTATACTGAACAGCCAATATTGATTCAAAATTAGAAAAATATAGTACACATCTGAGCTGCAAAAATGCAAGTGATGCAGCAAATGGCCTTTAGCTTTCCAAAAGAAAAAGAAATGTTCACGGTTAACCACGAGGTGCAGGGACTCCATTCTCTGAGCATCTTGACCAATAAATGCAGCGCATGGCATTGCTGGAATCTTGCATCCTGCATTAGCAAAATAAGAAGAGAATCATGAGAATTCAGCCCGTGCAATTACACACGTACTTTGCGGAAAAATGATAATTAATGTGACTGGGCAGAATGCACCGCTCAGGCAACTGGGCAAGACAAGTGAAAGGTAGGAGAAGTTTCTATTTTGCAAATTAAGGAATTGCATGTTACTGTGAATGCTAAACCACTATGTCATTGTGAACACAAGGTACATACAGCAGCAAAAACAAATTTACAGTAGCCTTTTCACCATAGAAAATAAGAGTGAATAAAGTTTAAAGACTACCAATGACATCTCTCAACAACAGACATTTGTCCAAGAGTGTGTATGTGACCTTAATACAAAATTGACATTATGAAATCAGCAATATATCTGCATTACACTTTATAAGTACTGCAGGTGAAAAGCTTACAGGATATGGCACATTAAGAGTTAAATGCACAAGGCATTAAAAAATGACTGTTTTTACACAACATTATTACACTAGGAGACAAAGAGAACTGTTTTACAGAGTGTGCACACAAAATGAAAATGAGGGAATCCCCACTGGCATTCTCATTTGCCCTGAAATACATGCATCCAGCCCAACAATATCCAACTCTACAATGCAGTTTATTAGACACTTTCTGCATCCTAAAATTTATCGTGTATTTCTTATTTATTAATTTAGTAAGAATGGGCATTTTGGCATACTTTCCTCGAAAATTTAGCATGTGTGATCAACTATTTTTCTTAGAGCACGCCCCCTTCTTTCAATGGGTTAGCTTGGCAATGCACTGACAAGTAGTATTCCCTTATTTAAACTTATGATCCTTCCTCATGCTCCCACTTCATGCTCTAAACTGTGATGCCACTCCGATGCAGTTTATGTTAATCTGACTATTTACATGGTCCTTCTTTCTGTAGCCTCTCAACTAGAGCCTGAAATTTCTTGTTTCCTAGAACAATCGTTTTTCTTGCCCAAAACATATTGCACGGTTACCCCTCATAGGAGGTGGGGGGGTGTACTGTATATGAGTTTTCACATATTCAATGAACCTCAGAGACACAACCATTTCTCATCCTGTGTTGCTACTACCCGCATGAGTCACAATGGTTGTAAATTGGCTACCTGCCCTCTCTCGCTTAAAAGTACATTTTGCATGTGCAAAATAACCACAAGCATCACATTTCATTGAATGAGTGCTCCTGTGCATGTTTTTTTTCCGTCCTGTAATGGCTAAGTTCAACATGGTCAAGTTGTTTGAAAACTGTCTAGCCTCAACCAATACTTTGTGTAGTTTCAAAATTATGATACATTCATTTTTCAAAACTTGTCCCAAATTCAGCACGAGACATTTTCATGATGCAAATGAGGTAAGGTTGTGCTCAGAGACTATGATAGGCCTGCTATATCCTGCAAAACTATGTGAAATGAAATATGCTTGCAATTTTCGTGAGCAGCTAGCTCACTACAATTAGGCACATTACCTGCGGAAACGTTTTTTTAACGCTCTCGAGAGGTCCTGGTTTCTTGTAATTTCTTCAAATCCCTTGCAGTCTAGATTGCAATCCGGTGCATTTTGATTTTGATATTGTATTCAAAATAAAAACAGCTGAAATTTCAAGGTTTTGATAATTATATGGGAATAAATTAACGGTAGAAGAGTGTAATGCAATGAGCAAATAACAAGCTCATTGCAGAGTAAACAAATATTCCTTTCCTGCAAATAAATTGGTAGCAGGAAGGTCATACGAAATTAGCAGTGAATGCACAATAAAGAATATGATGCTACAATGCCCCGGCATTCTGTGAATATTCTTGCACAAAGAAAATCCTCATTATGAAAGACCATCAAGAAAATGCAAATGTATACTTTGGATCAGCAGTCATACCTGCAGTATGGACTGTACCATCGGCAATATTTACAACCACACACAACTGCACATCATATCAAGCTTAGGCGGCCAAGGAGCCTGAGTTTTAAATTATAACTTGACTTATTATATTACACTACACAACTATATCTACTTACAATGTTGTCTTCTCAACCGCTTTCAAGAAGACATTAACCATCTGTCTGAAGGCGAACGCAAGTGGCTTGCTCTTGATGGGGGGCGCCAAGGCTGGGCATTGTGAAATTGCTGCTACCATCTGCATGACCTGCGAGAAACGACGCTCTAAGTACAAGATAAACAAATGCTATTAGAGCAAAAGACAAGATCATTGGCAATGAGCCTCGTTTTGGTTTGAACGAGAAAAGCCAAGAATATGGACTTTGTGCTGCTTACTGAAGAAGCAAGCCTCCTTCCAGATGTTGCAGTCATGCATTAAGATTGTCACACAGCTGCATGCTTGTATGCTGCTGTCGCCAGTATGCTTTGAAGTTTATTATTTCAAGTTAAATTGATTTTGTGTTTTCTTGCCAATTCTTGGCAAACAGACCAGCAATGAAATAGCTCACTTACACACATACTCCCTTTTGAGGAGAGAATTCACACACACGCACGCATGCATGGGCGCACACACACACACACACACGCACACACACGCTTCTACAATATGAGCAGCTTCCTGTGCTTGACACACATACATTTTTTTTATCCTGTGTCACTCCTACTGCTAAGGCATAAAAAATCCTTTGTGTTACCAACCCCAAACTCCTCAACCTACACCACCAGCTTAAACACTTTCTCGAGAGCCAGGACAAGCCTTCTAGCTTCCCCAGTGCTCCAAACTGTAGTTACGAATTTCAATAGGGCTATAGGCGACAGCTCTCGAAGGGCATGCAAATTACTCGGAGACCTAAAGCTTGTATATGATACCTCTAAAGCACAACGCTTCAAATTTTCAAAATTCATTAAAGCTCCTGAAGACAATTGCTATATACGTAGAACGTCTCGAATAACCTGCCGCTAACAATTTCTGCGGTTGTCTGCATCAAAAGAAATGTGGGCTAATGGGAAATCCACGTCTTTAAAACACACTACCAGATTTCTTAATCATTTATTTATGCTCTGGATGTACCGTTCCTTTCACAATAAAAAACAAGGCTATTGATTTATCAGTGCATGGGAGGAAAAAGGACGAAGCGTATACTTGGCGCCTTCCCACTGGTCCTCCCGAGAAACGGCGCCTCTACAGCAGTTGTCCAGGGTGGCTTGAAACCAAACTCGGTTTTCAGGCGGGAACATTCGCTGCACCAAATCGGAAGAGTTTTATTGCGAGTAAAACTCTACCGGCCTCATGCAATACACACGCACGCACACAAAACGCACCCACACGCGCACACAAGTATACGCACTCTCAAAGCGCAGACACAAAAGCGCGCACGCGCACATTGATGAACACAAACAAGCACACATACATGCATGCAGGCAGACACGCTAACACGTGCACGCACACACAGCGACCCACAGACAACACACTCACAAAACACGTACGCACTAGACACGCGCAAACACGCCGGCCCATACAAACCGGCATGTACTGAACGCGCGCGCGCACGCACGCGCGCGCACACACACACACACACACACACACACACACAGCGAGCCGAGCGCACGCACGCACACACACACAAAGCGAGCTGAGCTGAGCGCACACACGCACGCACGCACACACAAATCAAGCCGAGCGCGAGCACGCGCACACGCACAGACAAAGCGAGCCGAAAAAATGCTGAAGGCGTCCGGCAAGCAGCAACAGCAGCACGCGACCGCATCAGAGAGAACCAATACCGCGCCGGTTCCTTCGAAAGGTGGCTAGGCCAGTCCTTTTTCTACGCGACGCAAAAGTGGTCGACCACATTTAACTGAAGTGCGAACGACCGTATTACAAGCTGCCGCGCTGAACGCACAAGAGAATCACATCAATGAACGTTCAAGCGCTGAGAAACAAAGCGTAACTATGCAGGCGCACCACGCCCGATGTAGATTTGACAAACATTAGTCACACGGGACGCAATCGAGGTAGTTAACTTGCCCTAGTAGGAGTGCAGCTGCTCTTGCTCTTACATTAGCGAATTATGAATTATGCTACGAGATCACAGTGAGATATTTCTAAAGCGAACAAAACAAATACCAAATAAACGGGCACTTGCCTGAAAGTTTCCATCATGCCAGTACTACCGACCGGGCACGTTGCAACTTCTCGTTTAAGCCTTCGTGGATCCATCTTCCAGTGCGTACGAACGCTTTGCTTTGAAGTGGGGCACGAGTAATACACAAAGCATGGGCCACATCTTTTTCTACCCCGCGCGCAAAACTAATCACACGTTTAAAATTACTTCGCACAGCGCGCGACGCGAACGCACGCGAAAACGAGCATGATGGCGCAGCTTCCGCCTTCCCGTCCTGCCGCGCGCCGAAGTGATGGTACAGCGTCGGCCGTCACTTCCGGTCGCTTTTCATTGGGCATGGGGTGGCCGCGCAAATTGAACGTTTATTCTGACAGGTTTGCTTGCTCGCATGGCCGCCTGTTTGCTGCTGCTTCGTTGTGGTCTCTAACTAGAGCGGTGAGGCGGGTAGTTACTACTACGTTTCGTGCGGGGCATTTTATTTTGGGGTGGGGGGCGCAGTCTGTGCTGCATCACTGAGGGTACAGTACACAAATCGGGACCGTGAGCGAGACGATCGGCGCTCTTCTGCTGGTGCGATTAGATTATTCGCTGCGTCCGAACGAAGCAACTTTGCGAGGTCACAGCGTAGTTTCAGCGATATCATGGCTCGATAAAGACGCTCACATCTTGGTCGTGCGACAGCGACGCGTAAACATTCATGAGGAGACTGAAGACTGCGTTTGCAAGTGCGTATGCTCTGGATAAGAAATTACAGCTTTGACGACACCAGCCCTTAATATATAGGCTCAGCCTTACAAGCTGTATTTGAGGATGCACTTAGAAAGAAGATCAGTAGCTTAGTAAGCCTCTGAATGAATTAGGCAAGGTACGTGGAAATTCGGGTTTGAGAACTTCCAACGTGATCTCGCCTCTATAAGTCTTCTTTATGGATTCACCATGCAAATTGTATGTTGATGCCATTGTACAGCAGAGGCTCGTCCAACAGCACGTCCCTGTTTGTTCAGCAATGTATCCAAACAGCTTCTTCCATTTCACCACTTTTTGTTGGGCTATTAAGGGCACCGAAATATTAGTGCAGAATTGCGCAAGTTGCTCTCGTGTTTTCGCTCTGCTACTGCAGTTTTTCTAGAAGTGTTTAATTGCATGTTACTATTCCTGTGAGCACGAAAAATAATGATAATGGAATTGTAAGTGAAAGGGCGTTCTTTTTCTGGATGATACATTTTTGGAGTGGCCGTCATGCCAGTAACATCAGAATCCTTGAAGAAATATCGACAGTCACTTAGGAATGGGAAAACTTAATCGCTTCACGCATCTACACTTGCAATTGTCACGTGACCATAATACGTTAGTTCATACATTGTCACGTGTTCTTCACAATACTACCTTAATCTCCCGTAATCCACCGTGCTATAGTTTGTACGAACCTTAATGCAATTTATTCCATCCTTATTCACATTATTTCACATTATTTACCCATAATTGCTCATACTTAACGTTGTTGTATTTACTACCTTCTGTATCACTACTGACGTCATACAAGACGGTGATGACTTCACATTTTATTTATTTATTATATACATTCAAGGCCTAGTAGGCACAACAGAAAGAAGTGGTGAAAATATGCAATAATTGCAATGCAGCGCAAAAATAGAAAATCAAACCATAAGATAATTGAACGGTGACCTTGAATTAGTGGTGTCACAAATTGAGACTGTTGAGGCGGGAAGGCGGTTGCATTCAGTGGCTGTTCTTGGCAAAAAGGAAGAATGGCACATCAATTTTGTGTTGATGGTCGATGCGAGACGAGAACTTGGTGTGGTGAAAAGATTTTCTTTACGGGAAGGGTTAAATTAGCATATTCTATGAAAAAGACAGAGACGAAAGTATTTGCGACGTAACCAAAGGTCAGGTTCACCTAGTGTTCTTTTCATGGACGTGACGCTAGAATGAAGTGAATAATTTGAGAGAATAAAACGGGCGGCGCGGTTCTGAATGCTTTCTGAATGCTTTCAAGGGAAATGACAAGATTGGCATGAGCAGGGTCCCGTATGGATTGTTGCGGAGAACGCCACTTTTCCTACCTGAAAGGCCATGAAACGCTTTCGCATTAAAAATGAAATACATACACACATTGCTCAATGCGTGGACGTGTACACGTTACTCAGATTTATGCATCAATACGTTCAACACCCTTCAGGCGTCGATTTAACACCCTTCTTTGAGCAAAGTCACACCTTATGTGTGGTATCCACCCTTGTGATAGGGTGCTTTGGCCGAAAAGGGTGCTAAAAGGGTGTGGGCATGGGTGTAAATGCCGAAAGCACCCCTACTAACACCCATAAGGGTGTAAAAATGTTTAGTGTGTACTTATACTCTGCTGGTTCTTACTGCTAGTCACATTTACACGTACTTAGCTAACTTCCACCTTCGATGCACTAATTTTTAATCCTGGTTTCGTTTTGAGACTATAGCAGCGCTGTAACAATCAGAATATACTGTCGTAAGTTGTCTTAGAGGGGTCCCAGAGTATACAATTAAAGGAACTCTGCCAGGTCCAGAAACATGCGACAAGACCCTAGATCAGCAAAGAGAGTAAGTTCCGCACGGCTGTGCTTTGTCGCAACCAAAAATTATATTGCGGTGCGACCAGACCAGCGTAACGGTGCAAAAGCCGCAGTCCTGTCCTGTTTTTTTTTTTTTCGCTTACTTACGAATCGTTGGGATGCGTGACAGAGGACGATGAGTCACAAAAAAAATGTATTAGAAGCTGATTCCAACATCCTTCACAGTCAGCCTGGTGGTGCCAACGAGCGTATAACACCTGCTTCATAGAACGCCGTCTTCACCCAACAGTGCCTGATGTCCTCTGCCTCTTCAAACGACCTCCAGATTTTTTTCTTTGTGGTTAATAATAATGAAAAAGAAACATATGTGCTCGTTGTGGTCGCTGCAGACTAGTTATTTTCATTAATGGCAGAATCGCAGACGCGGACGCGGACGTGGACGCAGACGCGGACGTTTTCACGAGGTGCTCTACACCAAGTCTTGCCACAGCCCGCGGAGCTACAACTCCAAGCACCCACGCGGCCACCGATCCGCGAGTGTCGTGAAACATGATTTTTCTATTCGCGGATCAGGTGCGCCCGCTGCCCGTAATGTGCACACGAGCTCGCAGTTTCAGTTTCTCCACAGCACGCGGTGTTCCGCGTAGCCGAAAGAGAAGTGATGGCAATCATGCTACTAGCATTCGATCCTGGAGGCTGCAATGCTTCAAATTTGTCGCGCGCTCGCCGAATGTTTGCCCAAGTGCAAGACACCATGTTACCAGCTTTGGCCGAGTGTATATGCCTCGTACGCGGCCCCATTTCGAAACAGGCGTCTCTAAAAAAAGCGAGCCCATTACGCCTCGCCCTCGAGGCATTTCAGATGCAAGGCACGCCCACGACCAACCGCACACAACGGCCACGCGTGCCCACCTTATGTTAGATCGTTGAGGCAAATGTCGCTGCGAAAACAGAAGTCCTCGCACCCGAAGCGCCCGAACACATTTACTTATACCAAGCGGATAGAATCAATAATCCAATCCCATGGTAAACATGCCGTGCAAGCGCAAAAGAGGCAAGAAGGTATTCCCTATGGGAAACGTGGCATTTCAGAACCCATGGTAGCTTCCGGCACCGCCGTTGGAACCGCTGATTTGCCTGCGCGTTTCGATATCCGCGGCACGCGAGCGTATCGGTCGATGCTTGCGTCGACCGATAAGAGAATGGCTTTTGAACGAAGAAAGGCGCGGCAGATGACTTCCAGTGCCGAGAAGTTCAACCGCGTTTGTTTTGCATATTCTAGCAAGATGGCAGTCGGCAAAGTTTCATCCTGCTGAATGAATGATGCGCGTCCGCGACGCGCCTTCGATGTGCTCGGCAAGATGCTGAGACAGGCGGGGAAGTTTTCGCTATATATATGCCGAGGCCAGCGCATTCGCTCTCTCCACAGCTTGACTCTATGCGAGAACCGCTCCGCGGAAACGCTCGTCAAATTGCTCAAAGCCAGCCAGCAAGGTCTCTTGACGCGTCAACCGTGAAGCCACGCAGGATTTTTTTTTTTTTTTGCCGTGCATTTCGAAACAGTGATCGAGGACGACGCCGGGGGGTAAATTACGACGTGCGCCCGCTGGTGCGCGGAACGTCACGCGAAGGCGATACGTCGATACGTCGTCTTCGCTGACGCTTGCCTACCTTCGCCTTACCATAACATTTATTTCGTGATCGAAATGTGCCCTTTCCGTCGACTGCCGTTGGTAACCCGTATCGCTGACGGTGCGTCGTCCTGCGAGCGATCTTCTGCCACCCTCCAAATACCTCTGCAACTCTTTTTTTTTTATCGCTGAAAGGCGTTTCATGGCTGTGTCTGCGATCGAGATTGCTTTCACTGCCTCCTAAGAAAGCGCAACCACTGACACGCATTTGAGTTTTTCTGTCCTTTTTTTTCTTCTTTTTACTCGAGCCACAGCGGGGTGTTCTTGAAACGCTCATCAATATCGCAGTTGCTGCTGTAGTCCCCGCAATTTGAATGTGCAATCCAGTAACGGCAGACGTTGTTCGTTTAGAGGTTTCTTTTGTTGTTAATCACTAATAGAAATGTCCGCATTTTGAGGGCGGGCAACAAAAATTCACTGACGATTACAATACTCCCTAATCCGAAGTTTGAGCGCAGCTCTATACGCGTTCTGATTTCGCGACATATTGGCTGGCGCGGGCAATCCGTCTCGCGCGGCACGTTTCAGGTGGAGCAAATTCACCGACGATTACGATACCACCTCATGCAAAATTTGAGCGCAGTTCTATACGCATTCCCATGTCGCGTTGTATTAGCTGGCGCGGACATTCGGTTGCGTGCGGCACGTGGCAAACGGAGCGAAGTGCGGCGCGACTGCCTCGCGCGTCTGGAGATCGCGAGAGCCAGCGAGTGGGTGTCACGTGGGCACGACGCGCAGGAGCCACCGTCGACAGAACCCCCTGACGACGAGCGCTATACTCTGGCGCCATCTCGTAGCCATCGTCGCCGCACTGCGCTTCTCACGCTTTCGCCGTACCCTCCTTCGCTTTCCGCCTCATGACTACACTGTGCCCTCCTCTCCACTTTCTTCCTCGCGTCTTTCATGAGCGTGACTGTGTGCGCAATCTGCTGCAACTACGCGCACGTACAAGCCCCGACTAGTCGTCTCCTCGTGTTAATAAAATGCGAATTCTCGGACGTGAAGCGTTCGTTAAAAAGCAAGACAGTACGGCGACATCAAACGTGTACGAAGGGGCATTCAAATGTTCCAAGCTCACTCGCACACGTCGCTGCTTATATCGTCTTCATGTTGAAGCAAAAAACTCTTTGTTTTTCTTAAAGACTCAATAGCCTAATCAGCAAAAATGTTCGTTCACCTATGACAAAAAATTATACAACGACTTCTTTGGTAAAAGTCCGCGCAACACACGAGCTCGCACTTCCACTTATTAGTAATGCAGGACATGCTGATATTGCTTAGTGTCAAGGGATACTTTTTCACTTGTAGCACGCCGCAATTTGTTTCATATGTGCAATATGGTATCGTATCCCGTCAGAGAGTTTTCACAATTCCATTCCCTTTTTGTGGAGATTCAGGCATTCGGCTGCACTCAGAAGGAGTACGTCATATGGCGGCGCAACCAGTAGCGCCATCTCGTGTGCGCTCCGCAAGGAAGGTGCTGTAAACGGTATACATATCTTTTCTTCTCTCTCTCACTCTCTTCACCTGCCGATATAAACAGACATATTCGTACCTGAAGAGAAAATATCCATCAGGTATAACGTTTCCTCCTACCGTATACGCGACTATAGACGACATTTACGGTGACGAAGCTCCCCGAGTTTGCCTGTGACGGCCCCTGCGCAGTGACTTACGGCCGCCTGCGGCGGCAACCAGCATCCCGCAAGCAACCCTGACGCTAACGCAGACAGCAAGAGTGCGACAAGGTCAAAAAGGGCAGTTTAATAAGAAGCAAAAAAAAAATATGCGTAGTAAGCATAAATAAAAGAACAGGGCAATGCACTTGGCAGCAACAGGATAACATGTGTCGATTGGTCCATCTACGGGGGATATAAGTTCCGTTCCGTGTACTAGCACACTTTTACCCTGCCAGTCGCATGTCCACTCCTCATTTAATGGCTTGCGTTTCGTGCGAGAACAAGTGATTTCGCCTCGTGTAGCGCGTGTTGCAGTACGCATTCGGTGGCAATGGCGTGAAGCCGAAAAGGGCAGAGTCCTGATAACGGAAAAGCTGCTGGTGTTTTCAACCGCTCCGGAAATGATAACTAGAAGCTGCTGGTGGTAGACCAACGCGTGTATGCAGCGAGGTCGGAGCGTGCATGCAACACCTTATGGAAAACGTCCACCACACACTTTCTTCTTACGGCGAACGGAAATGTGAACAAGGAGATGGGCCTCAACATTTCTGTTCGTTCTCCTGTTTCTAAAGTCACCAAATTTACCATGATGCTGACGGTCGTGTAGTCGTATTGACGTGCAGCCTTCGAAGCAGGGTGACTACCCCGCGGTGCGTTTAACGACCCGCCAAGATGGGAAGAACAAAAGAATTCCAGCGTGGTACTTGCGAGGTAGCCAGGAGCAGCTTGAAATTGGATGCGATGCTTTCCGGAAAAACGCAGATCAGTTGGCGCATTCGAGCAAGTCCGAAAGAAACAGCAGTTATGAGCTCTCTAGTTCATATAGGCTTCCAGGGCGATTTTCTTTAAATGTATGTTGTTTTCATGCTCGAAAAGTAGAGAGAGAGAGAGAGAGAGAGAGAGAGAGAGAGAGAGGGAGAGATGAAGGAGAAGAAGCTTTGCTTGGCTGACCTGGTTGACCTAGCTTTGTAAATGCTACCGAGGGAGTGCTTCTCCCAGACGCCACTTATCACCACTCGCGCAATGTATTCCCTTGAGGCCGTCATAACAACGTATATAAGCCAGACTAACGGCGTGGGCCGATTCGAACCGTGATGCACTATCCTCTGCGCCCTGGTATGCCCCGCCCACGCGGCTCAACATTTACGCTCCAGCTCTGTATAGCGGGTGAACTTGAGGAGAAGCCGAAACAGCTTTCTTCTAAATGCCCAGAATCCTTACGGGAACAAAATTTCCCTTGTGCTCTTGTGCGGAGCTTGAGGCTATCTATTACCACATAATGTTCAGCATCAAACCTATTAGTGTTTTAGCGCAGAATCTACAAAGAAGTACAAAGAGACACGAACGGAGCACACGCTAACTTCGAACTAACTTTTAATGCCAAATGTTCTGAATATTTACAGCAAAAATTGCAAGAAGAAGTGGAACAACATACGCCCAATCACTTGATCGTATCAACACCTGTGCGTTACTGAGCGCTTCTTGCCAGCTTCCCTCACGAATACTTATTTCTTTGGCAGATAGCAAAAGAGACCGTGAGCTGCCAAATAAGTTTTGTTGAGGCAAACAGATCGCAAGTGGAACGATCAAGTGGTTAGTTAGGTTCTTTCTTTTGTTCTTTTTTGTTTTGCTGTATATATTGAGAACATCGCATTAAACATTAGCTGGAAGTGGACGCACGTTCTGTTCGTGTCTCTGAAAAATAATATACTGGGTTTCACATGCCAAAAACACGATATGATTATAAGGCACGCCGTAGTGGGGGGACTACAGAAATTCGTACCACTTGGCGTTCTTTGACGTGCACCTAAATCTAAGTACAAAGGTGTTTTCGCCCCATCTAAGTGCGGCCGCCATGACCAGGATTCGATCCCGCGACCTCGTGCTTAGCAGCCCAACACCACAGCCACTAAGCAACCGCGGCGGCTATGTTCGTGCCTCTGTGGGCTTCTTTGTAAAACCTGCGCTAAAACTTTAATATGCATTAATTACTAATTAGCCCCAACCAACGCTTTGCTCTATTCAGTATTAAATTCAGGACGACCTAACAAATAAAGATCAGTGTCAATGCCACCAAGTGAGAGAAGGTAAGGCAAGGATGTTAAAGACTCTGTTCGCTCTGCTACCCTACATGTGGGGAAGTGGATTGGGGAGTAAAAGTGTCAAAAACGTCAGTTAAGATTGTACAAGTGCAGTAAACTATATACCTCGGTTCGTGTTGCTTTTAAGATGCGAAGATCTGCTGAAGGGTTTTCAGCAATATGAGTGAATGACATCGCTCAAGAAGCCTACACATGTACCCAGTTTCAAGCTGCTGTTCGGAGTAATTTGGTTAAGAGAATAAATCGGGGAGTAATGTTCGGGATTTGTGCATGAAACCTTTCTTGATGACTTGAAATTGTGCAAACGGGGAGATTGGTTACGCAACAGCCGTTTCACAAGATTTGCGTGAGAGGTATTGTGGTAAGATTTCTCGGCTCCGAAGCCTCGAAAGTGAGGGCGTATGAAGTCCAGAGAGAAAATCTGGCATTTATTTTGTACATGTCACCTCGTAGTAGTGACGTGCATATTCACATATTTATCCGGACTACACCAGCTTTTACTCAGCAATAACAGGCGCAGATTTCCTCCTGTAATTAAGTAATGACGATGTGACAGTTAGCGCACTTTATGGTATTTCTGACAGCACTCATAACATTCACAAAGAACGCATTTGTCGTACTGACCGCACTGCGCGTTAGCAGTGCTACAAACGCAAATATTACTCGTGGTTCACATTGCAAATTTCGTACTTTACGTTATTATGCGCGGCCAATGAAGTTAGGAGGTGGCCAATTGATGTCTCCACACTCAGCGAGGTGGTACGAACGAACATAAACCCGAGAGCCGATGCAACGCACACACGTAAAAGATAGCAAAACCAAAAACCTCCGCGCCAGTACGCCTACCCTAAGGTATACCCGCACCGCTTCTTACCGGCCAACCGTGGCTCTAAAGACAAATACCAAAAGTGCCGTTATGAAATGTCTTATGACTTAACACGCACAATACTGAATTATCTAGCTTGATACTGCGACATAATCTCGTTCGTTCGCATACTGTGTTCCTAACGCAGGTGAAGACGCTGAAGTTGACGGCGGTGGTGTTCGGTGCCTTCCTTGTCACCAACGTGCCGTACATGGTCCAAGAGGTCATCCTCGCTCTGGGGCAGCCGGGCATACTGGACGCCAACGTGGTGGCGCTGTTCGGCGTCATCTCGGCCTCCAACAGCGCCATCAACCCGTACATCTTCCTCTACTTCGAGAAGAGACAGCGTCGGGACCCGTGCGGTTTCGTAGGCTCGCTGCTCAAGGGACTGCCGTGCTTCGGTCGCAGGTTCGCCTCGAGGCACCGCGGCAGCCAACAGATGGTGAACCTGACCGTCACCTACTCAAGCAGGCACTCGCGGACTGTAACGACGGCCAACTGCGAATCGGTCTCGTGTTCCGAGAGGACTCACTCTTGATAGCGCTCTTTGGTGATCGAGGGAAGTTCGGAGCTTGCGTTCTTGGCCTTAGGGATCCAACTGTGTGCGGTAGACACCGAAAATAATTCGCTTACTTTGCATTGCGTGCACGTTAAAGAACCCCAGGTGGCCAAATGAATTCGGACACCCCGCTACGACGTGCCTCATTATAGGATCGTGATCTTGGCGCGGAAAGTCCCATAATTAAATTGTTTATACCCTCGGTTAAAATCAAGGCACACTACGTATGGTTTATATACATAACGTATATTTTTAGCACGACGGTAGAACCCGCCGTTACCGCTACCGCCCCCCACCGCCCGCAGCTCTCGCATGTGAACTGATCAGCTTTACGCAAGCATCCGGAAGGGTCGGCGCGGAAAAGCTAGCATTCACGAGCGGCGGCAGGTAGTCGGAACGGTGTACGATAATCAGTTTCACGACGCTAAACCTGTGTAATCTGTGATTCCGTGAGATGCCCGAGAAAGTACGCTATTTCCATTGTGTGTGTCTTCGCGCGCTGTTGGACTGTCACCTCGTTCAACTACGGTGATCGGAACTTCCGAGTAAACGGTAGCGTGTTACTGCGGTTTGCATCTCGGCATGTTTGCTCAATTTTCACACAGGGAAACAGCAAACGGTAATCCTGGAAAAGTATATGTGTGTGGCATTTGTGCTTTCCTCGCGACAATATTATAGTCCTGTACCTGAGTTTACCAGCAAACGAGAAATAAACACATCTGAAACCCGAAACACCTTGAGACGTGAGCCTGGTTCGCTTGTTTTGGAGATGGTGTCACTGTGTGTGGTGACTCGTCATGCGCATTGTGCGCAGCCAGTAAGCAGCCAATTAATATGCAGGTTGAGAATTCTGACCCAACACCCATCACGTAACCCCACCTTACTAAGTTGACACCGGTCTGGAGCGTTGTAGCTGAAGGCGGCATCTAATAAAGCTGTGTTCAACTTGAATGCGTTAGGTACAGTCCTCTGCTGTTCAATGCTTCACACCAGGACAAATACCAGGACAACTACCTGAACATGTCCATCACAACTACCTCAACATGTGTCCATACCGAGAAGCTTGCACCATCGCGTACGTGAAACAGTGACTAGGTGCAATAAGAAGCCTACGTGCACGTAATTCTCACAGATCGTGACAACATGCAGCCACCAGCGAAGTAGGTTTCGCCCATACTTTTGCTTTCTCACAGAAACACGTATTCGAGGCATTAAATCTTGCTAATAAATTTTGAAGAAATTGTTAACTTACCATTAACTTGTCGTAATTTCGAGGTGTAGCCGTGAATGACAGTGCAAGTGTCTCGACAGCTTGACTGTATTCTACTTACTGCTATTTGTTTAAACCTTTATTCGACAGGGCGCTTCATTAACGTAATCCAGAAGCATCCGATAAAAGGAGAGCCATACAACGCAATAAGATTTAACAGATTGTGGCTAAACAATGTGCGGCAAAAGCTCGCTACCAGCGCTGCTTGTAGCACGATATTGCACAATAATCCACGATTGTAGCACAGTAACGCTACAATCGTAAAAAATCAACGTCATAGTAAGAGTTTTGTTACCCATGTAAGGAAATGGCAAGTAGAGAAAAGAATGTCTTTTTTTTTTCGTCTTTATTAGAGCTGTATGAGATAAAGACCTCTCACTTTAAGAAAATAATAAATTAAAATTGCTTTGTTAAATAAAAGTGTGCTCCTTCCGGAGTGTTCTCAAGTTTCTCGCCTTGGAGGCTTGACAATATGCGCGACATAGTTTGCAATTTTCAGCTAATCATCGCAAAGACCAGCCAAGCACCAGCACTGCGAAGGTGGTTTCTTTTTTTCTTTTTTTAGGCACTATCTAAGCCCAGGGCTACGAACTTTTTAACTATAATAATTGCACGTAAACACTGCTTTTAAGTTTGCTGTGACTTCTACTGACCTTCTTAAATCAGCGCAATAGGTGTGTTACAATTGCACTTATCTTCAGTAATACCGCTTGACCGGTCTTTACCATATTGCGAGCCGCATCGGTATTGCTTCATCTACGTATACAAGCAAGCGTGCAGGTCCATGCGGTCCATGGTCCAATTCTTCCTCAGTCAGGCGCCCCCTGCACTGACGGTTACGTTCCGAGAAAGAAGCTGCTACAACAACGGTAAATGTCAGTAGCGACTTCGACTTTCTTTACATTATAGGTATAAAAAGGCAAATATAATAAAATCGAAGTGAGCACTTTATGCGGGCGCTTAGCCTCGACAAAGTGTTTACCTCAAACTTATTTACTGTGTTGAGGCCCGGCTAAAATTCTCCAGTTTAGAAAGGAAGACAAAATGTCGGCGAAGGGGCCACAGGCGTCTAAGGAGCAGGCCGCTATTCCCCTGCAGTTTATCGAGCAGCATCCATACCTGGCGAGAGCTTCTACAGAGCTCTCGCCACGTATGCCTGCTACTCGAAAAGACGAGCTGTGGGAGGAGGTGGCGGAGTTGTTAAACGAACTGGGACAAGCGGTAAAAACGACCAGCCGCTGGCGAAATCACTGGGCCAAAGTGGCCCACAAAGCCAAAAAAGAGGCTGCCAGGGCCCCGTGCGAGAAGAGGGGGCTTTCTAATAATCCTGACAGTAACATCGCTTGACGTTGTTATTGTTGTTGTTGGGGGTGGTAGTGTTGTTGTCGTCGTCGTCGTCGTCGTCGTCGTGTTTGCAGGGCTACACCAGGCGGGAAAGTAGGCGGCGTTGACGGCTACGTCCTCGACGTCCTCATGAGGACAGGTGGTGTTCCTTTTTCCCCCAGTTTGACGCCGATAGCGAGGTGTGTACAGTTGGATTTAAAAAGTATTGTTTGTGTGGCCTGTGACCTCACAAATTATCTGCATAGTAGATTGCGACGCAAGGTTGTAAAATGTTTTGTTTGTAGTTCCTGTATGATCTTGTTATGAAGTATACTCTAATGTGCCTGTTGTCGCCTTAGTGTCCAGAATGCATTACTGCTTTTATTCATGTAGCCGAAATGCAAGCCTACAAATGACATCATGTAGGCGCCAGTTTCGTTCAGCATGAGTCAACGATACTGGCCGTAAGATATTATGTTATGGTAGAGATTCTTCGCGCTTCTTAGAGGTTACCTTTACCAGCAACTTTCTATGGCATCTTCTTGCTCTAATCACGCGGCTGTTTTGTGTATTATTGTTGTAGCTATGCAGCTACAATGATGTTTAAATGTAGCTGGTTAAGATAATAAAGCTTTGGGGTTCGGATAACAGGAAGTGAGCAATCTTTGCTTTTGTCTTGCATGAAGACCCACCACATGCTCAGGTGCCCCCTCATCAGCCGCAGCCGCACTTAGGACTTCCAGCTCCGCAGGTGGGCCGCAGACAGCCAAAGCAACAGGAGCTAGAAGACGACGTCTGCAGGGTGACTGCCGAGTATGTCCTACAGGGGCAGCCGACTGAGGTGAAGGCTCGAGATGAGGCAAGCTTCGCCAGCAGTTGCTCGAGCAGCACCTACAGGTATGTGTAAGGGCACAGATGCCTTTTCTTGCGCATGGAAGTGAACTGCGTATGCCTTCTGTATTAATTTTATCGACCAGAAACAAGCATAAAGTGGACATGCAGTGCGGTGATGATCATTTCTTGCAGATTTCTTGCATTTCTTGCAGATATCATAACGGGTGATGTCTACTCATGTGGCTAAAAGGAAGGACTCGCGTCAAGCTCAAGAAAGCAAGTATAGCCATGTAAGACATCTTAATGAAAGGGGCCGGAACAATATCAATGGATTAGAAATACATTTTCACTTTTCAATACAGAACGACAATAACCGGCAAATGCGGACGAATACAACATACTAAGGCCTTATTACTGAGCTTCTGTAATTAAACTCATTGCACATCTTTTTTGCAAACAGCACCATGAGGCGCAGATGGAGAGCCTGTGGCAACTAAGGGAGCAGGTGGTACAAGCAGTGCAGGGTTTGCGAGAAGTCCTGCTTCAGCAGCTGCTGGCTGCACTTGCCTACGGCGCTGGCCAGGCCCGACGCCCCTGTCAGCCCCCTCATGAGAAGTAAAGGAGCATAGGCAAAGAATTAGACATCCTAGTTTTTTTATTCACTTAAAAAAATTGCTGATGCAGTAATGAAATATGAAGTCCGACTATGGCTGGTTTGTAACAAATAATTGCTGATGTCACCCTTTAATGCTACCTCACACAGCTTAACAGATGCAGCATGACTTCCTGCTTGAAGTTATACTCCAGCAATAAGAGTATTCACGCCATCAGGCTCACCTGCACAAGTGCCAGTAAGCGTGGTGGTGCGGGCATTCTAACTGTGGCACTGAAAATCAGACGCCTGATTGTTGTCATGCCAATTTGAGCACGAGGCCAAACCCCGATTGTTCTACAATTTAAGCATGTCTCATCGAATGGCGAAAATGACTTGTTGACTGGCGAGGGAATGCGGACCTTAATATAACATCGAAAACAACCTATGAACATACACAGAAAAAGAAAGTCATGAAAATTCCTTGCCTATGTTCCTTCATTTCATTTGCAATGTGTATTTTTGTTTGTTTTCTGCATTTTAATATTTCTTGTAGTGGCATACACTACAGGGCTTGAATACCTATTTTTCTTTTCTTCTGCAACTCTTTCGTTGCCACATGTTTTGTTTTCATTCAGTAATCTTTCACAGGTTGTGATCTATTGTATGTTTAGCCCTTGTGGTACAGTTTGTGTGCAATATTTATGCAGCACTTTCTCTTAGTGAATATCAAAGTATGATGTTCTGGCTCTTTTTATCTCGATGGAACTCCACGACAGCATGTTCTTTTCACACGCAGGGACGTGCCCATACATCTTTCTGTGATAAATATCGTTGTGTTGGCGCGTGATGACTTATGGAAGTGTACATTTTTCTTTCTGGTGCGGTTTAAACCGGTTGCTATTTCTGTGTACTTGTGCCGTGCACAACAGTTTTCTTAGACAACGCGTGTCGTCACCTGTGATATTTTATAACGTAGTTATCTGTGAACTTTTTTAGATGGAAGCACAACGTGATGCGATATTTATTTCAACGTGTCTGTGATATGTTGCATACGTCTCTACTACCGCAGCACTCAGGATGCTTTTCGCACTTCAATGTAGAGACTTTTGCACATGATCTGTACACAAACATGTTTTACTGTAAAAAAAGGTGTGTACCTTGAAGGTTGGAATAATACAGAAAGCTGCAGTTTTCCTCTAGTGTTTTATTGACATGTCACGACTACATTTGCAGGGCTAGCTTGCACTGTACAAATATTACTGTGTAACGTTCCAGTTACTGAGTTCCATTATTTACAAGTGAGATCACCTTGTTCGGATCCATCAACTGTTCATGCGTGAACAAACTTCACGGGAGCCGCCGCATTTGCCATGTCGGATGACTAGTTGGACGGCATTTTCGTCACTAGGAAGGAACTTTGCGGCTGCTGCGAGAGAAAATGGTGGAGGACCCAGAAGGTGCACATGTAACAACACGTTCAATGGAGCGGAAGCTGTCACGTGCACTGTGCATTTTGGCTTTTGTGAGCTTCTCTGCCCAAGTAGAAAGCGAGCAGACAGGCGCTAATGTCCATCATTGCGTAAGGGGACCCGAGTACTCTCAGCGCTACAAGTAAGAATAAAAGTTACAAGACAAAACTGCAGGCTGCATGCACATCATACAGGGCATCTAGGTGACGGCAGCAGCAGCAAGCAAATCATGGCAGACACTTTTAAAACGCACTTCATTTTAGTTTGCTTTCAATCTTATATCTCACCACTAAAATTCTGTTTCACTTAATATAAATGTAGGCTCTACATAACCCTTCATTACGCAACATTTACATTTCTCCACAAATCATGAATGCCTTGCATTACGTAGACATCAACTACAACTGGAGTATGGAAAATGATGTGTAAGCAATTTTACAGCATTAAATGCACAATGAAATTATTTGACATCTATTAGACCACCACGTCTTAATGACACCACAACAGTGTGTATACACCTAGCGATGCTGGCGCTGCTGCTGACGTCGCAGCTACCGCCGCACACTCCTCAAATAACGCAAGTGCTGCGCACGGGTTATGCCAAGCATTCTAATATCACAGTCTCAGACAGCCCGACCGCTCAAAAGCATTCTGGACCCCGTGTTTTGCGGCAGAACGTGCGGAATGGGGTCATCGTTACTCGCGAGCTCACTACTACTGCTGCTGCTTCTGTCGTCATCACTGTCATCGTCTGATTCTACGTCGCCCTCAGAAAGGCGAATGTTGTGCAATACAGCACATGCCGCGCCAATGTTGGCTGCACGTTGCGGCTCGTAGAGGAGGGTGTGGCACCGCTGCAGACAGCGGAAACCGCTCTTTAAGAGCCCGATGCACCTCTCCACCACGGAACGCATGTCGGCATGTGCTGTGTTGTACTTCCCCTCGGCTGTCTGCATTGGAGGACGGCCGGGAACTGAGGTCATGAGCCACGGCTCCAAGTGGTAGCCACTGTCACCTGCACGAAGACGGAAATAGTGCATTAAGTACTCCTCTGACGAGAGGCAAGTTGGCAACTGAGGAAAGTTGCAGCATCATTCAACAAAGGTAGAGTTCAGAGGTTGTGAGTACCAAGTAAAAGCGTGAGTTTGGCATGTCTGCACCGACACAAACTGTTAAGCAATTTACAAGCGCACTACTCGGTGCCTGCCAGAAGCAAATGAAATCAACACTTGTTGGTGCTATCAATGACACAGTAGTATCACCAACGTGTGTTCATTTCTTCTGCTTTTGGCAGGCACTGGGTACAGTAGCAGCACTGATAGGTGTTGTTTTCGTCTGCTCCTGGCAGGCACTTGATAGCATGCTTGTAACTTAAATCTTTGAACATTGTCAATGATAGCAGTAAATGTTTTCGTCTTTTCTACTCCTGGCATTAACTCGTGTGCTTGTAATTTAGGCAAAAGTTTGTGTTGGGGCGTACGTGGCGTCCTATTCGCTTCTGATGCGTGACTGCATCAAAAAAATGTTTCGTCTCACCGAGGAGGTATTTCCCGGGATTCGCGATGCGCCCCGCTTGGAACCGCCGGCGCAGTCATGTCGTCTGCCCGACGAACCAGTCGTGGTCCGACCCCGATCGAATAGGATCCACGGCCAGGATCTTCATGTCCGCGTCGCAGACCTGAGGAAAAATGTGAACAGAGAAAGTCCCCGTTGACAAAAGCAACGTAACTGTGAAAAAGAATCGGCCCAAGAAAAAGTGAGGTGTACTTACGAACATGCAGTTTAGAGCGTAGTAACCCTTGCGGCAGATAGATGCAGCCTTCCGCTCAGCCTTGGGTGCGAGAATGGCTATAGGGCTGCCGTCTACGGATCCGACGACGTCGGCGAATAGCACCGCGCCGAAGGAAACCCTCCTTCACGGCTACCTTTTCCTCGGCCGTCTACGTAAAACGGACCCACTTGTTGCGGGCCCCTGCGTTTACGACAGCCTCTGCCACGCGTCGCACGCACTCGCTCAGGGGCGACTACAACACACGGATCGTCCCCTGGCTCCCTGCGGACGCTTGGAAGCTTCCGATGGCGAAGAAGGGCAACGCGGTTCCTCGCAGTTCCCGGCAGTTCCTCGCGCAACAACCGCGCCGTTTCCTACGGGAGTCGAAAATACCTTCTGGCATTCGTCTGGCTCTCCGTGTCCACGTCGGCGACGGCGAAGAGCCACCGCATATAAGAGGGGCAGCCATTTTTTATTCCTTTTCAAACGACCCTGCCTCTGGCCGTGTCAAAAATTTATGACTTATGCTCTGCATAATGAGTGCGTCAACGTCATTGTGACTTTTCAGATTTCTTGCAGGTTCCTGACGTCGCGTGACTGACAGACCAAATGGGCGTGGCCCTGTCATTTTCGACCGAATGCAGCGGAGTGATGGCGGCAAAAGGCACAAAAAAGTAATACAATTTCTACAAAATCGCACCCCTGTACGTATTCGTGCTGGGGAACAAACCGGCCCTGATGAGAGCTTTCAGATAATACTTGTGACCTCACGCGACACCAACCGAGCTTGCTGCATAGCAAATTCCTCCTTGGCGTCGTATTCAGCTAGTTCTGCGTGCGCCTGATACCAGCCACGTCGGCAGTCCGCAGTGCGAACGTTTACATAGTGCCTAAAATTCCCTATCGTGCATAGTATTTACTCAATTCTAACGAGCACTTACTGTCGATTATGACGAACACATTACTATCTTCATTATAACTCGTCATACGTTTTTTTTTCTGCCCTTCCCTTTACTTTGAGCATAGTAGCAGGCTAGGCTAACGGATTTTTACCGTAGGCTGACCTCTTTTCTTTTTTCTCAAGCAAATTATTTGGTCATTTCGTCTAACGAGCATATTCTTACCGGGACAAATACTAAAAAAATAATATACATCGTAAATAGGAGTACGCATCCAAAACTGCAATATTGACAAGCTCTCGTCCAATCGATGTAGATATTTTCTGTAATATAATTGACACGTCAGTGCGGGTATGGTATTCCGGCCACAGTCAAATTCCGCCGCGTTGTCGAAAGCGGCATCTAGTCATCTCTGATTGGCTCAAATGCAGCCGTGTCTTCTGTGACTGGCTCGAGACGTCAACCTGCTGGAATTGGAGAGCGTATAAGGATTTGACAGCGTCCAGAAAAGGAGCTGCAGTCGTATGAGCTGTGGTATATGTTTCTGCCTGCTCCGCAAGTTCCTTGGGTTGCTATTGTCTGCGAGACATTTAAGAAATGCTGTATCTGAAATGCCATAGACGGCAGCGTAGGTGAGATGCTCTACACAGAGAGAGAGAGAGAGAGAGAGAAAGAGAGAAATTGAAGGAACGCTTGTGGGGTCAACCAGATGCACGTCCAGTTTGCTACCCGACACCGGGGAAGGGAGGCTAGGGGATGAAAACAAATCACTATTACCCTCCCTCTCTCTTGTGATAAAGAAAACGCGAAGCGGAATATAAGGGGCATTACGCTATTATTATTTCTTAAACTATGAAAATTGGGGGGGTGCGTCTCGATCGACGGCATTACGTATTGATGCTAAAGCGTCAAATGGCGCTTTGAGCGAAAAACCGGCATCTGTAGTCTGTAGCAGTGAAACGGCATGTAAATTCTAATTTGCTGCGACGCTACGTCACGAACTCGCCTCGACGGAGTAGAGTGGGCGAAACGCAAGGGCAAAACCTGCTTTGCGTTAGCGCGCCAGGTGTTTCTTGAGGGGAGAGGGCATGGCCGCAACGCCACGTCACTCTCGCTCTTGGAAGCCTAGGTCGTATTGGTTACCCGCGCGTTCCTTGTCCTCGAAATCTTTTGCCTGCGTTCTAACTGCGCCTCGGTAAGGCCAAATCAAAACGCGCCAGGCGTCTCAACGTTCTCGCTTACCCACGAGGAGTTCGTGAATCGTAGGACAGCTCAGTGGCGTTCAATTGTACATTGATTCTCTCATTAACTTTTAAGAAGTGCTAGGTGTCCTGGGATTTTTCAGTACTGCTTGTGAAAATCGTGCGTGCGTTACGACCTAAACCGTTAGAGTTGAGTAACGACGGCACTTTGCTACTGCCCTTCCTATAGCCCTTAGAAGTGAGGACCAGACACGTCTTTCTGAAGTGGTTAGGAAAGACAAGCCCGAACGGAATATTTTGACCTGTCGTCTTACTTTACAAAAGGGAAGGCTATAAAGGCCGTGCTGGGTTTCTCCCATGGCACTGCATTGAACTATACTGCACTAGGGACTTTGAGAAAAAGGCGGTGCTGTGTTACTGCGGGCAGCGTCCACTCATCACAACCTCATCAACCACCACGCATAACAATTCTCTTTTGTTCTCTTTATCCCTGCTGCAGAGTGCCCGCCTACCGTACCACACTAACCGCGCTATGTGTGTAGTGTGTCGACCAAGTATTCTTAGAGAAAGGATGGTGATACCACATTTGGGGCCCAGGCACGTCCGTCGCGCTGATCGCTTGCGCCGGAAAATCATGCACTCTACTTGCCTTCTCTATGGCCCTCCAAAACATGAGCTGACGCCATCTTAGTGGAAAGCTATAGTGCAGGGCTGTCTGTAACAGGTAGGCCCACCGTGTTATTCAGAGAACAAATTTATTTAGATGGCGCAGTAACTTAACCTAAGCCGCCAAAGTTGTTTCTACGGAGAGAAACAACAATATCGTTCTGTGGTGCTGCTGATTATAAAGCGAGGCTTTCTTTGCCTACAGACCCGTAGTTTCTTGCACGTAAGTAGAGTTTCTCGTCAAATATGAAACTTGGTCCACTGGGTATGCAAAGCTCGGTATGTAGCAATGGGGATAACTGCCACTATAGGCATGTGCTACTGGATATGCGTCTGAATGATACGCGCATACCTAGGACCGCTTCGATCCCTAGGCATACGCAACTAGGTATCTGCCATCGGGGTATGTGCCCGAATAAACTTGGAGCACTCGCTATGTGCAGCCGGATATGTGCCATTGCACGTGTTCCCAAATACGCAACCTGGGCCCCTCGGTGAGCGAAAATAGGTATGTGCCGCCACTTGGTTAGGTGCCCGAATGGACACCAACCTCGGCCACTGAGGGTGTGCAATTGGGTATGTGTCTCTGGACGTGTGCCATCGAACATGGGCCCACTCCTGGCCACTTCTCCAGAATGAGTATGCGTCACTGCGACACGAGGTGCATAGAATTCTTAAATAAATTGATGCATATGTTGTCCTATCGCGCTCAGTACGAGTTACAACGCGCGACTTCTTTGTCACACGCTCTCCCGTTGTTGCTCATAATGAGCGCGCGAGTGCGTCTCTGTGGGTGCACCGCGCTCATGAACACTGTTCTCTCGACAAGCGTCGTACATCGCCTTCGTCGTCGTCACACAGAGAGCTAACAGCTACACAGACGACGAACATGTGCCCATGTCATCCGCAACTGCTGCTGCATCGGTAACTCATACATGCTTCGCATGATTTAAATTCTAACATGGCGTTAAATGAGCGTGTTTTACCTGCACAGAGGAATGCTGGTGGTGGTCTTACGTAGCTGATCACGCTGACGCTCTCAAAAGGAACTAAGGATTGCGCCTCTCTAGGTAGGAGGTGTTGCATTGCGTGGATACCACTTTAGTCGTATGATAAGCCAAAAGACAAAGCACTATGGTTCGAAGCAGCCAGATCAAGGTGCCTGACAACGCATAGTCAAAGCTGTAAATATGACGGTCCATGGAAAGCACTTACGTGTGCCCTGTGAAATATCACTGAAACCACAGAGCTTGTTTTGGCTACATGTGAGCGTATTCAGCCCGAGTTGAATGAGGATATACATTTGCCCTGTCCGAGGCCTTGAACATTTTAAGTGTAGCTGGGAATTCGTAGCTGAACCTTCGGTGAAGCAGTGCAAAAGATGGGGAACACGCAGGTTCACCTTACATTTTAGGGCAACAAACTACTATATATATATATATATATATATATATATATATATATATATATATATATATATATATATATGAAAATAAAGGATCCAGTGGTTTGTTAACACTAATCGCGGCTCTTAAAAGCTGACAATATGTGCAACACAAAAGCAAAATTAATGTGGTTGGTGGCCACAGCAAGACCCCCGTTTCAAACATGATGCCCATAAAATCCACCTGCCTATGAACGTATCCAATCAAGCCCTATATACCGTAACATTGTTGTTTCCATTAACCGCAACTGTCTTGATGAAGGCGTACACTTGAGAATTCAATCATCTATGTCCACACACGGTAGATTCGTCACAAAGCCTGCACGCGGCCCAAGATGCGCCGCTGCTGAAAGTCGCGCACGTCTTCGCGAGTACCTCCTTTGACTATAGTGAAACTATCCTGCTCCTTATACCTTTGTTACACAGCACGTGTCATGTAATTCTCAGCGAATGAGATTACGTCTTAATGCCATTTATGTTGCTTCTACGCGGCCATAGTGAATGACGTACACAGCTAATGGCATTCGCCCATTGAGTGAATTCAAGTGTGACTTGTGTAATCTCGGCGACAGGGGCTTCACAAAAAAAATACAATATCGGAAAGGTAAAATGAAATGTAATCAAAGTAGAGATTGTCATAATTAATGTTATGAACTTTTTATTAATTTTATGACGTACAGCACTATAGTTGAAGTAGTTTGTGCAACTATATTCTTGTTCCCAGTCTCGACTGGACGCTAGCACCTCTTGTCGGCCATGTTTACAAACGCTCGTCTGTTTCTTTTTTTTTTCTATTTCTACCTATTGTTTTCAAAGTGGTGCCGCGCTAAAGCCTATCCACCAACCCCGGAAGCCCGCTCTGCAGCTTCGCTAGCGGAGAATGAGAAGTGAAAAGCGCACTGGGGGGACCGACGACGAGGCGCGCGCGCTGCTGAAAGTGTGGAAAAATCACCTCGCCGATTCGCGCAGGGCGATGCGCAAACTGAAAGTATACATGTCGATTGCCGAGTGCCTGCGTGCGCAAGGTGCCTATGAACATCGCCATCAATTCCTAATGCCATTCTGTAAACTCGTGTAGACAGGGAACGCAAAACCGCAATGTCGTTCGGCATGAATGTCTCTTACTTTGCATGACATCACACGTGCCGTGTGACAGAGGTGTCGCAACAGCGTTTCGTTCATCGGTGTTCAGTGCTCGAATCTGGTCAACATACCACGTGATGCGATGGCAGTTCAGTGAGGTACGGAAGACGAGCAGCGGTTGCACGAAAATATATCTGTATTAAGTCGTGCTCTGAAAACACCAATTTATCGTAGTCAGCCAACGTTCTATATTCATTGGCTTCTTATACCTTTTTTTAATAGACTGTTGCCATTACCTCTGCGCTGTTGCCAATCTACTTGAGAAACAAATCTCCGCAAATAACCCCCCCCCCCCCTCTTATCTCTAATCCAGCCGCTGTTCGTTCCTTCGAGGAAAAAGAAAAGTGAAATAGAACTTGAACAACAAGATGGTGAAGATGAATTTTCGAGTGAGTGACGGCAGCGGAATACGATACACGCACTCATCTCAGCGGTAACGCCTACACTCATGCTGTTGTGTTAAGCCTACGCAAGAAACCAATATGTCTTTGACGAACCCTTCGCGTTTTGCGCCGCGGATGCGCTGTGAGGTAACGAAGGGAAACGCCAAAATACACTTGGCGTAATCCCGCACGCATACGCGTGAAAACGAAAACCGGACCACAGTGCCAGGCACACAGTTAGGGCACGCAACGAGGTGCGAAAGCACGCAGCTCCTGGGCTCTTGCGTCACCGTTGCTGTGCTTCGCCTCGACAAATCTCACTATGCAGGTGACTTCGTATACCCTCGTGTCGTAGGTGGAGCCGCGCGAACGCCGCTGATAGCGTGCGCAGAACTCTTCGGTTTCTGTTTGAAGCAGCGCCTTCGGGGAAATATGATTACATGGTCACAGTGACGCAAGACGTAAATCATCACTCTTCTTTTATTTTTTTTTTCAAAGATGAGTAGGTGCTATGCGTGTGTCCCAGCTAACGTTAGCCAAGCTGTTAAAAAAGTAATAATAAGACGAGAAATTCACGGTGGGACACACGATTATAAGAATCATGGTATTCGGTCGTCAGAGGTCTGGCGATTGAACACCGTGGGTCCGGAAATCATATTCTTGCGACGTGTCTTTTAAATGTTTTTTTCTTCTTTTTACAGCTTGGTTTACAACCTGGGACACCCTATATAAGAGACACTGTCGCTTTGATGTGGTGCCGGTGGCCCTGTGTCTGACAGACACTATAACAGACGTTTTGCTGCTGAGGTATAGGCTACTTTATTAGTGTGCACGAGAGATCCTCTGAAAAAGAAAGCAAGTAGTACTCAAACAGAGTAAACTTGCATACGAGCACGATTTCGTTTCTTCTCGTTGGATTTTGTCGAAACTGTTTATTGCACCAGCCGTATAGTCGTCACATTATGCAAAACAAATTCACATACCGTCGATATGGTATGCATAACGTTGTTCTGAGTTTGTAAAAATTTTGAGATAAATTAAGGTTAACACTGGGACTAGCTGACTTGTGGCCACATTGCTTTCTCTAATGCTTTGAGATTCTGATTAATTATGCGACGTTTCGTTCGTGCTTCCTACTTTTAGAAGCCCACTCCTCCTTTTCTCGTTTGCAGAACAAGTTATTCGGGATTTGTAAGATGCCTGTTTTCAGCATACTCTACCAAACTTGCTTCCATATGTACCTCATCAATAAATGTAATACTTTGCCACCCTGCCGGTGTTTTTGCCTACATTGACTTTCTCGCCAATTTACTGTACACTAATTTGTGATGACAAGGTCAGGTGATAGCTGCATATTAAGCCTGACTAACCCCTATATCTGGCGACAAGACCGCAATCCACAAAACCGCTTTTGGAGTTAGCTGACTTGTTATGCAACCACATACCGGGTATTGAAAATTAAGCTTTATGGTTTTCTTAAAATTAGGTGCTGGGAGGCGCGCGAAGACCACCTGTGCAAATAAGTTATGTGGCCAGAGGGACACAAAGTGAGAAAATAATTATCGCTGTCAGCAGCCCAATTAACTAAAATTTAATAATTAACTTTTTGTTGACTGCAGTATAATTGGGTATGTTTGTATTGAAAAGTTTGAGGCAAAAATTTTTCTACACAGTGTCAGTTGGAAGAATTTTTCTAACATGTCTATGTTACGAGATATCCGACTCCAGATTTTAATTGTCCTTCGCATGATTACGCATGCAAGAGAGTGAGGATCAGCGCAAAGGTCCTCCCTGATGTGACGCGGCTGTTGCGCACGGCGTTTAGTGTCACACCAGGGCGGAGGCATAGCCAAATATGATAACTGTTCCTAACAGTTATCATCGTTAGTACCTGAATTTAAGAAAACCATAAAGCTTAATTTTGAACACCCTAGATACTGTGCTCCACGTTTGTTATCTCTGAGTACGCAACTTTACTGAGCCTTCCGAGAACTTCGTCACCCTGGGGCGCTCTAACGTAAAGATATTCCAAACTTTTCTATCACAATTCTACAATTACGCTTCCAAGATTTGTCCAAAACTTTTTTCGAACACCCCCACTTTGCCCGTCTGTCATGCGACGTCACGAAAACCGCGATAGCTCCCAATCTGACATGACGTGTCCACACCGATTGTGCATGATTCGAGCGAGCAAAAGAAAAATAATTATTTCTGATACGACACCTTTTAGCAATTGAAGCTCTGCTATTGGTCGAAAGGTTTCAGGCTGCACCCACTTCACCTCTCTCTCACTCAACGTCACGAAACCGCGAAAACTCATTGCGCCAAAGTAAGGTGTATGCGTTGAAGATCCATTAATATGCCGAACTGGATTTTTTTATGAATAGCTTGAGACTGCCCCGTTCCGAAATGAATACAAGATGGCTGCTGCGACGCTCAGGCCCTGGCTACTTGCCCCTGCCAGATAGTGTGGGTTTATTTGCGTATAACAAAAGTTTTAGCGTGGCCGTATAATGTTATCGAGCCCTTTCGGCACGTATACTACATCGCTCTGCCAACTCCTCTTTGCTGAGGATACGTGTTTTGGCGGCATTTTTAACTGTCCGTAGCGTGCCGCCGCGATATTAGAAAGACACCGCAAGCTAAGGAAGGGAAAGCGAACCAATCGCAGATAAAGCCCCATAAACTTCGTAATGTAGCGCCACGCTTTGAAGAATGCCGCCTCCTCTTCGCGTGCAATGGTCGAGGCAGACGCCGCGTCGCCATTGGCGTAATGGCATCACGTAGGCCCGCGCGCAGGCTTCGTTTGTTTACAGTCGCGCTACAGCGCCACTTTCGCTTGAGAAGCTTCTACGGAGTGGCGAGGAGCACATGTTGTCGCCGTTGCTCTTCTGTGTTGTTTTGGTTTGCGAACACCTTGAACTTTTCTGGAAAGTGCGACGTGTCGCTTCACGGTATTTTCTATCCCCATAACCTGCTGCGCCTTCGTATGCCAAAATAGTTCCAGCAAAGACAAGAAGCTCTTCTCGATACCGTCCGGTAAGTGCTACGGGCTAGGAAGAAAGACTTGGGTTCATCGAATTGGGACGGAGAAATTCAGACCAACATTCTCCGCACGACTATAGAGGTAGTTGCGAGTCTCTCATAGTATAGCCCTACGCGACGTGTACTTTGCTTATATAAGCAGTACGGTCGTATTTGGTGCGCTTAATCATATTGTACGCGAACAGGCTCGAATTCGCGGGCACGCGAGGCTGCGTGCGAGAACGTGAATTACGAAACCTTTAGGATTCAGCGCATTCCTTGCGACAAAATTTGAGGCTGGAGCGTGAAAACTCATCTTAGGAAAGCAACTCTCTGCATATTGTGGCTACAAACTAGCCTTCTTTAGCGCGAATGGCTTTGTTTGCCTCCTTTGATCTTGTTCGTCATTGGCATTCGATTGCCCGGTGTATTTGCGATACAGAGGAAAAGTGCGCATGCTCTCCCGAGACATCGTTCGTCGTCGAACGACTGCATCGTAAGTGCTTGAGACGCACGCGTTAATTCGTGTCAGCTTTAAAGTGTGTGTAGGTTAAGATGCGGCGGTGGAGCACTCTCAAAGAAAACGTGCGGTCGCCCACTCGTCCACTGGCTGGTTTAGTCGTCGTTCGCTTAGTCGTTCACTTACTCGTTCGTTCAACTATTAGCTCGCTCGACCAATATGTCTTTGAGACACACGTAATGAGACAACAAATGGTGCCTCAATTGAACGACTGCATTTCACTTACCGCAATTTTGGCCGCATCGTAGCGCGGCACTTCCTTGCGCGGTCATCGCTTCACTAAAGTCATACCTCGCAAATGGAATTTCGGAGTGAGCGCAATCGTCCTCAATGCATGAGCCTTAGTGCAACTCGGTTCGCGACAAGTACGTCACTTCGTGAACGGACGAGCTAACGCACGATGAAATGTTATTCGGGATGAGTCACTAACCTGAAAAAAAATGATGCACTTGTTTGAGCCTGGGTGAAGCGCTGTTATCGCATTACCGCTTCGCGAACGAGTACTAAAAAAAAAACTGATTTCATTTTCTATATACGCAGAATACCGGCTCGATGATCGGCCGCACGTATTTCTGTAGACTTTGGGGAACAAGAAGCATAATAGCCCCATCGCCCACCTCTGAGCCTTTGCGCGTGCATATAGAAGATTGGCAAGCACGCACATTGGCGGCACTGTAGCTCGGAATACTCTTTCGAACCTTCAGAGAAGTGATCGTTCGTGCCTTCTCTCGTCGTTTGTACGTCATAGCTGATACGCCCCGCAAATTCGCATGGTAAGGACGGCGCGGATTATTTAGGCTACTGAGGGCTTGCTGGAGGTTAGCATGTTGGCATTCAATCGCAGATGTGTTATTTACAACCATTCGCAACAGCATCTTGCGCATCCACTTGTCAAATGTTGCGTACCTGATTGTAGCGCACGCGATACATTCGGAGTCGTCATGGCACAGCGTTAGCGCTCATTCAGATACATTTAGAAAAATGATTATCACAACAGGAAAAGAAAGCTGCCGTCACTGAATCTGTATGATCGAAGTTACTAGTAGCTACAAAGGTAACGCGAACGCCTGAAGCGCACCGCCTTGCGATGCGTGCATTCACTATGTGAAAGGTCGTCTGCTACGCTCGAGCGGTGTGGGCGACTCACTCATGAGTGCACTCACACACACTCACTCGCACTCATTTCAAAGGCGTGAGTGCGATGCGAGTGAGTGCGGGGCCTGGAAAAATTATGGTGAGTGAGTGTGAGTCAGTATTCTCCCGCACTGCTGGCCTATGGCGACGCCACGGTCGAGGAGGGAGCGTAAAAGAGAGGAGAAACGAGGAAGAGTGAAGGCGGAGGAAGAGAGGGTCACTACTTTACGCAGTTTAAAATCGCAGACGCAGGCAGCTCCCTCTTCCTCCGGTTATCTATATTCAGCGCGCTCACTCGGCCCCATTGAAACCTTCTCCACTTGAGCATGCTCCTCGCCTCTTGTCAGCCAATTAGATAAGAAAGACCGCTCAATGCAGGCAATGTTTCGTTTTGAAAGCAAACAAAGGTGACCTCCTATAAACGAGGACAGCGCCTCATTGGGCTGTTCAGGCAACGCTGCGGGTCACCGCCCGATGCTTGCGTCGGCGGTTACGTGAATTTGACGTCAGGAGGTTGGAATAAAAGCATATTTGAGTAGTGTTACGCTATAGGGCCCCTGAATTGTGCATGGAGCCATCGTGTTCTAGTTGATGTTATTGTGCCTCCATAGAGCGAATTGCTCTGGAATAGCGAAAAATTCGTCAGTATTCCTTGCGATAAAGTTAATCGATAAGAAAACTACGCATTAGCTTTCTGTTGTGAGGACCACTTCCACGTTACAAAAAGAAAGCCGGTTACATAAAGCTTAGCGTAATACTTATTGTAACACTGACAAAAAAACTTACAATACCACAGCGAATTAAGAACACTCGTTCAAGAAAGGTAGGCACATTAATGGTACAGAATCGCCCCGGGACGCTCGTGAGGCCCTGGTTGTAAGCGGAACCCTCAGTCCCGTACCCGATGAGCCGTAGCCGCTCGGCTCGCTCTCCTCGCCAGATAAAACTGGTCTCCGGAGTCGACGCTGGACGGCAAATCTTCCCGCTGTTGTGCGGTCGGGTGTGTGTAACGAGGCATTGATTTTGTTCCTTCGCACGCCCATGTGGCCGGTTCAAACAGTACAGCTGTGGTGGCTATAGACGCTTCCTTTGCAGCCTTAAGAGGAAGCTTTATCTACGGGCCCAACTCCGATGCCGCCTATTCGAATACGTGTAAAACGCAGAAACATGCACTTGTCTGAAATAACCCGTCAAGCGATTCTAATAAAGCTTATTGCATTTGAAAGAGAAAGTCAAATTCTAGTGACTGTATGACGCGGAATTTTCATTCAGGGCCTCTATTTCTTAAAAAGCTATATTCAAACATACGTAAGTTTGAAAAAAAAGTACAGAAGCACGAAGTGTACACATTCGTAGCTCAGCACCAAGAAGACATATTGCCTGCGTCCACTAGATCAGCCAAATCGGATAGACTTCATATGTCCATTTATATCTTAGGTGAATTTGTTACATAGTTTACAAGAGGTTTGCAAAAGCTCTCCGCACATATTACTCGTGTTTTTGAGACCCATGTGTAATGCATCAATTTCGTCCGCTTCAAATCTACTATTTGGTGCAACTTACAGAACTGTGATATCGCTTTTATTTGCTGAGTTACAGAGTTGTAATCATGATAGTTTCGTATTCTGAGAACTAATAATTCTTGTTTATATTTATTCGGGGAAATTGACGACATAAATAAAAATTTCGCAACCAACAGTGGCTGGATTCTAACTTTTCCTTTCAAATGCAACAAACCTCGTCAAATTTGGTACTGTGGTTGCCGAAAAAAAGACCATTTCTCCTTTTCCATGTATTTAGATATAGAAGCCCCCGAGCTAAAGCTAGCTCTTAAACATCGCCAGCTTCAGTTTCGAAAGGGAACTGCTTTCCTGAAATTTTACACAAATTGCTACGCCGCCTTGGTCAACTATACTCCACGAGCGCTGAGGATCGAAGACCATGGGCTTAATTGGAAAATAAATGAGGCAGGAAGCAACCGCGCACTACCGAAACAGAACCTGGTCCGGGTTTATTGAGTGACGTTTTGTCGCTCCGCTAAGTGATCATTTCGGTTATTACAGCTTCACTCTTCCACGATCGATATTCGCTAGGAGCGGGAACTGTATTTCGCTGTAATTTCCAAAGCGTAATGACAGGCCAACGTCCAATTTATACCGATCGACAGCAGCGCTGTTAGCACAGGCGTCGAGTTATGGCGAAAGTGCGGAGAACTGTGAGGAGCTTGTCAGACATGGTTACATCTAAAAAGGACGCATACGAAAGCACAGCCACGAAGGAAACAGTCAGTACGACAGGGGCCGACCCGCGTCCCCGTTTCTATTTTTTCGTGCGCATCTCTTTAACGACAATAAGCTCGTCCCAAGCTCTTCACAGTTATCCGCGCTTCCACCATCAACGCTACGGCATCCTCGCTGGTCCTCTGGGATTACGTGCAATGATGGGCTTAGATTTATACCGCAGCAGGCGGTATAAAAAAAGATATACCAGTTTGACAGCTATAGCAAGATTAATTCAGACTTGCTTTAAGGCGTCCGAACGACTTTCAACTGCAATAAATCAATGTTAATGTAATTACCATTGGCTTGTTAAGGCAATCAACGCTGCCTCCACCACCGACGAAGTTGCACGCGTCGCGTCTCGACGGCGTACGAGATGAAACCGAAGGAAAACCATCGGCATTCGTCAGCGTACAAAGAAAGAATTATGCAAACGACCGCTCCGCTCAGGCCAGTGTATGCACCACATTGTGATTCGCACACAACTGCTCAGCAGGAAAGCTTATGTGTGCTCGAACAGCGCTCATGCGAGCAGCGAAAGTCAGGAAAACGTTTTCCTGGCTCCGGCGCGGAGTAGATTAGTGGAGCGTGATGGTGTGTACCGTTCGCTTCGTCGCCTTTGCAGCAACAAAATACGCACTGCGATTCTCTGCACGCCTTCTGTACTTGAACGCGCGGGCCGCGCGGGCGTCGTATACTGTGAAAGCGCAACGGCGACGGCGCAGACGTGCGCCGAGTAAAAAAAAAATGAAATTTGGCAGTTTCGCCCGAAGGCTGAAGCCTTCATGGCGGTAGCAAGGCTTAGCGTTGCGCTTGGACTTTTCGGATGGTGTTCTAACTGTACGCGGATGTGACATGTTGGAGGGACGCAGCACGCTAGGCAACCCTCCGTTTGGAAGAGGAAACAGCACCCTGGCTGCTGCCAGCGTACAAGGACGTTGGTGTGATGAGCGTCGCCAGTGGCGACGTTGCAGGTGTCGCACCTCGATGCTGCACGAGATGTGACCGACAAGAACGAGTCGGCGTTAGTCAGCGCCTGTAAACTATTAGGTAACGTTACGCTTGACCTTCGCTGCTCAGACCAGAGCAGACCATACACAGCAGGGACTCTCGTGTGCTAGTCGAGTACGTGCGCCTAAAAGCCCCTTGATCGACGCTCTTGGAGGGATTTCACTCAGACCTAAAAGCGCCTGCACCTTCAAAATATAGCCACAACTGCCAGCAGCGTGCATCGCATGGTTTGTGCCAAGAGAAAAACGGATTATTTGCGGGAGCTCTACGAGCTGCGCGACATTAGGCGGCAGATCCGGCGGTTCGCCGTCTCCTTTAAAGCCGCTCACTGGTTTGCCTTTGCGTGGATGAACGGGGAAACACCACGTGACTGCGAAGGTACAGTTGTCATGTAAAAGCCATATCATAATAAAGGGCACGTCGGTGCGCAAACGTGCGCGCCGGTTGTGGGCGGAGAACGATGCGAACGAGGCGCGTGTCGTCTACAAGCTGCTCCTGGGCCAAACCATGGGGCGCGCTGAAGTTGTCTTTCAATCGCATAGCTCGGCGGCGAGATGAAAGCCGTTCGCTGCTTTTCGAATATTCAGTGGCTTTGCTCCGACCGCACGATCGGACGCTTGTATTTCTTGCTGTCCTCCCTGAGCATTGACCAGATTGGTCGATGCATAAATGATCGCTTACGAGAGCACGCGCTGTCACCATAAGGAACGGGATGGGTTGCACCTCCCCAGTCGTTGTAAGCCATTGGAACGTTGGAATCTGTGCTATAAGCGACTCGAACTCACAAGGGAAGTTGCGATACAGTTGCGCGTGAGTTTACTGAGGCATATTTTATCCCAAAAAAAGGAGGTGGTTCATGTGCAAGTGAGCCATCTAGTGTGCTGCGCAGTAATAAAATAGCTTCCTCGGACATCGCTTTTGATCAAACCTTGGTGTATGCTTTTCATTCTTGCCTCTATGCGCATGTGCTGTACGTATGTATAAATATATGTCTCCTGGAAATAAAGTAGTTGTAACTGTGTAACTCGTGTTGTAACTGTGTAACCCCATTGCATGCCTATCACCGAGGCAACAGTATGGACGCCGACAATTCTGATAAGCAGGAGGCCTGGAAATAATCGACATCGGAACGACATGAAGAGGAAGCGAATCGCCCCGGATACAGACGAACATCGCGCCGAACGGCATGCTAAACGCCGCAACATAGCTAGACAACCAGACTAACCTGGACTTGCAATCGAGATTAACCAAGGTTAACAATGCTATGCCTTAGCTTTCGCTACGTATATCCTGGCATAGCCGAGCTAAGCCACTGCCATTTTTTTTTCGTAAGGTCGAAAAAAAAACACAACATATGTTTCACAAGTAGACACTGACATACCGTAATATAGCACTGCATATCCAGATGGGCACTTAAAATTTGTAAAAGATGCTAGAAATCGGAATACATTGGCGATCAGCTCTGGGCCGTCCAGCAGGTCCTCGAGGCGCTCGAAAGGCACGGACCCAGCGAGCCGGCGACGGCGAGGGGAGACCCGCGCCGAGTAACGGCAACTTCGAGGATGACGTAGGCCCTCGTCGGGGCGCGCGAGCGCCCAACTGCAGGCATAAATAAAGTTGTCTCTAATCCAATCCAATCCAATTCGTTTATATTGTAACGAACAATTAAGGGAGTCCAGACACAACTATTTATTGTGGGCTAACTTGTGCCCTGGGGGTAAATAAAAAGGACTGCCGCGTTCTGAAAAAGGAGATCAAGAATGCCTTCTTCTTCTATCTCGAGCGTCGCTTCACCTCTTCTTCTTGCAGACGCTGACAACGGCCATCTACGATGCAAGTGCGTGCGGCGAAAACACGTGCCATCATTTCGTCGTCTTTTCTTTCCATGCGCCGTTGTCGTGTTGAGGGGGGCGCACGAACCTGCGCGCGTTGTTTAAATGTTTCTGCCTTGTGTCATTATCCCCCCTCCAAAACGCATCGTCCCGATGCGTACAGCGACTAAATTGTTCACAAGCTGTTGTCCATACTAAAGTGGTATATGGCACAGAATAGACGTTTGGTCGAATATTCACTGCCTGTCATAATATGGCTTCAGTCTGACCACATGTACAGTTTCCGTGCGACGCCGGCATCGTGATGAGCTGACTTGTCCTTCTGGCGTAACTTCGTAGTTCAGGGGACTGATGCGGCGAAGTACTCGGTAAGGGCCGAAATAACGGTGCAAAAGCTTTTCGGACAGGCCGCGCGTCCGCACGGGAGTCCACACCCATACTCTGTCGCCTGGGGCATACTCGACTTCCCTTCGCCGCAGGTTGTATCGGTCCGCGTCGATGCGCTGCCTTTGTTGAATGCGATGTCGCGCCAGCTGACGTGCTTCTTCGGCCCTCTGTGTAAAGTCGCTGATGTCAGGGTTCTGTTCTGTACTGTCGCTGACAGGCAGCATTGCGTCCAAGGGTGTAGTAACTGTTCGACCAAAAACAAGCTGGAATGGCGTTACCTGAGTGGTCTCTTGCAATGGGGTATTGTAGGCGAATGTTGCATAGGGTAGTATCTTGTCCCATGTACGCTGCTCTAAGTCTACGTAAATTGACAACATATCGGTCAGCGTCCTGTTCAATCGCTCGGTTAGCCCATTTGTTTGAGGGTGATAGGCAGTTGTTTTCCTGTGGCTGGTATGAGTCAGTTTCATAATGGATTGCGTCAAATCGGCTGTGAACGAAGTTCCTCGGTCCGTGATAATAATTGCAGGGGCGCCGTGTCGTAATACTATCTTGGTGACAAAGAATTCAGCCACTTCGACAGCCGTTGCACTAATGAGAGAGGATGTCTCGGCATATCGGGTTAGGTAATCCGTGGCGACTACAATCCATCGTTTCCCTGATGACGATGTGGGAAAGGGACCGAGCAAGTCCATTCCTACTTGTTCGAACGGTGCTCCTGGGGGTTCTATTGGTTGAAGGAGGCCTGCGGGTTTTAATGGAGGCGTTTTGCGTCTTTGGCAATCCCGACATGTTCGTACATAATGCTGTACTGAAGTCAATAGCTTTGGCCAGTAATACTTAGCATGAATTCTGGCGAACGTTCTGCTCACTCCGAGGTGTCCTGCTGATGGGTCATCGTGACAGGCTTCCAAGATTTCGGATCGCAATGCTGAAGGAACGACGAGTAGAAATTTCTCTGTGCTGTGATCAAAATTTCTTTTGTACAGGACACCATTTCTCATCACATACGATGACAATCCCCGGCAGAAAACTCGCGGAACATGGACGGGGTGTCCCTCGAGGTGCCTGATGAGTAGGAGCAACTCGGCGTCAGACTGTTGGTGTTCGGCCATCGCAGATGTGGTCACGGCTCCAAGAAACGGAAAGTCGTGTCCATCTTTCACAGGAGCAGATTCGACCGGCGCACGTGATAAACAATCAGCGTCACTGTGCTTGCGACCTGACTTGTACACGACCGTTATGTCGTATTCCTGCAGTCTCAGACTCCATCTAGCAAGTCGTCCAGAAGGATCTTTCAGGTTGGCAAGCCAGCACAATGAGTGATGGTCGCTGATTGCTCGGAACGGTCTACCGTATAAGTATGGTCGGAATTTTCCTATGGCCCATATTACTGCGAGGCATTCTTTTTCGATGGCTGAATAGTTGGTTTCAGCCCTCGAAAGAGTGCGGCTGGCGTATGCAATCACTCTTTCCTCTCCGTTTTGCCACTGAACGAGGACGGCACCGAGTCCTAAATTGCTGGCGTCTGTGTGGATGTCTGTTTCCGCTTCCTCGTCAAAGTGCGCAAGGACCGGTTGGTTTTGAAGTCGCCGTCGTAGCTCATTGAATGCATCTTCTTGTTCACTTTGCCAGACGAAAGGCATATCTTCTTTCGTTAATCGCGTTAATGGCTCGGCAATCTTTGAAAAATTTTTGACGAAACGCCTGTAGTAGGCACAAAGTCCTAGGAATCGCCTAACGGCCTTTTTATCAGTTGGTCTAGGAAACTTTTCTACTGCTGCGGTTTTCTCAGGGTCAGGACGGATGCCTTCGGAGCTAATCACATGGCCGAGGAAAAGGAGCTCATGGAAGCCGAAGTGACATTTTTGTGGCTTTATCGTCAGCCCTGCTGAACTAATAGCTTTGAGCACAGTCCTTAGTCGTTCCACATGCTGAGCAAAGGTGGTAGAAAAAATCACGACGTCGTCAAGATAAACCAGAGAGGACTGCCACTTTAACCCGGAGAGCACAGTGTCCATCATCCGCTGAAAGGTGGCAGGTGCGGAACAGAGGCCGAACGGAAGTACCTTGAATTCGTATAGTCCGTCAGGTGTGACGAATGCTGTCTTCTCACGATCTCGTTCGTCCACTTCTATTTGCCAGTATCCGCTTTTGAGGTCCAGAGAGGAAAAGAATTTCGCATCCCGTAGTCTATCGAGGGTGTCATCGATCCTCGGAAGGGGATAGACATCCCGCTTTGTGACGACGTTTAGCTTCCGATAATCAACGCAGAAGCGCAAGGTCTGATCCTTTTTCTTTACCAACACCACAGGCGAAGCCCACGGGCTGGTCGATGGTTGAATTACGTCGTCTCTAAGCATTTCTTCGACTTGTTTGCTGATGATCTCTCTCTCCTTCGGTGACACTCGGTAGGGATGCTGGCAAATAGGCCTCACAGCTTCGTCGACAATGATACGGTGTTTGGCGATGGACGTTCTCTGGACTTTCGATGTCGTTGAGAAACACGAGGCGAATTCTCGTACCAGGTTCTCTATTTGCTGCTTCTGGCTCGGGGATAGTGCTGCTTCGATGTTGACAGATGTGAGTATGGAGTCTACGTTGTCAGAATCCAGTAGTGCAGCATCGGAAGGGCTCAAATCCGTAATCTGTTCATAAGCATTAAGGCGGGCAATGACAGTTCCCTTCGCAACATGCTGGACTTCATTTCCAAAATTAGTCAGGAAGACATTCGAACACCCGTCACGCAGCTGAACCAGACCTCTTGCCATACAGATTCCTTTTTCGAGTAGGAGCCCAGTGTTACTATCTGCTATTCCTTCATAGTCGCTGAATACGGTACTTCTTACGGCAACAGCTATGCTGGACCTTGGGGGTATCGTGACGTCGTCGTCTATAATCTGAAGAGCATCAAATTGTTCTTCACACTCGAATGTCGCGATGGCGTGCTTCGTTGAGAACGACACACAGGATTCCTGCAAGTTGATAACTGCACCGTTCGCCTGCAAAAAGTCCATTCCAATAATTAAATCCCTTGAACATTCTGGCAGGACAATGAAACTGGCGACGTATGTAAAGCCGCGTATTCCGATTCTAGAAGTGCACCTGCCCACCGGGTTGATAAGGTGTCCTCCGGCGGTTCGAATTTGCGGTCCTCTCCAAGGAGTCAGCACTTTTTTCAGTCTTCTGGCAAGCACTTTACTCATAACGGAATGGTCTGCGCCTGTGTCTACTAAAGCGGTAATTTCGCAGCCGTCTATAAGCACACATAAATCTGAAGCAACGTCACTTTTTCCGCAACTGCTCTCGCGTCCGTCGTTCAGCGCTGGAGGCTCTGTTCTTGCGTCGACAGCGGCCTCACCTCCACAGGTCGCCGGTATTAGTTTTCCCGACGTGGGCTTTGAGGGCGTCGCCTTGGGGAGCTTGAGGATGGACGCGGGCTCGGTGATCGATACCTCAGCGGCACTGTTGACCGAGGTTGATGTTGCTGTGAAGTCTGCGGGCTTTGGCGCGTTGACAAATACTCTTGGATCTCGAAAGGGCGTTCACCGTTTCTTGGGCAAGGAGCATTTACGGAAAACCCCCGAAGTCCCGCTCTGCGGTATTCGCACATCCTGTAGAGATGACCAGCTTCGCCGCAGTGGTAGCACAGTGGGATTCTATCAGGAGTGCGCCATATGTCAGCCTTCCGGAATCTCGTCTCCGGCGGAGACGGCAAGAACCGAGGTTCGGGCACATGCGCAGTTGCCGCGATGAAAGTACGTCCTGGAGATCCTCTCAGTACCTCGGCGTACGATACCGTCGGCCGTACCGGTGACGACGCTTGCGGCTGTGCTGGCGGGTGCTGTTCGCGGACTGCTTGTCTCACTTCTTCGCGAACCACTTCCGCTAACGAAGAGACCGCTGTTGGGCCGTTGTTCAGCTGTTGCCTCTGGAGCTCTTCTCGAACCACAGATCTTATGAGTTCTCGTAAGACCTCGACGCTGTTCCCGAACATTGCCGACATCATATCCATGGAGGCGACGTTCATATCGCGGTTGTAGAGTCTCGCACGCTGTTCAAGAGTCCTTTCCATAGTTGTCGCCTCGGAGCGGAATTCGGCGACGGTGCGTGGAGGGCTCCGAACCAAACCGGCAAAAAGCTCCTGCTTCACACCGCGCATCAGGTGCCGAAGCTTCTTGTCCTCGCTCATGCTCGGATCGGCCCGGCGGAATAAGCGGGACATATCTTCGATATACATTGCCACGCTTTCGTTGTTTCGTTGGCTTCTTGCTTGCAAAGCGGCTTCAGCTTTTTCCCGGCGGTCTGTGCTCGGATACGTGGCCAACAGCTCCCGTCGGAAGTCATTCCACGACCGGAGGACAGCTTCATGGTTTTCAAACCACGTTCGCGCACAGTCTTGCAACGCGAAGTAAACATTGCGGAGCTTCCGGTTTTCGTCCCATCCATTGTAGTCAGCGACGCGCTCGAAGCCTTCCAACCAGTCCTCGGCGTCTTCGAAGGTATCGCCGTGAAAAGGCTCCGGCGTCCGCGGCTGATCGACGACGATGTGGGTTGAGGCTGTCTGGGACGTCATTTCAGGATTGTCTGCTGCTGCTATTATAGTTTGCTCCGGCACAAGAGGAAACTCAGGCGGCTCACCACGTAGGCGACGGCTCGTGCGCTGGTGGACAGGCGTGAACTCGTTGGGTCTGAGATGGCGTGGTTCCGGGCTGCTTTCTCCAACTCGAATTGGGCTGAAAATCATTACCCAGCACCTCCACCAGAATTGTAACGAACAATTAAGGGAGTCCAGACACAACTATTTATTGTGGGCTAACTTGTGCCCTGGGGGTAAATAAAAAGGACTGCCGCGTTCTGAAAAAGGAGATCAAGAATGCCTTCTTCTTCTATCTCGAGTGTCGCTTCACCTCTTCTTCTTGCAGACGCTGACAACGGCCATCTACGATGCAAGTGCGTGCGGCGAAAACACGTGCCATCATTTCGTCGTCTTTTCTTTCCATGCGCCGTTGTCGTGTTGAGGGGGGCGCACGAACCTGCGCGCGTTGTTTAAATGTTTCTGCCTTGTGTCAATATACTCAAGAGAGACAGAGAGAGAGAGAGAGAAGAATACATAGAAAGGCAGGGAGGTTAACCAGAGGTAGTTCCGGTTGGCTACCCTGCGGTTAAGGGGGATAAAAAGAGAAAGAGAGTGTAAGGGGGAGATAGAGAGAGGGAGACGAGCACGAACAAAGCGCGTACACTATAGAGCGGTAGGGGGCAGCATTCTTAGTCTATCGCGAAGCCCCGTAGACCGCAGGAACCTCAATAACGCGAGTAAAGCCTTCAACGCAGATGATCTTTCGGAGCACTGACCTAAAGCTTTGAGGTCTGATAGTGGAAGATTGTCCAACTGGTCCAGTACTCTGCACATCACTTGTCTCTGGGCACTATATCGCGGGCAGACACAGCTAATATGTGTGAGCGTTTCATCGATATTACATGTGTCGCACGTGGGGCTGTCGGCCATTCCAATAAGGAAAGCATATGAGTTCTAAAGGCAACGCCTAGCCAGATACAGGACACCATGGTCTGTTCACTCCGTGGTAACCCAGGCTGGAGGTGCATTCGTATGTCAGGAGACAACGAACGCAAACAACTCACGAGGAAAATGTTTGAGTCCCACAGGGGCAAAGTACAATCACCGGACATCAATCGCAGCCCAGCCGCAACGTCTGTTCCCGAAAGCTGGAATGAAGACTCGTTGACCACTTTCATGCGCAGAATGACCGGCTTCGTCGGCGTGGTCATTCCCGCTGATGTTACAATGTCCTGGAAGCCATTGAAAGATTATGTTGTGTTCCTTGTCATGGCTGTGATGATATATGTGTCGTATTTCTGAGGCCAGTTGTTCATTGTATCCGTGGCGCATTGGGCTTTGTATGCACTGAAGGGCTGCCTTGGAGTCCCTAAAGTCTGTCCATTGTTGCTGTGGCTTCTGCTTAATGAAATCAAGTGCAGCACGGAGCGCCGCGAGTTCTGCACCCGTCGATGTGGTCACGCATGAAGTTTTTAATTTGATTTCTTCAGATTTTGCTGGGATGATGACTGCAGCAGCAGAGCTGTTAAGCTTTACCGAACCATCTGTGTAGACATGTTGCCGGAATCTGTGCACGTTGTGAACGTGTTCCAAAGTTGCTTGTTTCAAAGCTTGCAACGGCGCTCCAGCTTTGTTTCTGATTCCTGGAATTGTCAACTGCACTTGTGGCTGGTGCAGAAAGCACAATGGATCTGATAATCATGTAGCAGGCGTAAATTGGGATGGCAAATAGGACTGATGTCTTACAATACCTTTGGCAAAAGTTGAATGTGGCCTTTGTGCTGGCAAGCAAGCAAGATTGTAGGAGGGAATCCGAGTCAGGTGTCGAATGTGTGCCCTCAGGACATCTGTATCCATTTAGACTGTCAAAGGAGTGTCTCTGGCAATGGCCACTGTCACAATCAATGACGTAGTTTTTGGGAGTGCTGAGCACGAGGTCGCGGTATCGAATCCCGGCCACGGCGGCCGCATTTCGATGGGGGCGAAGTGCGAAGTGCGAAGCGATGGGGGCGAAAACACCCGTGTACTTAGATTTAGGTGCACGTTAAAGAACCTCAGGTGGTCGAAATTTCCGGAGTCCTCCACTGCGGCGTGCCTCATAATCAGAAAGTTGTTTTGGCACGTAAGACCCCATAAAAAGAAAAAAAGTTTTTGAGAGACCGAGACAAGTTCTGGGTGCTCGTGCTTGCCCACTCTGTAGTTTGCGGATATTTGTAGTGCAGGAATCTCCTAGTGCAGGTAAACTGTACCGCAGGAAGCCCAAAAACAGTGTTTTATATAGTAGCAACATCGATGGTACTTTTGCGCCCCAGGACTTCCTACCGAGAAACTCAAGAAGGTCCCCAATGGCGGCCAAACGCTTTGTCATGTACGAGATATGAGGGCTCCAGAAGAAGTCTCTATCAATGATGACGCCAAGAACTCGGTGCTTTCGTCTTTATCGTATAGTTTGGTCATTAATCCGCAAAGCATACGGGGCCATTGCTTTGCGAGTAAATGCAAAGAGTGCACATTTCTCAGCTGAAAGCTCCGGGTCCTGCCTTCTTAGGTATGCTGACACAGCCGCTGAAGCTTTTTGAAGTCGTGCGCGGACTTGTACACGTGTCACGCCTGAGGCCCATATGCAAATGTCGTCTGCATATATGGAGAGCTGAGCGGGTTGCGGTAACGAATCAGCGAGACCAACGAGCACCAGGTTGAAATGAGTAGGGCTGAATACTCCTCCTTGCGGTATACCACGACTGGTATAGCCAGATGGCGTTGGTCCGTCTTAAGTCAAAATAAAGAAGTATCTTTCATTCAAATAGTTACGTATCCAGTGAAAGGTGTGTCTACCAATCCCTACAGCTTCTAAGGTGTCCAGAATTGGACGATGGTCTACATTGTCGTGCGCACCTTTAACATCAAGGAATAGGGCCGCAGTGATTCGTAGGTTGTAGGTATGTTACAATGTCGATAACGCTATCTATTGACGAGCGTCCGCGTCCGAAACCAGCCATTACCTCTGGATAAACGCTGTAAAATTCCAAGTAATATTCTAACCGTGTAAGGATCATTCTCTCCATTACCTTGCCGACACAGCTGGCCAGTGCTATTGGACGGTAAGATGACAATTCCAATGGGGATTTGCCAGGCTTGAGCAGTGGAAGGCGACGTGATTTCCACATGGTAGGGACCAGGCCGTCACGTCATGATGCGTTGCATAGGCCGATAAGTGCATCTTTGGCCTCTTGATCGAGGTTTGCGAGCGCAGAGTATGTGATGTCATCGTGTCCTGCTGACGAAGATCGCCTGCACCCAGCAAGTGCGGCCTCCAGTTCTTCGATGGAGAAAAAAGCGTCCATACTAGGATCTCGGGAGCAATGGGGGACTATAGGAATAGGTGCGCAAGGTGAATACGTCAACGCCGGACCCGTGATCCTTGTGCAGTAATCTTCGGCTATGTCGACTTCTCAGCGTCCTTGATGGAGGGCTAGAGATTTAAATGGACGGCGCTGTTGACGAGCTGTTTGAAGTCCGCGGATTGTTCTCCAGACTACCGACAGAGGTTTACGCGGATTGAGAGACTCATTAAGTGATTTCCAGCGTTGATTTTGGAGTAAAGGCGACGCTGAATTTTCTTTTGAATGCATGTGGCATCTCTAAGGTTGCAGACCGATTTAGTCCGTCTGTACCGCCGCTCCGCTCGCCGGCGAATTGCACGAAGGCTCTGTATTTCCGTATCAAAATATGTGTATTTCTCCAATGGCCGAAATATACGCATAGCATCCTGCATAGCCCTGGTGATCTCAAATTCTAGTGTGGACGAAAAGCCTTCGTGGTATGCGTCTTCCATAAGTGATTTAAACATGGTCTAATCTATTGTTTGTTTAGAATTTGATGGAACGTATTTGGTTAGGCGTTTTACATTCAGGTAGGTAGGAATGCGGTCGCTTCCGTGGGTTTCTATATCTGCGAACCAATGGACGCAGCGAGTGAGGCATCGCGAATCAAAAACTAAGTCTAAAGGACTACTGTAGGTCCGGCCGCTCAGGAACGTGCGACTGCCATTATTTAGACAGCAAAGTTCATGGTCGCAAGCAAAGGACACGAGGTTTCTTCCTTTGGAATTTACCGTGTTGCTTCCCCAAAGTGAATTATGTGATTCGAAGTCCCCAACAACAATCCATGGACCAGGAGTCGCATCTATAATGTCACTCAGTCTCTGTCTATCAAAACGACTTGATGGAGAAAGGTAAGCGCCAACTAAAGTAAACGAAAGTTTCTGTTTTTTCCCTGTCAAACAGACATGCTGATTACTCTCATATGGCCGCGCTGGATGAACAACGTAAGTCAGTTCACACCGTATGTAGATGATCATACTCAAAGTGGTCACGTACCACACAGGGAATAAGGGGGGTGGGGGTCAAATTTGTCATAGCCAAAAGGCTCTAATGCGATGCCCTTAAAATGTTTATCAACTTGGGTCCCTCCTCCTATAACTGACTTACAAAGTGCAGAGGCGGCGAAACGTGAGGGGAGAAACAAAAATCACGAATTACTGGCTAAGATGAGCATGCTCAGAAGTGCATTCGAGAGACGTATGCGTAAGGTAAGTTTTGTCATATACAACTTTTGATAAATACGATTCAAAGCGAATCCGGGGCTCTGATGCAGGCTGCTTTGGCAGGTGATTCTGTCATCGGCATTCGATACCGGCTACGCCACCACCCGCCATCGTCGGGTCTTCGCCGCCGCGCGAGAACGGTCGTGGGAGTACTATCGACAGATTCACTGTAAGCAATTGCAAAGTAAACACAGTGACTGCACATTAGGGCCCCGGCCTTGGTGCGCGACTTTACACCACTTCAACCCGGACGCATCTAAGCATACCAACTCGCCCAGCTGTCAGCTCTGATGAAGCGTAACAAACAGTCTGCGTCGTTGCTACCGATCTGGCGAAGAAAACCGGAGAGGAAAAACAGGTTCCTGCCGAGGGTGCTCGCGATTGTCTCGTAAGTGATGCGGCATCTATTTCGGAAAGGAGTGAAATAAGATGCTCTCCTAGGTAACTGTGTAAGATATATAAGAAGACCAAGGCGTAATAGTACCCATCGACCTTTATGGATAGGGAACTGAGCTCACGGCCGGGGAAGCTCGCGGAAGCTGCACGGAGTGTTTACCGGACGAAACCGAGATCATCCTTCTTGGACGCGAAGGGGACACCTGGAGACCACGCCATCTCCGCACAACGGGAGGTCGCGTTTGGCAGTGGAGTTCGCTGACGCAAGATCGATGGCCTATGGTGTTACAGCTGGCGCCAAGCTTTCTAGGTCAAGGAAAGTAATGCTATGTTGGGCAACCGGACACAACAAAGGCAGCCAGCTTTCTTGTCCTTTGTTGTACCTTTAGAAGATCCCATTAAGCGGAGAAGGATGCAATCTTGCCCGCGATGGCTCCGGAAGCGGGCTCAAGCGAAGCTTCTGCGCAGATGACAATCAACTGTAAGTGTGGTCGGGTCTAGCCTCAACTGCGCGATGGATATGCAATACCATTTATTTCTTTCGTTTTTTTTTCTTTGATGCTCAACGTCATCCATATTTTGTGTTTGGAGCAGATTAAGGCACCTTTCATAGCTTTTGGTTTTTAATAGAAGCTTTTCTTGCCTCTCATCAACACTTCTCACTCGAAATGTGGTTTGGCGTTTATGCACTACAGTGTGAACGCATCAATATTCCGTGTGATCACGCCTAGCACTGTATGAAAGCCAACACAGAAGTGCGCATTAGAATTCATTTGACAGCCTTTAATTAACCACTTTACTAAAATTTAGCTTCACCTAGATGTTAACACAGGCGATGGATATGCTTATTATAATTTTGATTCTGAAGGTGTACTCGTGATTACAGGTATGCGCACCTAAGCTCGTCACCAACCCGTCAGAAGTAATGTCTACGTATATAGCTGAGCCATTTGCCTGTTGTTCCGAAAACACATCTGATTAATCTGGCAAAAAAAAAAGAGTTATGCGGATCAAACGCACATGTTGCAATATATGTGGAACGAAGCTTTCGTGAGGCGGTTCCCGAAATGCTGTAAACTTGCTCATTTCCATCCCGCATCTTTGGCGTACAGGAACCTGATGCGTGCGTGTGCTCTCGCCTGTCTGCGTGCCACGTAATGTGAGACAAATCGTATATGCGTTTCTATATTTCTTATCTATTGTGGCGCCACTCGGCTGTCCTGAGACTCTTCTTATTTATCGTAAATGGTTGCTGGTCACTTCTTGGCGAGTTCCCGCACGTGGGTACGTGTGCCAAAGTATATGAAAATCATAATCGTCGTCAACACGCGGCAGTCATCTCAAAGAGCTACTTGTTGCTGGCACGACAGCAGTGTATGTGCGTGTGCGGCCTACAATGACGAAAGTCAATGGAAGGCACAAAGATACCGTCTTTTTATTCTGCAGCCATGTTTTCGACAGTAAGGTCTCGCTGTGAAACTGTATATTGTGACGCATCAGTTATCACGACGTTTATTCCGTGCCAAAGATGCGGTGAACCGACCACGCCCACAGCACGGATCACACTCCAGAGCCAGCCCACAAGCGATGATGAAGAAGAACCCCATATGAACCCCACATGATGATGATCATGTACAGATGACAAAGAATAGCTTATAAATTCCCACACTAATGTCCCCTCGCGCGAGAGCGGTCATCCTGGCCGCAATTCAAAGGGGCGCCAAACGCCTCGTGAAAGGCTTCATGCGGAAAACGTGGACAATCTCAGCGGCGTGGCAGCGGCGGTCATTTGGAACAATAACTGGTACCACGCGTTAGTTAATCGGAGAAGTCTGCTCCAAGATTTTGTAGGGACCGATGAACCGAAGCTGAAACTTGCCACACAAGCCAGGAGTACGAACTGGTGTCCGGAGTAGCACTTCCTCGTAGGACGGAAGCACACGACGCAATGAGATGCGTCGTAATGCTGCTTGCGGTCCTGTTGCCGTGCTTCGGTGTTGATGCGGGCGAGCTGGCGACAACGCAGAATGCGGGACACATAGTCTTCACAGGAGGATGGGCATTGATGGACAGTTGGCGCGAAGAAAGAGACGTCAAGACAGGAAGAGGGTGAACGACCAGAGACAAGGTAGAATGGCGAGTAACCGGTCGTGCGTTGAACGGCGGTATTATATGCAAAAGTCACAAATGGCAAAATTGCGTCCCAGTTTCTGTGATCCGGTTCGATGTACATGGCTAGCATGTCTGACAGCGTGCGATGAAATCGCTCTGTGAGGCCGTTAGTTTGCAGATGGTAATTGGAGGTAGCCTTGTGTGTGGTACCGGAGGCTCTGAGTACTTCGTCTAGTAGTTGCGAGAGGGATGCTTTTCCACGGTCGCTCAGGAGGACGCGAGGAGCACCGTGACGCAGTATTCAGGATTGAAATATGAATGCAGCAACTTCTGAGACCGAGGCAGAACTCACAGAAGTTGTTTTGACGTAGCGTGTCAGGCGATCAATGGCTGTCACAATCCATCGTTTACCGGTGAGAGTCACAGGGAGAGGAGCATACAGGTCAATTATCACGACTTCAAATGGTTGCGACGGACAAGGAACCGGTTGCAGTTGTCCGCTTGAAGCTGATGTAAGGAGCTTTCGACGCTGACATAGGGCGCAGGAAGCGACATACCTCGCTACACTGGCGGACAATCCAGGCCAGTAGAAGCGACCTTTGATGCGGTCATAGGTTTTCTGGAAACCAAGGTGACCAGCAGTCATGTCGTCGTGAGAAGCCTGCAGGACATGAGCACTTAGAGAGCGTGGCAGGACAGGAACCCAGTGTTGACCGTCAGGGTGATGGACATGACGGTACATGACGCGGTTGTAAATCTTAAATTGCGTCAGCTGTCGACGAAGGCGGGCGTTAGGCGTGCGCGAAGCTCCTTGAAGGTGGTCTATGATGCGCCGACAGTAAGAGTCGGCAAGTTGATGAAATTGGAAGGATTTGTTGCCTTGTGGAGGCATCTCGCCGACAGTGGCCAACAAGAAAGCATGTGAGGAGAGATCATGCGAAAGCTTGTCACGGATGGTAGTTTGAGGTCCATTGCATGGTGTTGCAGGAAGCGGACAGCGAGAAAGCGCGTCTGCATCTTGGTGTTTCTTTCCGCACTTGTAGGTAATAGTAAAGTCGTATTCTTGCAGACAAAGAATCCACCGACCAAGTCGTCCAGACAAGTTCTTCAGCGTTGAAAGCCAGCCTAGTGCATGATGGTCTGTAACGATCGTAAAATGGTGTCCGTGAAGATAAGGTCGAAACTTCTGCACAGACCAAATGATAGCTAGGCATTCCTGCTCCGTGATGGTGTAATCCTTTTTCGGCAACGCGACTTGCGTATGTGACGACCCTCTCACCTAAAGTGTCGTGTCACTGTAGGAGAATGCCACCAATGCCGTGACCACTGGCATCCGTATGCAGGAGGGTAGGAGCAGCTTCACCAAAATGGCGTAGTACTGGTTCGGATGTGAGAGCGCGCTTCAGATGGGCGAACGGAGATTCACATTCGGGAGACCACACAAAGGGAACATTAGAACCCAGTAATTTGTGCAGAGGTGACGCTATTGAGGCGAAGCCTCGTATTAATCGGCGAAAATAGGAAGCGAGGCCTAAGAAACTACGCAAATCTTTGGTGTTTTCGGGAAGAGGGAAGTGCTGAACTGCCGAAACCTTGTCAGGATCAGGACGAATGCCATCTTTGCTCACAATGTGACCTAGTACTTCGATCGTCTTGCTCGCAAAATGGCATTTCTTGGTGTTTAGCAGAAGTCCAGGGTTGGCAAGGCACGTGAGAACTTCATCCAGACGTTTCAGGTGCTGAGAAAAGGTTGACGAGAAAACAACAATACCGTCCAGGTAGCACAAGCAAGTCTTCCACTTCAGGCCGCGAAGAACGGTGTCAATCATGCGCTCGAACGTTGCGGGCGCATTGAAGAGGCCGAATGGCATGACATTAAACTCGTAGAGCCCATCTGGTGTTGAAAACGCTGTTTTCTCTTGGTCGTCCTCATGCATAGGTATCTGCCAGTAGCCGGAACGCAGATCGATGCTGGAGAAGTACTCGGCACCCTGTAGGGAATCCAAGGCATTGTCTATTCACGGCATAGGGTATACATCCTTGCGTGTGACCTTGTTAAGTGCTCGGTAGTCGACACAAAATCGAACAGAGCCGTCTTTTTTTCCAACCACAACAACGGGGGAAGACCAAGGGCTAGCAGAGGGACGTATTATGTTCCGTTGAAGCATGTCGGTGACGTTCTCATCAATGACTTTCCTCTCGGCTAGCGATACGTGATATGGTGTACGGCGCACGATGGATGTACCATCTGTCTCTATCCGATGCGTCGTAATCGAAGTCTTTCCCAACGAAGCTGAATGCGCGTCAAACGAAGCTTCCTGTTTTTGGAGCAAAGCAAGCAATTGTTGTGACTGCGAAGGTGTCAGGTCGGATCTGATGGCAGCTGCAAGAGCTGTAGGAGATGCGACCCGTCCGGTACAAGGAACTTCAGAGGAAGCTGGTTTAACGGAAACAACAGATATAGACTCTGATTCAGCGGTGCAAGCCAATGTAGTGCTTTTAGACATGAGAATCTTTTCGGATGTCGGGTTTGTAGCGTAGAGAAGTGCAGAGCCATGATCAAACGGAACCATCCCTGATGCAAAGGCTATCCCTCTTGCGAGAAAACGTGCAGATGGTAATACTAGCACGTCGCCGCACTCAATGACGTCAGACGTGATGGTAACGATGCTTTGATGGCAAGGACGTAGGGCGGTATCTTCTGCAGCAACCAAGTGAAGTGGTGCGTCATCTGCATGAAGTGAATAGGTCGTGTCGGTCATGTGGAGAACGCGTTGGCCGCAGCAGATGGAGGCGGAGGCCGTAGAAAGAAAATCCCATCCCAATATGAGCTGCTGGGCACACGAACTTAGCACAGCAAATTGTGCGTAATGCAGAAGTCCATCGATGGAAATACGAGCAGTCCACATGGCGATAGGTCGAATTGCGGCCCCTTGAGCAGCGAGTAGCGAAGGTCCATCATAGGGGGCCGTAACTTTCCGAAGTCGCGAGCACAATTAACGGTGAAAATTAACGGTGATAGACACTGAAACACTAGCACCAGTGTCTATCAAAGCTTCTACGTGTACACCTTCTACTACAACCAATATCATATTGCACGGACGCGATGGAGGAATTTCTGTCCTATCATTCGATGCAGCTTTTCCTCCAAAAGCTGCATAATTCAGTTGTCAGGACGACGCTCGGTGAATTGAGAAGCAGGTATCAGTGGGGACGTAGAGCGGTGAAGGGTGAAGGACGTAGAGCGGTGAAGGTACCGTCCTGCGGCGTCTCGCAGGACGGTACCTCTGAGCCGTCTCGGATGCTACAGTAGGCGATGGAGAGCGGCCGCGCGTGGACGATAAGGATGGCGTTGGTCATGGAAGCTCCCTATACGTTGGAAAGTAGCTCCGGGCGAAAAGTTATCCCGTTCATATACGTCATATCCGCGATGCTCGTCTTTCTGGCGCTTGCGGCAAAAGCGTGCTATGTGGCCACGATAGCCGCAGTAGTAGCAGATGGGATGAGGAGGACGCCACAGCGGATAGCTGGTTTAGGTAGGTGCGCTGGTAGTCATGGAAGCCATGTGGGCCGGTGTTGGTTTTGGAGGCATCGGTGGAACGATGACTGGATTAACTGCGGCTACTTGTGCCTACGTTGGTGGGGCCGTAGGGGTTAGAGGGTCCGTGTACGCTGCACCAGCCATGGACGCCAATTCCTCCTTGATAACGTCTCGCAGACTGGTAGCCGAGGCATGAGAAGGCATAGGCCCGGCGGCTAAGCCAAGATACTGTAGCTCTTCTCTCATTATTGCACGTATCATTGCTCGTAACGTAGGGTCGTCGGCGGTAGTGTTTGCAGTGGTGTCTGGCTGAAACCGTACTGATTCGAGTTCGTCAAGGCGCTGGCAAGTAGCGACGATATCAGCGACGGTAGCGGGGTTCTTGATGGCTAAGGCATTGAAAGCAATAGCTCCGATGGCTTTGAGGATGTGGCGAACCCTGTCAGATTCGGTCATGGCCGTGTTCACGCGTCGACAAAGAGCAAGCACATCCTCGATGTACGACGTATAAGATTCCCCGAGTTGTTGCTTGCGGGTGTCGAGCGTCTTTTTTGCGAGGGCGGAACGAACAGCCGGTGTGCCGAAGATTTGGCGGAGTTGCTGTTTTGAAGCGCCCCAGTTCGTGAAATCAACGTCATGGTTGAAAAACCAAGTCTTCGCTACTCCTGTCAGATGAAAGGCGACGTGACGTTGCTTGGACGCATCGTCCGAACGGTTGTGACGCAGTAGTTATCACGACGCTTATTCTGCATCAAAGCTGCGGTGAGCCGACCACGCCCACAGCACCGATCAAACTCGAGAGCCAGCCCCACAAGCGATGATGAAGAAGAACCCCACATGAACCCCAGATGATTATGATCATGTACGGATGATAAAGAACAGCTTATAAATTCCCACAATATATATATATATATATATATATATATATATATATATATATATATATATATATATATATATATATATATATATATATATATATATATATATATATATATATATTACGAACTCGCTTCAGTACATCGTCGCCTCGCCATTCATTGTATAATGATCGGTAAAATGGGGGCGGAAGTGGCATGGACTTTTGTTCAACCTTTTACGCGGTGGGGTGTACAAGTATTCCGTGGAAAACCGAATAGTCAGGAAACGAACCGTCTAGTAAACCCCTTGCATGAACCTCCACAAGCGTAAACGCGAAGGAAAATTTGAAGAAACAACTAAATCAGGTAAGGCATTTAACAGGGCTACTTGCATGAATGACCGAAATACAGGATGCGAAGTGTCCCGAAAAAAGAAAAAAAAAGGCGAAACACTATTTGCCGCCCAACCCACCTTCACCAACTGGCCTAAAGATATCGTTCGAATACCGCCGCTGGACACACTTCAGATTTTTCTTTTCTTTGCTTTTATGCGCATGTCAACCTGCTGGGAGAGCATGACCAGCGACCCACCGACCGGCTTAGGCGAAACCAAGGAATGGCAGGCAACGGAAACTCCGCTTTAAAGCAAATATTTTGCTCCTAAGAATTTTTTGCGGAAAGAACTGTCGCTACACAAACGGAACAGTGGTGCGCCGGATACGGGCGATGCAATGATCACTCGGTAATTTGAAACAGACCGCCACTAAAAGTGTCATCCAGTTGACACAGAGCGTCCCCGACAGAGAAGATTGAGCTTGTACGGACCGTGCGTGACAAGCATGCCAATAAAACTTGGCACACAAACTCGGAGCATAAAGGCTGCATTGGCGAAGCTCACAATAAAAAAATTAGGACACTGGCTATAGTATTGTTGCAAAAGCCGGCATACGTATCTAGGTACAAGAGGAGGCTATCATGGCACGACTTTGACTATAGCAAACATAAAAAGGAATTTCTTCATAACAAACAGTCAGCTATGCTTTAAGCCGAAAGCTACAGCGTGAGCATTGGGTAACATCCTCTTGGGTAAGTAAGTTAGAAACACCTATTAGCTTCTCTCGCACAGGTGAACTCCGAAGTGCTTCTAGTCACTACCGTTTAAAAGCAGTGGCCAAGGATAGGTTTCAAAAGCGAGAACCACAACTCGGCGTAAATTGTTCGACTCTCCCACTTGCGTGTTGTCTCGTACGTTCGCATCTGTGGTATAATCACATTGTAATGGACAGGTTCGAATTCAGAACCGGCCTAAAAGTTCTTGCGGAAAGCAGGGGCACTTCTTGTTCGGTTAAACACAATAGAGTACAAGCCTGACGTCCTTTCTTTTTTTCATTGCTGTCAGCAAACAACCATCGCACCTTCACAAATTCTTGCAGGAAATTGCCCATCTCTGTTTTACCAGTTAATCAGCAAGGGTAAGGAAACAACTTAGAACCTAAAAGGAAAGCGCTCATCCAGAGAGTAACACGAAGCTCTTCAACCTCAGCTGATAGCACAAAGTGATTCTTGAGGGGCGCAGGAAGAAGCAGGGGGCGCTTCGTTTGCCAGGCTGGTGCGGAAGCACCTGGGAGCTCGTTAGGCGAAGACTGCCAGGAGGCATCCAACAGTCGTGCGAGTGTTGTGAGTAGCTCCCAGACGGTTTGTGGTTTGGAAGAACAATAACAAACATGAATCCAATATTTGACGCAAGGGGTTCGCAGTTTTGCCCTGTGCAGCGGGATGCGGAAGTTGTTTCATTCTTGTCGATCGCTCCGATCACGAGCACAGGCGGTGCCAATCAGGAAGCTGTCGAACAAAAAAATAAATGAAAGAAAGAAACTTCGCTGCTCACTATAGATAGACGATAACAGACAAAAAAACAACACGTTCAGCAAGTGTCGCTTTGCGCAAACTTCACCTTTAGTGTGCGCGCGTGTTCTGGCGTACGTGTCTAAGAGCTTAATTAAATTCTGCAATTATACGCACCAGAACCGCGATCTCATTATGAGGCAACGCCATAGGGTGTGTGTGTGGGGGGGGGGGGGGGGGGGGTAGAGGAGGCACGACTGCATGTTACTCGACACACTTAGGAGCAATTTTTAGCGCGTCACGTTCTTTGCCGTACGCCTAAACAAAAGTACATGAACGGTTTCCTCTTTTTTTTTTTGCATTACGCCCTCATAGAAATGTGGCCACTGTGCTACCCCAGCGACGTACGCGTGCGCATACACTCTTTCTCCTTTAAAGCGAAGTTTTTCTTTGCTAACTCTCGTGGACTTCCCTGGCCATGGCTGCTGGGCGCTCCTGCCCCCTTGCCAACTAGCTCAAACAGATATAAAAAACAAAAAGAATTCGTTACGTGCCCGACGATGACATCGAACCTCGGGCCCCGAGCACAGCAGCCCGATGCCCTAAGCATTAGGCCGCAATCATACGTACGCACTTGTATCGTTCCAACGCCAACTAGCTGTTTGAGATGACCACCGCGTGTGTCACATCGGGCAGCAGGGGTACGCGAAGGCACGGTGCCTGCATCCCGGCAGACGCGAAGGTCTTCTGCGTTTTCACAACTTGTAACGAGGACGATGTGATTTGAGCGAGGCGTTTCGGTACGACGTTAGGCTGACATTGCAATAACATTAAAAAACAGTAACGCAGGTTTGTGCACTCTTTATGAACAGTTAAAGTTTCGCTGTAAGTATAGATTCCATGGAGTGAGGCGCGCGGGGTCTGCCGCAATTCTTTTCTTACGCGTTGAGAGTTTAGACGTATACTGGGCACTGCATAGTTGTATTTTTGTATACTGTACTGTACTGTACTGTACAGTATTTTGTATAGCTGTACCCATGTATTGTTGCAAAACACAGCGCGACACCTTTTACTGACGAATCCCGGCACGTAGAACAGACACGCAGCTCACCGCAATCAGAGGGCGCACGATGTTTCAAGACGATCGTGCGTTGGTCGACGTCCTGCAGTGTAGTAATGGTTGTGAGGTCACTCGAGAACCACAAGCGGTCACACACAACACAGGCCGTACAAAATTTGTTTCCCACAAGCTCCCTGTGAAACCTGACCGTTGCTCCTTTGAAACGCTCCAAGTTTGCGGGATCTAGGCCACATGGACGGTTCGCATTTATTTCCGCTTGATGGTCCTGGCGGGCAGCACGCTTACGGGACCGACACCACGGGGGAGCGGAAGGAAAGGAGATACGCAAGCGCTTAGAACGCCGACAAAGAGAGGGCGGTGCGAACGTATACATGGCCGACGCGGGTCAAAGTGTAGTATCGGTTCTTATCAGCTTAGTATCAGATACGGATTGTGTTTATACCTAGGATATTACACTTATTTTTGCAAGTGGGCGGAGTGCTTCACCCCGCCGCGGTTGGCCCGGTATTGCACTATGTTCGGGATCGGCCCATTTATGGGGAGAAATTCACCCACTACACGGCTTGATAGACAGACGCAATTTTTCTAGACCCTAGCCATATACAGCGTCGCCGTAAAAAGAAATCAAACGAAGGAAGGAGAGAAATGTTCGGTGCGACCCCTTTTTTCGGTATACCATTGCCACGAGCCTCATGGCCCATGCCCATGGTTGTCGTGTGAATCTTGAATATAGCCGCAACAGAGAGCGCCACCACTCAAGAACCTTAGTGGTTTGAGCGGTGGCGCTGGCTAACACTCCCATGGTTAGTTCTAGTAGTAACACATAAATATCCCAGAAAGTGAATCGGGAGACGGCGCCACGGTAGCTCAATTGGTAGAGCATCGCACGCGTATATGCGAAGACGTGGGATCGTTCCCCACCTGCGGCAAGTTGTGTTTTCATCCACTTTCAATTCCAATAATTTATAATTTCTTTATTTCAGTTAGTAAGTACAAGTAATCTCCCCTGTGTTGTGCTTGGTGTCATAGTTCGTTGGCTTCTTATGATCTGATTAATAAAAAATCGGCTCCCTCGGTTAACCCCATTTCTTTTCGTTCGCTGCAGTGCTTGTGTAAGCTATAGCATAACCATCTTACTTCTTTAATGCTGCATGGAGCAGCCAGCGCTGAAAGCAAGGGCCCAGGCACACTTGGCGTCCTTTACGTGCTCTTTCTCTCTCCCTTCCTTCCTTCCTCTATCTCATACATATATATCCTTAGTTCTGCCATTGAATATGCACTCCTAAACTAAATTATTGGGTTTTATGTGCCAAAACCACAATCTCAATGTGAGTCACGGCGTAGTGGGTGACTCCGGAACAATTTAGACAACCTGGGGTTCTTTAACGTGCACCTAAATCTAAGGCACGAGCGTTTTCGCCTCCACTGAAATGCGGCCGCCGCGGCTGGGATTCGATCTCGCGACCTCATGCTTAGCTGCCCAACACCATAGCCACTTAGCAACCATGGTGGTTCAATATGCGCTCCTTCCATCGCTTGCATACTAATGTAATCACAAAGCTCGGCCGCCTCCGACCTTTTCTCGCCAATTTCGCCGGCGGGGCGTGCACGCATGCGCGTAAAAGGAAATAGAGATTATAGAAGCTTTTCACATCCGCAAACTTGGTCCGGACAAGTGTGTCAGCGCGCCATCTGTGTTCATGACAAGCAAACTACTCCGGTGTCTGGATAGTTTGTCGCGTATAGTGAGATCGTTAGAAGAGCTTGTCTTCAAGGGACTTGCAGTGCTGTCACGCATACTCCGTTCAGTCTTTGCGGACGCCGTTTCTCGGGAACAAAGTCAGTTGTTAGTACAGTGCCTTTCCTGTTCCTTTCTATTTGCCTTGCCATACACCTTTCTTTTTTGTTTTTTTTTCTAGTTATCCTTTCCGTTTGCTGGCATACCCTTACAAGGTATGTAGCTACGTAAACGCACGCAAATAGGGCGACTGGAGCGGCAGCTATGTCAGCGTCTTATTTGGCCGTTGTTCAACACAAACACTCTGGCGCTTTCCTATACGACATATACCACCAACTAAACCCTGCTTGAAGGCCTTCTATTTAGTTCGGAACGCCAAAACAGGGTCTCTTTCATATCTGCACGTCTGAGCGCGTCAGAGCAGCCCTTTCAGCTTCACATAAAAGGAATGGTCTGTTCGAAAAGGAGCGCCACGAGAAAACCATGAGCCTGCCCTCAGGCCAAAGCAACAAACACCGTTCAAAATATCTGAGAAACCTGCGGGATTAGACTCGTGCAGGCGATCCATCATATAGGCGCACAAGAAAGCGGTCGACGCATCGCGTCAGGAACCACTAACTAAGCAAGTTGCTCTTTGCGCTTATACGTTATGCGTCAATTTAGGCAAAATGAAGCAAAAAAAGGACGCGGGGCTCATGGAGTGGAGGGGATCAGTATGAGTGGGCATTCGTGTTGCAAACGAAACTCGGCGGTGGCAGGCTGCGTGGGCCCGGAAATACGTACAAAGGCCGAAGCTCTGGCTGAGGGCGATGCATGCGCGTCACGCTTGCCCGAGGCCACCGAAGGCTTGTTTGCTGACCATTGCGGTGGTGCATGGGCACACAGCTGGCGGCGGTGCGCCCTGCTTTTGACAGCGCAAGTAGGCCGCGCAGTTGACGGCCGCCGCCACGCTGGCGTTGTTGGAGCTCTCGGAAAGTGCAAGCCGGCTTGCGAAAGCCGCAACTGGGGATTGTGCATTGTCTGGGCACAAATTTGGCTGCGGGACACGCGCGCCGGACGCACACAACCTGGGATGGCGCGCGCGCGCTCGCCCGCGGCTCTTGGCGCGGGGTATAAATAGGAAACGAAGCAGCTTCCGAGAAAAAAGAAAGAAAACAAAGAACGCAAGAAATCTGTACGGCCCAGCTGGCTCTCCTCGTCTATATACTGTGCGGACGACAATTCCTTCGGTGGTCCGGCCTGGGTTTTGTTAGGGTCTACAAGTATACTTAGACTGGCGGGGAAGGCGAGGACCCATTTGTCATACAATGAAAACGAAAGAAAAACCGTATGTAGTGGACGCAGTAGAAACTGGTTACACGCGTGCACACACTTTTCTCATGCTGAAGTGGCTGCGCAGCTACAGTGGCTGTGCGCACTGGTTGCAGACTGTGCTTCAGCCTGCAGTAGAATGATTACCATGATGATTTCTGGCCACATCCACGCAGCCTGTCTCTACTTTAGCTTTTAATGTCACGTATGCCCGTGACGTCCCGGCCCCAATCCCAGCCTTGGAGCACCCAACGTGATTTAAATAATTTGGTGTTTCGCGTGCGAAACGCACCGTATGATTATGAGGCACGATGTAGTGGCGGACTCCGGCTCAATTCCCCCCCCCCCCCTGGGGTTCTTTAACGTGGATTCAATGCACGGTACGGGAACGTTCTTGCATTTTGCCCACAATCCGAAATGCGGACGCTGAGGCCGGCACTTGATCCCGCGTGGGTAGCAGCGCAATGCCAAAGCCATTACGTCACCACGGCCGGTTACCCAAGGTAATGACGCCTACACGTTGCCTTACTACAGTTAATCTAACTCCCGCACGACCACCGAACGTGACGAAGGGCTTGGGTTTAGCAGAACACGAGAAACACAACGTTTGAAGCACAGCCTACAGTGTGCATGCATTATGCATATACTGGATAATTCACGAGCTAAACGACCGTTTACGTGAGGGACAACGTCTTGCCGTTTCCTTTGCGATAGCAATCATAACTCCAGAACCATTTCTGCCGTCACGGTGACGTGCAGTATAAAGTGGTGGGTGGTAGAAACATTTTATTCAAGAAGTTAATAAGAGAGTTGCTTGCTGTGCGCCTGAGTGGCAGCCCCTATTCCGGGACGCCATTGGAGATGGCCGCTGCCGAGGCGCGCGCCACCAAGGAACGTTGAGCTTCCAAGGTAGAGCAGCCGAGCAGGTACTCCTCCCAAGCCTCTCTAGTAGGGATGGGGAAAGGGGATGAGAAGGAAAGTGGAGTGGTGGGGCACGAAGCCACAACGTGAAAGGTATCGGCGAGGACCTGACAAGCAGGGCACGTGCCTGAGATTCCCGGCATGAAGTGCCGGGCGACCGCCGGACTAAGGAAAGTATTGGTCTGAAGGCGGCGTAGTAGTCGTTCGTCCGCTTTCGCCAACCCGCGTGCAGGGTTATCGTAGAGTCGGCGCGAAGTGCGATAATAATCCAGAATATCGCTGTAGCGTGTGAGGCTCGAGTTGCCAGGATCCGACACAGGACACGAAGGGGCAGCGGCCCGGAGGAAAGAAGCGCGGGCAGCGGCATTCGCCGCCTCGTTGCCGGGAAGACCTGTGTGACCTGGGGTCCAGACTATTCTGATGGAGTGAGGATTGAAGCGCCAGGAGGCGGCCCGAAGGAGACTAGCCGCCAGCGGAGCGATGGAACCATGGATGTATCGAGAATAGGCTGAGCGCGAATCTGTCAAGATAGAGCGAGTGGTGGGGTGGGAGGCTGCCAAAGCGATGGCAACCTCCTCTGCATGAGTTACAGTGTCGGCTCTGAACGAGAGGCCATCGACGTGGTGACCCTCGGAGATCACAGCGGTCGTGAAGTGACCTGAGGGTGAAGGGCCCGAGAAGTCTACGTAGAATACGCCGGGGCGTTCGGAGTGGCGCGCCTGGAGGGCAGCGGCACGCGCTTGCCTGCGACCGGGGTGTTATTCGGTGTTCATGTTGCGGGGGAGTGGCTTCATACATAGCTTCTGGCGCCAGAGTTCCGGTATCGGGGAGGAAGGGAACGGCTTAGAGATAGAGCTGTGGCCAAGTCTGTGTAGCAGGCGGCGCCCGCAAGGCGTCTGCCACAGACGAGTGAGTTGATTGACGCGATGGGCTTCCCGCAGCTCCGCGAAGGAGTTGTGCACCCCAGGGCCGCAAAGCGGCGATTGGAAGTAGCGATGGGCAGGTCCAGCGCACGCATGTACACGGAGCGGAGAAGAATATCCAGCTGGCGTTCGCGGTGACGACGCAGGCGAAGGTATGGTGAGGCGTAGAGGACCCGACTGGTCACGAACGCTTGGGCCAAATGGAGGGACTGGGTCCCTCGGAGGCCGCCACGCTTGGTAGAGACCCGCCGAATCATACGACTCACTGGTTTGCTGGTGCGTCGGAGAGCAGCTATGGTACCCTTAGGGTCTAGGGAGAAAGAGAGGTGAACCCCGAGAATCCGAAGGTCCTGAACCGACGGGACGGGGAGAGACGGGAGATAAACCTGGGGTGGCGGTAGGCGGGAGACTGATAGAAGTGCTGATTTGGATGGAGAATACTCTAGGCCGCAAGAAGCGGTGTAAATGTCCACTAGAAGGGCCACCTGTTGTAGGCGTTCCTCGATTTGAGCCGGAGAGTCGGTGCTGGTCCAAATTTTAATATCGCCAGCATACAGCGCATGGTGTATCCCCTCGACCTTCTGCACGAGGGAGGGGAGGTTCAGCATGGCTAAGTTGAAGAGTAGAGGTGCAAGACCGCTCCTTGAGGTGTACCCCGTGTGCCCAGTGGGTAAGGGCCGTGCTCAGTGGAATCGAGGCGGATGAAGACGGCGCGATTAGAAAGAAAAGCGTGGATGTAGTCGCAAGTCTTCTGTCCGCAGTCTGTGATGGAAACATTAGCGAGAATGGTACTGTGTTTGACATTGTCGAACGCGCCCCGAAGATCGAGAGCGAGAACAGCTTTGTCATTTTGGCGCATAGTAGTCGGCTCTGTGACATCGTGGTGGAGCTGTAGCAAGACCTCCTGTGCCGACAGATGCGGGTGAAAGCCAAACAACGTGTCGGCAAAGGTCCCCCTAGCCTCCAGGTAGGCGGAAAGACGGTCGCGGACCATAGTTTCCATGAGTTTGCCGGCGCAAGAGGTGAGAGAGATGGGTCTCAGGGCCTCCATGCTAACCCGCTTGCCCGGCTTGGGGATGAATGTGACCAGCGATGTGGTCCATTCTGATGGGAGTGGCGAGCCGTCCAATATCGAGTTAATAAGGTGGAGCAGTGACAAAAGAGCCTGGTCGGGGAGATAGGCTAGGAGCGACACTGTGATGCCATCCCGGCTGGGAGCCGTGCCCCGCCGCATTTTCGCCAGCGCAGCCCGCAAGTTGGGAAGCGTGTATGGAGCGTCCAGGTAGGAGTTGGGGGAACCGAATATGTGTATTCCGGGCCCACGGGATCGACCGTGCGACAAATGTATCGGTCGCAGAGATCCTTCGTGAGTTGATCCGTCGTGCACTGATAGCCATGCAAGGCGCGGAGTTGACGCTGTGTTTCTCCACGGGTGGTGGAGGGATCCAGAAGGCTCCAGAAGAGTCGCCACGTGCTCTTGGAGCTCATCTGGCCTGCTGCCTTCGTGCAGGTGTCGGTCCAATTTGAATCGGCAAAGCTGCACAGAATAATAATAATAATATTTGGGGTTTTACGTGCCAAAACCACTTACTGATTATGAGGCACGCCGTAGTGGAGGACTCCGGAAATTTTGACCACCTGGGGTTCTTTAACGTGCACCTAAATCTAAGCACACGGGTGTTTTCGCATTTCGCCCCCATCGAAATGCGGCCGCCGTGGTCGGGATTCGATCCCGCGACCTCGTGCTCAGCAGCCCAACACCATAGCCACTGAGCAACCACGGCGGGTAAGCTGCACAGAATATGCAGCCGCTTGTGGGGCGAGCGCCTCGATACGGGAGCGGAGTTTGCGGTTCAGCTTCTTTCGCCGCCACCGGCGTATGAGGCCGTGGCGAGCATCCCAGAGATGGAGGAGGTGTGGGTCGATAGCAGGAGTCACGTTAGAGGTGGCAAGGGTCTGTGTGTGCGCTCGTTGCGTATGAAGGGCATAGGATGCTCACGCCGCGTATTCGTCTGAATCAGGGATCGGGGTGAAGGGTTGAGATCTGAACTTGGTCCAGTCGGTAAGACGGGCCTGGCCCCAGTGTTGGCGCATTTTCTGTCGCGGTGTGAAGGCAATGCGGAGCAGAAAATGATCGCTACCGAGGGTTTCATCGAGATTCCCCCACGTAGCATCGCGGATGTTACGGGTGAGGGAGAGGTCCGGGCAAGTGTCACGTGACACCGAATTACCGCAACGTGTGGGATGTACCGGATCGGTGAGCAGCGTGAGACTAAACGAGGAGATGAGCTCCTTAAGCTGTCGGCCTCGGGTCTTTTCGTAGTGGTAGCCCCAGTGAGGGCTGGGGGCATTAAAGTCGCCGACTATCACCAGGGGTTCCCGAGCTGCCGTACACAAGGCCTGATGAAAGAGTTGTGTGAAAGAGACCCCGATAGGTGAGGGGAGCAATACACGTTCAGAATATGAATCGAGGGTTGGCCCCTCCGCTGAGGGAGCACTGAGACCAGGCAGTAGTCATACGGGAAGTCCAGATCGAGATCGATATGAACCGCCGCGTACAGCTCTCTCTCGGATATGGCTGCAAGCTTTAAGGTTAGGTTAGTGAGGCAATTTTGCCAACCGCGTAACCGAATACAGGCACAAAAAAAGGGGAGTTCCGATTTCAGTGCATGCACGTAAACGCATTCATATACAGAGAATCGCATATATATCACGAATATCTGGTGTGCCTATTGGTAATAAACGAAGCTAGCATTTCACTGTACTAATTGTTCTACGTTATGCTCACTGCTGTTATTGACTGATGGCGACCCCCCAGTCTTGTGGAAATGTACGTACTCCTAAAGCTTTCTTGTGAAGGTGGCCTTGTTCTAAATAAAGTGACCCTGTATCTTTAGCTTGCCGAGGAAAAGGAGCCGTAAGGTCGCTGCAGAGGAGTCATAAGGCTTACCGCTCGCCCGCACTCCTTTCAACCGATCCTCCGACGAAGTTGAGCGCGGTCAAGAAGTCTTTAGCTGAAAACACGTGTCATGTCGGTAACTAGTGAAAAGAACGTTGCTCCGCGCTGCGCTTTCACCAGCAATGCTTAGGGGGAAGGGAATAAAACAAAGCAACCGCAACATCGACCATGAAGACTAATAAATGACAATATGCCGGTCACTTATGACTTCGAAAACAAAAAAAAGAACACCTCATTTCGTTCACGGTACCTCTTCACACAGCAAACAAATTCCTCATATCAAGAGCATCGTTATTTCTTTGTGCGGCGCTTGGGAGGGACGCACATTGCTGCGCATTGACAATAATTGAATTGGCGTCATTAGTCACTCCTACAGCAGAATGCTGTTTCTCTGGAGCTTTTGGATTTAAGGATTCTTGCGGTCGCTTTTAGGGGAAGGCGTGGAGGAAGGGGAGTGTAATTCCCTCTAATAAAGCGGGAACGAACCGACGTTGACACAAAAAGTACGCAATTTCGACCACGTGATACGTTAGGAGATTTCCGAAGAAGTTGTCGGCTAGTTTTTTTTTTTTTTTCTTCCACCAACAAATGGGCGACGAGCAACGTACGGCGCACGTGTGTGTTCCATAGATAAGCACGCTTTCCTGCAGTGCTATATTTTATGTTGAAGCGCGAAAAAAGCTGTACGTTTACACAGGAGAATACGACGACCATAAGATATGTGCGAGGTTATGGAAGCGGTTGGGGTTTACGAAAGGCCTTCTTTAGCCGAGTATACTTGCTACAAGACCTCGTACTGTGCCCCAACAAGGCATTCGTTCTTCTACGAGTCTCTCCAATGAACGAGCTTTAGCTCAGTGTGTACTGATCCTACCTTACTGCACCAATAGCTGGAATGGAGTTGAGAACGGCCGCGCTTATGGTGAAACATTGTGCGCTTATCTGCACCATAATTTGTCTTGAAAGTTCCTGTGCATTTTGCGAGTGTTGCAAACAGCGCCGTTATAGAACGCTTTCCACAAACGCCACTTTCAATTCACTGTATTCGTATCACATCTGTAAGAGTCCCGAGCACATTCGTGGAGTACAGCAGCAAAATAAAAGATAAAGTCGTTACCAGTATACTGCTGTTCTTAGTTAAGACTCGCCGATCGCAGAGCTTTAGCTCGACCTGTATTAACCTTAGCTTATTACACCAATAGCTGGCGCGCAGAATGAAATATTGCGCGCGTGCTTGCGCCGAAATATGTCGGAAGAGTTCTTTTGTGAGGCGAGTCTTGTGGATAGCGTTGTTATAGAACGCTTTCTACAAACGCCACGTTCCATTAATTTTTAAAGCTACGCCAGTTTCGAGATATTAATTTTCGTACAGTGTGCGACGAAATGCATTTGCGTTCGAGTTACTTTAGTACTTCACTGCGTAAAACAGCGTTTACTTAAAAAGGTAAGCAGAACAATTGTGCATGTTTACCGCAAGTTTGACGGCGCATATCTTGAAATCGGCGCCATCCTCAGAATTCGTTCTAAGTCGGCTTGCCTTGCATACTCACTAGCTGCGATTCGCAGATTGATATGTGTGTCATAAAGTAATTATTCAGAAAAGCGATTAGCGTATCTATATTATTCATTCAACTAAGGATTCTGATTTTTCATCGAACTAATGGCCGCCTCATCGAGTAATCTAGATCAAAGCATAGGATTGTGCTGTCTTCCACAGGCTAATATAAAAGATTTTGCTGCAGCTTAAAGAAAACCCTATGTTAGATGGCTTGGTCATTTGTTTTTATAAGCCGCGTGTGAATCACTCTCTGTAAGACCAGGAAAGCCTCACAGCAGGAGTAAAAAATGCAAAGAAAACGATGCTTTGTCCTACTACAAAAATTTTGAGGCTGCACGTGATACTTGGCGTCATTGCAATGACTGCAGAATCCTGAATAAGGACATAGTCTCGAAAACTCTTCTAACCTTATATATTTGCGTAAACGTACACGTAAAGCGCAATATTAAACCATTGCTGTGTACAGTGTCCATCTACGGAGTTCAATGTATACTCATTACACATGGCACCACGGTGCCATTGCAGTGGAACAGACATGTTTTGAGCGGCGTCACTGCAGACGACGCCCACTTCTGAATTTATCATAGAGGAAACTGAGAAGTAATGTCCGCAAAGTGGTAATGTGCTAATCGTCATGAAAATTCCCAATCGTGTTCTGCATCGACGAACCAAGGCACAGCGCATAAGCTGGAGCCGCCGCAAAGCGCTTTAGTAGAAATTAAATCTGCGCAAAGTAGTCGTCGTGTGTGCTAATTAGCAATCACGTACGATGACAGTGGAGAAGTGTCATCCATCGGAGGGTGTATAGCACGAAGCCGCCACAGATCACAGATTCGCGTATGACTTTCAGCTGGCTGAAAATTCACCACTTTCACGAAACTTCCTCCGCCTAGCGGAATTCTGCAGAAGTGATCCGGCAATGAGGGAACAGTGTGTACCGATGCTCCCTGTCGCTTGAATTGGAGCCCCAGGTATACGTGACTCTTTCTGCTAAACCACTCAGTGATAGCCGCTCAAATTTGGCGCAGAGCTACTGTTTTGCATGAAGTTTAGCTCAATACCGCGTTTTTGGGCATTAGCTGCCTGTTTCGTCCGCAATAAAATTCTAAGTGGACGTCGTCTGAGACGGTGCCACTTAAACGTTTTGATTCCGCTGCGACGAAACGGTGGCGTTGTCTGTGAAGACTACAGCGAGAACGTGATGCTCAATGCACACTCACGACACATGACACCACGGTGCCATTGCAGTGGAACAGACATGTTTTGAGCGGCGTCACTGCAGACGACGCCCACTTCTGAATTTGTCATAGAGGAAACAGAAGTACTGTCCGCAAACGTGCTAATGTGCTAATCGTCATGCAAAATGATACCTATGGGCAATATTTGAGCTGAGATAAGAAATCGTTTTAGCAAGGCTCATGTATACCTGGCCCTCATTCTTATGCAAAACTCTATAGGGCAATTCCCGCGGTTTCTTTTTTTTTCCCGTTGAACTTGAAACACACATGCACTGTCCAAGAACGACATTGTTATAAGTATTTAAGGTGACGGGAGGTGTCAAAAGAGCAAGTCTTCCCAATGAGAGTTCCCTTATGGCCGCCATAATGTATTCTAAACTGCTCCGAATCCTCGAGAGCACCTGAACAAGAACATTGCTGCAGCGGAAATACATTTGGTTTTGTGTTCATGCGCAAGAGTCAAGAGAAAGGGCGGTCCAGAAAGAATACGTTTCCATCCTCCAAGCGGTAATGTCTGATAGGTTCCAGAACACGGTTTTACAAATCCAAAATCAGCAGCAAAACTACCATACATCACTGCTTGAGCGACGTGAATCTCACCGCACCGAAGAATGCTGTTTCACGGTACCGTAACCGAGATAGAGATAGAAGTGGCAAGAAAAAGGCAGGTAGAATAAGCTGGTTGATGTCGGTAGGGCACCCTGCACTGGCAACGAGAAAAATCAGAACCAGAAAAAAATTGTGAGGAGAGAGCAAAAGGTGAGTGCGTATGTTAGACGCTTCTTGTCATTGTTGAGAACTTTAGATGATTTTGCTGGTCTTCCACTTGGTTTACAATACTCCCTGTGTGATTGCTATGCACGACGTCTTACTAAAGACGGCTCCTAGACTCAGAAAGGCCATATTACCAAGATTTAATAATAGTGTTCCCATGAACGCTCGCTGACAGCGTTCTGCGAAGGCATCAGCAGAAGAACCTGGTGATATGGCACGCTCGTTCAATCTGTTCAGAAAGCATATGCTCGCTTAGGACGTATTCTTTTTAATAAGCATAAAATGCGTTTTTTAATGCTATGGTTTGATAATAAACTACGGAAACGCAAACGGGAAGTACCGAGATGCGAAAGCAAGCATTCCTAACCCCGGTCTCCCAGTCATTCATTAAGACCAATAAAGATAAAATGAAGACTCCTGACCTGTAAATAGTACCTAATGATTTCCTATTCCCCAGGCAATGTAACCAACTCGCTTGCTAACTTTCTTTCTTCTTTTTTTACATAGAGCAGAAAGGGCAAAACATCAGTGCAAATATGATGCCAAACAAGAAGTCAGAAGTCACCGAAAGCCGAGCAGACAAAGAAAGCGAAACAAGACGAAACAAGTCAGAGCGCTTCTTTGTTTCGCGATGTTTATAAATTAATCCCAGTGTATATCTGTGTTCTTGCTGCGGGTGCTTGTTAAGAGCTGGTGCGTTCGTCTATGATAAATAGAGCCATCCGTGCATTCTGCGGAACCCAAAGGGACTTAGTGAAAGTGATCTTTAAGAGAGAACCACAGAGCGTTCCGCGGCGCCAAGACCGAGCTGATATCCGTGATAAACTGTAGCATATGTCCGCGTCAGGGTCGAGCAACACATATTTCACACGAAAGCAATAAGCCTGACTTTATAGCTGAAGGACGTTCAAGTAACTCCCTGAAGCTTTGAGCTTGCAGTTACCCTCATCAGTTTGCTGTTATTTCCAGGTGTTACCGCGCTATATAGGATCATAACTTGCAAGCAGTACAGCTGGCCTATCTAGCATTTCCGTATGGATGTACGTCCTAACATGTGCTGGCAGGCGACCTAATTGGAAAGCCTATCTCAAGGTGCCAGAAGGCCATCCCTAGTGAAACATTACAGTTCCACATTTTTATGACATCATAAAAGCCATAGAGGCATTTTCTGGGCGAAAAAAGACACGCCGTCGCTGTGGTCACTTTTCAAAGGCCTTTAGCTTGAAATGTAATGTTAACGGAATAGACAACAATGCCACTCGGTTCGGCGGCGTGGTCTTTGTAACAGTGCGTTAAGGGCATCGCCGTAGAAGCAGCCTTAAAGGAGTACTGACGCATATTTTCGAAGTTGAGCAGTCTCTACCACGTGACTGTGTCACGTGCAAGGATGACACTTAGCAAGTGTAAAAGCTTGGGAACAGCCATAGGATATTTTGATTCGATGCTAAAGTTAGTCTCTGAAGTTGGCGTCATTGACGTTATCGTGTCGTCATGGTGCATAGAAAAGTCTGCTGACGTTCAGCAATAGGGCTAAGTACGGTGACGTTAATCGTGAAAGCAACGAGCACGAGTGCTGCTCGCTTTTCTTTCCTGGCTACGCACATGTGTTACAACGGCGTTAATCGCAAGAACAGAGGGAGGCATTGTATCATGACACCATCACACACTGACGACCTGGATACCGAAACCAAAACCAGTTCCTAGAAGGAAGTAGTGAAGTAAATTACTTGGGCGCTCTGAATGGATGCCAGAATTTTTTTTCTAATGTTTAGACATAAAAAAGGTTCATTTACCGCAAAAAAATGACAATTCCGAAATATCACCTTAGTACTGCTTTAAAGAAGCTGAAGCTTTGTCGTTCATTCTATTTGTATAATGCACGTTCATTACCTCAGGAAGAACAAGTGGTTTCCTTTATATGATATGGCCAGTTTGCTCAGCAAAGGAGCTTGCATTTTGACTCACTATGTTGCATTTAGTAAGCCCGAGTTGTTCACACAAAGTGATACAGTAAGCCTATGAGACTTCTAGCCGCTGCCATTTTGCAATACGTGATGTCAAGCTACTATGCCGTGCAGCAACGTCTCCTAGATAGCAGAACAGATGGTGCACTTTTTTTGCGTCCTTGCGCCACGGAAAGTGAGATAGGCTTAAAGGGGAGATGCCTCACCCTGCACCTCTAATGTACCGTAGGTGGCAAAGGAAAGCCGAATTAAATATAGATGGAAATGCAGAGTGCCATATAAATATCTTTGAAAAAAGCAAGAGAATGGATGGAGGCTTAGAAGTAGAAAGGAAAGCAAAACATAATGACAGAGTAGTTGCAAGGGTAAGGTATTTGAGAGAAATATAAGTAGAGAAGAAAGGAGACATAAAGCTTGTATCACCATCAGCGACTATGGCCAAAGGAACTGACTGGCAGTGGGCTTTTATCGATACCTTTAGTTTGATATTTTAAGAAAATACAGAGATTAAATTTTGAAATTACCCATTACTAATAATGTCAATTTCTTCTTTGCTTGTTTTGTCTTCTCTTGCCTTGATTTGATATAACTGGGCTTGGTATGTGTGTTAGCTTCTCTTCAATTGAATTATCTTGGCCAAGTTGTCTTCTGTTTAGTAATTCCTTGTCTTTGTCCTTTTCCTTCTAAATCTGTAGAAAGGAATTGAAGTTGAAAATAGTAGTCGACTTATACAAGAGACTATAGTATATTAAAGGTAAGTGAATAAGTAACTCTGACTTCAGTTACAGTTAGACGGAAGGGGATACTGGAATAACTTTCCTGGTTGTTTTCTTATTGGTTCCCTTCTTCTCGTTCTTCTTTGAACTAGTTATCCGTACGTTTTGTTGTTTATGAAGAAGTGTTTGCCGCGGTTTAGTTGTAGGGAATACATCAACAATGGGCAGTCTCCCGTCGACCGCATGCACACTTATGAAAGAGTTGTCTTCTTGTGATGTCGTATTTCAAGTGTGGGATGTGTTCATTACACATTTTCAGTAAGTAGTCTTTTATACCGCTAAAATATTTTCATTAACATTTTTGACCAACTGATGCAATAATTCTATTGTTTGGCCTTTATTATCTCTGGTTTTCCTTTGATAATGATTTGATAAAAAAGATCTTCTAATCCAGTTCTTCCTGTTCATACCATTGAACAATCACCACTGTAATGATCAAAACTATAACATACTTTTTGACATTCACAATTCGACGTTGCTTTGATAGTAAAACGTTCAAAATACAACAGGGACCTTTCATGTCCTGTAATTGCACGTAAAGTGTAGAATACGGCGATAAAATCTGGCGGAATAGATTTGCAATTCTTAGCCTATTGGAATGCATAACTGTTGTTCCGCTCTTCTTGCCATAACTTGTTCCATTTGTCTTTTAGTCAGTTGTTGACTTGTTTTTTTATAAACATTTCAGTGGCTGGTAGGTGCATTGGTGCCCCTTTGTCATTTGCCTTTTTTGCTAATAAGTCTGCCATTTCGTTTATTATTATTATGGGCCTTCACATAAGAAATGTTATGAAGATTTCTGAAGTATCGGTTAATCGCTCCTTAAGTGTGACAGCGAATGGGTTGCTAATTATAGAGCTTCTCAAGGCTTCTAAACAAGAAAGTCTAACGGTAGGAACTTGAAATGTGGATGCTGTGTTATTTGTTTGGGTGTATTCAATTGCTTTAAGTATAGCCGTAGCCTCTCCTTTGAAGTTAGATTAATACGGTGGTAGTTTAAATTGTTTCGCAGTTATTATTTGACCTGTTCAATCAAATACTGTAAATGCTGCTCCTACGTGTTCTTTTATTTTGGAGCCGTCTGCGAAAATCTTCATGTCTCCATTATCTTCTTTATAAACCATCAGACAGAAATTCCATTGAAAACCATGCCTTGTAAATGGCTGTGCTAGGTGTCTTGCGATTCCCCCACTGAAATTATAGGCGAAAGCAACAAGTTTTTTAAGTTCTACAAGTTAGTATAAGGAAATCGAAGTTGGCCCCGAGGTAAAACTACTCCTCATAAACACTGTTGCAAGAATTATATATATATATATATATATATATATATATATATATATATATATATATATATATATATATATATATATATATATATATATATATATATATATATATATATATATATATATATAATAAGTGTAGGAAAGCGAGAAGACTTGTGGAAACGACATGCGGCTCCGAACAAAGTACTAGCGAAAAAAAATGAAAAATGATAAATAAACACCTAAGATACACGTTTTCCCTCTTTTTGTAGACGAAGGGGGAAAAACGTCTTTGCTTTGTCGCGGAAGGGGGAAAACTAAAACATGTGGGTGGCTTTGATGAGCCGCCCCTACGGCTTTTCCCAGTCTTGAGGGACCGTCATCCTGCTAGAAGAAACACTCTGCCACAGTTCTGCCGTGGGGAGCATGCGACACAATAGGGCTCCAGACTAGAGAGAGAGAGAGAGAACATGCAGACATGTGAGCACGAAGCGAGACCGTTGTACACGCGTCCTGGTTTGGTTACGAGGATCACGAGGAATTTTCTTTCGGCTGTGAACACATTATTCTAATGAGAAGGCAACCACGTGAGTTTCCTGGTACTTTCGTTGATACCCGAGGGGCGGACGTTACTCCGACGAGAAATCGAAACACATACTCCACTAACTATAAAGTTTAGTAATTACCTTTGTAATTCATTGCTGCTCATCTTGCAATTCACTAATTGTAGCCGGTGAGCTTGTAATGCGTATCCACTAAGAATGAATTTCAAGAATGAGACCAGTTTTGAGATGTGCTCCATCAAACTCGCAGTAAGAAAATGCACTGTTGTTCCACTTACTTTTCTAACAAAACGCTGGTCTTTATGCATTGAAGCACGAAAGTAACTGGAACGCCGATGTACTTCATCTCACACTTTGAGAAACAATATGTCGAAACTAGTGTCATCCTGAAGATTCTTTTCAAATGGATACATCTCGCAAAGTCACCGGATACAATTCGTGAATTGCAAATGTGCCGTAAAGTAATTAATTAAGAAGTTAATTAGTCAATGTTAGTTAAGTAGTCCGATGTAGTCGAACAAGCCAGTAGCAGTCGGCTAAACCAACATAAGGACAGCAATTATGCTATCTGCCACAGGCGACCTTTAAAAATTCCGGAAAGCCTGAAAATGATCTCCACGTGTACCTATATACCTCTAGAAACCCACCGATGCAATTGAAAGCGGTTATTATTCGCGAAGTGCCTGACAACTTGAATGTGTGCTTGTTACCAGAAGATGTGAATTTATTAAATCTTAAGCAGGAGGATCCTGTGGGTGGCTGTAGATAGGCAAACTTTGTGTAGCTTACGCTAAATGGTCGCCTTCCGTCCTCCTAAAAAAGTCTTCACTTGATTGCGAGCGTCGACTACAGCAACATGACCCGTCGGTATTTCAGATATCCTGTCTTGCTGGTGATTACCATAAAGGTATGCCAAAGATGTGGCCATAGTATATGCTCAACACAATAGAGCGGTAGAGCACTATACTCCGTTCCATACATAGCAGTCAACGCTGTGGAAGCTACGCAAGAAGTTCGGTCAAGACAAGTTATCACTCCGCGCATTCCGTCCATGATTCGCTGTACCCCAACAGCGTTCGCTTGCAAGGGTATGCACGTGAGGCTCCTCGCGGCGGGTTGCAAGTAAAAAAAAAACGCGAGAACAACATAAAAATAAAAATATTGTAAAACAACGCATTAGCAGCCGTATACCACCAGTGTGTGTTTGTTTTTAAAGACTAAAACTTGTCTCAATTAATACTGCGCCTATATAAAAAAAAGGACAGCTGCGCACAATAACGGTGCAAGTGCGAACGACGCCACTGCAAGAAGTCTCTCTAGCCTCCAAAGCGTTGACTGCCATGTGTGAAACGGCGTATTGGCGTATGTGTGTGAAGGGGGTATGTGTGGGGAACGGGTGCGAGAGGAACGGGGATCAATTCCCCACACCTCCACCAAAATGCTGCGCGAACGAAGGACTAAGAACTGGAGACTATTTACAAAGTATAGTTACAAAGCGTAACTGCAGCGCTGGCCAGTTGAGCCGACAGATCGAGAGCCACAGAGCGTTCGTCGTCTTCGTCGGGGCGGCCGCGTGCATTGTCCTCAAGAAACACGCAATATGCATGTATCACTATTGATGGGCGTTGTAAGAAAGGCTTGGCAAACCTCCAGTGTTTGACAAACATTTATCTTTCAGGAAACGTGTCCGCGAGAAGCGCAAGAGAGAGAGAGAGAGAGAGAGAGAGAGAGACAACTTCATGTAGTCGCCTGCAGAATGACACCATGGCTAAATGGCGCCGTGACGCGGGCCCAGACGTCTTCTCAGCGGGCGGTCTCTACTCAACTCCAGCGCGTGTTACTCCCGCGGTCGGTCGCCCTGAGGGGCAGCGTTCCGTCGGTTTCGCTCGGCCTCTGTCTTTCAAGAGCCGCCGAGACCTGCTGGACGGCCCAGAAGCGCAAGAAAAATGGTCAGTTTTACCCGAAGGCGAAGCCTTGAAAGCCATAGCATGGTGTTTAGCGTTGCACTGAACGCGTCTCGGGAGCAGGCTGGCGTGACGAGCGTGCCAATAGCGCTTCAGGCGTCGTCCCTAGATGGCGCACGAGGTGGGATTAATAACGGAAAACGCACAGACGCTGCTCGGCGTCGTCGGCGCTCGGCGCGTTCCACTTTGACCTTGGCTGCGCTCGAAGGTCAGATTTATGGAACCAGGCGTTGTCTGGGTTTGTACCTGGACTAGTAGAGCTATCGCTATAAAAAAAAACTGAAAAATTGTTTAAATGAAGAATGATACCATAACCGTCATTATGAGCAGACGGGAGAGCTTGAATCTGCGTACCGTTGCAGTTAGTTGTATTGCCTTAATAAGTAAACTTGGAGGACGCCTAACCTTCGCCTTTAGGAGCAGAACGCGATAGCGATATCGGGCCCAGTTGACGCCGACTCCGGCTATTGTGCTGGGCCCGATATAAAACAATGGCGGGCCGATCCCGGCGGCAGTGCAGGGCAGAGCAATTTCCCACACCCCCGTGAGCAAGGAAAAAGGGGTTCGTGTTTGAGTTTCCGCTTAACATAATTATGTTAGCTCGTATATTTAAAATATTTTCCTCCTATATTCAAATTACAATCCGACGCTATAATGTCTGTAGGTAGTGTGTAAGTCAGGCTTCACGAATTTTATAACGATTTTTACTTAGAGAAATTCAATTATTTCAGCAACGCTTGTGCGCCACGCGAAGGGCCTGCGTGATTGTGGTTCGGAATTCTGTCTGAGGTACAATGACGCCGATGGCGGACGGTGACACCGGATTTTCTGTGACGCGAGGCCGTTAGCTATAAAATTATGTAAAGTGTCTCTGTCACATCATCATTGTACATAACCACTGTGTACACTGTATATATTGAACATCACTTTATATATTTGAAAATCAGTTTATGTGCAATTGTGTGTTTCCGTGGGTCTATGTGGTTACATAGACCCAGTGCACAGTTTTGACCCCTTCCTATGAATCACTTTTTATTCAGACACAAATGCATTCATCTTTGGCGTAATTTATCGGCCAACTTCTGCGTCTCTTCAAGAGTTCTTCAACTTTTTAGAAATAGTATTGGGTGACCTCTCCTTATAAAGTAGACCTGTGGTAATAATAGGTGATTTTAATATTAACCTACTAGAACAGTCAAATTGTGTCAGCGAATTTGTTGATGTGATGTTGGCTGATGGCTTTTCCAATATAATCACAACGCCTACTCGTATCACAGGCTCCAGCAAAACACTTATTGATCTATGCCTAACAAACAGTGATATTCGTGGTACCACGGCAGGAGTACTCCTGAGTGACATCAGTGATCACCTGTCAACCTTCTGCTTTATGGAAAGGCCAATTAAACAAATATTCGAACATACTTACCCACCAAATAGTTACGCGTTATAAACCAAAGCAAAATTGAATATTTTCGTCAAATTGTCTTACCTGTCGAATGGAGCCAATTGCAGTGTGACGAAGATCCTAATATTTTATACGACAAATTCTTGCACAAAATACCAGAGTTGTATGAATGCGCGTTCCCAGTTGTAACAGTGGCAAAGTGCAGAAAAGTAAGGAAGCCTTGGATTACACGTGACCTGCTCAGGCGAATCAAGGCACGAAATAGGCTTTTCTTCAAGTTTATAAAATCTAAAGAATTGACAGTTCTGAAACAGTAGAAAAAAGTTAGAAATCAATTAGGTGCAGATAAAAAAAAATCTAGAATTCAATACTACGCTCATAAATTTTCAGATATCTCCTTTGACCCTCAAAAAACGTGGCGTACAAAGATCTTCTACAGAAATCAGAAAACAATATACCTACACAAATGACAATTGGAGGAACGGTTCTTAGTGGTAAAGCTCTTGCCAATGAGTTCAACAGACATGTTTTGGCATTTCGAGATTTTCCTGCAGGAACGGCCAGTAATATTGGAAAATACATGGAATATAATCTTCAGCACAGCCTTTTCTTATATCAAGCTACTCCTGCAGAGATTAATTATATTATATTAGGTTTCAAAAATAACTGCTCTTGCGGTTTTGATGGCATTAAGGTAGCACCAATTAAAGCAATCGCTGACCTAATAGTTAATCTACTTTGTCATATAACAAATCTAATCTTGACAACAGGTATTTTCCCCATAATATTAAGATGGCAACAGTTGCTGTTTTCTTTAAAGGCGGTGCTGCAAATATAATTAGTAATTATAGACCTATACCAGTTCTACCATTGTTTTCCAAGATAGTAGAAAAAGTGATTAATACACGGATTACTACCTATCTCAACAAACACCAGTCAATTTCTCCCAGCCAGCACGGATTGCAGAGGAAAATTCAACTGAATCTGCCTTGCTCAGTATTAAGGATAAACTTATTAACAACATAGAAAATCACTTGTACACATTAGGTGTTTTTTTCTAGACTTCAGCAAAGCGTTTGTTTCTATTAAACATAATATACTTCTTAGCAAACTACCGTATTATGGAATACGAGGCACTTCACTTAAATTATTGCAGAACTACCTTTCCGGTCGTTCTCAGTACGTTGTTATTATTAATGCCACGACTAATTCTGAGCTAATCAAATTTGGGGTTCCTCAGAGGTCAATCCTAGGACCTACTCTGCTTCTTTTATACATCAATGACATGGCATCTATCCCACAAACCCCTTCTATTATCCTTTACGCTGACGACAGACAGACAGACAGACAGACAATGAACTTTTATTCAGGTCCTGAGGGACTAGCCGGTGGAGACCCGTTGGGGCCCCCGGCTCGCCGCTGGCTGCTCCCATGTCGGAATGGGGAGGCCAAGCCTCTCCGCTCTTTCACGGGCCCTCTGGACGGCCATGGACTGGAGCTTAAGTTGCGTGCTAGATATGGCCTCGTCCCAGTCCCGTTCGCTGGTGAGGGACGTATCCCGTAACGCAGGACACTGCCAGAGCATATGAGGTAGAGTGCTAACCTCCCCACAATCCGGGCACTGTCGGTCAATTTCTGGAGAAATCCTGCTTAAGAAACTTCGCGAGGGATATGACCTCGTCTGAAGCATCCTAAGCGTGATCGATTGTGATCTGCATAGATTTGGATGCGGAGGCGGGAAGCGCCTGCGTTCCTCTTTATAATGGGAGACGATCTCGTGAAATGTTAATAACGGGTCGCTGTGGCCGAGCTCCTCCGGATCCAATGTAGCCCCATCGCCGTCGCGGCGCGTTAATTCTCGCGCACGGCGGTGAGCAATTTCATTGGGGTTCGGGTGGCCCGGCAGCACGTTGTCGCCCATGTGAGCTGGGAACCATAAAATATAATGCACGGGGTCACAATTAGTTCTGGACTTGTTTTTCAGAATCACCTCCACCTGTTTCGCAACCATTCCCGTAGCGAATGCCCTGACGGCCGCGCGTGAGTCAGTGTAGATATACGGCCTTTTTGAATCCTGCATCGCCAGCGCCACCGCCACCTGTTCTGCCACGTCGGCCGTCACAGCGCCTACCGAGGCCGCAGATAGGAGCTCGCCCTTTTCGCTTACCGCCGTGACCGTGAATTTACCGGAGCGCCCATATTGAGCTGCGTCCACGAACGCTTCCATGCCGACCGTTTTCTTCAATATCGCCCTGGCACGAGCTGCTCGCCTGCCCGCATTATGTTCCGCCTGTAAACTTATGGCTTACGAATCTATCTGACTGACTTGTTACAAATGAACTCTCAGTAAATGTTGACAAAACTAAGTACATTTTTTTTACCCCTGTTAACAGACCTGTTTATATTAACAATGATGTGGCATTCGAGTCGCGACCGCTAAAAAAGGCAACACAAATTAAATTTTTACGTGTTCAGTTTCATGAAAATCTTCGTTGGTCTTGCCATGTTCACTATATTAAGCGCAATATTGCACATTGTATTGGTACGCTTAATAAGTTTCGCTTATTGTTGCCTCGTTATATACGACATCAACTGTGTTTTACTACTGTTCACTCGCCACTGCATTACTGCCTGCTTGTCTGGGGCACCGCTACTAGGTCTAACATGGAAAGCCTCCACCGATTACAGAAAAAAAGTGTGCGCTTTATTGAAAATCTACCACAACGGGAATCAACATCTGTATATATTTCGCAGAACCGCATCCTGGACATTGAATCACTATATAAACTGCGATTATCAGTGCTTGCATATTCAGATTTCAAAATTGATCCACAACTCTTCTCTTTGACGTATACCAAACATGAATCCCATTACGAGCTTAGGGGAACCAACTTCATCAAGTGTAAATGTAGGACGAATTACGGGACAGAGCTGTTAGGTTGGCAAATTTCTAATCTGTTAAACCCTTATCCTGCTCCGATTGACATCATGGAAAACTGTTCCTCTTTGCCTGCTTTGCGAAACCAGGCAAAGAGATTTTTCTTAAATCGTGTATAAACCAGTCAGAAATTTTTTCCTTCGTTTTTTTTTTTGTCAAGTGAACATATTTCTCATGTGAACGTTTTTTTTTATTGTCGTATAGGAGATCCAGTTGGATTCCTTGTTTTGTTTTCTTTTGGTCAATTGATCGTGTTTGTAGTTATTATACATTCTTAATTAGATAGATTTGAATGTACAATATATGTATATTGCTGTGTGTGAATTGTTGTAGTCTGCCTGTAAAAAAAATTGTTTGTACTTCGTAACTTACCATGTCGAAACTGTGCCTGCGTGAATTCAGGGTTTCTAGGGCCTAGTCAGGTGACCACGCGCGTCACCTTTAGCCCTCTTCACCCGGACAACTGTATATTGTCTAAATTTCAATAAAGGCAAAGTCAAAGTCACATGTTAGTCAGTGAAGACTCGTACACTTCTTTGAAAACGCACCGTGAATACAATGCTTCCCACTTTGTATATGTTACAGTCCTGGTGGAATTTTGGCGTGATTAGTGAAGTGAATTTTTTCGAAAGGCACATTATCGCGTTAAAATCGCAAACGTTTTTAGAAGTAGCCTGCGCTCGCCATCAACAATTTCTTCAACAACGCACAATTGTTCGCAAGTCCCGGCCTCTGCTGAAGCGAAAACCGTTGTTTCTGAATAACTTCTGAGCTTCGTGCAAGATTACTTCCTGGCCGAACTTCACTTGTAGCCAGACATCACGACGTCCAAAGGCAAAGAAATAAACTGAAGGATAAAAGCAATCAACGAACGCAAGAAATCTAAAGGACGTTTGATAAGAGTTTTTTTTTTCTCCTTATTACGCCGAGATGAAGCAGCTGAGCGCTGTAAGTAAGAGTAGTAAGAGAAGTAGCTGTCTGAACAAAGCAGTGATGGATGTATAAGTTTGCTCTCGGTTCGTGTAGCAGTGCTGCTTCACTGAGCAGACTTGGTCGGGTTCTCCGAAACTCGAAGCGGAACGAGGTACTTACCTGCCTCTCTGTTTTCTCTTGCTTTTTTTTTTATTTCGAACAAATTGTTTTATTTATTTTCTCAGCATTCACTGCATTCATCTTTACCGCATAGTTTCGCAAGAGACCTCACGCTCTCGCTTCGAGATCACGGTCTAGCAATGTGTGTTCTCAGGCACAGCCATTTCAAACTCATGCATGGAAAGCCCGAAAGAAAAAGAAAAAAAAGCAAGGTTAAACCTAAATAAGAAACGCCGTTTATTCTCCCAAAAGAAGTACCTGCTAAAAAAACAATAAACGTGAGCAAAATTAAGCGTTAATATATATTGACATTGTGTGTGCATAAACCTAGACTAGGTAACTAGACAAGTATCAAAGACAAAGGTACGACGTCGCGCTCGATGTTAATCGAAAAAGGAAGTTATTATAATAAAAGGCGTCGAAGTCTTGTAAAATTAAAAAAAGAACAAAAAAATTATGCACAAGAAATAATCGTCCTGCTTCGCGTTACAGAGAGAGAGAGATAGACGGGATGGGAAAAGCAGGAAGGTTAACCGGATAAGATTCTGGTTTTGCTACGCCGCGCTGGGGTAAGGGGAAGGACTTCGAGTTTTGTTGCGACAGGAGCTGCACGGACTGCCCAACAATCTTTAGACACGTCGTTCGCTTTGCCGCAATGCTCGGTTGTATCGTCTATATCGTATTGCGTATCTTCCTAGCAGTTCTTGGCAATTGGTGGCACACATATATACGTTGGTATGCGGTGCGCATCTTTCATGCAGAAGGCGCTCGAGTGGCGACAACCAAAACGCGACCATTGATCAGAGAAGAACAGACTATTTTATAGCACTGTTATTCGAGCAAATCTCAATACTTCGCACTTTCGTCAGCTCTGCAGTGCTGCGCACGGTGCTATTAATTAAGTGCGTTGTAGCCGTTGCATGCATTGCAAAGCAGCTAGTTTTAGCACTTCTCTGTCGCTGTTGTGAGTTTTGTTCGAGGCATGCCACAGCAAGTCGTCTCTGTCTGCAGCGCTCAATGCAGGTGAACAATGTTCTAACTTTTTAGCCCCCCCCGCCCCCCCCCCCCCCGCAACTGAAGCAAATGACGCGGGCAAGTAAAAGAGATGTGGAGCAAATTGCAATGCAATCATTTCTTGCCAGTGGCTTCCTTGAGACAAATGTGCAGTAAGTGGAAACTCCCGTTTGTTTTTACGTGTTCTATTCATACAGACACGCTTCCATGCGTGCGTGCGTGCGTGCGTGCGTGCGTGCGTGCGTGCGTGCGCGTGTGGGGGGGGGGGGGGGGCGGGGAGGGGCGGGGTTATGCGGTTTTTTGAAAGTGGGAACGCACTCGAACACAGTTTTCACAGCGCTATATCTTAGTGGTTGAGGTGGCACAAGGCGAAAGCCCGTTGCGGCTTCCATTTGCTGTGAGCGCAAACAACTCGCGGGGCGAAAAGGGATCTTTGTTGCGAGACCAGCTGCACGCGGCCACGTTCCGCTAAGTAGTACGCCGTAGCGCTCAGTTTTGCTAAAGGTTTTAAGGGTTTTCAGGGTTCTTCCAGGCGCTCGTGCTTTCGCCCTACGCGCTCAAGTTCCGAGCTTGTAACAGAGTCCTTAAATAAACGACTATGCTTGCACTAAGGATGCGAGGCTTCCCGACATGGAGCTTCGTGAAACCTCCCACCTACCTTAGTGCAAGCCGTTGCGTTCAAGTTGTAACACGCGTAACATTGTGGTCTTTTACCTGGAAAGAGCGAGTTTGATAAATAAATGAATAAATAAATAAATGCAGCGACGTTGATTCAGTGTTGCCTGTCCGCGTCGTGTTGTCACGTGGTGTCCGAAAGCAATGACCGGAAGTAGGTCCACTCGACTCGGTCACCTTTGCCCACTCTCCTAGTATGCCGCTCGTAAAAAAATCCTGCATCAGTAGTCCAGCCAACGCTCGAGGGCCGCAAATACTGCCATTTGCCATAATATTATGTGGAAGAGCACTGCTTAACGCAATAAACTATTCTTTTCGAGATTAGAAAAAAAAGTTAGAAAATACACCTTCTCTTCATGCGTTAGTAAAATACAAGGCAAGCTGAACGTAGTATCAAACCTACTATTGCATGAATACTTAACGCTCCCCTAAGCATGCTTAAAATGGAGGATTTTCCAACACACTGCAGATTTACGGTTGCCTACAGGCTTCATGGCAACCTTCTCATGCTGTTTTTTTTTCTTTACATCTTGTGATTCTGTTGAGTGTGCATTCTCACGCATTCACCAAGACCTGGCACCGTCATTGCAGGCAGTCATAACTCCTTTTAAAGCATAATTTGGAGACTCGAACGACTACGATCACGAGGCAAAAAAAAGATATGTGGGGCATGCACTGCACTCGCAACGACAGGCAATTCGGAACTCCGAAGTGAAGGTTGCTGTGCGTGACCTGGGTCTGCTCTTCAGCGCTGCAGATATGTCAGCGACTCCACGCTGAGACACACAGACCTGCGAATGCATTGAGAACGCCGTCTCATTCCTATCTCTAGTTTGCGTGGAACGCCTTCCGCAAATGTCTTCGCACAGAAAAGAAAAGCCAGCGCCGAGCTTACGTGGGTGCGCACTTGATGCGCCAACGCTCGAGGGCCGCTGTATGTGAGACGAGCTGTCGTAGATCTTCAGAAGCGCGCCGGCAAAATGCGACCGACGAAAACCTTTTTTTTTTTCCCGTCCCCAGCTTTCGAGCGTCGCGAGAGCCGAGGACGTGCCTAACGTGGCCGAAGCTATGCTCGAACGACCCCAGTGTTTCCGCCTCTTGCCCCTCTTCTCCGCGATCTCTTCCTTTTCCCGCCCTTTGCCCACTGCGTCGAAGGCGCTTCAAGCAGTTCTGGATACGCCATTACTCTAAATAGTCCTTTTCGCGACCGTGTGCTGGGATGAGAGCGGTTCTAAACCCACGGCGAAATGAAAGGATGAAATGAGGATGAAATGTTCCTGACTAAGTTGATCTGACCTTGACATGCGCCGTGCGCCACGAGGACGGCGGTAACCTTCATCTTTGAAAGGCGTGACAATTATGCAGTCGATTTGATGTGCGGCACAAGGTGACCTATCGCAACGGTGATTACAAGGCACGACTGCAAACCAAGCAGGACGCCCGCGGTTGTCTCTTTTTAAGATGTCTCCAACATTTCGAAGCAGTCGCTACGCGGCCTCCGTTCGCCACTGCCTAAACAGCAATTACGCAAAAAATCTGAGGTCTTACTTGGACGTATGTGCGCTATTTCGCCATTCGCGGATCATCATACCACCGAGACGTGCTCGATAGGTGCGACACTTGCGGATACTCCCCAAAAAATGGGTAGCTGATAGCTCACTCAGCTAAAAGAACGAAGTCGATTTCGGTGGGCCAAGCGTGTGGAGCAGATAACGTCTGGCCTATTAGCGTAGCAGAATGAGTGCCAAGGTAATGTGAACGGTGTTTAAGGTGCGAAAGATTGGGTGGATTGAGGAGCCAAGAAAATTTGCACTCGTAAAGCACAAGATCAGATACTAATGGGGACATCTCGGTGAGAAAGAAACTAAGATAAACATGAGTTTACGATAGGCTCTTTGAATATTTAGTAAAGATAAAAGGTGAGAAAATAGCACCATGAGAAGGTCTAAAGCCACCACTCCGGAAGATTATGGCAAATTAGTGCGCTATACTGATCGCTCTCATAATGGCTGAACCATCGCAACGCAATAGTTTCCTCTAGTACCTCTTGTGGGAAAGTACGCACTGTGGTCGGTGGTGCAAAAATTGGGTTTTAGAAGAAGAAAAATCCAATTAACTAAATGAAAAATGCCCCACACTTGCTTTTCCTTTTCCTTCTTTCTCCTCCATTAACTGTTAGCTTTTTTTTTTTGGAGCTCTTTGCAAAAACTGGTATTCGCCCATATCATTAATGAGTTTATGCATACACACACAGAGACTCTATTGACTCGGACGGTATATTTCTTTAAACGCCCAAACACTGCTATAGTATTGCGCAGCGTGTCTCCGAAATCACTTGCTTTATGCGCGTTCTGCGTCCGAAGCAGACGATACATCGACCAGAAAGCAGACGAGCATTGGGCGCCGTCGATACGCCAGTGCAATCAAGCGGAGCCCAGAAAATTCGCAGTTCTCCCCGAAAGGCGAAGCGCCCATTGCGAGAGCAAATTAGTGGATACCTGTACGAAGTAAGAATAGTAGTTTTATTGGCCATGTGCACTTGTAAACATTCGCTTACTAACTAAATTAAACATGATAGAATCTGTAAGCGCGACTCAACGATAAAGTAGAAAGAAACAGACACGCAAAGACAGCGCTGTCTTTGTGTGTCCGCTTCTTTCTACGTCCTTGTTCAGTCGCGCTTGCGCATTCTATCATGGATTCAAACCAACTAGCCAGTCACCGTGTTATAACTAAATTAAGCAGCATGGTGTCGCGTGCGCACAGGTAAAAATGAACGCATCTCGCTCGATGAGCGCGGAAACCAGCTGTGAAAATTCTGGAGTGAGGAATCACGGCAGCAGCAAGCTAATTGACCTTCCATGCATGTCTCGCTTCAGCGCGAACGAAACGTCGAAAGCAAAGCGCATACGAAGCTACCGTAACTACGCATACTTTGCAAACATCGCAGATGTCGCCTAGAAGATGAGGCCCACGCGGGCGCGCACTTTAGCCACGTCGCAGATTGCTTTCAAAACACACGAGAGCCGGCAACGCGTCCCTAGGGCGTCCGCCAAAGCGTCTATAACTACGGAGTCTGCGACTCGCGTGGCCAACGTCGTAGTAGGCGCCGCGGTTGTTTGCACTCTGTACAGAGCGGCGGTTGAGGAGGACATCAAGGCACCGTCGCCGGAGAACACCCCTCCTTCTCGCGCGCGCCACAGTAGAAGGCACGCATCCGGGCCGCGTTCCTCCAGTAGCCCCGCACATGGGGCCGGAATGAAATAAATGATAGTGATCAAAGGAAATAAATAAATAAATATATATATATATCGCTCGCTCGCGCACGCGAGATTAAACCGCGTTCGCCGGCTCACCCTCACACGCTTTCACTCATACGGAACATCACGGCGACGGCGACGGCAGAAATGCGCTTGGAGTGTCCATATAATTGCTATCGCAATAACAATCGTCTCTCATTCCAAACGACGTGACGACGACTCTTCGATTTGATTGTAGTTCCGCTAAGGTACCGTGCTAGTAGTGCAGGAGAGTGCAGTGCCAGTTCAAAAAGTTCAAGTGCATTGCCTGCACTAACGCGGCACGTTCATTTCCAAAAAGCGCGAGCTTTATTGTCTGCTCACGCATTTCGCGCGTTTGGCGCATTGTGTCGTACCCTCTGCTGTTGTGAGCCACATCGTTCTACGCGGGCGCTTTTCGATTTGGTGGCGCTCCTCGTGGTTTGAAAGTTGTTGTGCTGCGCTCGAAGTTTAGCTCCTGCGCCGACATGCTTCTGCAATCTGCCATGCACCTCCCATCAACTTGGTGCAGGCCCGTCGAGAACATTTTCGTCAAATCTGTATGTATAGCAAACAGAAGGGTCTTTTCTCTTCGTATTTAGAATAATGCTTATTGGGATGGTATTACGTCTTGTGAACTCAGCGTTAGGCGCGGATGCTGTTTTTCTTTTTCGTCACAGAACGCGTCCCAAGAGAAACGCTTGTGATATCTAAAACAAATTACCGCGTAACGTGACTTTTCTGAGCTAGCTACCCTCACAACCATTCAATAATCCAAACCTATTACCTCACGTTCTTATGCCAGCTATAGGAACTGTTGTAACCAAAGCGGGAGATATTTACGCCATCGCACGATTATCCAAGTAGCGCTGCGCCATGCCGTGTGCTACCGAGGGCTTACAGGATGCCTGCACACCTAAAGTGGCGAGTGCGGGAGAACAGCGGCTCGTGCAGAACTTGCGCTAAGTCAGCTCGAAGAACTAGGTGCTGCTGGCGCGCGCGCTGCAGTGTTAAAATCGAGGACAAAAGTGCTGCACTGCCGGAACTAGCGCAGAGAGTGCAGCCAAATCGAAGAGACCATGCAGTTCGTGTATTTCAGGCGCAAACTGTGCGACGTGTCTTTGTTTCTTCTCTCCTTCGCTATAAGAAGGTGCGATCATCCACTTGTTTAAAACGCACATAGCCCTTCGCATTTACATTCTACATGCACGGGGATTTTCTTAGAGACGAGCCGCGGAACGCGGATCTTGGTCTCGAGGCTCAACGGAATGTTTAAGCAGCTTTAGTGGACGCGTCCTCTGGCCTCGGGAGGGTTAAACCTTTAAGGTGCTTAGCGATAGTAGCTGGGATTTCCACGCATCTTACACGCTCCAGATCCACGGGTCGGCGGCATTGTGTTAACGTGCAGAAAACCGTAATAGGGGTTGTAGGATGGTGGAGAAATCATTTTGTTAATCAGCTACGCAAATGTCGTAGTGAGCATGCCTTACTGCTTACATTGACGGCCATGGCTCCCAAACAAGAACCGCCTTTCACTCAGCTTAACGGCTTAAGCGTATCCGGGCACTCAGTTGGCACCTGAAAATCAGCTCCTTCCCACTGCAACTCCCCCCCCCCCCCCCGCCCCCCGAACACACTAGATGTAGTGCGCCGACCTCTTTTGTAGCCTGATGGGGAAGGGGGATGGATTACGGAATTATGTGCTTACAGATTGTGTTTTGTCAGGCGTGCGTGTAGAACAGGCATGGTGCGCGCGTTCCTGCAATGTAAGCAACGAAACAAGAAGAAGCTAGCTAGCTGTTACATTATAACGAGATGATGCTGCCAAACAGCAAGTAGACGTCTACGATAATTCATTTAAATTCCTGGACTTTAGGTGCCGACAGCCACGATATGATGAGGCACGCCGTAGTGACGGCCCCCGGAGTAATTATGACCGCCTGGGGCTCTTTGACGTGCGCCCAAATTAGGTACTCGAGAGCTTTTGGAATTTCGACCATAAATTGTTATGGAGGCCGCCGTGGCAGGGGACACCGAAAAACATTTCTTTTATTTTTTACGGCGCTTCCTTTAACAAACCTTACGCACGCACAACAACTGATTTTACTCCATCTGACGAACCAAAAGGGCCTTATAATATATACACAACTCGTCCTAAATTCTATTGCATTTATTTCTATTAGCATGTACGACTGTACATCGAAACGTCGACTAAGCGAAGGAATCAAACGGGACATTCATTAAGTTGATCGCTCGTTTAAACGATAGCACGGACACGTCAACTGGCCACCCGCACCTGTCCCTATCTCACATTCATCTCCCTCAAACTATTCCGTTATACTCAGCTGGAGCGTGAAATTCGATAGCAGAGTGTGCCTGATAGCAGGGCGACGCGCAGAGGAAGATGCGCCGGCTATCTCGACACATCTTAAATGTACAATAGCCGTCAGTTATGCATAGTTCACTGAGGCCTGTACCTTGCAAGAATGTTACAAGCGCCATAGGAGCACGCAATCTGACCCCGTCTTCAGTTTTAGATCTCCGACTGGTAGCTTTTTTTTTTTTTTGTCTATCAAAGTGGACTACGTGCCGCGTAACTCACAACGCAATTAATACACGAGATATTGGATCGCTTGTAATGAGCCGAGTTGACAATGAATAACAATTTTTGAGATTGAGTGCTTCCACTCTTCCTCATTAAAGTTACGCTACTTAGTAAAAACTGTGTGTTTAGGGGCGCCATTCTAGGCGCAATTTTAGGCTGTTTCAATGCCCGTAAAAGTTATTATAGCGGTCATCATTCAAATAATAAATGAAACTTGGCGACAATCCACCTCATTAATGCAAATTTTATAAGAGAAGCACGGTAAATCTAATAATGAAATGAGGCTAGCTCTGCAAGCTTCGAACAGTTGGCTGGCATTCCTATGTGGTCTGGCGTTTTTCCATTACGCGAGGTGCGCCCGCAGATAGCAAAGAACAAGAGTTTTTGAATGGAAAACAAGAAATTCTGAAAGCTATCGCCGCTTTCTTAACAGCTTTCGATGCAGTTGTGTAACTCAAAGAATATTTTTGGGTCCAGGAATTTCAGTGAACATGATCACAGAATGAGCAGACCATGCTCAACATTACTTAGGCTTGTGAAATATCACAGGGAGATTTATACAGCTGGACGAATAGATGTACTAGTTTAAGGTTCCAGGCTACCTTTTACCCTCTTGCTTAAATATTTAATATAACAACGCAGGCGCCCGCAACCAATATTTTACTGGTCTCCCACAACAGCGAATTGCCGTATGAATGGAAAAGTGACGGGAAGTAAAACTAGGCTCGATAGAAATGATAAACTTCAGAGCGACACGCGCAGCAGCCGCTCGCATAAAAACAACTAAGGCGCAAAGATAAACACTGAAATTGCCATCAGAGAACCATAAATAAAGAAAAAAATAAAAGAAAAAATAACCGTCGTAAACAGTCGTCTAGCGCTAATGGAATCCCCAAAATCCTATTCCACACCTCTCACGGAGGACATACTGCCGCGGGGAAGAGTAGCCAAAAGGGATAGGAAATTGTTTTTACAAAATATATACAGAGAGAAACGGCTGCAGGCTCGATGGCAGAACAACAACACGAGCGCTGCTGTGATCGTCGTCTATTTTGTGTTTACAAAATATTTGTATTTGTAATTGTATTTGTAATTGTATTGTAATTGCATTTGTAGATTTTGTATTTACCAAATATATACAGAGAGAAACGGCTGCAGGCTAGATGGCAGAACAACAACACGAGCGGTACTCTGATCGTCGTCTTCGCCGTCTTTCTGGCGCATTCTTCCAAAATTTAGGATTACCTTTAAGCAGCACTGTTATACTCTCCCTTGGAGCAACAATTTTGGGATATAGCCACAGGAACTTTTGCCTAGCCGTTTATAATTTTCTATGTCGCAAAAAAATCATGGCTTGTTAATAGTTTTTAGTTTCAAGAATTGATTTATTTCTACTGCAGTTTAGAAAATTCAGAAAGTAAAAGCACAAGTTCACAGTTTAAATCTTACTATTGTTAGTCATAGTTTACCTCACTCAAGTTTAAGTATGTCCTTTTCTTCTTTTCTTCTTTTTTTTTGCTTTTTGCCTTCTAACATTGTTATCAACGCAAGGCTTACTATAGTTTTGATCAATACTTTATCTCATGTATTCATAGTTTATTTTGCATCTTCGATTATTTGCTTTCTTTTCTTTTTTCGAGTTATTTATTTATTCACCAATTTATTTTATTTTATTTATTGAATCATATTACCACCCGATTCGTGGCCTATCCCCCCCATTGGGTTTGTGCCATTAACTGAGGCTTCATCATCATCATGCTCATGCTCGGCAGGATGCGTGCTTCCGTGCGCGGGAATGGCGCGTAACATAAAAACCCCCGCGGGCGAGAGCGCCGTCTAGGCGCTTAAGGAGCAGTAGGATCGTGTCCGGCAACATAAGGCTTAAGTCGGGAAACGTGCACGATATCAGCGGCGAACGCGGCGGATGACCGACTGTCCAATGGAACGATTTCGTGCGTGGCGTCATTGATCTGGCGTAGGACCTGGTAAGGCCCGGAGTAGCGGGAAAGAAGCTTTGACGACAAGCCAATGTGGCGGCAAGACGTCCAGAGGAGGACCAAAGAGCCCGGAGAGTAATGTACGACTCTGTGACGGCGATCGTAGCGGGCTTACGGGGACAGCTGGAAGGCATAAAGATGATCCCTTGCAATCTGGCGAGCCGTTGCAGCCCGAGAAGCTGCATCGCGTGCGTAGTCTGTAACAGGGTGCACAGGTGATGGTAAAAGAAACTCGAAGGTGAATGTGGGATGACGGCCAAACAAGAGATAAAAGGGGGGAAAGTCAGCGGTGTTGACGAGTTGTAGGCAAATGTAACATAAGGCAAGGTGCTGTGCCAATCACGGTGGTCTGAGCAAACATGCATGAAGAGCATTGTAGTCAGCTTGAGGTTGAGGCGCTCGGTAAGCCCATTGGTTTGCGGATGGTAGGTTAGCTTGGGACGTATGGAACACGAACGAAGAATGTCGTCGACGACTTGAGACAGAAATGAGCGACCACGGTTGGTCAGCAGCTGTCGAGGAGAGCCGTGGGGAAGAATAACGTCGTAAAGGAGAAACTCCGCAACGTCAATGGCACCGCTCGTCGGCAGTACCCGCGTGATAGCGGGTCGTGTCGCGTAGTCTGTAGCTATGGCAATCACCTTTTTCCTAGTCAGAGATGTTGGGAATGGCCGACGAGATCAAGGACGACGCGGTAGAACCGGACACCGAGAATGTCTTTGGGCTGAAGAGGACCGGCTGGCGACAAGGATGTATGCTTGTGGCGTTGGCAGGACTCACAAGCAGCAACGTGTCGGCGCACGGAGTGGTGGAGGCCTGGCCAGAAGAACCGACGGCGAACGAGATCGTACGGGCGAGTTGCTCCGAGATGTCCAGCGGTTGGGGCGTCATGAAGCTGTTCGAGAACAGTGGAACAGAGCGCTTCGGGAACAACCAGTAGAAGCTCTGGGCCATCGGAGCTGGTGTTGCGTCTGTATAAGATTCCGTCACGAAGCATGAATAATTGTAGGGACGGGGGCGAGTGATGAGAGCGTAGACGGTGGATAATTGACCACAAATTGACGTCGCGGAGCAGTTCGCTGCGTATGTCTGTTAAATCGGATATTGTGAAGACACAGGCGTCCGAATCGTGCGCTGACAAGTCGGGAGGGTTTACTGGATGACGGGATAGGCGGTCCGCATCCTGGTGCACTCTGCCAGGTTTGTAACTGATGTCAAATCTGTATTCTTGCAGTTTCAGTGCCCAGCGACCAAGTCGTCTATTCGAATCTTTGAGAGAAGACAGCCAGCAAAGCGCATGGTGGTCTGTGAAGACTGAAAAAGTGCGGCTGAACAAGTATGGTCGAAACTTGCCGACAGCCCAAACTAAGCGCGAGTGCCTCGCACTGTCATCGAAAATTTGCACTCTGAAGAGAAAAGAAGGCGACTGGCAAAGGCGATGACGCGATGTCGTTCTTGTTGTTACTGGGCGAGAACAGTGCTGATGCCATGTCCACTGGCGTCAGTGCGAAGTTCAGTGGGGACTGACGGGCCAAAATGCGCCAAGATGGGTGGTGACGTAAGTCGTCAGCGTGTGAAAAGTAGTGGCCTGTTCAAGACCCCAAGAAAATGACGTTTCCTTCTTCAAGAGTTGCGTGAGTGGACGGGCACGTCGGCGAAGTTCTTGACAAAACGTCGAAAATAGGAGCACAAGCCGAAAAATCTCCGTACCTCTTTAGTGGAACGATGCATAGGGAAGTCTGTGACGACGCGAATTTTTTCTGGGTCAGGTTGCACACCTTCAGCACTCGCAAGGTGGCCAAGCACAGTGATTTCGCGGCAGCCATGACGGCATTCGGCAGAGTTAAGCTGAAGGCCTGCTTGCCGGAAAACTTCAATAACTGCTGACAAGCGGCTAAGGTGGCTTTCAAATGTCGGTGAGAATGCGATGACATCGGCAAGGTAACACAGGCGTGTTGACCATTTGTATCCACGAAGGAGGGAGTCCATCATCCTTTCAAATATGGCTGGGACACTACACAGTCCAAAGGGCACCACCTTAAACTGGTAAAGTCCATTGAGCGTAACAAATGCGGTCTTTTCACGGTCTTGATCGTCGACGGATATCTGCCAGTATCCTGACCTCAGGTCGATAGAAGTGAAGTAGGCAAAGCCGTGTAGACAGTCGAGAACGTCATCGATCCGCGGCAGAGGGCAGACGTCCTTGCGCGTTACGTTGTTTAAGTGGCGGTAGTCTTCGCAGAAGTGCCAGCTGCCATCTTTCTTCTTGACAAGGATGACAGGTGACGCCCATGGACTGCATGAAGATTCAATGACGTCCTTGGTGAGCATCTTGTCGACTTCACGCTGCATTACTTCTCGCTCGGCATAGGACACGCGATAAGGACATCGTCTGATTGGGCTGGCGTCCCCAGTATTGATCTTATGAGTGACCACAAATGCCTGTTTAAAAAAACGGTGATTAAAGTCAAAGATGTCGTGGTAGGACTTAAATATGCGCCGCATATCGGCTGTCTAAGGAGGAAGAGGTCAGACGCTATCATCTTGTCAATATCACCGTCGACAAGATTGTGCGAGGAAGGAGAAGGAGCAGACGACAAAGAAGCGTTGGTGACGAATGCAGAAACGGCACACTCATCGATAGAAGAGATGTGGGCTAGAGCCATGCCGCCTGGGATAAGTTGCGTGCACCAACTAAAGTTTATTATGGGTAGAGACGTCTAATTGTCCGTAACTCTAATAAAGGTGTGAGGAAGAGCGACGTTTTTGGCGAATAAGAGGTCAACGATCGTGGTCAAGCTGTAATCGCCATCGGGAATGGGGAAAAAAATACCGCAAGTTCACATATAGTATAACGGCTTAAGGAGGTAGACTAACGTAATCCACTGAGCACAAGCGCGGTTGGCGTACAGTAGGAGCGTCATGGTAGCATGATAGGTCTGGCTGAAGCAAGCTGGTTCCTCAGTCAATAAGGGCACAATGCGCAGGCAGGCAATCCATACCAAGAATGAGCTTATGGGAGGATTTCTCAAGCACGGCAAGTAGTACGCTCGTGGATCGGTCAGCAACACTTATTCGAACGGAGCACATCCCTAGCACGGGAAACGTTCCGCCATCGGCGACTCGAATGAACGGTACTGTGGGTGGTGTTAGGACCTTCTTAAGGCGGCGACGAAGCTCCGAATTAATCACTTATGTCTGAGCCCCAGTATGCACTAGAGCGACAACATGTGTGTCATCCAGTTTAACGTCTATCAGGTTCCTTCTAGTCTATAGTGTGGTCAGAGGATTTGGCAGGCGAGTCATCGATGCAGCATCACTTCTGGGAGCTGCATCGTTAGTTTTCCCGAGGAAGTCGTTCAATTGGCGACGTAGGGCGGTGGAATTGGGGCGAGTGAGATGATTGGCGGCGAGACAACGGCAAACGGGAATGGTAACCATGTGGGGATGGTGAACGACAATACAGCATGGAGGGAGCGTCGTCGCCGGTGGTTTGGGGAGGCTCGCGGTAGGGTTGAACCCGGCCATGATCCATGTCGAGGCGACGGTTGTATCCATAGGGCTCCTAATACCAATACCACCGGCTGTTACAATGGCGGGCCACGTGTCTAATCAGACGGCAGTTGAAGGAAATGGGACGGTCATCAGCAGTCCTCCACTCGGCTGGATTGCGAGTACGGAACGGCGGTGTGCGAAAGTGAATGACGGCGGTCGATCGGCTGGTAAGGAGCTGCGGCGCACACAGAGTCCAGGCCAGCATTGGAGAGCTCCTGATGAACGACAGCTTGGACTAGTGGCACCATCTGGGAGCTATATGCCGCACGTAGAAGCAGGAGACATGGCGTCATGTTCACGTCGGATGATCTTCTTCACGTGTTCTACAGTGAGCGGCGCCGACGGCTCTGGTACATCTTCGCACGACCACGTTGCTGCCGCGTTCGGAAGTCGAGCGAAATGATGAGCAATGTGTCGACTTTTGGCGGCCTCAACGCGCTTGCACTCTGGGATGATGGCATCGACGGTGCCGCAGTCGTTGCAGATTAGCAGACTGAAGGCATCGTCTGCTATGCCCTTTAACACGTGGCCCACTTTCTCAGACTCCGTCATGCCGTCGTCGGCTTAGCGGCAAAGGGCAAGCACGTCCAGTATGTAAGTCAGTTATGACTCTGTCGCTGTCTGCGCACGAGATGCCAACTCCTTCTTTGCTGGTGACTTTATACCTGCAGACTTGCTGAACAGGGAAAACATCTTTTCCTTGCATGCATCCCAGCTCCCAATTTCGTCTTAGTTATTCTCAAACCACAGCTTCGATGTTACATTGAGCTAAAATAATATGTTTGCCAACATGATCGTCTCACGTCCTCGATGTCGGGGTTGTCAGTCCCGCAGAATGTGTCTGGGTCTTTTAGCTGAGCTAGGACGACCGTTGTCGTTGCAGACGCTTCGGTGGGCGCCGACCCCTCTTCGCCATCATGGAGAAAGCCAAGCGACGGCCACTGCGGAGATCCATTGTACCGTCTGGGTTCCCCGCACCTCCACGAAAGTTCCACATGGATGAGAGTAGCCAAACGAGATAGGAAATTGTATTTACGAAATATATACAGCGAGAGACGGCTGCAAGCTAGATGGCAGAACAACAACACGAGCGCTACTCTGATCGTCGTCTTCGCGGTCTTTCTGGCGCATTCTTCCATGCTCGGCAAGATGCGTGCTTCAGTGCGCGTGAATAGCGCGTTACAATACCGTGACAGGTCAGCGGATTCTTTCTTTCTTGTCTATGCAGTTGACTGCATATACAGCATATTTCAAGAATTGGTCTAAGAAATTCAGTTAACACAAAGTTATTACTCGTTATTCATTCAAGAAAGTATCGTTCCGGCCGAAGTCGGCGACGCAGAAATTGCCGGTACATTTAAACTCCACGTATGAATAAACCACTGAATCAACCATAGCCATTGACCAATTGCGACTAGGGCGCCAGCGCCGTGCGCGCGACACATGCGCGCAGAATGCAAAGAAGTCGTTAACGCGTCCTCGCAAGCTTCACGGAAGGCACACAAGACCGCAATGAAGCTACACGGATTCATCCTCTTGACGTGCTCGTTATGCATTTCCGCTGAACCAACTCGTGATCCAGTTCGAGACGGCTATATATATTTTTTCTGAACACCGCCAGCCAGTTTTTCTTTTTTTTTTTCCTGCTTCAAGTAGAATTGAGTTATCACCTATAGAACGCGCTCGTCACGTCATGACAGCGGTTATACGATTTCCTTCGACGTATAGAAGCGAGAATGATAATAAATAAGAAGAAAAAGATGGTTATGGTATAGAGCCCCCATAAAATTGGCTTTCCGCGTGGAGACCATTGGTGGTACGTTGATACTGCTTCTTTCACTGCATTAAAGAAATATATGTATCGAACAAACGCCATGCTGCAAAATACAAACTTTCGAAGCTGAGACGGAGTAGAAGCACGACCTGCGGCAGTCGGAAGTCTTCGAGTGTGCTCAAGCCAGCGCATGCGAACAAACAAATTAAGTATGCCTACGCTTGCTTTTAATAAGCCTCGTGCTCGTACATGTGCACTTCATGCACAGCGTGCGCGTGCGTGCGTTGTAAGAAGAGGAAATGCTCCGATCCCTCTCATCTATTGACTTTTCGCGTGAGCCTGTTCGCGTCTTCTATTGCGTGTATACCACGTCAGCGCCTTGTCGAGACGAAACTGGCTCAAGAAACAGTGCTTCCAGGCGGCAACTCAACCTCGTTTAGCCTCCGCCATCTGGATCGGAAGTATTTGCCGGAGGCTGAGACATCCCTGACTATGGCGGTCGTTATGTATACATAGATGTTTTTAATTTCTTTTCTCGAAGAGTTTGTAGCGCTCACCCCTGAATTCCTCCATTGCGTGCTCTGGATGTGGCTCTTGACCTTTTCCTCACGCAAATAATTAGGCGAGAAACGCAACGGTCTTGTTTCGTGAAAGACTGTTGACATCTAAGTTTGCTTCAATGTGCTGTTCAAATGCAACGCATTTATTACACGGCTATTTTTTCCCCACTCGTTACGTCTTAGGGTAATAACAAAGGTATTTGAAAAGTACTTTCGAAATTTGTGCGATGATAACATTGCCGTCGAGGATTCTACGTGATAATTCACTAACTGAGCAGCGACAAGAAAGAAAGCAAGAAAGTAAGAAAGAACGTACCGCAACTGTGCCTGAATCGTAGATTCATTTTTACTTGAACAAAAACCCTGTAACAGAATTTTCAAAGCTTTTCATTCGTAACCATCGTGTGCAATTGTCCTGCTGGCTTCGGTAACAGTGTGACGGGCTCACAATTAACTGGAACCTGCTCTGTGACTGGCTCACAATTGGCTGAACAGTTCTTGAGTAATGAATAAAGAGAAAATCAGACATCCACCCGTTCGTAGCAAATGCTACAAAGGAAACCTTCTCTTATTACTTCTCTCCACCTTGCGGGTTTCCGCAGAACTACTACGTCAGTTCTTGAGTAAAATCTTCTTTCTTTTTTTGTGGGTGCTGGTTCAGATTTCTCAGATTATAAAAAAACATCAACCACGTCACAAGCACAAAAAAGATGCATTTCTCGCCTGAACAGGCTCATATCATTCTGTGCTGAATTTTGTGTCTGCATTGTGGAATATTTAGACTTTTTATAGCGTACTTTTTAGAATCTATTTGTTTTATACGCACAGTGGGCATATGCATAAACTGTATGGTATGGAGGTCTGGAGGGTCTGTGGCAAAATGCAATAATTTGCCACATGAATAAAGATGGGGCTCTATAATAGAGCCTTGAGAAACTCCATAAACCTGAACTTGACACTTTCAATTTGGGCAGCGATAGGACGCAAATTGTATTTGCAACATTGGTAGCTCCTCAGTGTGGTGCCCGGTTCCTCAATCTGTATGTTTTTTTCTCTTCTTTTTCTTTTTTTTTTTTGGGTGGGGGGGGAGAAGCTAAGCTTGTTATACTCGATTGAGCGGGCAAAGCCTTTCTCTCTCACAACACGAAAGCGTGGTATTTCCAGAATTGCCGAAAATTGTGGTGTATCGCTAGTTGTCGTGCCTAAGTACCATCACCAAACAAAATACTTTGCTCACTCAACATCAGAAATGGAATGAAAGTACAGTGACAAAAAGTTTAGGCAGTGCCTTTAGCGCTCTTCTCTTTAGCAAATTAATCACAGTCATTTTCTCGCATATGTTGTTATATTTGAATCAGAATCAGAATTCATTCATTAGATTTAAGTAATTATCAGGTTTTGTTTACGGAAGTAGGTCCCGTACTCAAGGACTGTATAGGCACCACAAAGGCTATAGGTAACGATTAGACTGCTGGTGAATATGCTCTGCCAGGTTTTATTACTGTGTATTTTGTGCGTGGACGTTAAGGGCGCGAAAAGGAACGTTCAGTAAAATAAACTGGCAAAAAAAAACATAGATACAAGCCAAACAGATCATGATTTTAGGCCCTCCAGTGGCCTGCCTCTACAAATCGATGGTTCCGCTCCTTTACACCCTTATTAAGGAGAACTAGCCAAACAGGAGCGAATACTCGACCGAGCTTTGATTAATTGCAGTCATGCGATTCTTTACGGGCTTGTCTAGTTTATCGTAAGCCCACGAAAGTGTCCAAAAAGGCAAAATGAAAAGCACTCCGCCGACATGAACGTCAGAGAATAAGCCACGCGAAATACCGTTGGGCTAACAAATTGAACGTTTAATCTCTGCTACGGCAAAGAGCTGAAAAACGCCAGCGCCTTTTTAACGCGAAAGCATTATATGTCCCATTACGTGAAAATCCGGCTCTGCTGGCGTCTTCACCAAGCGATGGTACCAAAAATGGCCGACGCCACAAAGCAGGAAAAACGCGTCGAAAATAGCCGGAGTGACGTCAAATTTCAAGATACGTTGAAGCGGAGTTTCTGTGAATCAATGGCTTTGAAACAAAAGTTGGTAAATAATAGGTCCGGGTGTCGAAGCCGGGCATGCGGTGCGCGAGGCGAGCCCGCTTCCCCGGCGCCACGGTGGCTCCACGGTTGTGGCCGACTGAATATCTGCCTACTGCAGTGTCATTGAGCGCGTCACGTCGAGAACTGCGGCCTATAGTGTGTGCCTCATTGAGCACGTGACGGCGCAGCCAATGAGGAGGATGTGGACGTGGTTGGTCATGAGAGCATAAAATGGGTCTATAAAATAAAAAGAATATGCAGATCCCACGCAATATGGTAATCGCTGTAAGAGGAGCTTTGTCTGCTGTTTGCGTTCGTTAACGCTATTTGGCGGTAATATATTGGCGGCATACGACAGTCGTGACGGGATGTTCTTGTTACCTTGCCTGCTCCGCTTGTGTTTTGTTGTTCTTGTTCCGCTCGACGCGAGTCTTCGTCATGCCGGCACTAAGTGCACGCTTCTGCGCCATTCTGGGTTGTAGTAACTCTTGCCTTGGCGAGTTGACTCGTGCTTGTAGCTCACAAAACTGCCTTCCTATATCTCTCCCTCTATTCCCTCGCTAACGCTCTCCCCACCTCCTCCCTCTACTGTCGTTGCTGTTGCGGGTGAGCACGGAGACAGGCGCGGCAGCTCCTGAACAGCATTTGTAAGGAGTCACGCCTATTTAGTCATCCAGAGGGATGATCGTGCAGATGCGACGCGGCGTAAATCTTGACACGGGCTTCTCTGGTTGCCTTTCCTTTGTGCCACTCCCTGCGTCGCAGAATACGGGCGAATAATTATTCTGAACTACAATCGCGCAGTCCCTCCACGTGGCGGACACCTGGTCTTACATTCTTCACAAAGTTATTCTTCGGAATTTTGAGAATCACAGCTCATAAACAAATGTCGTGAAGCGAAACGCGGACAACGCATGCCTTTTATGTTGTTGTGACACGGCCACGTCTCGACCCCGACCCGACGCGGCTGGCGTTAGTGACGTGCGTCTCAACTACGTCCTGACGTGGCCCGCGTTAGCGGCGTGCCGGACAGCAGCAGCCGCAGCAGCAGTGGGAAAGTCGAAGGAACAGGCAAAGAAAGAAAGCTTCGCCTCAAAAGCGTTGCTTTAAATGCTATAATGTCCAGTTGAACACACCTAAGCGGTACTTCGAGTTATGAACTCCTCGCGGGCAAGCGAGCGCGTTGAGACATTTGGCGCGTTTTTTATGTGGCGCTATACTCGCCACGGTGGTGGCTTAGCGGCTACGGTATTGCGCTTCTAAAAGCACGAGGTCACGGGATCGAATCCCAGCCGCGGCGGCCGCATTTCGATGGGGGCGAAACGCAGCAACGCCCGTGGTCTCATGCGTTGGGGGCACGTTAAATGTCCCTTGGCGGTCAAAATTAACCCGGAGTGCCCCCATAGGGCCTGCCTCATAATCAAATCGTGATTTCGGCACGTAATACTCCTATTCAATTCCTGACCGAGGTGCAATTAGAACATAGGCGAGAGCTTGTTCGGACAAGGGACGCCCGTAAAAGGCAGTCTTACGTGTCTCTGGTGAGTTTTCTTGTTTGCCAGCACCCTTTTTGCTTATCTCACCGCTAGTCCGTTTCTTATGCTAGCAGACCACTTTTGAGCATGTATCCTTTCTCTTCTCTGTCAACGGAATTGACCGAACACTGATGCGCGATCATCCGCGAGTAATCTAGTGTGTTTAACTTGTACTTCTTGCACGTCTGGTTGATGGTGCCAAATCTCTTTCTCTTTCGTGCGTCTTCGAAAACGCCGTTGAAAGCTTGGGCTGGAAGGAAATTAAGCACCATACGTGGCTCCATGGAGTCCTTTCTTTTCCGCTAGAGCTGCACTGACCGATCATTATCGCACTTTCGACATATATCACGATGATAAATCGGGGAAGATTATTTGAAGCACGGTCGACCATAAGCACCGATGGCGTAAGCGGTCTCTCGCTCAAACCAGCTGTCGGGATCGTTTTTCCTATCTAAGCCCACGGAAGCTCGTTGCTCACCCGCCGTGGTTGCTTAGTGGCTATGGTGTTGGGCTGGTAACCGCGAGATCGAGCCCCGGCCGCGGCAGCCGCATTTCGATGGGGATGAAAACACCCGTGTGCTTAGATTTAGCCGCGCGTTGAAGTACCTCAGGGGTCCAAATTATTCCGGAGTCCCACCCCACCCCTACGGCGGGCCTCATAATCAAATCGTGTTTTTTTTTCACGTAAAACCCCGTAATGTAAGTAAAAATTTTCCGAGGTCGCTGCAAGCAATGAGTCTGCAGTTTAATACAACTAAAAAAACGAAATTCTTACTTACGCAGTTCTCCCCCGCCTAACTCACGGGAGACTAGCAAAAGAAAGAAAAACGCAAACAACTGTAATAGTGAATAAGTATTTAAACAAAATGGTAATAGTTATTGCGAACGTTGCCTCATTGTATATGGTCCCATGGATATAAATATTTTAAAGAGACAATAAAGGGAAGCACTAAATGCGTTAATACTCATGAAGTTTGGCTTCAGAACTCTTTTTTTTTCTTAAGTTCGCGGTAAGAGGCACACTCAATCGAAGAGACAAAGAGATCCGAACATTCATGTTTTAAATTTCATGACGGAATTCCAGCGTCGATACGTCAGTGTGACGTCACATGTTCCAACATATGTTCGCATATATTGTGGCGATGCGCGACTCTCACGCGTCCCCTAATATGTTGATTCCCCGCATAGCTCCCGTTTCCTGCAATCTGGCTTCCCCGCGGGGCCTGCTTGATGCCATGATCCCCGCGGCAGTCGGTCTGGTTAAAGCGCAGTACGAAAGATGGCGCGAGTGTTGCGCGGGTAACGCCGCCTAACGGCGGGTTACTTGGGCGTGGAAAGGAGATGGCTCTTCCTCTTTGGCTGCGGATCGGCAGGCGCCGCTGACGATCCGCGCGTGCGCCGATCCATGCTTTTGCGAGACCGGCTCGTGAGGCCTCGTGCGAACGCGCCACCGTTCGCGTGACCGTACGCGCGAATGACCAGGCGTTGGGATCCAGCATGGGGCGAACATATTCGCTCGCTATCCGGTCGCGGTGAGTCGGACTTCCTAGATTTATCGCGCGCCCGTTTTGTGGATAGCAACTCGGCTAGCAGGCATCGATCCATGAAAGGTGCAATAAATGCCCTTGTGATTGTTTGCACTACTGTGTTGTCGTTCCTTTGTTCCAAGATCACGGGTGAGAATCCCGCGATATGTAGCCTTGTGGTGCAGTAAAAGTCAGCAAAACTTGATAAATTTAGTCCTTGACACATTTTAAACACACCATGCACCATCCTTTTTTGCCTGCAGGTTGAGGATGAATCTTCATTTGCTAGGATGGCTCATTGTTCTGAATGAAATAAACTAGACTTGAGCGGGCACCGTTGACATCTCTGACGTCACGGCGAGCTAGAGCAGGAAAATCAAATTGGCGTCGCCACCTGTCATTCTTGTGCCTTTTATAGGCTTCATTACTTATAAAGCGCAAACGAATCAACAGGTACAAAGGGGAAAGACGACACACGAGCGCTCACAGTAGGAGTGGTCCTTTAGGTCTTCTAATCTTCCAGTACTGATCATCATGTATTTCTCCATCGTGTTTCTTGAAAATCTCAAGACAGGACTCTCGTTCGTCGCGTCGTTAGGCAACTACTGTAGCGCCCACATCGCTCCTTTCGTTTTCACTACTGCCTAGTTTGGCGAGCGATGTTTATCTGTTCTCGCTGATTTCTTGTTGCCGTGACTTGCAGAACTCGCGGTGCAAGGTGTCCGACGGCGAAGGCGTTTACTTTCCCCAAATAAAGCAAAGGCCGGCGTACGAAACGTTCAAAATCATGTTCTGGCATTGCCCAAATCCGTGATTCCGGTATTTGCTTATTGAAAAACTGATGCGTGTAATAGACCAATTCCATTAGCCCTATAGCAATTGCTGTGAACCTGCTGTCCTACTCCGTTATATCTCGGTATAGTGAAGGATAGCGAATGTGTACTTACGTCCATATCTCCCAGGGTTGCTGCGAGAGCGTTTCCCAAGGCGTTTTAAAGGGACCGGAAGGAGATGCTTGAACGTAAGCACAGCTAAGCTAAGAAGTGGTCCACTCAGCAGCCATCATACGGTACGTTTGTTGCGATCTTGTGCCGCTGTAATCCTGCTTAAGAGGGGACAGCATTACTGATAAAAAAATTCCGCAGATGATAGTCTACTAACAGTGACCTAAAAAACAGATCTGATTCCGGCGCAATCTCCAGATGAAATAACATTTACGCTAGCCATAACTTCCCAGGCGATAGCCTGCTTAGGCACGTTGAAAGAATCTAATCGTACAGCAATACTATTAAAGACGCGAAGAAAATGTCTAACCGTAATTTCACTGCATGAACCTAGGACATCATTTGTAGACGTGAGCGTTTGGCGTTGGTCACTCACGCGCACACCCTTAGTGCGCCATGCGTACAGACACATGCGCGCATACACGCATGCACGCACACACAAATGCTCACGCGCACCATAGATCAGTGGCGGGACACGCAAAAACACGCTATGCGCACAGATATGAGGCGGGATTACAGCTTATGTGCACGTAAAGTAGTTCCACCAGTTGATCCAAGGGCTGACGGGAACGTTAGAATAAATCCTGCTATGGAACTAATGAAATATATATATATATATATATATTTATTGACACGTGTACTTATCTTTATCGGTCAACCACGTTTCGCCGCCTAACAAATGTAATCGCACAGCGTGGGATGCGCCTGCATGTATCCGAAGTTTCTGGAAAGTTATCGATGCTTCTATCCGCTGTCTGTTGTCGCCGAACCTTATGTTATCTGATTTCATCACCTGACGCGAATGGTGTAGAACTTTGTGGAAGGCACGCGGGTCCGAACGATTAGTCTGGAACATTCGACGACTGCTCTATAAAAGCCGACGCGCTTGACCCGCAGATCAGATTTCCGACGCTCGCCGACCGTGTTCGCCGCTATCGTTGTGCTATAAGTGTAGCCTGTTTTTGTGGGCACAGGTTCGCCCAATAAAAGCTAGTTTTGTATTCCACCGTATTGCTGCTTTCTTCACCGTCACTACCACGTGACAATATATATATCCTCCGAGGGATATATATATCCCTCGGATTTTATCGCTGGCCCAGCGGACTGGTGTCAGTAGGTGCATTGGTCACCTCTTCGCAAGAAAAGTAGACTACTTATTGCCAAATAATGACACTCTGCACTTCGCGTGTGGAGTATGGAGCGTATTTGCAAGAATGAGACAAGTCTTAACTAGTCCCACCGCTTTGCGTTAAGAATGCCACTAGTTACTACGCTACACCGGAAATCAGTGACGAGATCATGTCGCACCGAGAGAAACGGGAATGTTGCGAAAATCTTTCGAGGTATGCAGCAGGTGGCTGCGTCATCTCGTGCAACGCAGGAGCCGTCGCAGAAAAAGTAAGAATGTATGCTCAATCCTGTCACAAGACCTAAATTTACGGCTTCCTGTACACAATGACGTTTCCTGATTTATGGAGCCTTTGCTTATTGCATTACATGTACAAGCGACGTCAAAGTCGTCGCATTGAGCTGTAACATGTTTGAGGGGGTCTACTGAGCTAATAGGGTGAGTTGGTAAACAATCATGAACTTCCATATGCGCTTAACAGACGAGGGCAATAGAACTGAAGAAAGAGACACCCACTGCGCACAGATAGTGCTGCTTAACCCTGTAGTTGAAATATTCGCGTGCTTCTGGCCAATAGGTTTATTCTAGTAATCTCTCTCTCTCTCTCTCTCTCTCTAAATATATATATATATATATATATATATATATATATATATATATATATATATATATATATATATATATATATATATATATATATATATATATATATATGTATATATATATAGGTACGACGCACATTTTGTAACTATATCTCAAGCGAATGTTTCGTGAGGCCGTTCATCACATGCTATGGATCTGCCCATTTCCTTCCAGCGTCATTGGCGTAAAAGAAACTGGGTGCGCTCATATGCCTTCGCTCACCCGTGCTGCACACGGTGGGACGCGTGGCCATCACTTAGAACAGCCAGTTCGAGTTGACGCGCTAGAAGTATACGTGCTACTGTAGCCTATCATTTACAGTATAGGGCTTCTGTGGATGAGAAGCGAGGTTCGATCCATCATCGGCCACGTAATTAAATGTTTTTGCGATAACAATTATAACGACACTCGAGTCGCATCTCTGCTTGGTTGTCGCCGTGATGTTGCGTATAAAGTCCAAGCACGATAAGATCATCGCCGAGCGCCGCATGCTGTATGTGCGAGTGAAACTTGCGAGGGTCATCCGACGATCGGCACTCAATCTCACGCGCGCAAGGAAGGAACGCGGGGAGGAAGCGAGCCGTCTTCCGTCGCATGCGAGATACCGGAGGGAGGGGAGGGACGGGCCCGAGGGCGTTCTACTGCGGCGGCTGATGCGTACGGCACGGCCACGCGGGCGCGCTATGTTGAAAGCGATTGATGATGTAGAGAAAGTGGGCCGAGTGCTGGCAGCTTCGCAGGCGCTGTGCTTTCAACGCTTACTTTGAGTTGAAGCGAGAGGCAGCAGAAAATCAATTCGCTCGCTGCTGCTTCCGGGCTTCCTCACTACAGCGTTTTGACAGCGAGTTACCACGGTCATCGAGGGAAATGTGTTCATGTTTACCTGTGCGCGACTGACCTCGTCCTTGTTAATTTAGTTGGCAAGGAAATGTTTACAAGTTTATACGGTCGATAAAACTACGAACCTTACTTCATATAGCTGTCTACTAATTTGTCATCCCAATCGATGCTTCGGCTTTCGGGCGAAACTGCGATTTTTTTTCGTCTCAACTTTTGCTCAGGAGTCAGGAGTCTCGACAAAATGTTGGCGGGAACGTTTTTCCAAATTTCTAGTCAAAATGCCGTGAACAAACGACTTTCCCAAGCGAAGTTTTTCTGATATAATTCTAACACTCATTCAGTTCAAAGAACACACACAGTCGATGTTCTTTTCCTTGCTCGAATTGGAGGAGAGTCCTGATTTTGCGCCATCCTTGGAGACATAACTGCCTCCCTGGAAATTCTGGACCCGCTTAAACATTTTCTTTCATTTAGAGTGCCTTTTCATAGGGCTTCTGCAACATTTGATAAATATTTCCCCCACTCTTGCCCAATTTCACAGGAAATTTGGTATTGATATGTTGTTCCCTCTGTTCGTCGATCTCTACTTCGGCATACTAAATACTGGTGGCCCAATAGTGCACGCATAAAATTCTACGTTGTCAACAGCTTTCCGGCTTGTGCCGGAGATCAACCTGGTCCATTCGAGCGCTAAGAGCAGTGCCGCTACACCCTCTCTCACTTCGTTACCGACTCGCACCATGGACTTTTCGCACACGGAGCAGGCTTATCTGTCATAAATGATATGGACAATCTAGGCACGAGATCAAAGCGCGATCGCGATACTCCGCACGGAACTGCGTTTGGAGCCAAAACGTGGCATGTCGTCCGAACATGCTGTCTCAAAAGAAACACTCTTCTCGCACTGCTTTTCTGAATGGAATTTTTCGACCTAACTCCCAAATTGTGTCGCAGCCTCGCCTGTTAAGAATGTATGTGAATACACTTGGTGCAAACAATATGTCTTTCGTCTAAATATACTCAGCCTTCATGAATATTTTTCGCAAAGCTTAAATTTAACACAGCCTGAAATAGTGAGAAGGAAACTTAGCATAGGACAAACCAAGATGTATGCACTGAAAGATAAGCAGGATAATATCATCAGCAATTTCAAAGGTATAATAAAAGCAGCGGAAGAATTCTATACTGACCTGTACAGTAATCAGAGAACTCAGAAGTATTCTATTCGAAACAATAATGAACAGTATGCAGAAACTCATCTAACTTGAGTTGAGGCCAGAAGCGCCTTGCAAGGCATGAAACGCGGAAAAGCGGCAGGAGAGGATGGAATAACAGTTGATTTAATCAAAGTTCGAGGAGATATAATGCTACAAATACTGTTGGCTCGCTATACGAAGTGTCTATCGACATCAAGGGTCCCAGAAAACTGGAAGAATGCAAACATTATACTAATCCACAGAAAGGGAGGCGTTAAAGAACTGAAAAAATATATGCCCATTAGCTTATTCCCAGTATTATATAAAGTATTAACCAAAATATTATCCAATTGAATAAGGGTAACACTGGACTTTAGTCAACAAATGGAGCAGGCTGGCTTCTGGAAAGGATACTCCACAATGGATCATATTCATGTCATTAATCAGGTTATCGAGAAATCCTAATAGTATAATAAGCCTCTCTATATGGCTTTCATAGATTACGAAAAAGCATTTGATTCAGTAGAGATAGCAGCAGTGATAGAGACATTGCGCAATCAAGGAGTACAGACCGCTTACGTAAATACCCTGGAAAATATCTACAGTGATTACACAGCCACCTTAATTCTACACAAGAAAAGTAGGAAAATACCTATAAAGAAAGGGGTCAGACAAGGAGACACGATCTCTCCAATGCTATTCACTGCGTGCTTAGAAGAAGTATTCGAGCTGTTAAACTGGGAAGGCTTAGGAGTAAAGGTCGACGGCGAATATCTCAGCAACGTTCGGTTTGCCGATGACATTGTTCTATTGACCAACAATTCAGACGAGTTACAACAAATGATTGCGGACCTTAACAGAGAGAGTGAAAGAGTGGGGTTGAAGATTATTATGCAGAAGACAAAGATAATGATAAATAGAAGAAGAATGACCTACGGCGACCTACGGTGCCGCTGTTCCTGCCGTGACCGCTAAGAAGACGAAGGACCGCCGGTGTGCCCGAGCTGGAGCTTGCTTGGTGGTTTGGCTGAGTTTTGGGTGGATTAGTCCTAGTTATATCACTTATCTAATTTTTGTAGGACCTATTTCGTGATTGAATCAGCACTGATGTCTAAAAACTCTCCTGGGCAAGGGCCCAGCCCTTGGTCAGCCTCCCTTGCTCCTGATGATTTGCCTTTGCAATCTTTCTTCCGCAGCGGTGTTAGCAGCATCCCTGTCGCGCTGGTGCCCTCGAACGGTGGATTCATCCGGCTGAACAACCCACAAGCTCTTTAGGCCGAGCTCCAAGCCATGACGCATCATTTCCAGATGATAAGCGATGTCCGACAATTTGGAAGAGGTGGGATAGTTTGTAGGTCATCAGATCCGACCTGTGTTGCAGACCTCTTAAAGTGTAAGACTTTCGCATCTGTCCCGGTGAGTGCGTTCATTCCTCCTCATCTATCATGCACTAAAGGCATTGTCCGGGGCGTAGACTCTCGATTGAGCCCAACTGAGACTCTGGAGAAACTGTCTGATGCCGGCGTCATAGCTGTATACCGATGTAACCGACTCGTAAACGGAGAAAAAGTTGCCACGGCATCGGTTATTGCTACGTTTGCTGTCATGTCCTGCCCATCTGAACTAAAAGTGTGGCCACTTATTTTTAGAGTGGAACCTCTCGCTTCCCGTCCACTTCAGTGTCGGAACTGTTGGCGTTTTGGCCATAGTGCAGGAGGCTGCAAATCAAATGGACGCTGTCGCGCCTGTGGTGGCGACCATTCCCCCAATGAATGCACAGCTGAAACCGAGACGTGCTGCCTATGTGGAGGAAACCATGCGGCTGACTATGGAAGCTGCTCGGCTAGAGCTAACGAAATACAGTTACTAGAGATAATTGACAGCCGACGATGTTCGCGGCGAGAAGCTATTGCAGTCGTCAAGGAAAGAGCCTTTGGATACGCTGGCGTCACTGCGAGGCAATCTACTTTCCATGAAGACAACTTGCCTAAACTTATTGAATCAGCAGTAGAAAAAGCAATGACAAAGGCTATGCAACATATTGTCACAAGTGTTACCGAATGTATTTCACAAGTGTTTACTGCGCAGATGACACAGCTGTTGCAAACAGCTGCCACACCAATCACCAAATCGATTGTTTGTGCTGCAGAACAGGTAGCCACTTCAGTCCTAGCGCCGAGTACCACATCGGACCCAACATTTGTAGGATCCGATCCTTGTTCTTCGCGTCAGTCAGACTCGCAGGTTGACATGGAAACGGGTCATGATGTCAGGCTGCAAAAGCGAACTGGGTCTCCAGTAACTACTTCTTGTCCTTATACCAAAAACAAAAAGGGTAATCCTATTTCTCATTCTGGCATCCAAGAAAGTTTATCGCGACGGTAGTCGCTGAATATCAATTAGATCATCACCATAGCTTTTTTAAAAGTGCTACAGTGGAACTGTCGTTCCTTGTTCTCTGCTTCAACAGACTTAAATTACTTAACAACTGAACTTAATCCTTACATCATAATCTTACAAGAAGCCTGGCTTACTCCTGAGAAAAATTTTCATTTTAAAGATTTTCTATCTTTTCGATTAGATCGCCTTTCACTAGGAGTTGGTTTAATGATTTTGTTATCATCTAAATTCTGTCATAAGGCGAAAATAGCTTTCAGGTTAATGTCTCCAGAATGTGAAATTTTGGCAGTGCACCTTAGCATCCCAGGCTACCGTTCATTTTCTATTATAGATGCTTATTTCCCTACGGGCGTACACAGTACATACCAATTGGATAGTGCGCTTGCCAGCTGCAAAAATGAAGTCGTCCTTACTGGTGACTTCAACTCGCATCACGTGTCATGGGGTTACAAAACGGATGCATGTGGGACACGTCTATGGGACTGGACCAACGATAAACATCTTTCATGCCTTAATGTCAGACGACCTACTTTTATCCGTGGGCACTCTCGCTCAGTGTTAGATTTGACGTTTTCTAGCACAAGCGTCGCCGTGACATCTTGGACTACGATTGATTTCGGTACAAACAGTGATCATCTTCCGGTATACTTTGAAATTGCATGCCCTTTAACATCAGTTGATCGACACGGCAGAATATTTGTGAATTGCAAAAAATTTAAAGACTGCTTGCGCTCCACCATTGCAGCATTACCTAACAGTAATAACGAAGAAATTGGCTTGAATATTTGTTCAGCGTTACAGATGTCCCGACAAAAGTCTGAATTTGTAATTCAGACCGCTAAGCGTTCCCCATCTAATCCTTGGTGGAAGAGTGAGTGCACACGAGTTTATCAAAGAAGGAAAGCTGCTTGGAAAAAACTTCTACATAATCAGAGCCCCCAAAATTGGAAAGATTATCAATTTATTTCGGCAACCTTCAAACGTGCTATTAAACACGCAAAAGATGAGTACGATAAAAACCATTTCGATTATCTATCTCAATCCAAAAACAAGCGTGCTTTATTTAATTACCTTCGGTCTAGAAACAGACTCCCAATAAGCGTTAATGTAGAAATGCAGGAGTCCTTAGAGCTATTGGCTAAAGGATTGGAGAGCCGGTTCACGACGCGCCTTCAAGCTTCTGTTTTTACTCCTGCATTATCGCACTACAAAGAGATATCCTATTCGGAAGTAGCACAAGTTATGTTACGGTTGCCAACTACAGCGCCTGGCCCGGACGGAATAACAAATGCAATGTTAAAGATTTTCTTTCAAGAAGCTCCACGTGAGCTTCTGAACTTGGTAAACTACTCTGTTAGCAATGCATGGATTCCACAAGAATGGAAGATCGCTAAAATTATTCCGTTACTTAAAAAGCAAGGGGCAGGGTACACTATCGACAACATCAGACCAATTGCGTTGACATCAAACACAGTGAAACTTATTGAAAGAGTGCTTCTCGGACACATAATAGAGTTTATTGTCGAAAATCAATTGTTGAGTCCTTGCCAAATGAGATTTCGATCTGGCTATTGAATATGGCACGCACATGTAGACCTTGAAAGTCGAATTAACATCGCCAGACAGACAAAGCAATACGCGGCTTTAGTTACCTTAGATATATGTAAAGCCTATGACAGCATTGAACACACAATTTTAACACATCGGTTACAGAGCCATTGCCAAGACAGGCAATTCTATTGTTTTCGAAGCGGCTATTCTTCTAGAAAACATAAGCAAACAAGAGGTGTGCCTCAGGGATCGGTACTCTCACCAGTATTATTTAATATTTTACTGAGCAGAATCCCCGTTCACCCAGGAGTTAGTACGTACGTTTATGCTGATGACATTGCCTTTTTTGGTATGGCTAGTGACATATACTCTCTTTACGACACTTTGCAGTCGTATCTACGGGAACTGGAACACTGGCTGGATAGCTTACACTTAAACCTGAATGCTAATAAGTGTGCCATACTTGTTTTTCCTGTTAAAGACCCAGTATACATATCGCTGAACTACCATCTCGAAGACATCCCACAAGTAGAGTCATTAAAGTACCTTGGAGTTATTTACAACGGTAATCTTAACTGGCGGCCACATATTGAATATATTGCAACAAAAGGAGCTCGTACAATGGGCATTTTGCGCAAGTTAAGCAATCGAAGAACAGGTATGCGCAGAAAATCCCTCTTGATGGTATACAAAATGTACGTTCGTCCGGTGTTAGAATTTGGATGTGTTTTATTCTCAGGTGTTCCATCATACAAGCTTCGGCCGCTAGTTTTGTTAGAACGAGAGGCCCTACGTCTGTGCTTAGGCCTTCCAAAATACGTTGCAAATGCCGTATTATACATGGAAGCAAGAATCCCACCCATATTATGCCGATTTCACCTTCTGACCGTTCAGACCTTCTTAAGGCTATATGAATCATCATTAAACCGTCCTCAAATTATTTTCATCTCCGATCCAGAATTATTTTTTCCTGTTCATTGGCCCAGGTTTCATAGACCACAGATTATATTTGTGCAAACATTACTTGAACCACTAAATGTGCAAATTCGTGATGTGCTTCCTAATAATACGCATTCAAATTACCCAGAGATCAGGTTCGACGACATTTTCCCGAACCACGCGAAACTACTCCCTCACGGCATCTTAAACGCCATGTTGCATGACCACCTAAGCACCCTAGAAACAAACATTATCATTGCAACAGATGCCTCACAGTGCGAGGAAAAAGCTGGCATTGGAATCTTTTGTCCTGCGCTCGACTGGTCTTTTTCTTTAAGATTGCCTGATTTTGTGCCTATTTTTCTGGCCGAGTTGTTAGCAGTAATCCTAGCTTTACGTAAATTAGACCACATGATTACAACGGCTGCTATTCTTACTGACTCCCTTTCTGTATGCTCTTGCCTTACCGCTACTAATGAGTCACCCATGCTAAAACTCTTCCACTTACTAGTTCCTGCTCATGTGCAATGTATTCATTTGATTTGGGTGCCTGGTCATAAAGGTTTGTTTTTTAATGAAACTGCCGATTCACTGGCACATGCATCACTAGCGGGCCCTGTTCTTCCTATTCTACCAGTGACAGCACAGATCACGGCGGCAAGATTTCGGATGCGATCAATTAGATCAGCCTTATCAAACCCACATTTGACAGCTTCTCCAGAGTATAAACACCTGGCATTTTCCTGCCATAGCGAATCTTGTTACACAAAGATGCTTGAGGTCTGCTTCACCAAATTACGCTGCCGCATTCCCTCCCTAAACTTCTATTTACACAGGTCGGGTTTGGTTCCCTCTCCCCTTTGTTCTTTTTGTGAGGAGGAGGAGACGATACAGCACTTTCTTCTATCTTGTCGCCGCTTTGCTGCGTTAAGAAAAAGATTTTTGGAGATACCTTTTCGAAGACTTGGCCTGGACTTGACAGAACCTGCAATTCTTTCGTTCGGGGCGTCCACTTTGGGATTCAGCCACAGGGATGCATGCTTCGCTGTCCAAACATTCCTTACAGAATCTAAACGAATGCCCTGCTAAATTCTATTTTTATTAATTTTAAATTAATTATTACTCATTCAACAGCACCTTGCTGATTACATTTTAACCGGTATTTCAACCCTATTCAATGCTATTCCCATAGATATTAGGAAATTTGTGCTCTATATTATTTTGGTATAATCCACCCATTTCTTGGCCAATCCCCCATCGTGGGTAGGAGCCACACGTGCCACAGGCTACAACTACAACAACAACAACAACAACAAAGGAACAAGAGTTCAGGATCGCCAGTCGGCCTCTAGAGTCTGTGAAAGAGTACGTATATACGTTTACCTAGGTCAGATAATCTGAGCGAAACCCTGATCATGAGAAGGAAATTCAAAGAAGAATAAAAATGGGTTGGATCGCATACGGCAGACGTCGTGAGCTCCTGACTTGGAGCTTACCGTTATAATTGAAAAAGAAATTATACAATCACTGCAATTTACCGGTGCTGACATATGGCGCAGAGACTTCGAGACTGACAAAGAAGCTTGAGCACAAGTTAAGGACCGCGCAAAGAGCGATGGAACGATGAATGCTTGCCATAACTGTAAGACACCGAATGAGAGCGGTTTGGATCAGAGAGCAAACGGGTATAGACGATATTCTAATAGACTTTAAGAGAAAAAAAATGGCACTGGGCAGGTCATGTAATGCGCAGATTAGATAACCGTTGGACCACTAGACTTACAGAATGGGTACCAAGAGAAGGGAAGCGCAGTAGAGGACGGTAGAAGACTAGGTGGTGCGACGAAATTAGGAAATTTGCGGGTGCTAGTTGGAATAAGTTGGCGCAGGACAGGGTTAATTGGAGATCGCAGGGAGAGGCCTTCGTCCTGCAGTAGGCATAAATAGGCTGATGATGATGATTATGAGATTTGTTGTCAAATTCATGACATTCTGCACATAAGACCGGAAAACTGCAAATAACTTGCTTGCTTCTTTTAATGCGAAAGCATTACATGTGCCATGAAGCAGAATAGCCGGGTTTGTCGACAACGAGTGGCAGGAAAGATAATCATCAGAATGTACTAAGGTGGAAAAAGGTTCATCAAGGTTGATCAAGGTTGATCAAGGTGGAATAATCTGTATTAAGGTGATTTACGGTTGCTTAACCCTTCGAAGATTTTTGCCGTAACGGAAGCGGTTTTCTGTCCCTCAAGGTCTTCGCCGTACGGTTACGGTTCCGACCCTCCGTTTGAAATTTCGCGCCATAATGACGAAGCGGGCTCACCGAGAGGTGCTGCCACCTCTTAGCATTGACAAGAAGCGTTTGAAATTTGCGCTACCTTCTTGGGGAGATACAACAGAACTGATTGCTATCTTCAGCGCGTCGCTCAGACTGCGGCAACGCCCCTTCGGCGGTTTCGGTTTCGCCGCGTGATCGCAACGAAGGCGCGCGAAACGTCATTTTCTTTGTCGGCACTCTCTTGCAGGGCGGTGGAAGTTGATTTCTATATTGATTGGCGCTGCTGTTAACTTGTTTATCAGCGACGTTCGCGATCGCGAGGTATTCTCGCTCCCAGTGGCAACGCGCTTTCGCGGTTTCGGTTCCGCCGCGTGATCGCAACGGAGGCGCGCGAAACGTGGTTTTTCTCTTTGTCGGCACGCCCTCGCAGGGGCGGCGGAAGTTGATTTCTATCTTAATTGGCACTGCCCTTAGCTTGTTTATCACCACCGCTCACGAGGTATTCTCGCTCTCCGCGGCAACGCGCTTACGGAAGAGGGTGCATCAGACCTCTGCCCAAGGCAGCCGCACGCAGAGATGTCATGTGTGCGCCAACACAACTCCTCGCTCCAAGAGAACAGACACGCATTTTAGGTGTGTAGACTGCGATAAGGCGCTGTGCGTAGACCCGTGTTTCAAGGAATACCACGCTCGGAAGTACTGTTGACCATTTTGCAGTTCTGAGTGATGCCGACACCAAAATACTGTTCCTGATTATTTTTTAGTATTTATTCCCGACTTTATACATTTTGTACATTCAAGATCCGCAATAATGTAATTTGACCACCTGGGAAAGTTTTTTGAAAATAATTCAACCCTCAAAGGGTTAAGGTCGATTAAAATGAACTAAGGTGCAATAAGGTGGATTCAGCTTGATAAAGCTGGAATAAGGTGGATTAAGGCAGATTAAGGTGAATAAAATAGGTTGAAATAAATTAAGGAGGATCAAAATTGATTATGGTGTATTAAAGTGGATTAAAGGGAATGCAGGTTCATTAGGGTGAAATAAAGTGGATGGATTAAGTTTAATCAATATACATTATGGCACATTAGGTGGATTTGGGTGGAATAATGTGAATTAAGGTGCAATAATCTGAATTAAAGTGACTTGAGGTGGATAAAGACAAATTGAGGTTCGTGTAAATTAGAACAAGGTGGGTTAAGGATGTATTAAGGAGATTAATGTGCAATAAAGCGAATTAAGGTGCATTAAGCTGAATTAAAGTGAAATAATGTAGATTAGGGGAAATCGAGGTAATGCTTTAATATAAGGTAATAGCTGAGAAAAGTAATCATGCTTTCACGTTCAAATCATGTTCTTAAGTAGCTGTCGATTTATTGTATGCTCGTGTGTTTTTTATTACGATAGCAATTTTATTTTGGCGCCCCATGCACATTTCCGCCGCAACCGTGACGTTCCGTATAAAGTCGAAGGGCAGTAAAATCTTCGTCGCACGCCTTATGCTGTACGTGTGAGCGAACGTGCGAGAGTCACCCGACGATGGCGACTCAATCTCGCGCGCGAAGTGGAGGAAAGCGGGGAGGAAACGCGCCATGTTTCGTCGCGCGGAAGGCACCGAGGGAGAGGGGACGGAGGAGGAGAAGGGCGTTCTAGTTCGGCGGCTGCTGCGTATTGCGCGGGCGCGGGCCCTGTTTTGAAAGTGATCTGCGACGAATACAGAGTCTAGGTGCGCCGAAGGCCCATAGCTTCGTGTGCGCTGCGTTTTCGCTTATTAGTTCGCGCTGAAGCAAGAGGTAGCCCGAAGGTAATTTCGCTCGCTGCTGCGGCCGCGATTTCTCCGTGCAGCGTTTCGACAGCGAGCTTCAAGCGGTCATCGAGGGAGATGTGTTCATGTTTGCATGCGCGCGCGTGGCACCATGCTTGGTAATTTAGTTAGTAAGTGAATGTTTACAAGTTTATGAGGCCGATAGAATTACGATTCTTAGTTCGCATAGCTGTCCACTAATTTGCTATCGCAATCCATGCTTTGCCTTTGGGCCGAAACTGAGGCTTTTTTATTGGGTATGAGCTATTCAACAAGGCAGCAGCAGGACCCAGCAGCAACCAGAAGCCGCGGTCAGAAAAGTCCGAAAGGGTTCCCTAAGAAAGCTTTGCTTTAAAAACAAGAGCACGTCCGCTGGCGTCAAACTTAAGCCCTCTCGTTTTGGAGACTACTCATGCGATTGTAACATCAGGACATGGGTAATCGTCTTGAATGCCTCATACCTGATGACACAGTATCCAGTAGTGGAATAACACTGGTGTGAGTTCGGCGCGGAGACTGTGGGGAAAGTTAGCTCCTGCGAAAAGTCGTGTGGCAGTCGCCTGTAACCAGGGCGTCGGAACGAAACGTTTTTCGTTCTGGTTTTAGTTTCCTTCCTTTGAAAAAAGTTCCGCTCCGGTTCTGCTCCGGAACAAAAAATAAATGATCCGTAATGTTTCATAACGGTTTTTTCCTTGCATGCAAAAATGTTGTAGGCAAGGTAATGATAAATAACAGTATTCTTCTCAAGAAGTGGATTATAAATTCTGAGATAATGCCCAGTGCCTTGAGTCAAGGCGCTGTTGCATGATCTCAGAAGCAGCACGTCATCGAGTGTACTCGCCGAAATGCGAGACCGCTGTTGCGATAAAACGAACTTAAAGCAACATAAACGAACGATAAAACTTCGGTAACAAAGCGTCGTACCCGTAGGAAATCATTAGCTCTTCAGCGAGCTAGCCCTGGATTTTGCTACGATGCTGGTCTGCTAGTGCACAGAGTGGTATATGCTTAGGTAAATGGGACGCTCGACCGGCTATCGCTCACACTATCGCTGCCTGAGATACGTGCTTATGCGGACCCCTGAAATACGCTATAACTGTGACAGTGGCTGACGTCGGTTGTTTTGGATTGCCGATTTTCGCCTTGAACCGAAAACCGATCAAAAATATTTCGGTTCCACTGCGAAACAAAATGATAAATAACGTTTCGATTGCAATTTCGTGCCACTCAAAAATGTCGTGTTTTTTTTCGATTTTGTACCGTTTTGATGATACACTGTATGTAACGTGTCAGTTGCAGGATCTTCAAATGAGCACTGAAATTTCTTTATTGTTTGTTTGTTTGTTTGTCTGGTATGCGCGATGGCTACATGCCACAGGTGCAAAAGCATTCGGCACGTGTAATTTGAAACAGAAACCTTTACCACGATAGCGTTAACGGCCCCGTGTCGGAGAACATCCGGCGTCGGCGTGCGGCGTCGACGTTGGCGTCGCGTGAGCGAAAATTGCCGCATAACTTGAAGTATCTGTAAATGCCCCGCCTTCCTATACGACATGTGGTATATGCAGGTTATATTGCCACACCACTCTATCTCTAAGGTTCCTCATACGTTGTCGTACAATCTTGACAAAGTTATTCCTCGAAATCTTGAGATTGACAGCCCATCAACAAATGTCTTGAAACAAAACATCCACAGCGTATGCCCTTTATGTTAAATCTTCTCAGATTGAAATACTAAAAGTGGGAAACAATAATCAAAACCTAAAAATGATGTTTCTTTTGTTTTTTTTTTTGTTCTTTTTTGGCGCGGCTGTGCGCAACCTCCGGGATCGGCTCATGCAAGAGGCCGCCTTTCTACCGGAAAGCTTACCTTTGTGCATATCGTTCGCCCCCAGCGTTTCCAGGTGAACAATACTATTACATAAGCTACTTTTGCCGGGAAGCTTGAGAAGCAGTCAGGAACCTTTGAATGCTATCGCGTTCCAGTCTTAAAGGCGAAGCGTTGATTATCTATCCTCCAAATTTTTTTGTAAATTTGTTAAGGGTTTGATTTGAAACATGTATGTAACCCGCCATGGTGGCGTAGTGGTTACGGCGTTCCGATAAGCCCAAGGTCGCGGGAACGAATCCCGGCCGCGGCGGCCGCATTTCGGTGGGAGTGAAATGCAAAAAAAAAAACCCGTGCATCGTCCATTGGACGCACGTTAAAGAACCCCAGGCGAGAAAAATTAATCCCGAGTCCTTCACTATGGCGTGTATCATCATTAAATTGTGGTTTTAGCACGTAAAGCCACATGATTAATTTTTTTTACATTTATGTGTTCTTTTTAAATCTTCAATCGTTTCTGCCTAAACACGTTGGGGCACGTTCACAGTTAGCATTTTCGTAGATTTCATGAATCATAGATTGCAGCTGCAGTAATTGCAAGCTGCTTTCCTCACTTATGTGTTCCTGCCACTGTCGAACAACATGTTTCTTCCAGCGCCTGCTCTAACATATCAGCTCGGCAAACGAGGTTAGCAGTGATTGTACTCGAAATTACTAGCGCGCGTCAATTCGTATGGCCACTGTCGCTCCTGTTAGGAAAATCTAATCTTTCACGATACAGAAGTTTCAATCAGAGAGCCGCACATGCTTTTGCTAGATAACTTGCTGCTGACCGCCATTATAATCAGGTAGCAATACCCATAGAAGAAACGTTAAAACACCACGTGTGTGACTAGCCATCTTGCGAAGATGAGATGCTTGCTCTTCAGACAGGTTTAGCACAATTAGGTGGCAGGCCTCTTACAGAAGGCAGAATCATGAGATTTTGACCTCGTGCGTCTGCGATGTTCAAAGTCACAAAAGAGTTGCTTATAGTTTGTTGAGATGCACCAATCTGAGTGACCAGCATGTGATGAAATGAACAACGAACTTTTTTATGTGCATGCTTGTTTGTGCAGCGAATATTTATTTTTCCTCTTTTGATTTGTGCTTTAGTCTCCTTTCCTCCTTGCTCAGTGCATAGTAGTCAACCCTACTAAGCCTGGTTAAGCGCCCTGCCTTTTCTTTATCGTTTATTTCGCTCTCTCTCTCTCTAGTTAAGTCGGAAGCACGCTTAATTATAGGAAGAGCTTGCAGTTGGTGCAAACTAATGTCTTGCTTTGCATTTTAACAGGCATTCCTGGGCTATTTCATCACGTGTGCAATGCTCGCCGCGGCGATATTAGCCCATCGCATGCTGTCGCCGGAACCGAAGCCGCTGTCTGAGGAAGCGATCGATCACACCAACAAAATGAGCCCCACATGGAACGTAAGCCATTTTTGTATTCTTCCTTGCTGCCTTTCTCTTTAAGGTAACCTCATATCTCAAATTCTAGCGCCTTCACAAAATATTGCGCTATTGCCGCTACTTTTTTTGTATATACCCGTCATTTTAAATCTTGATAGAACTAGCGAAACTTTCTTAGTGTAGAGCTTCCACGAAGCAAACTTAAATCTGTCACACCTGAGTGGGGTTGTGGGGCCAGGGAGGAAGGTGTCCGAAGTTGCGAAAGAATTCGTACGGAAAATGATAAAAGCTGCGCATGTAGGCGGATTCTGGCAGTTATAGTTTTATTGCACTGCGTGATTCACGAGCAGCCCGCTCGTGGGAAATGCGTGGTCATGTGCTGTGCTCTGAAACATCTTGTCTCATCTATAATGTAGCCAGGCCATATGGGCTCAATCAGCACGAGTTCGGTGAATGTCTAAAGGCGACGGAATCTGAGTTCGTGTGCGTGACGTGTCACGCTGCCGTTCGATGGCTGAGCTGCAGAGACATTCTGTCTAGTTTCTCTAACCTTAGCAGAGGAATAAAGTGTTCCTCGCACCGAAGAATCGCCACGTACCACCATAGTCTGTAGTTAGGAGTAGTACTGGAAATTGCCCCTTTGCGTAGACTTCACGGGTCACACGAATAAGCTAAATATTAAGCCGAAACGGGAAGCACCTGCTTCTACAATATCTGCCATTTTCCCTTGAGCCTATTATGTCTCTGTGCAGATCATGAATGCAGTGCGCGTATTCATGACCTGTACATAGCCATGGAAAAAAAAAAACTGCAGCATATTTTTTAAGCAGGTGAAAAATCGAAACTGGGATCATTTCCAGTGCTGTTAGAGAACAAGTGCGTAAACCAATGCGGCACTTCCTTCCCCATTTGTTTAAGAATTCTCGGAGATCTGAAACGTGGTTTGGCGACCTTGATGACAGGAAGTAGGAAATGCAAATGTTCCAAAACACAACTATCTGCAATTACCAGGTTCTTTTCAATTACAAGTAATTTAACGGCAGTCAAACGACGTCTTGAATGAGAAGTACAAGAACAATATGACCAATTTATAAAAATTTACTAGGTACTCAACTGTTGCAAACCCTAAAGCAATTTGTCCACTTAAGGTATTGCCTATCTCGCTAAGCAAACGCTATTCTGAATGAAATCTGGGAAGCCAAGAGAGCTAACTTATGTGACGAACACCTAAATTCTCTGCTTATTATTGGCTCATTAGGCTTGCTGCCCCAGTTTACTGAAATAATAAAGTTCATGCATCAGGTCCACTGCTTACATAAGCACCCCGCCCTAAGGCTTTGCAACGGTACGCAATTCCCATGCACTCAAATGTAGTACGTTCTGCTTAGTGCCCTGGGCGGTATTTTGCTGTCCTCTCGTGCTTCCCCCATTTCCACATCTTTCATCGTTGCAAATTTGTAAATATGCTAAAATTTTCTTGCACCTGGAATTGGTTTGGTTAGAATTCTAGTCGACATTTATTTAATTATTGGTGCGATTATCATCGTTGATACCTTTATCTAATCGGCTGCTTCTAAGTTTTGCACGTTGTATCCGTTCCGACTGGTGCAATTCTGATAGCGTGGTGTCATGCATAAATACTACGTTGTTGTCAGTGGCTGCGGTTTTCTCAGTCGAAAACGTAAGGTATTCATAATAACGTTAAATTTTCTTTCCGACCTCATGCATATTGTGCTTCGTGCCATTGTATCAGTGCTGTCGCACGTTGTCGTTATCATGTGCGCCCCTTTGATTTATCTCCTGTTCTCCCCAAATAGTGTGAGCCTCCCACGCGGTCTAGCAGGAATTTCCTTATGCTCAATCTATATTGTGTTACAACTACTATAATCATCAGCATCACTAACCTATTTTGTTTATGTCCCCTGCAGGACGGACACCCCTGCGATCTCCAATTATCCTTGTCTTGCGATAGCTGATTTGAACTTGCGCCTGCAAATTTCCTAATTTCATCACCTCACTTAATATTCTGCCATCCTCGACCGCACCTCTCTTCCCTTGGCAATAGACAAAGGTTACGTTCAGTCGTCTCCCAAGGGAACATACATTCATGATCGCCAGTCAGCTTCTACAGTCTCTGCAGGAGTACGTTTATCTAGGTCAAATAGGCGACCCTGATCACGAGAAGAAAATTTACAGAAGAATGAAAATACGTTGGAGTGCATACCGTAGGCATTAGCAATTACTGGCAGGAAGCTTACCACTGTCATTGAAAAGAAATGTTCACAATCATTGGATTTTACCGGTGCTATCCTACGGTAAGAAACTTGGAGGTTAACACAGAAGCTCGAGAACAAGTTAAGGGTCGCGCAAATAGCGATGCAATGAAAATCGTTAGCCGTAATGTTAAGAGGCGGGGAGAGAGCGGTGTGGATCGGAGAGCGAATGGCGACAGCCAATTTTACAATCTACATTATGAGAAAAAAATGGACCTGAGCAGGCCATGCAACGTCTCGGGCAGATAACCGGTGGACCATTAGACTTACAGAATGAATCACAACTATACAAAGTGGTTATTGTGAAATTAGGGAGTCCCCACATAAATTATTTGTTACGACCTGCCTGAGATAGTTTTTCTGACCGAGTTTGAAAGCCTGCTGTGAAAGCTTTAATTTTTAGGGCTTGATGATTCGGTCCAGTAACTCTAGTTCTCTTATTACCTATGTCGCCATTAACCTTGAAACCCACTTTACCCCAGTTTCTTCCAGCGGAGCGTAGTGAAGCTTGTCTATTGCTGGTGGACCTCCCCGCATGTTTTATATCTTTATGCTTTCTCTTTTCAATCTACACAAATAGATCTGATAACACTGCAGCCAGTTTTACCGCCTTGAACGCAGGCTGGCAAAATCTTCGACAAAGACGTTTCCGTGAGATTCACTGAAGGTCTACTGGGTGTCGCACTAGACAGCAACAACTACATTATCGCTGAAGAAACTGAAAGAAATTACCATTGAGTTGCCCGAGTCGTCCGACGAGCGGGAAAAATGGCTGACGTGCTTAAGCGTACCTCTCATTCGTGACTAGGCTGAATGTGGATCTTGCTCGGTGAGGGCTGAGCCATGCATGGCGTCAAATGGCATAGTTCCTTCTTTCTAACCGCGAATGAAATAGGGTTGGTTTGGGGCAATGAATCTTAGATGCATGCTGTAGACAATACTGTAAAGAACACGAAACACATCACTGAGGAACACAGGAACATCAGGAAGCGCGGCTATCAACTGCTTTTACTTTCGGAAACAATAATTGTACTTTTAGAGGACAATGTGAATGTGTTGACAAAATGTTAAAGCTCGGAAGTGGACATGGAATATAATTTTACAATATCTTTTCCTGACGGGAAAAGCAGTTGATAGTTACGCTGTTTCTATTCTGAATGATGTCACAGCAATGTTTGTCGTCACGTTGTTTGTAGTGGAAATTGATGAGGTAGTTTTTTCATCTCCGTGCATTAATAAAACAGTTGAAGAAGCTTGTACGTCATTCGCCTGCTTATGTGATGCAGAAATTTGCAGCTCAAAAAAAAATACTTGAGCCATTCCACTCTGTGAAGATGGATGATCAGCGAAGCTGTTTAAACACACGACACAGAGGTGACGCAAAATTTTGTACAACGATACGGACGCATTTGCCGTGTTTTTTTATTATATACATTCGCGTGGACGATGGGACCGCCGCCCCGACGAGCTGAAGAATACTAGACTCGCGTGATGTTTCGACGGTATCGCCCCCACGGGTGAGTGGAAGGAAAGAAAAGTGATACGCGAGCGCTTGCAACACCGACAAAGGGCAGTGCGAACGTAGACATGACCGATGCGGATCAAAGTGAAGCATCTGTTCTTATCAGCTTAATATTTGATACATTGTCTATTTAGACCCAAGATATTAAATTGATTTTTGCAAGTTGGCGTAGTACTTGAAGCTTCCGCCACGGGTCGGCCCGGTATTGCACTATCTCCGGGATCGGCGCACAATTTTTGCATACGCAGAACAAAAGTGTCCGGAACCCTAGCCATAAACAGCTTCGCAGTAAGATAATATACAATAGAAAGAAAATGGCAACTGTTAGTTAGATTCATCATTCAAATCACATAATGCACTGAAAAGTACGTGGAGCCAACTTTGGCTATTTATGTTTAGCGCAATAAACATACGGACTCGGAGAAAGCAGGACACACCCGCAGAAAGTTCAAGTCCCTTGTCAAGTTCAAGTTCTTTATTGATCACATGAAGATATGTACATTGGGTATGGTATAAAGATGGAGCCCTATAACTCTCGTAGGAGGTGTGAACGGGATCTCTATGTTATATGCTGTTGTATAAACACTACAGTGCGTGAGAAAAAAGAATGTCTGAGACAGTAAAAATAAGGTACATACTCATTGAGCAAATGACGCGAGCACAAACAAGCCAAGGTTAGTTTTGTAGCTGATAAGTGGCTGTTGTGCTGTTAAATCCGTTGGTAATTTATTCCAGAGCTGCGATACGGCATGCGAATGTAAATTATTCTTAATAATCCATTGCTAAACCAAAAGCCCTAAAGATTTGCCAACAAGCCCAAATCTCCACACTCTTTGAGCCAAGTCGCAAGGCTTCAGGCATATGAGACAGCGTTGCGATAGGCGTACCTGATTAAACCTCGGGGGGATAACATTACGGGGTTAGCGTGCGTCTTCGTAGTCACGTGTTTATGAAGTCCTTGAAAAGAAAACAATCTACTTATAGAAAAACAGCAACAAGAACGCCATGGTTTGCATGACACCTTCGTGCTGCACAAACATCGTTAAAACAACAAAGTCAAAAACGTATTTTTTTAAAGTAAAACTTCCTAGTTGTATTAGCACGTCCTGTGCTTGCACACTGTTTGTAAGTTATATCAGCGTATGTTCTCGCACCCGTATACAGGCAAGGTCAAAAACATTTACAGAATGCGGAATCTGAGATACTCTCCTGAGCCTAGACACTCAGCCTGGATTTCAAATGTGCTACATAAACTGGTGTGTGCCAATAACGTAATGCTGCACTGTTTTAATGGCTGCAAGCTAAAAGTGGGTTGGCAACAAGCGTCCCGCAAGCTTTCTACAATGCCTGCACATTTTAACGTGATGTAATTAGGCGGCGGGCAGATTAGCGCCGCAATTATTTGGCCTAGTTCATTCAATATAACAAGAAGTAATGGTGCATTGTCAGTCCATGCACGAATGTCAATCCGAGAAGGGACTTTGCTTGTCTACAAGAAAAAATAATAAACATTTCTGTGGTTTTACGCGCCAAAATGAAGATCTGAATAAGAGGCCCGCCATAGTGGGAGGGGGGGCTCTGGTTTAATTTTTATCACCGGGGGTTCTTTAACTTGCAGCAAATACACAGTACACAAACGTATTTGCATTCTTCTTGTATCAAAACGCGACCATCGCAGTCAGGATCGAACCCGTGACCTCGAGCTCAGCAACGCAACGTCGCAGCCACTGCGCTACCGTGGCGGGTGCCTGCCAGCTCTTCCTGCCTTTCTTGTGTGCCAATTTTGCGTTCTTTTGTCTCATCACCTCGAAAAGCGTCGTCCCCTAAGTGCTCGCAAATTAACTCTTATTTCAACTGTACTTTCCTAAGACTTGTTGGTTTCCTCTTGCTCATACAAGACAATGTTAAATGTGAAAGATTTTACCTTTGTTTGACCCTATTGTGTAGTTTCTCTATCTGTGAGCATACCTTCACTTCCCCCTGGTTGTTAAGGGGTTGTGAAATAAAAATAGACTGGATAAAACAGTGTGTTCTTTACGTAGCAAAACACGGGTTACATTCTGCAAGCATAGTCGCGCAACGCAAACAAACACGCAGATACGGCCGCACTTGCGTAGGTAGAGTGGCTGAGCCGCTGACTCCGCACTGCGGTTGCGATGCGACAAGCGTTGGCCGCTCGCTTCGAGATCTGTGAGCACGACGCGTCGAGAGCAGTCATGGGGACGCATCTGCGTCAATCTTATCGTGGCGCATACCTGTACTCCGGGCTCGTCGCAAGTGGCTACATTCGATGAGCCCTTTCGCTTTATCAGCTGCGCTTTCCGCGCGTGCATTGTGACGAGACGATATTTGCCGCTATACGCGCCCCTTTTTTGCCGCAACTTCAGCGTTCCTCGGGGTTCGAATGAGCGTTTTCGTGATGTTTTAGTATATAAACGAAGCTTTATTTGCTCCTTCTTCGGCACATTGCGGGTACTGTCTTGCGAGTAGACAACTTGGCCTACTGCGTGTGTACCACTGGGTATGCTCCCAAATAGGGCAACTTGTTGCTTGCTGCTGTCTTGCCCAGTAGATAGCTTGAACCACTGGGTACGAGCCACGTGGTATGTGCCCGAATAGAGAACTTGCGTCACTGGGTATGGGCCCAATTAGATAACTTCGGCCACTGAACATGTGTAACTGGGTATGTGCCGCTGCGTGCAAACCTCTTCTTGGCCGATGCCCAAGAATGATGATGTGCCCCTACGACACGAGTTGTATGGGAGCTTTAAAAGTGCCCACATATGTGTTGTACGTTTTTGTGCGCACACCTTTCATCAGCATTCTTCCTTCGGCAAGGATTGTGCATTCACCATATATCAGTACTAACTTTCTCAGAACATTTATAGGGTAGGAGAACACTTTCTTTATGTGTTGCTACACCAGTTCAGAACTCGACACCAAAGGGAAAAATTGATATGAGGCACATTCTTGGAGTTGTCGCAGCCTGACGAAGTATGTAAACTGTTGGGCAAGGAAGATTGGCTCGCCTTCTCCCATCGCCGACGTTTGGAGCCGTGGAAGCTATTTCCGACCGAACCTGCATCCACACAAACGGAAAAGTTCAACTAAACATCCCTGCTGAGGGCTTGCTCTTGTGCTGCGCTGGTTGCGGGTTTGGGTAAGTTATCCGATCGCATCTTGCACGATTGCGTCAGTCTGTTCTTGCCCAGCGTGTTGAACCGCACCGGTGATAGCACGGTAAACGAAAGTGCGAAACAGTTTTGCAGCTATTGACAGCTATTGACTTCGTCGACTGAGCCTCACTGTTTCTAACCCGCCGTGGTTGCTCAGTGGCTATGGTGTTAGGCTGCTGAGCACGAGGTCGCGGGATCGAATCCCGGCCACGGCGGCCGCATTTCGATGGGGGCGAAATGCGAAAACACCCGTGTACTTAGATTTAGGTGCACGTTAAAGAACCCCAGGTGGTCGAAATTTCCGGAGTCCTCCACTACGGCGTGCCTCATAATCAGGAAGTGGTTCTGGCACGTAAAACCCCATAATTTTTTTTCACTATTTCTAGCCAGAGTCAAAACCTTACAGATTCAATGCCTCTAAAATGTCGTACTGAAACATGGCTTCAAGAAACGCCAATAATTTTGTTTTTCTTTCTTTTTTTGTGTTTGGTATGACAAGAATTCCCCAATTATCGTAAAACCTGTTGCGAAAGAAGTATACCAACATAAGAAACAACGCATTTTAACTGCTAACTGTGTTTGCAAGCTTTCCCATGTGAAATATTTCTATGGTATGGAAGGATGAAGACTGGGATGTCCCTGACACCTCCTGTCATTTGAGTCTGGAGATCTGCAACTGACAACATTTGAACGTGTTTCAAGTGTCTGACTCCTACTTTTGCGGCCTACATTCATCAACTTCTGTCGTTCTGCCTTGGTACTCAGGATATTAGGCACAGGATGCTGAGGGAGCTCGAGCTTAAGCGGAAATTTCCAGAGAAGTATACCTATTGGATAAGAAACACCAAATGCGGTAACACATTGCTGGATACAGCACTTCCATGCATCCCACGCAGTGGCATGCGTTTTATAGGTTCTCCTTCTTTCTTCATTTGTTATAGACGTTTCGTACTACTACTGCTACTACGGCTACATAAGCATAGCCGTAAACGTCCAAGAAAACTATACAATCACTAGCCCAGCAGCTTTGCCGGGATTGCGTCAGTGGTATATACTACGGATTTATAACAAGTATATAATAGCTGTGTCTAACCAGTACTCACCTACGGGGCAGAAACCTGGAGGCTTACGAAAAGGGTTCTACTCAAATTGAGGACGACACAACGAGCTGTGGAAAGAAGAATGATAGGTGTAACATTAAGGGATAAGAAAAGAGCAGATTGGGTGAGGGAACAAACGCGAGTTAATGACATCTTAGTTGAAATCAAGAAAAATAAATGGGCATGGGCAGGACATGTAATGAGGAGGGAAGATAACCGATGGTCATTAAGGGTTACGGACTGGATCCCAAGGGAAGGGAAGCGTAGCAGGGGGCGGCAGAAAGTTAGGTGGGCGGATGAGATTAAGAAGTTTGCAGGGATGGCATGGCCACAATTAGTACATGACCGGGGTTGTTGGAGAAGCATGGGAGAGGCCTTTGCCCTGCAGTGGGCGCAACCAGGCTGATGATGATGATGATGATAACAAATTTAGTCAAAGTGAAACTACGTTGCAGTTGGGCCTTAGACATTCGTGCCCTAAGTGTCACAAGACAGCAGTGGCGGGTCTGATAGCGGCGCCTACGACGGCACAACGATAACATAACGTTGCATGCACACTTTTTGAATCGATGACTGAACCCTGGGTGGGGGCAAACAACGTTCTAAATACCAGTAAAGCATTATCATTGTGACGATAGTCGTGACAAACGACACCATCAAACGACACTTTGCAGCTCTGGTTGTACAAGTTGTCGTTTATGCAATATTGTATGCTTGTGGGCGACTAGAAGAAAGTTAGAGGCACTTAAGTATCCTTATGTGCATTGATTGACAAAGCATTCTCACTCTTCCGCGAGATACATTTACTTGGCCATGTGCTCCAATTGGGCAAAGGGAATTTTGAGGGTAGGTCACCCAAATTTCGGGGGTGGGACAAGTCAATTTTTGGAGTGGGACAGGTCGGTTTTGAGTGTGGGTCAACTCAGTTTTCGAATTGAGCAAAGTCAATTTTTTGGGTGTGAATTTTGTGAGTAGGCCAAGTCCCTTTGGGAGTGGTCCAGGTCAGTTTGGAACGTGGGTCAGCTCAATTTCGGAATTGGGCAAGTCGACATTGAGGGTGGGCCACCCAAATTTTCGGCATGGGTCAAGTCAATTTTGTGAGTGCGCCACATCGGTTTTAAACGCAGGTCAGCTCAATTTTTTAATTGGGTAAAGTAAACTTAGTTGGATGTGGGCCACGACGTCCGTCTCAGACCGTGGCTGTTCACCGTGGGATTTCGAAGTGCGAGCCTCAGCAGGTCCAGCGCTGGGAGCGTGACGTCATCTCTTGATCACGTGGATTTCGGTATCATCGGATGTTAAAACAATGGACGCCGGAATTTTTATTTTCATGGGCCACATGATGCTTTCTCATTAATATCAAACGGTATGTCAGCAAATGGTCTTGGAAGGCGAAGCACGAACGTCTGTCACACAGGCCCACATAGGTGGCATATAGACTTCGCACATAATGCCACGCTACATTCAGTGCTAGAAAACAGGCGTGAAATTGTAGAGGACCATCTTGCACGCGCGTGACGCAACACCGCATTGTCGCTCGTGGGTAGCTGTAGCCTTCATGAACTCATTACATACAACTATCTCATTAGAATCGCTGACTCACCTATGTGTGATAAGTGCAGATGAAGAGACAACCGATCATCTCCTGTGCCACCGTTCCCGCTTCGATAGACAACTTCGATCAAGTGTGTCTTGGATGGACGGGGCGACCCGCCTTATATACAGATGCAAAAGCCTTGGGAGCCTGTCCTCACAGCTCCTTAACTCAGAAAGCCACTCGAGCTCTTCTGTAGTACGTGAAGGCGACAGACATAGATACATGGCACCTGGCTTAGTGCCTGTGAAAGTGGGATCAAGACTTGTGTCTCCTCTATCTCCTTCTTTCACTACCACGTCCCCTACCCCCGTGTAGGGTAACAAACTAGAAAACAGTTTAGTTAACCTCTCTGCTTCTCATTTCTTCTTTTTCTCTCTCTCTCTCTCTCTCTGTGCAGGGAAGAATGGCTACGTCAAAGGGCAGGCAAAGCGGACAGCGGCTAAACCATACAGGGATGACAGAAAGTGCGAATATTTATGCTGTTCGGTTGTTTCATTCAAAGCTTTACAAAAAGACCGGGAAAGTTTCTGATGTATACTCACTGATTCCAAACAAATGCCATAGTGGTTACCCAGCAGCGGCTTCGGAGCGTTACTTAAAGGAGGCCACTGTGACCGGCGGTTTGTATGGCAACAAGGATGCTCGCCAGTCAAATTTTTCTTTCCCCCGTGCGAATACCACGCCAAGAATACGAGACCGTAGTGCAAGAAGAACAAACTGACACCCCCCCATGCATGCGGGCTTGTCGCACAGGGTACGCCAAAGGGTACAATGAGGACAAGCACTTTGCTACGTATGCAGAGGAAGCGTCAGGGGAAATGCCTATGTGGTACCTTCAACAAGTACCACCATGAGGTGGTTGCTTAGTGGCTATGGAAGCACCAGGTCGCCAGGCGGAATCCCGGCCACGGCGGCTCCATTTTCATGAGGGCGGAACGCGAAAACACCCGTGTACTCAAATTTGGGTGCACGCTAAAGAACCCTGGGTGGTCTTAATTATTCCGAAGTCCTCCACTACGGCGTGCCTAATAATCAGATCGTGGTTTTGGCACATAAAATCCCATAATTCAATTTAGTTGCACAATTTTTTATTGCAATAATACGAACGCTCCAGACGTAAAAATGAAAATCCGCCTTCAGTCTACCCTGTGCAAGTGGATGTACAGCGGGTACAGCGAAGTTGTTGCCGGCTTTAGACAAGCACCACAATCCCAAGCGACGTACGTCACGTGCGCAGGTACGTGTGCGCACGTGCAGCATAGGACCTCATTCGTCTAGGCCCTCCGTTAAGCGCCATTGCCTTATTGAACCAAATGAGTGTTTAAAACTCAATTGTTTCAGAAAAATGAGTAAAATACGACTTACAAGCTGCAGACGTGATAGCTTCGAATTATAATTCCAATGTACGAGAAAACATAATTCTGTTACGACGAAACTGAAACACGATCGAAGTCCTTTTCCGGCTGTTGTTTCAGGTCTATCTGAGTGGCCGCTAGGTAGCGGTAGCGTTTTTCGACATTCCTTGCTATAAAGGGCCTCTTTCATTTTCGGAGTCCTGGAAACCAGCTAGTTCCGGTCTTGATAGGAAGTCACGTAGGCTGGGATTCCGAGACCCCCCCATATAATTTCTTACAATAATTACTAGAGGAAACTGGCGCTGCGATCTTTCAGTCATCATGGGAATTATGGGAAGTCATGGAGTAAGGAAAAATATAGGAGGAAACATTACGTCACGCAGACAGTTTTGGCTAGCGAAAGCTCCGTGCAACCACAGTGGTGGCACAACACGTGACCTCTTGTGTCGACACCACGAATCAAGAATCGAGACTTGCTGAGACGTTTGGTTCCCAGTAGCTCTGCCAGTAGTCTTTATTCGATACGCACTTGTTCATGCTGCCCTGCCGTGGCTCTGCCTGCAGAGCGGGAACACTAAAACCAACTGCGCGCTTTGACGTGTGATCACGTGTTTTGCCGCCACTGGCCCACTAGGTTTGGCTTCAATCGCGTTGTGGCATGCTCCCTACTAATTTTTCCTTCCTCCGTGTGCGAAGTACATCGATTTGTCTGATCTTCGTACTTGTCGATTCAGGCTTTCTTGTGGCTTTGTTTATTGTGCTTTATCTCTCTTGAGTGTCCTAAATTTCAAAACGATCTATACTTTTCTAAGTTCAGAATACTCTACGCACACGCACAATTGCTACTAATTGCGACGATTCAGCTTGTTGAGGTGGCCTAATCCAAAACGCGCCAAGCATCTCAAGGCGTTGGCTGGCCCGCGATAAATTCATAAGGGCGCTTAATGTCGCTTGTCGATATATGCGTCCGTGGCGTAATGCTTTCAACATCGACATTCTGTGCTAGAGGTCCTATATTCGGATCCTCCCATTGGAGAGTATTAATAATGTTTATTTAATTGCTTATTACGCAGTACATTGTGCTATGTGCCGTGCACATAGCATACCCGCGACAGTTAAGTGTAGCTGCGTCTGCTGCGTAGCGTATACAATCGCGACCACCACAGGGTGCCGCGGCAAGCCCTCTCACGGGCAGAACGCTCTCGCAGTCTCCAGCGCACGCCGGCACCGGAAGAAACGCCGTAACGAAAACAAAAGTCACACCAGTGTCGGTGCTAACGAAAACAAGGTTGACGTGCATGGTTGTCCAAGTGATTCCATGGTTAAATGTATCTATCACCATTCTGTCTCTTTGCGTGTCATGTCAATTATTAACTTCTTCTAACCTTGTCCTATTTCACGCGCAAATACGTCAACCCCATTGGGTCTCCTTGGCTGCCCTGCAACGTAAGAGACGCTCGTTGTATTCTTCGGAAGTCTCAGCAGCTGCGCATCTGTCTTTAACCACTCTGTTCCGCCACAAGTCCTCTAAACAATGCTCGACGTCCTGGCGCTCTTGCCAGCTACGGTACGAATCACACGCACACTCGAGCCGGATGGGCCTCGCAAGCTTCGGCCGTTGCCTTGGCGTAGCTGGCGCGTGCGTTGGCGAGCTAAGATTCAAGCGCGTTGGCACTCTCACAGGCCCGGGGAGTGCGCGAACTTGCTTCGGTGCATCTTGCTTTTCCTGTCGTCAACGCAGACAGTTCTCGCACGAAGTGGAGGCATGTTTCCGGTTCGAACCCCTATCGCTCTCTGATTCGTGCGGCCGGTAAGGTTGCCAGATGGCCCCAACAAATAATATCCAAATGATCTCAAAATGTAGCCCAAAAATAGCCAGGCTCAAGTTTTTTAGTGGGCGCAAAGTAGCCAAAAATATAGCCAAAATGCTTGATGATGTTCTGCTGGTGTCTTACAAGGTGTAGATGATGTCCGAACCTCACCGCGTATTTCTGGCTCCAAAATTACTTCCGCTGAATGCAACCAGCACAACACTGGCCTCAAGATCTGCGTAAAAATTTTTAATGAAGAGGTGCCACTCAGACGTGTATTTGGACACCACTTATTGTCACAATGAGCCGAAGAATTTCTTTTCCGATTTACTCATGCCGTTATTGGTATTTACTGAGCCACGTTCTCAGCTACCTTCAATTCCCGCCTCGCTTTATCCGAGACATTTTTCTATAAAACTCGGGCAAAATATTGCCTGCTCCAACATCGTGGATGCGCTTCGGCTCGTCGCAATCGAGTGCCCCAGAGGCGGCTCGAGTTCAAGGCATTTTGGAATAGGCATGCCTTAATAAATAACAAACATCTTATTTATCTCCCGTTTTCTCTCTTTCTCTCTCCATTTTGTATGTTCTACTCGAAAGCAGCTCGACGTTGAGTTAGCAAAAATGCTGCCGCTTGGAGACATATACAAACTGGACTCTGGAGAAAACTTAAAACCTTCTCGCCTTTTCCACTTGCGAAGAAGCGGCAGTTTTGACCGCAATTCGCCTTTGAGTGCGAACAAACAGAACGACCTGAAGATCCATAACAGAAGAGGTGAATTAATGTTTATAGTATTAATTTCCACCTGGATTAGAGCGCTGGCAATAATCCGGGTGGTATTAGTATTGAAAAGAGTTGAACGGCGCAATATTTAAACAGGCAATCGCTGGCAAGATTCGTGCAATGCGAAAACATGGGGAAGTTTCTGTGAAATGCAGGTATGAATGCATGTGTTGCACAATTTCTGATGGGAGCTGGGTACCTTACTTGCAGTGCAACTGGAAAAAAATGTAATTCCACTAGCGAACACGCGAAATCGAGTTGATGGGTCGTGCATGTCTGGTCATGAAGTGCAAAGTAAACCCTTTGTCTAACAAATTCAAATACTATACATCAGAATAGGAAGTTATTAGAACACTTTATTTACCTTTATAAACTGGCAAGAACTCTTTCCCAACCACCACTAGGATGCGTGCAAAAACAATAAGATATGGACGTGACAGTGCCACGAGCACCTATTATGTATACCGAACGCATTTCTTTTTCTCGTCACAGCTGGAAAATATGCCAAAAACAAGAGAGCTTAGCGATGGAATGACTTATAAACATGATAGCCATGACTTAACACCGTGCTCCCAGTGCCAACATTGCCTTAAAACACACTTTTCGAGATTGCCTACAATTCTTTGTAGCATGAATGACATTTCGGTTTTCATAAACCCGAATTTTGTCAGTGTTGATGTCGTCTTCGAGATTCGGAAGTCCTTAAGACGAAAATAGCCCAAATATAGCGATATAGCCAACTCAGAATTTTCGACGCAAACCCGCATAAAAAGTAGCCCAATTTGGCTATTAATAGCCCAATCTGGCAACCCTGCCGGCGCGGCTCTTCCAGCCCGAACTCGGGCACTTCGTGCCGTCTGACAGAGGGCGCGGCAGTTAAGTTAGATGGCACTACAGATGGTGGCATGGCAGAGGGCGACAGTGTCACAAGCACTCAAATCCCATCCCCATTACGACTAATTAAACTCGTATTTGATTATATCCTTACTTGCTGGCTATTGCTATTCGCATGGAGACGTATCATTTGATACTATTCTTACGTCCATGCGACATCCACAGGTCACGAAACCAAGCATCTTTTTCTAAGAGTGGTAACAAGATACTGAGATCCCAGCTACGCCAAGCCCATATGAACTCAGCTACGTAGACCACGTCTTAAAGAAAATGACCAGTTTTTGGGCGGGGCCTTGTCCCCGTGCTATTCCCCCGCTGTAGCTTCAGCAGGCTAGTGCAGACGAAAGGGCAGAGAAAGCCACATCTAATTCTGCTTATACTTGAAGGATTTCAAAAACTTTTTCGACGAAGATTCGTGAGGAGACGTCCTTTCATAGTGAAGGCCATTCTATGATTAGTTAGAAATGTGTTTCAGGACCTCTTTAAAGTCCAATCGAAGAACAAGGTGTCTATCGTGAATATTGAAACAGGGAAGAAATATTTGTGACTCTTTCATCCCTGAAGCAAACTAGGTTACCGCCGAAGCTGCGCGCGCGCTGAGTGCCATAGCAACAAATAGTCACAAATAGTGTTGCAGGCATATGACATTGAAATGTGTATTACCCATAGAATAACTGTACATTTCGAGAGCATGATCAAGAAAGTAAGAAAATCTTTATCGCTGGTGAAACGCGACACAATACCACAACCGACAACGGCGTCTGAGTCTTCAGTCGTCACAACGCTCACGCGCGACAACATGTACGGTTCAAATAGCTATTTGACGTACGCTGACAAACGCGCCTATTCGAATGCGAAAATTGGCGAAAGAGCTGAATAAACCTATCCTTTCTATATCAGCTGAAAGAGGCAGAGAAATTAACTCAAAATTAAATTTCCGGATCTTAGGTGCGAAAAGTACGATGTGATCTTGAGGCGCGTACGCCGTAGTGTAGGTCTCCGGATGGTCATGGGCGGTAATGGTCATGCCCCAGTGCAGACATTTGTCTACCTAAGGTCGTCGTTCGTGCAACGCTGAAGACCTGGACAAGGTTCACGGAAGTACGTCAGGAGCATCGAGATGGCCAGGCAGCACAGGGACGCGAATGTCTCCAAAGTCAAGCGGCTGCAGCGGAAAAGCAAACTGGAATTGCATCTGGTTGCTTAAAAGCCTACATACGGTGTCTGGCTTTTCAGAGTTGTGATGGCTGCTTTTGTTGCGGGTTTGCGTAGTTGTGGACTTGCTAGTTGTGCAACATTACAATTTCGTGATCAATAAATGTGGGTACCTGAGATACAAGTACATTTCGGTCTGTCTGTGCTGTTGTCTGATGACAATAATTACACGATAAGCTTTTATTTGACTACATAAATCGGATTTAAACCCAACGAAAGCGTATTTGGTAATACGGATGCGAACAGTCGTACTTCAACCGCAGCGCGATCAATGCACGTCCAACCTGCGCAGGCTAGTTCTTCGGATAAAAAAAATTTGCTGGTTATCCCGTAATTGTAAGTAGATGTAGGCATGAAATGGCAACTGGCAAAGCAGATTGGTTGGAGATGATACTAGCCACGATCTTATAATGGATGTAGTGCATGTTCGCAGTGGCACACACCACTACACCACACCGCACCGCACCACGCCATACTGTGCACCGGTTCATACGGATGCTGCCCAGCAAGAAGAAAACCGGCTGAAGGCGGCACGACAGGCAGCCAAAGACGCCAGGGGTACAGAGTGCACTGCAAAGCTAGAAGACGAAAATCGCCTGAGGGAGGCGCCACGCCGCGTGGTGCCATCTCTCGAGGCGACGCGAAAGCCACATCACGCAAGTCACGGACCACTGGCGTTCAATACAGGCAACTTTGTCTAAGCGCCAAAAGATGACAATGAAGTGTATAGTGCCCTGTATATACCTTTTGAACGTCGCTATTGGAAACGACAAATAACTTCAGCCTATTAGAAGTTACAGCTTCAGTGATATTGTGAACAAACATGTGGAAGAATTCGGAAGCAATACTTTTTATAGCTTCTTTGAGCAGTAACTAGGGTAGGTAATGCGGTCCTGTACAAAGGTTTGGGGGCCAAAGACCGCATTTTCTTAAGTTTTGTAAGGTCCGTAACAGCGCAACACAAGACACGAACAAAAATAAGGTAAAAACGGCGACATGGCGCTGACTCTCAACTGATATTTTAGTAAAGATATGTCTAACATATATATAGGTTGCCAGTTCATGAACTACGACATGCACGAGACACAGAGATACATCAAGGCAACTGTGACCAACTGACGCATAATCAAAAGTAACAAAGGCAACGCAGTTCCTCGTCGTGAAAAGCGATAGACGGTTCGCTAATACATAATAATCCTTGTGCCTAATCTTTATATTGTAAGCCTCAGCGATATCTCTTGTCAATTGACCCGCGTGTTTATAAATGGCATTAGTTTCTTTTTTTTTTCAAAATAGGGGGACAACCGGACGACTTGTAACGCTCCGAAAGGTGAAGGGGCCCAACACCTTGAAGAGGTAGCTCATGTTCCCTAAGTCGAACATTCACACAGCGTTTTGTTTGCCCCACGTACTCTCTACCACAAGATAATGGAATGGCACATAGAACCTGCTTAACACAAGCGATGTACCCGTTCACATGGTTGACAGTGCACTTTCCTTTTACTTGCTTATCCTTCAGCATATTGTCACATAACGGGTATATGCGACCTATCTTAGCTTTCGCAGAAAAAGGAACATTGATGCTGTACCTTGAACCGGCGTTCTTAAACCCATGCGCCAACCTGTGTACATGCGGTAGCACTGCGTTTGCTCTTTTTTCCTCTAATTTAGTTTTACCACATTGGCCATCTATACTCTTGACGCCACGAACCATACTTTCACACACAGGCGAAATAATCACTTCTGGGTAACCAGCGTCCAGTAAACGATTTACCTGACTAGAAAAAACCGCCTTGGACATATGAAAATACGACTTCTTTAATGCAGCATTTAGGATAGTCTTCGCTATAGCCCGCTTCACTTCCTTAGAATCACAGGATATATAGTTCAAAATAATCATATTTCCAGCACCCATGATTTTTACCAAAGGGTAACCTCAGGTCTAGAAACGGCAGTTGATGATTTTAGGAACTTCGAAAGTAATATCAAGGCCTATGCCGTGCTGCCTAAATACCGTCAAAATTTCATAACCACCCTCTGGGTGAAAGTCACTATTAAAAAATATAACGAAATTATCAACATAGCGGAAAACCTTACTGGAAAGCTAAGCAAGGTGGCCCTCTAGCTGCCTATCAATATAACCTAGAAAAATGTCACTAATGATAGGACCTACACACGAGCTTATGCATACCCCCGATTTTCGTATATACAGGCCCCCCTCTCTATGAAACAAGCGTAGATCTCAAGTAAAAGGAAAGAAGTTCAAGGAGTTCATTTTGTGTTGCACTGTTACGAACCTTACAATGAGTCCTAGCCAACTGGCCCAACTTGCCGTCTCGGTCCTGAAGTTTTGACTGATGGTCAGGATGATCTCGTTTTGTTCTCGCAACTTGCCCGGATAACGGCTCTGGCTTTTGGCTCAAGGTCACTTGAAGGTCGCCGACAACGGGAGCTAAACGCATTTCATGCTCAAAGCCCCTTTTACGGCGGGTCACAAGGACATGGGAAATCTGCGACTCTTTGCGATTAGCTACCGTTAAGTCAGACATACCACCCACGCCTGTGCCAATACCTTTAGTCACAGCGGCTGCTCAGTAGCAAGATCATAAGTATAATCATTGAAGAAGGCGCCGCGAAAAAGTTCACCTCCCGAAGCTGAAGTTCTGTAATGTACGGATGGGTATACGCAGGAAGCAGCACATCTACATAAGCTTTACATGTTTAAGTGCACCCCCCCCCCTCCTTTTCTTTCCATTGCACTTCACGTACTTTAAACATACTTCGTATACTTCACATGCCCTAATACGTTGCATACCTCACGTATATGAACAGACACACCTCCCTTCACATCCGCGTGTCGTTTCAGCACTGTCGTGAAGCAACCCAGTAGGGCCAGGTAGCTGTAAAAAACTAAATTTTGGCGTTTTACGTGCCGAAATCACAATATGATTAAGAGGCACGCCATGGTGGAGGACTCCGGACACATATCAGCCATCTGAAGCTTTTCAATATGCACCCAATGTGCGGTACACGGGCGCGTTTGCATTTCGCCTCCATCGAAATTCTACCACCGTGGCCGGGAATCGAACCCGCGCCTTCGAGCCTTGCAGTGCAACGCCACTATGCCAGCATAGCAGGTGCCAGGTAGCTGTGCTTTTGCAGTTCAAGCTTGGGCACTTTCCAATGATGGCATTATGCCTCATATTACCGTGGTGAGAGCGCTATACGGAGAAACCACCAAATTTAAAAGGAGCGTCTGGAAGGAAGCACGTGGAACAGCCTCCAGGTACTTTCAGGAGTCGAACGTTTCACTCGTTAATCGTGAGAAAGAGAGAGAGAGAGAGAGAAAGAGAGAGACGTTTGACAAAACTGGGCGAAGTAGAAGAAAAGATGAAGCGCTGCACACTACAAAGTCCTTAAACTACCGACAAGACTCTATGCGAGAAAACGCCAGTGTATAGCAAGGGCAAAATAGAAGATGAAAGAGAGAGAGAGAGAGAGAGAGAGAGACAACTTCATGTAGTCGCCTGCAGAACGACACCATGACTAAATGGCGCCGTGACGCGGGCCCTGAGGTCTTCTCAGCGGGTGGTCTCTACTCAACTCCAGCGCGTGTTACTCCCGCGGTCGGTCGCCCTGAGGGGCAACGTTCCGTCGGTTTCGCTCGGCCTTTGTCTTTCAAGAGCCGCCGAGACCTGCTGGACGGCCTAGGTTTGACTTTCGTGGTCGTAGCATTCCGCCGCAGCTGCGAGTCGCGGCGGAATGCTACGACCACGAATGAAGCGACGAGAGAATAGCAGGTAAGTCAACCAAACTGTGGAAAGAAAAATATGTCCAGAGAAGTATGACTGAAGGGAGCATAATACACGCACGCACGCACGAAAGCTAAATACTTCATGATGAAAGGCGCTGCTCAGTTCCTTTTCCTCCTTTTTATTTATTTTTTTTTAAATCCATCAACCCATGTGATTGTTCCCAACGGAATATCAAGTGCAAAAACTCATAGGGTTTCTGCCCGTGTCTCAATTAAGGTTCTGGTACTTGCTGTATATTTGAGTTTCTTTGATTGATAAAACATTTGTGCCCTCCACATAGCTTTGTCCTGTCTTCTGCGCTGTTTATGGTATGGTATGAAGAACTTTATTGAGGTCCTGAGGGATCAGTCTGGGACTGATGCGGGCCGCTCCCACGTCGGTACAGAGAGGCCGAGCCCCTCTGCCATCACACGGGCCCTCTGGACAGCCCTGAGTTGGTCCGCTAGCACTTCACTGTGCAGCATGCGCTGCCACCACTGTTCACCTCGAGAACCATCCCCGGCCAACGCCAAGCAGCGCCACAGCATGTGTTGTAAATCGAGCAAACCCCCACACTTACTACAATAGACTGAAACCCCGCAGTCCGGATTAATTTTATTCAAGATGACCGGGTTAGGGTACGTCCGTGTCTGCAGAAGCCTTAATGTAACCGCCTGCGGCCTACTTAATTTAGGATGTGGCAACGGGAATGCCCTGCGCCCTAAGTAATAGTGCTTGGTGATTTCGTTGTAGGTTAACAGTTGGTCCCTGTACTCAGGAGCGGGAGATCTAGCCCCTTCAGGGAGTACACGGCACACTAATCCTCGTGCCTCCCTGTGCGCCACCTCGTTGAGGTTACGCGGGGCTCCCTCCACTGTCCCCATGTGCGCCGGGAACCAAGTAACGGTATGCGAAGTGATATCCCTACCCTGCAGCAGTCTGTTAGCCGGTTCCGCAACAAGTCCTCTCGAGAAGGCTGTAATCGCAGATCGCGAGTCGCTAAACACCAAAACTCTTCTAGAATCAAGTAGTGCTAGAGCAATAGCCACCTGTTCAGCAACCCCCGGGTCTTTGGTATAAATGGAAGCAGCATTTCTAACGCTCCCTTTGCCATCTACTACCACCACCGAATAAGCATTTTTACCATTAATCCATGCGGCGTCAACAAACGCAGACTCCTCCTCCTGATCCTTTGCCTCTCGCAACAAAGCCCTAGCTCTCGCGACCCGCCTCCCTACATTGTGCACGGGGTGCACATTCCGCGGAAATGGACGAACCATGATATTTGTCCTAAGGTTCACGTTCAACTCGTGTAGAGGCGCCCTATCGTGCGACACAGCCACCGATTCTTCAATTGACTGTAATATATACCTACCCGCTGGTGTACCTAGCAACCGCTCCCTCTGTGCGGTACGTTGAGCCTCAGCAATTTCATCTAAAGTATTATGCAAACCCAGTCGTAACAACATATCGTTTGACGTAGTCATAGGCAGACCAAGCGCAGCCTTGATGGCTTTTCTGATTAATGCTTCCAATTTATTTTTCTCCCCCCTATTCCAATTTAGCATAGCTGCCACATACGAGAAATGACACATAATAAATGCGTGAACTAAGCGCATCGCACCTTCTTCTCCTAAACCCCTATGCCTATTAGAGATCCGTCTTATAAGTCTTATGGCCTCCTCCGTTTTCTTGGTAATACGCTGAATGGTTCTAATGTTCGATCCGTTCGCTTCAAGTACAAAACCCAGGACCCTGATTGCTTCAACTTTGGGTATCTCCGACCCTTCCCTAGTATGAATTCTAATGCAAGGCTCAACTTCCGGTACCCAACCCCTCGGCCTACGACCTAGCTTCTTAGATTTGAAGATCAACAACTCCGACTTTTTAGTGGAGCACTTGAGCCCCATGAGACCCAGGTACTCCTCCGTAAGCGTTACCACCTGCTGCAGCCTAGTCTCAAGCTCTCCATCACTACCACCGACACTCCATATAGTAATGTCATCCGCGTAGATAGAATAGCCAATATCCTGGACAGTGTCCAGTCTATTAGCCAACTTCGACATCGCCAGATTGAATAACATAGGCGAGAGTACGGATCCCTGCGGAGTACCACAGCAACCCAATTTAACGACTTCCGATTTTATCTCCCCAAACCTGAGACATGTCTTTCTATCCGTAAGGAAAGCCTTGACAACATTGAAAAGCCGCTGCCCCATATTCAAGTCCGATAGCACCCGTAGAATGAAAGAATGTCGGATTTTATCGAAAGCTTTTTCCACATCAAGTCCAATTAGTGCCTTAGTATCCCTTGTTCGCCGGTCAAGGATCTGATGCTTAATCCTGATCATAGCATCCCGAGTCGAGAGGCCGGGCCGAAATCCTATCATCGAATGCGGAAAGACCCCATTGCCCTCAACATAACGCGTTAGCCTATTTAAAATGGCATGCTCAGCGACTTTTCCCAAACACGACGTCAGGGAAATAGGTCTGAGATTTTCAAGCCCTATGGCCTTGCCCGGTTTGGGTATCAGAACAGTAGTTGCCAGTTTCCACTCTTCCGGGAAAGAGCCTTCCTTCCATAGGCAATTGATCTGCCGCGTAAGGAACTCAATTGACCCATCGTCTAAATTCCGTAGCATTTTATTCGTAATGCCATCCGGCCCTGATGCCGATCGACCATTAAGATTCTGCAGCGCCATCCTGATATCACTTTCAGTAAATTCCGCGTCCATAGCTGCATTTTCGTCTCCACTATATTCCAAAACCCCATCAGGTGTATCGTGCCAGGTCTCCAAAGGAAGGTATCTCTGAGCCAAATCCTTTAGCAACTCCTGCTCCGTGGAGTCCCGACACGCCTGATGGACCAGCTTACCTATCACAGTCCTCTGATTAGACTTAGTGTTTGTCTCATCTAGTAAATGTCTGAGCAAACTCCATGCGCCTCCCCTCTTAATGCGACCATCAATAGAATTGCACACTTCATCCCATTGCTGCTTGCACAGTACCCGACAATGGTCTTCAATTTCCTGATTAACCATTGCTATACACTTTCTAAGCCTTCTATTTAATCTCTGACCCTTCCATCTCGCTAACATCGACTGCTTTGCTTCCAACAAATGTGCCAGGCGACTATCCATGTGTTCCGTGTCAATATCGGTCTGAACGTCTTTAGTGGACGCCTCAACGTCACTTTTAAGCTGACTAGTCCACTGTTCCAAGGTCAACTCATTTCCTTCATCATCGATTCTCTGCGCTCTTCTTTTCCTAAATGCATCCCAGTCAACCATCCTGAATGTGCGCTCCTTTTTATTAGCCACTGCCAAAGTAATCATAAGTATGTAATGATCGCTACCAAAATCTTTATTAGAATTGGACCAGGACGAATCCACCACCCCTCGAACAAAAGTGAGATCAGGTGTCGAATCTCTACATGTCGACGTGCCACATCTGGTGGGATACGAGGGGTCTGTAATCAGAGTTAAATTCAAGTCTAGTGCCTGCTGCCATAGTCTCTCCCCCTTAATAGTGCTATAAACATACTTCCACACATGATATGGTGCATTGAAGTCCCCTCCAATAAGCAACGGTGCATCCTTAGCCAGATTGGTTGCCTTGGTCAAGAGAGATTTGAAACTCTGCTTCGTGTCCCGGGGGCTACTGTACAGGTTAAGCAGGTAAACGCTCCTCTGACATGACCTTTGCCGACCTAAGATTACTTCCACCATAATATATTCAATCTTGCAATCTGCCATGTGAAGATCATGTCTAATGTATGCCAACCTCCTATTAATGAGAGTAGCGAGTCCTCTGCCCTGTTCATTATCCTTAACTTCCGCTTTGAAATTCGTTAAGGTCACGTTAGACGTCAGTGTTTCCTGTAACATGATAACTTGAGGCTTGACACCATGCGTTCTAACAAACTGCTGCAGAGACGCCTTCTTATGATTGAACCCCCTACAAGTCCACTGCCAAATACTAAATGAACTATTTAATAGAGCCATCTTGACCACGGAAATTTGGTGAACTATTTTTGAGCTCAAGTCCACTCGGCGACTTACCCTGCTGGGCTAGCGGCCGAGTGCACTCCCGCTCCATAACAGGGACCACTCGCTCGTTTAGATATATTTCAATTTTGCCTAATCTCTGATCCGTGATATTTTCCCGTTCTTCTATCCGCTCCAGTCTACTAATGATCTGATTTACACTTTCTTGCAATGTCGCCATCATTGCTTTAAGCTCGGAACCGACTTTACCCTGAATCCGGACGGTCGAGGATAAGGCCCTCTTTTTCGGAGCAGGCGTCTCTTCGTCCGCCATGTTCTGTTCTGCGACCTCCACAGACCTTGGTACCTCAACCGAGTCATCATGTTTCCCAGTCTGTCTTAAGCTATCGTTGTTACCGGAAGGTAAGCCGTTCCTAAGTACAGCCATCTCTTTGATAAGCCCGTCAATGGCTGCTTTTAAACTACGATTCTCTCTCTCCAATTGCGCAATCCTATCCCTATCCTTATTACCATCCACATGCTCCTGGCGCTGCTCGGGCGCTCGGCCGGCGCTGATGCCACCCTTGACCTTGTCAGCCCAGGTGGTCTGGCTCCCAGCTGCGCCGCCGTCGCCACCAGCTGCAGGAAAGCGCACCCGCGCCTCCATAGAAACGGATCGGCTCCTGGTCGTACGAGTCCCAGAAGATGGCCGCTGCCTCGACCTGGAGCGGCTCCTAGAGCGCGAGCGTCCCTTAGAGCGTTGGCGGGCGCTCACCAGCTGCACCATCTCGGCTGCCTCTTGTTCCGCCGTTAGCTCCGCCCTGGCTCTCTCCTGTCGTCGAACACGCACGACGTAGGGAAGCTGGTATCGTTGTCTGCATTGTTTATCCGCGGTCAGGTGTCGTCCGCCACAAAGCTTGCAACAAGGCACACAGTTGTGATCCTCTTCAGGGTTCCGAGCCCCGCATCCTCGGCATTCAAAACAATCGGGGGCTGGGCAGACGTCCGCCCGATGTCCAAGCTTGCCACACACATAACATACATCCAACTGCTTTCGATATAGGAAGCACCGTACCAGAGTTGGCCCATATCTGACGAAATTGGGCACCTTTAACCCATCGAAAACAATGATGACTGATCCTGTGTTTTTGATGCGTTTGGCCGCCATAGCCAGCGGATTGCGATCATTAACAATGTTCCGCTCAAGTGTCGCGGGGCCATCCATAATGTCTACATTGCGAATGACCCCCTTACACGTAGTGTGTGGGGCCGTCTCGTACGCACTGACCTCAAAATCCTTGTCTGCCACTCTGATTGACCTGAGTCTCACATATCGTTCAGCGTTGCTCCTTTCTGGCGTACTAGCCACCAAGATATTTTGCATAAAGTTCGGGCAAATAACATCTTCCCGAATCTGTTCAATACCGAGGCCTGCCGCCTCTACGATTGCCTTGCCCACCGCTGTAGAGCTAACTTTCTCCAAATTCAGTCCACCCCGTGGGCGAATGACTATTTTGATGTGTTCTTGCGGCATCGGTGGCATGCGCGACGCCTTCACAATGCGATTCTTGATTGCCGAGCCTCCGCGCCGTTCACCTGCGCCCCGTCGTTCAGGCATCTCACTTGGCGAACCGCCATCACCTAATCCATGCCTCGTCGTAGTTCTAGATTTTCGGTTGGACACTGTCCGCCATCCCAGGTCTTCAGTAAAGTCCTCCGCCGGGAGCACTTCCCCTTCAACGTGCATTGCTGCCATGCCGCGCTAGGTCTACCAGACGCTAGCTCTCGGCCAGCGTGGCGTGAGCACAAAAGTTCCAATGAAGTCCAAAAAAGGGGTGGCCCACCTCAAAATCAGGTATCCGCTGAATCTTCTCTTCTTCACGGATCCGATGATAACAAATTTACACCACTAGGTGACCAAAAAAGGCTCGGAAGCTTCGAAAAAGACGGACCCATAAAAGCCCACAAGCCTCCTTCGAACTTCGTCGTCGTCTTCCCCTCTGCGCTGTTTGAACATGGTCTTTTTTTTTTCAGAAGATAAATCTCAGCTAGTAGGCTGCTAGGCTTCCGTACACTTCTGTTCATTCCAGGGAGCCTGCCAGTTACAACATGCATTAGAATTCTAATGAATAGCCAACCGGACACTTAATCTGATTGATCACGGCCTTTCACCTCTTGTTTCTCCCTTCGTTTTCCTCGTATTCGAGGCTGACGCCCATCATCTGAGTCATTTATCTGCCGCCCACTATACGTGCCTGGAAATAGTGAAAGCTATGCACACCTCCACGCGTTCCGACGCCGCATGCTGAGGACAATTAAAATTGCAGCGAAAGCGATCGAGTCATTTCTCGCTGATGTTTCTCAGAATGAAATTTGTTCCTTTCAAACGCGCGGTAGGAGATCTCATTGTTGTGAAACGGCTTATTTCTTATAAATGTGTCTCCGAAGTGCACCCATAGAAATTGACGGGTCGTCATATGACACTCGTATTGTTCGACGGACGTCCCGATCGACGGCTTTCCGGTCGGCGGCTCTACGATAAGATAGCTTCATTGTTGTAGGTCCCCAAGCGGCTACATGCCATGGCAACCTCCACGATAAGACGAACAGAGCTTGCTTCATCGCTGCCAGCTATAAAAGAAGGCCCACTTTCGCTGATTGACCAGGGGGCGTCTCTGGCCGAAACGGAGGTAAGAGGCACGCTTGCGAATCCATGCGTACTCGGAGGTAAAAGTCTGCAGTAGACGAGCTTTTTTATTAATAATGTAGTAACTTCTCGCATTACATGCAAGTGGTGCAAAGAGCTCAGTGCCAAAAGTTCTTAAGCCTCATAAATCGATATTTGAGTGCTGCCGTTCACGTTTTTACTTTATTCGCTGAAATATTAAAGGCGCAATAAAATTTCCGCTAGTTAAGGCGGTTTTGTTGTAGTCGTAGTTATTGCTGTAGCTTGTAGTTGGTCGTATTCCAGGTTTGTTGTTGATGAAAGGGTCGGTGGGAGTCACTTTATCAAGCAGATCCTGAAGCCGATGTTGTTGCACGTCGAAATATCAATACATTATCCAAATTACCGCCTGTACAAGTTCTAACTCGTGCTTTATAGAGAAGTGAGTGTGTAACTGGGGCACTCTGATAAGGAATCGAATTCGGCTATCTCTTCGGTTAAATTCTACGAATATTCTGCCTAATGAAATCAGCCGTGACGAAAATTGAGCGACCAAGTCTCGAATGCACTTTGAAAGAAATGCATGGAAGCAGTGCGAGCTACGCAGCATTCACCACGTAAGCAATCTTTATATATAGAGTACACGGCGCCTAACTTTCACGACGTCGCTTGAGACGATCCCTGTTGAGCGCTTGGCTAAGGTGCTTTTTTAGAAGCGCAATGACGCAACTTCCTAGACTACTTTTATGAGAGTTAAGAGCTGCCAATCACGATCTATCAGAACCATCATCTTGAGGCCTTAGCTAACGATGACGCCATCCGTGGAGCTCTATAGTGAGGGTGCAATGAACCAGCCCATGCTGCCATTTTTGCGATCTTGCTGTCTTGCCATAATCACTTTGTCATCTCTTATTAAGCCTGTCGAGCTTCTTGCCAATGTACGTACTTTCTGCATTTTTTTTCTTCAGACGGAGATAGGCATTTCATAATTTTCTGGCGCTGACGAGACGTCAGATCCTAGACTATCTTACGCTTATAGTACACGGATGGAAATGTGGGCGGAGCTACTTACGTGACCAGCCAGCCACATTCGAAGCGCGTGAGGGAAGAATGTTGTGCAGTTTAAGCACGCTGGAAATTTATGTTCTTCTCAATACAAATATGCTCGCTCACGTAAGGCAGTTAATTTATGCGTTTGTCAGAGAACTTGTCGTAAGGCATGCTTCGACGCTTAGTATTATACGAGCAGGTAAGCAGGCTAGTCTGCGCATAATTGCTAAAGAGGAAAGCATGCTCTCTACTGAAGATGCATCTGCTTATGTATGCCAGTAAATTTAACCACTGAGCCTTAGAATGTGTTCGTTGAGGACGCTCCATATCCACAAAATTTTACATAGATTATTTGTATTCAGTGCACAGTTCGCCTTTGATTAGAGACACTATTTTTCCACAGTGGTAGCAGATTTACTTTTGGTGTTTTTATATTTGCTTGCGCTCCTGCAGTATACCTTTCGTTGCTTCTCCGTTGCCGAAGGTCGCCGACTTGCACTCGCTCAAACGTATTCTTTTTTTTTTTTACTAAGCGACAGAAGAGTGAAGTATGGCAGTGACAACTATTTTACTCGTTTTAACGTCGTGTCGAAACCTATAAGACAGTTACAGCTTGTATCACAACGTATTTTCTGGCTTTACCCCCACGCTTGTGTGAAAAACACTGTGGCGAATCAAAACTACCCCAAGTAAGGCCTTCAAAGATGTCTAATAGTGCAACTAAGATAAAGACGACAGGAAACATGCCAGACAGAACCTTACTCGCAGATTGACTGCAGTTGAACGCTTCATTAAAACCGTGGCGGTTATCTCTCCCGCTATTTCTTTCGGCACCTTTCCACAGGCAGCATGAAGGTTCTCATAGTGTGCGCACTGTTCGTGGCTGCGGCGCGAGGTCGCCTGATGGCCCCGTCGTCTGTAAAGCCATTGTCCGAAGAAATGATAAACTTCATCAACAACATCAAGACGACGTGGAAGGTGAGCCTGCTGGTTTCCGCTCATCCCTTTGTACGGAGACAGCACATTTCTCTTCGAAATCAAACTGACGCTGCTTTCAATGTCGCGAAGAAATTTCTCTTTTGGTTTTTCCCGCTAATATTGCCCAAACAACCTACTCAGAGAATGTGCGTGGCACAAAATTAAGTGGAAATAACGTATTTACTGGTAAATATTTGGGAAGAATATCTCGATACTGACATCTGTGATGTGCATGCATGATTGGCGCACTGGCCGGCTTCGACTCCGCATAGGCAGCACGTGCTACGAACTAATTAATTAGTGGTTATTGAGCGAAACTTCGTATAATAAGTTACTCAACAATTATCGTGCATTTACTGACGTAAATAAGCCGCCACTAATTATGCGCTGCCAAAAAAAAAAACGTTATCATTCCCAATGGGGCGTATGTGCCCTTTTATTATTTAAGTAGAGGATGTCTCGGTTGTAACGTAAGGGAACGGTTATCGCACAGCAAAAAAAATACAGGTCGACGCTACACCAAAAATTTGTTGGCGCGGTATTTCCTGCGGGTCCCTGTGCTACAGGATCTCGACACCATACAGTTGCAAGCCGTGGAGATCTCCGATATCCCTGTGGCATCCGCAAACAGCTTCTATATGCACGAACCGACGTTGTCCTTGCTTTAGTTCTTGCTTTAGGTCACGCTTTGTCTAGTAGAGAAAATTTGGAGCGCCTGTTTTTGTATTGGTAGGAGTGTATAGTATATATATATACATATAGAGAGAGAAAACTTTGATTGTCAAGTTTGAGTGGAGCTTTTTTCTCAGCGGTGTGGGCTAGCGTGGCGTCTGCTTTGCCGCGACACTATCAGCCCATTCCGCCAACCGTATCTGGTCTTGCGGGTTGGAAGTTTTCGTCTTTTTCTTCCACTCGTCATGTGAGGGAGCTCGCCTAAAGAGTTCTCTCGGGGGACGGTTCTTTTGGCATCCCCACAAGATGTGATCTTGGTCCGCCAGGGGACAGCTACAATGTTTGCAGTTTGGTGGATATTCACCACCGGTCATTGCAGCTAGCCTTTTTGGACTAAGTACAGATCTAGTCTGTACTCTCCTGAGGTTAGTGGCCTGTATTCTTGTCAGTGTCTCGTGCAGGGATGGATATATTCGCCTGGATTCGCGGTAATAAACGGTCATTTCGTTATAGGTGTGGATACCTTCATGTCGGTCAACCCCGTCGGGCAAGCCCACCTCCCGATTACTAGCTGCTCGGGCGGCTACGTGGGCGGCCTCATTGCCAGGGTTGCCCGCATGAGCGGGTACCCACACCAACTTCAATTGATTGAGGTGTTTGTTGATTATTCTGAATGCTCGAGTGTATAGTATAGTCACATTTTATTCACTCAGCGTGCAGCAGCCGGTTGAAATCTCACTCTCAACCTTATTTCGCAGTCCTTCGCTCTGCCCTAGGGCAAAGCTTCTCAGGACCTTGTTATTAAAGTTCTTTGTCTGTCTGTCTGTCGCTTTCACCCTAAATAATGTCGTCCAAGCGACGTGTGCCCTTTCTTCCGCTATCAGAGAACCTGTTTTATAACTGCTTTTTAAAGATTATTGGTTTAACACCTTCGCCCAGGCTGGCCGGAACTTCGACGAGAGCGTTCCTCTCAGCTACATCAAGGGGCTGATGGGCGTCCATCCCGACAGCAAGAACTACAGGCTGCCGCTCCACTATCACGACGAGATCCCTGATGATCTGCCGGAATCATTCGACGCCCGTGAGAAATGGTCCCACTGCGACAGCATCCACCTTATCCGTGACCAATCCACATGCGGGTCTTGTTGGGTGAGTACAGGGAAGGGGCTCTCTCGATTCGTGCTCCTTCTTCGGTACCAACTAAACAAGGGGGAAAAAAAAAAGCTTAACAACGCAGCATGTTCTCACGACTTATCCGTTATGGGTGTTCGCAGCCGACGTATGCAGAGTGCGACGTAGCGTATTTCACATGAGCCAACGCAGAAACAACAACTTAACAACGCAATCGGTTACATAGCATAAAATTTCGATTCTTTTTCTCATCCCAATCAGTTCTTTGTCAGGACGAGCGTCCGTTCCCATAGACAACAAGTACGGGCACCCGCCGTGGTTGCTCAGTGGCTATAGTGTTGGGCTGCTGAGCACGAGGTCGCGGGATCGAATCCCGGCCACGGCGGCCGCATTTCGATGGGGCGAAATGCGAAACACCCGTGTGCTTAGATTTAGGTGCACGTTAAAGAACCCCAGGTGGTCAAAATTTCCGGAGTCCTCCACTACGGCGTGCCTCATAATCAGAAAGTGGTTTCGGCACGTAAAACCCCAAATATTATTATTAACAAGTACGGGCATTTTACGTTATACGTTAAGCGTAACTTTGTGCCGCGAAAGTTTCTCACGAGACAACTCCGTCGGTATGAACCTAATGCTGAACAGAGCATTTCCGCGGCTGTCAGTTTTTCTCGAGCTTAAGGCATCAAAGGCGTTCTATTGAACTACGCATCGCCGCATGACGTGAGTCACAACAGGGGAACGTAAACTTATCGGTTGCATCGCAGGCGTTCGGAGCCACGGAAGCCATGTCCGACCGAATCTGCATCCACACAAAAGGAAAGGTGCAAGTGAACATCTCGGCTGAGGACTTGCTCACGTGCTGCGACAGCTGCGGTAGCGGGTAAGTTGCACGATACATTAACACACATCTAGGGCACTTTTATATCCACACTGTAACCCCAATTACTGTTGCCATATATCACGTGAATAATTTTTTTTTATTTGCACCAACGAGGAAGCAAACATGAGTAATATAAAGACATCGTGCAAAGTCGGACATATTTCTTGCGTTGCTTGACACACCAAACGCACGTTCTCGAACAAAATCTTACACTTCGCCGTTTTCTTAATCGATATTGTTGCTTGCGCTACTTATCATTGTCTTGGCTTCATAACTCACTCTCGTTGTTTCAAAGATTATTTTCAACATAATCTTTTTATTTTTTTGCACGTTAGAAGTGCGGAACTTTCTCAAAGGCCTGAATTAGTTTGCACAACTCAGCTCTCTTCTCTTCAATGTGCATGCAGTTGCGCGCTGTGCTTATGAAGCGCTAATATTAATAATTCGATTGTTGTAGCTTCTACGTAGCCATCGTAGCGGTGACGAGTAAGTTGCACGCTACATCAACACACATCTAGGCCAGTTTGTAAGCCAAATTATGTATGCCTTTTTGGCTACATCAAAGGCGCTGACTGATCGCTTGTGCTCTAGAAATCCATTGGGGTTGTATATTTTAGGTACAAAGAAGTTATCACCTCGGCATGCGTAGGAATTTCAAAAGCAGCTCAAGTTATCTGCTCGGACCGGCTCTTGATACACCGCGACTGTTTTCACGAGTTAATAATTTGAAGGTGAAGTGTAAAGTACACACAGCGAGAATTATCATGTCCGCAATGACATCGCTAAATAAAGATAGGTCGTGCTCCTTTTCAATATGATACAGAACAATGCTTCCTTTTAAATAGTTTTGTTCTGACCTCGTCTACCAGGAAAGAATGCTCTTACTTACTTGTTGTTGTTGTTGTTGACTACGTAACGGCCATTAATGAAACGCAAGAGCACTCACTAAGCATAACAGCTATGCACCAAGGTACTGCGGTGGATGTATTCGCGGTCAATCAGTGTACCTTCGAATGCTGCGTTGTTTCATTTAACTTCTTGCTGTCACCGCATTCACTCATTGCATATTTGTTACTTACGTTTACTACAAGGTACCCCTACAACTCTTAAAGCTATGGGTATCTACTTGTGTATATATATATATATATATATATATATATATATATATATATATATATATATATATATATATATATATATATATATATATATATATATATACACTCGCATGTATTACTTTCTTGACGACCTTAACTATCTTTCTTCACTCTCTGACTTCTTTGTCATCTCTTGCTCTATCCCTTTGCGATAGATGCAACGGCGGGTACCCTTCTGCGGCGTGGCAGTTTTACAAGGACGAAGGCATCGTCACCGGCGGCCTGTACGGCACCGAGGATGGCTGCCAGCCTTACTACTTCCCGCCCTGCGAACACCACACGGTTGGACCGCTGCCCAACTGTACAGGAATCAAACCAACGCCAGAATGCGCCAAGACATGTCGCGAAGGCTACGAGAAGAGCTATACTCGGGACAAACACTTCGGTAAGTGGATTTCTCTCTCACAACACATTTGAAGATTGGATGAACTCTGACAGCTGTGTCCTCGAACTACAGGTCTCTTGGCCTTTTCGGATGAACCGTATTGTAGAACACCATGGATGGACCAGGTGTGGGTGTGCTCGCAATGGTTTTGTTCGTGCACGCATGTGTGTGCGTGCGTGTGTAGCATGTACGGGTGTGATCTACCCTTCCGCTGCAGGTCGAATTCGCAAATATTTTCGATCGTAAGTGTTCTCTGCCATTAGACCGTCGTCTTCGCTGAAAATAATTCTACCATCTGAATCGGCCCGAGTTTCTTTTGCGAGCGATAGTAGCGTAGAGGCCTTTGTAGATGTACGGGCCAGAGATTAGCGTTTTTAGAGAAATTTCAATGATTGTGAGCTTTAGGAATATAATAGACGGTTCGGAATTCAAGTGTACCATTGCTGCATGTTACTGGGCCAGATAAATTCAGTCGTGTATATTCAAAATTGGCCGTAGATCATACGCTTTAAACCACACTATGCTGATTGGTCAAAAGCAGGCAGTGCCTTTGCAGACTGTATCGAAAAATCGAAGGAACAAAAAATGGCAAAAGAAAGGATCCCACTTGTAAATGGCACAGATGCACTTTCCCATATACTTCGTTAGTGGGAACCAAACTGCTGAAACATGCTAAAGAAACAGCACATTATACCTAGTAAGGAAATATGAACACATTATGAACACATTAGAAAGTTTAAAACCACAAATGAACTTTCGATCAGAGCCTTTTTTTTATATAGGTGTCGCATTTTGGAGGTCTTTTAGGACGCGAAAAAGCAGATTCGCGATATTTCACTTAAATCAGGTAATCGCTTGTTCATACAATCACGTACCACTTATTCTACCCTCAGCTCGAGCTACTGCATGTGCAACGTAGCTTTCTAGCGCCAAACAGAATGATCTGGCGTCCGATTGGGAATGACTGCGCTGTTTTCTTATCCCTACCTCCATGCTGGAGGACTGTGCAAAAGCCAGCGACGACTCCCCTATTTAGATCAATTTCCCCTTAAGATACTGTCTTTGTGCGTCAGTAGCCAACTCTTAAATTTTCTGCAATGAATAGGGAAACGTCAAAAACAGACGGTCAGCAACAAAGGCTTAAACAGATGTTCTTTGAAGAAAGTATCCAATCCCAGGCTCTTAACATGTCTCGTCCATATGAGCACGCTCATATAACTTGCGCCGAATAGGTGCACCGCTCTGTAATGATGCTGGACCTGCGGGCGGTACACTTAGTGTACGACAGGGCTCAGTATGAGCTCTCAAACGCTGCAGCCTGTTGCCTAGAGCACCCAAAGACTGTACAGTGGCGTCCACACACGAAAAATTTGGGAGTTATGAGTAGTTACAGTTACTGGTATTTGTGTGACCAATGCGTCATACGTCGGTACGGCCGTGCAGTCTTGTGGTCCTTTGGGCCATAGGCTGCCGCGTTGTAGCTGATGTTGAGCGTAATACTAGGGACATTTACGTTTTCAAAGACAGAGACCGCGGATGTGCTTGGCACACTGCCGCACGTGTACGGCCGTGACGTGCCCCAGTGCTCATGCACTTGCGCGACAGTGCAGGTTTCTCTCTGCTTCCGGCTGGGACACGAGCACTTGGCGCTTTGAAACCAGCCGCGGTAGAAAACCGCAACAATTTATCAGCAATCACACATCTGCAGGAATAATACCTTCGAAATTTGGCCATGGCCCATATAGCCCATCATTTGACGCACTCCTCGACATCACCAGTCTATGCATTCGGAAAAGTGAATTGCCACCTGCATTACGTTGACATCTGTATGTACGCCTGGCATAATGAATGTTTCCACGTAGAAATCGTGATTCACTTGAGAAACCAGTACTCAAACATGCCTCCAACTCAGGGTTGTTTATGGTTCACTTGTTGAAAATGTCTTGCGCATAGAATTTCTGCACATGTACTTTTCCTGCCGCTTGGCCCATGCGTCGTTTGTGGCGCCGATAAATCCTTCGCACTAACGTGATGCAAAGCGCGAAGCAAATACTCACTACATTGGCACATATTGGCTTTCGTTAATATATCCCTGATTAAAAGCATTACTCTCGAGTAGTTAAATATAGTTTCCTTTGCATTCCAACGCACCTGCCTGGCGCCAAGAAACAAAGGACCGCGCTGCCCTGATGTATTACCTGGGGCTCTGCGTATTAGTGCAAGCGGAACAAAGCTTGTTGCTTCCTTGTGTGCAAGCGCCCGCATATGTGATATCAGACGGGGGACCCTCGCTTATTATTTGCTAATACGCTAGGAGAGGGACCAAACGCACAGAACGCGCATAGTGAAGCGTAAAGCATTGATGTAAAGAAAAGAAAATAATATATCGAAACAACATCTGCATGTCTTCAGTAATTTGTTCTCGGAGCTCCTGTATCTCCTGTCTTTTAGTGGCATTACTTAAACAATATTACTGTACATTCTGTTATAAGAAACCAAAATGTCTATCTTGTGGCGCTTTGCTGTACCTTAATAGGAAAATGTTCACTGTACTTTTTTTGTTTTTTCAGGTAAAAAAGTTTACTCAATCTCCAGTGACGAGACCCAGATCAAGACTGAAATATACAAGAACGGTCCTGTGGAAGCAGACTTCAATGTCTACGCCGACTTCCCATCGTACAAGAGCGGTAAGGACAACCTGATGGTACAGAGACATCCCTGCAGTTTGTCGAGTACTTTGATTTTTGCTTATTATCCCGTCACGAAATTGAGCAGAATGTTATTTCTTAACCCTCAAATCCAGTGGAATCTCCTTAACGAGTTTCAATTCTTGCTTTCCTTTTTTGGTATTCTCCCTTTTTTTGTTGAATATTTCTCTTAATGTTTATTTTTTTTAGCGATTGATAAGTGCTTTTGTGAATTTTGTGTAACTACATTGTCCGTTGTGTTCTACGCAGAAGCAGAGTAATTGAACACCGTGTTGACTTACCTAAGAGCACTCCAGCCTGGGCGAACAAGTATGACTAGTAGGACGAATAAAATTAAATGCAAAATTATCAAACTTTTAGAAGGTGCTTTTCTATGCACGACTCCGTCTTCACAAGGCCGTTATGTGAACGTGAGGTCATATCTTGCGCGACAAATTGTATGAATCAGTTAGCTAAAAACCGCTAATGAATTTTCATTTTGCCCGGGCTATAGAATGCAATTATCGGTAGTATTTCAGCGTTTCAGTGTACAGGAGAATAGGCCTTTTTTTTCACTTTCATGTCTGACGCACTAGTGAGCTGCATATACCGCCAAATTTCAACAGAGGCCGATGTCAATCCTTAAATTTAGCGTCGCAATCTGACCTTAGTAGAAGCGGACGCTGTTTTCAGATATCTTTCAATTACCCTTATCTCAAGTAATATCATAAATGCGTATTTCTTTAAAGGGTTTACATTGAAGCATGTTGCTGAACTTTGTCCTGGCGCAGGCGTTTACCAGAGGCACAGCGAGGAGATGCTGGGAGGTCACGCAATCCGAATCCTAGGCTGGGGCACTGAGGACGGCGTCCCATACTGGCTGGTAGCAAACTCCTGGAACGAGGACTGGGGAGACAAAGGTGAGCGTTCTAAATGAAAGTAACCAGAGAAGGCAGTTCCTTCTCCGTCAAAGAGCTGCGGGCCGACGAATGGTCTCATTTCGCTGTGATTACGAATTCTTCCTCTGACATCTCATTATTTCATGACCATATAATCTTCAGTGTTATCCGCTTCAACGCAATATACGCTTGTAGGTTTATTCGAACAGCGAGGTGGGCGGAGGACAGGCAAACGTCCACAGTAAGACTAGCGCCGTCTGCCAACGAAACCTGTCATGGTTGCTTACTTGTCCTCTTCCCATCGCGCAGCTCCAATATGTCTTCGAGATGAACCAACTCACCCGAATCAAGTTGTCCCCAATACAGGCTTTGCCCGTCGTGCCAGTGCGTCAATAATTGTTCGCCTATAAAAGCTGCGGGACGACTGCTCTAGAACGCGTGTTCCACATTGTGCCTTGATTAAAATTCCTCTACACAAACGCGCCGTTTCAAATTACAGGCTTAACTAAAACGTGAGCCCTGTGTGACGAATGGATATTTCGTTGCCACGCGCAGAAAGGCTAAGAAACTTAATACTCGCATTTATTCTTTCAGGTTACTTCAAGATCCGCCGGGGAAACGACGAATGCGGCATTGAGAATGACATCAACGCCGGCATTCCTAAAGAGCCCAAGGCATAGTCAACAGAATCAACGTGAATTGTAAATAATAATAAAACGTGAGGTTACGAATGGGTTTCTAATTTGTTTGCACTTCTTCGAGGAGAAAGTATTCGTGGAATGATGCGGAGTGAGACTCCTGGGGAAAAAAATACCTAACGCAGATGCGACACCCTGTTGGAATCGCGGTATTGCGAAGCATTTTGCAGGTAGCCAGCTCTCAAGCGTGGCTCGGCGTTCTGCGAAGCGCTACCAGGTCTACCATCGCGTTTGCATAAGTTGAGCAGTTGTGTGTGCGCGTGTGACGGGAGTGTGTACGTCTCCGACGACGGTGACGAGATGAAGACATGGTTTCTGACCCGGCCGTTGGACACGAGTTTACAACGTGCCGATTGTTAAGTTCCACATAGCCACTGGGCGGGCAAAGTCGACAGAAACATGGATAATTTAATCTGCAACTGAGGGTTATACGATCGTAAGTACCTATGTATAGGTGGCGTGGAGAACGCTAAAACGACAATGCCATCTGCAGTGCGGCGAAGAAACGTGAAAACTTGTTCGACCTCGGCGACAATGCGTGGTAGAAAGTCGCACACCTTCTAGGTAGCGTTAGCTGCAGCGATAAATTAATGGGGAACGTGAGCCAATCCCGAAAGCGGGTGCAGTCTAAGGCAGCGTTGTCTCTCCGCGATATCGTATTCCAGTTGATTCCGAGTCGCTGCGAAAACACAGGTTGCGTCACTACAGATGACATGGCGTGCTCAGCTTACCAAGATTGAAGACTATCGCTACTAAACCTCTAGCGGCTAATGACGCCCGTCGTCTTTTAGCAAGCTCTGTAGCCGAATGTCCAGAGAAGCATCCATTCACAAATGGTGCAGGGAGCTCCAGATTACATGCATAAGACCTTAACATGCAATTCACTATCCTTATAAACACCAGCTGGTCAATAGAAACAACAATTGACAGACCGGATTGGTAGAGAACACATAACTTGTGTCGCCGCCTGCCGGCAGTTGCAGAACGCAGTGTTTCAGGGAGGGCTGCCGCTTGTTGCGCGCTCCTGGAACCATGGTAGCGCTTCGCAGAACGCCGAGCCACGCTTGAGAGCTGGCTACCTGCAAAATGCTTCGCAATACCGCGATTCCAACAGGGTGTCGCATCTGCGTTAGGTATTTTTTTTCCCAGGAGTCTCACTCCGCATCATTCCACCTTCTTTTTACTTATACCACAGGTTTACAAAGTGGCGATGTTTGTTGCGGGGAGCATTCTCTTTTTTCTCTTCTTTTTCGACACTAAGCTTATGGGAGAAACCCCAATTCTCCCTTCCTTTATTTCAGTCTGGCGTCTAATGCATCGGGTTCGTAGAGTACTTGCAGAAAGAAAAGCGCTGGGCTCGTGTCCAACGACGAAACCAACCGACCGAGAAAATTCGCCTAAATGAACCCACAAATCTTGGCATTCTGTTGGAAGTCATTGCTGCGCTAATGCGCGCTAAATGAAAATGATTCGTCTTGTCGCATGCGAGAGGTGGCAGTGTGCGCTGTCACCGGTCAGAGAGCATTCATGCAAGCGCTGTGCATTTGGGCCGTCTGGCGAGCCTGATCTCGCTGGTAAACAGCAAGCAATTGTGCGCATGGAGTGGACGAGCGCTCACGCGCACAAACCAGTTCTCGTTCGCTTCGTCAAATGCAAGGCAGGAACAGTGCTGGGGAAAGCGAGTCGCCTTATTGCGGCATATTATTACCAGGACAAGGCAATGACCAGCACCAAGAAACATTACCCACTGTGCAAGCACTGCCTCACAGCAATTGGTTTCCATGTTACGTGATTGTCGGGCTACCGGGACGTCAAGGTGAAACCAAGTTAGATCACTTCAACCTGGCTGTTCATGTCAGTGGCCTACCAGAAGCCTATCTCGCTCGTGACAGCTACTGCGGTGGTTCTGTCGTGTCGATGCGCCTGTTTCTGCTCTTTTTACTTCTGCTTTTAGCTACGACAAGGGCTTGGCTTCTTTTTTTTTACTTCTTGCAATTGCACTGCGGCTCATAGGCATTACGCAGGTTAAGGCGTGCATCAGTTGGACAACTCACTTTACAACATAGCTAATACAATGCGATACATGCTCGGTACGACATACTTGACGGCTAAAGAATGCCCAGTACGGGATCAGAAAGGCGGTGCCAGTATTGCGCGATTCACGTGATAAAATGAAATCAAACAGCTTAAAAGATGCCGTGTGGACGACAGACGAATGAAACACAAATAATCAGCCTTTATTGAATATCAGTTGCGTAATGCAGGAAAGATCATCTGCGCAGAAAACACAAGCGCCACTTCATGACAGACAAGTGCTGTCGGCAGGCTGTCACACGTTGAATAAGTAGCGTATTTCGGTCAAATGTAGAGATGCAGAAGGCCCGATAACACAAGAATCACCATGTTCACATGCATGTAAAAAGCTTCGCTATCTCCCAGTCACACTGCTCTCTGTAGCAACCTAAGCACGCGCGGTGTTTAAATGCATTTGACAACGCCATTTCTTGTAATGTTCTGCCAAGAAAGTGGCAGTGAAGCCCTCACTTGAGTACCTTCCTACAATCGATCATTCCCACATTGCTCGGTTTGCATGTTGTAAGAGCACCCACATGAAAAGGGTAACCCTGCAACAACCACGCCCGTGCATTATAGAAACCATCGGGTAAGTTTGTTTTCCCATTAGTAAAGAGCTGAATGTTTACTGCGCGCACTGAAAAAACCTTTACTCCATATTCAAATGCTAAACATTTCTTGAGCATTTGCCACTTTGAAAGTAACTATCTAGAGGCCTACGTCTTGGTGCTCTGATGGTCGTTTCGTTGACTTGGTATTTTTACCGAAATTAGCATAGTATGACAGGAGTGTATGACAAACATAAATTATCGATCACGACACGAATAGCACGATATGTGTGTCATGTAGGTCATGAAATGGTCGCATATGTCTTGGTAATAATATAATTACATGAAAAGTGTAAATTAAAAAAATTGTGGAGCGACATGAAAAACTCCCGATAACGCTTTCTCTTGCTGAATACTTGCTACATAAAAGTGTTCATTTGAGCGTGAAAAAAGCACGCAAATGCACCCAAAATTCTTGCGCGACTGCCACTCGAGGCACTTTGCGTGTATTCGCGGGCTTCTTTCACGCTCAGACAAACACTTTTATGTAGCGCGTATTAAGCAACGGAAAGCTGCATCAGAAGAGAAACTTGGGCGAGTTGGTGGTCATTCATGTTTCGGAAATTAACAGCGCAAGACCGGCAAAGACGAAGGAAAAGAGCAACACGTCACTGGCGCTCGGATAGAAGACAGAGCCCGATGTACAAGAAATGAACTGTACTATAGTTGGATACAACTTTAGAAAAAAGGGGGCGTTTACTCCTCCGAGGCGGATGCACACATGCATCCACCAATGGGCGCGCACTCTGAATCGACGTCATGAGCCGGACAGCAGGTGACCCCGCCGTCGGAGAAGATAGCCGCCCGGGCTTCGAACTGGGCCGAGTAGCGTCAGCTGTGCGCGTCAACCCCTCGCGGCAGTGAATTCCCAAACTGTTTGTGATTGTCTATCATGCCGGAAATATTACTGCGAGCTTACGATGCCACATTTGTGCCGCGTGCGTTTATTCTGAGCCGTGATCCGGCGAAGGAACGTTGCAGCGAGCATCGTTGGCGCTGCGCTACGCTTTGCCTGAAAACGGGATCCCGCGGCGACCGCTACGAGCACACATCCCGCGTGTTTGTTCCATGTTTTATTGTGCTCCCGAGTGAAGTTACGACGAGAAGAGTTTTCCAAAGACTGGTGCCTACTGTTAGCGGCGGGTGTGTTCGTTTACTGTGTCGCAGTGTTTTTCGTCGGACGGGGTGAAGTGATGGAGCAAAACCATTATTCTCAGGAGAAATTACAAAAACCTGCACGCATGAAACAAACCTACGAGCGTCTCAACAGAAAATATTTGCAGAAGCAGCCTTCCACGGAAATATTTGTCGCCGTAGACTTAGCGTGAACGATCATTGTCAGCAGTGAGATAGCCGAGCGTCTAGCGACGTTGTCGAGCGTTGTGTAGCACCGTCGATTGATTGCTTTCCACCAGTGCTCACCGCGCGCGCAAGCTGTAGAATGCGTGCTGTGGCACAGTCGCGCATAATCTGTGTTGCCAGCGCTCGATATTGTTTCCCACATCACAGCTATGCGCTGCTTTTCGATCCTCGTGATATGTTGCAATTAAAAATTCCCAAGACAGTATTAAGAGAACGGTAAAAAAAAATGCATACGAGAAGGTAGGCACAGCAGCTTGTGAACCCGCTCCTATAATACCTCTACCCGCGTCTGTCTGTGTTCCACGCTGTGTTCAGGCTCCCTGTTACGCCAATGCGTGTAGCTGTGGAGGATTCTGTTGCGTGAATCGCTGTTCTGGATGTGACCACTCTTGTTCTTGTCGAGGTTCCTTGGTGGTGTGGACATTGAGGCGACACAAGGCTCGTTCGGCAACAAAGGATCGCATTACGATGTCATCTCGCTGGGCTCCATGTAGGAAAACTCGCATGGAATGCCTTGCGTGAACTGGCAAGATTGCAGGCTCGCAAAAAAAAAAGTGCGAAGGAAAAAATTTGTGAATACACAAAACCAAAAAAATATAAATGTTATGCTTTTTAACACCAAGAGTATTTATTTAAAACTGTGAATGAACCTTGTGAATGAACCTTGTACCTTTCCTGCCTTGAGTATTCACGCCCCAGGTTCGTAATGTTTGCGATAAATACATTGTTTTCTATAAGTACTTGTTCAATAGCAACCGATTCATTTTAAGCTCGGAAAAGTAGTAGTAAATGTGCCGTGTACATATAAACAGGCACAAAAGCCAAGCAGAGCTGCTCTTTCTATTTTTATCTGTTGCGCAATGACGCTAAGGAGCAGACGACGGGCAGCGTTGTGGAAGGCACGGGGTTATATTTCTGTCGCTGGCATGTGCTGTGGCACATGAGAGCTCTACTAAACCAGTCATCAAAATACAAATGTCTTTATGCCCACAAGTGCGCGTTTCAGGAGCACGATTTTTTCAGTGGGATTATTTTAGTCGCGGAGGCAATCGGCTGTCGCGCTTCGGTCATCTGGGCGGGGCCTCCCCTTTTTTCTAAAGTTGTATCCGACTATAGAAGAGAAACTTGGGTGATTTGGTGGCGATTCACGTTTCGGAAATTAACACCGCAAACCAGACAAGGACGAAGGAAAAGAACACGACACTGGCGCGGAGATGGAAGATGCGCCCGTGTTGTGTTTTTTTCCTTCGTCCTTCTCTGCTTTGCGCTGTTAATTTCCGAAACATGAAAGCTGCATGGAGAGTTTTTCATGTCGCTCTACAATTTTGTCATTGACACGTTTCACTTAACTATAACATGTGAGAAGTTGATTAATTAATAATTATCGAATTAGGCGGAATGAAAAAATTTTGTATCTGCCAAGCGACGGCAAACGACATTACGTTGGTTCTGTACAGCTGCGTGGAATTCGCGTATTTTGAAACTTTGGCTAAAGTTAGCTGGAACACCTTGTATATGCCTTAACCGTGCACCTATGCATATGTTCATATATGTTCGCATATGTTCACCTTAACCGCGCACCTATGCACGGTTAAAAGCAAGCAAGCAGCCGAAACGTCCTCGTCGAAGTACGGATGGCACGCACGAAGTGAAGGAGCGCGCGCAGCAGCCGAGCGAGCCGTAGCGATTCGCGTCCTCGCGGCGACGTCGCTCGTGAGGGGGTGCCACTACAATTTTTCGCCGCTATTGGCCGTTACGTGTTCACTCCAATGATCGTTTTGATGTCATCCGGTGTCCGCCGGTGCCCATCACTGGAGTACCCTAATGATTTACGAAAAAAATTGCAAAGAAGGGAATATTCTCATTGTGCCACAAAGATCCGAAGACCTAATGACTGGCAGCCTGTTACGATCGGCCTGCAGGGGTACTGCTATGCAAACCTATCTCAGCCCGCTGCAGTTGTTTCGATCGACCCGCGGGGGTAGCGTCCTTCAGACAACCGGTGACCCTGGCAACACTAACCGACCATGCACTTTCTTTCGAGAACTGAAGACCACGGCAAAGTTAACCATGCGCCTCCTCGTACAGCCCAGCGGCGTCGGCCAGGGTAGCTGTTCGGCGAGCCGAGTATTGTTGGTTGATTCGCCGTCGCCATCATGGTCTATTTGCAGCAAGAGAGCTCCTCGGAAAAGGTTGTTTTGCCGTGCGTTTTTCCTCGGGCCCCAGGATTCGTCACAATCTGCTGACACTCGTGGCGGCTACCGAAGAAGTCAGCTCTACAATTAAGAGGCGCCGGCTGGGGTCAAGCGTGACAACCTAGCTACGAGGACCCGCTCAACTCGGTGGGTGAGTGTGTGAGCCCTCTCCCTCAAAGGCGGATCGACTACCCCTCCAATGACTGTGGATGGTCCGATTGGACGAAGGTTGGACAGCAGTTTTCCCTCATTTAAGGTTCTAGGGAGGACAGAGTGTTTTTAATCAGCTATGTGCTCGACAAGCGGTGTGCTTGGAGCTTTGTGCTCGTTGTGCTGTGTGCTTCGTGGTGGGAGCTTCATACTCCTTTTTGCAGTCATCCTAGGCTGTTGAAATGTATCTCCTGTTTTAATGTAAATATTGTAATTAAATCCTGTACTCCCAACAACTCCCAAGCGTGGGTTAGTTGGACGATGGCATGGGCCAGCTACCATATACTAGTTCATGCCCGACTACAATCCTTACAACTAGATGCCAGCGGTGAGATCGTCCTCCAAACCTAATAAGCCCAAGATTCTGCCTCTCAGCCACTCTGTCGATGTTAAAGCCGCAGAAAATAGCGTGATTGTGCCGGCCGCCGCTGTGATTGGCTAACGCGCGCTGTACATGCGTGTTCTTGGTAGAGCTGCCGGCCGAGCCTGTTCTAGCACGTCGCCTTTCCAGTTGCCGTGGCGACCCTATTGTTTATTTAATGGCAATGATTTAACGAGTCCGCGACGCCTTATTAGTCTGCATCTAACGCTCGACTTCTCTTGTTTACAGGATGGCACCGACGCCGTTTCGTGTCCTTTCAAGACATGCCCTGAAGACTAACAATGGGGTAGCCCAAATTTGAGAAAAATTGAACGAAGTTAGCAGTATAACACTCTAAAGAGTCAGTTCAATGAAGACCAGTGGCGAAGTCCGACAGGTAATGGGTGCAAGAAAAGTTTGTCCTTTTTCTACTTCAGCACCGGAATGCGCAACTTCCACCAACAAATACGGCTCGTTTCCTTTTACTTCTCGAAATGCGATCGAGCGATCGCGCCCCACAAATGTTCCCTAAGAAGGGTTTCGTTCACGAAACAGTGCGGGGCTCATTGCGCATTATATTTCAACTATCGCGTCATAGCTTTGCGTTACAGGTGGGACAATTTTTTTAGAGCATCATGTAATAATCAGCTTTAATAAGATCACTCGTGTGATCACCTAATTGTATCTTATATGGTTTGTACATATGCGACCAGGAAAATTTGACCGTAGGATCGAGGATGGGGCGGGGACAGACACGGGTTCGCAAGTGTTGGAAATCTGGCGGGGTTCGCGCATAGCTGAGCCAGAAGAACGCCACATTGCAATTAATGAAATGGGGTGAGAGACGGTAAAGAAAAGAATACGTTCTTACATCGAGGCATACCTGCTAGCAAAGCTTCTAGCGCACACAACGCCTTCCGCACGTTTTCTTGAGCTCGTGGCAAATGCGCGGCGCGATGTAAGTAGCGGCCGAGTATTTATAGCAGCCCGCATTTTATTCTGCATCGAAGGCTGCTTCTGCGCGCCACGTCAAAGAAAACATTGCACAAGGCAGAGCAGATCGCGTACGTGATCGGTAATGAGCCGCTTTCTTGTTCAAATAAACAAAGAAAGCGCGTTACAGATGCGCTCGTGGGCAGGGCTGCGACTGCCCGGCGGTCAGCACAGCGGAGCCGTCACGACGGCACGACGGGTCCCTTGAGCGGCACCACCTGGTACTTGGCGACCTTCAGTATGACATGCTCGAGCGTCACCTCGCTCAAGAGTATGTCGTACGTGTACTGGGCCAGGTGGTGCTTCAAGTTGGCCAGCGTCTGCGCTAGGTCCTTCCACGGCGGCATCCTCTCCACCTCGTACTCGACGAAGGCCGTCATCTGGCCGGAGAAGAGGACCGCCGGGAACGCCGCCCTCACCATGCTGTCGATGGCTTTCCAGGCCTCCGGGTTCCCGTACGCCTCGGGCTTCAGCTGGGAGAGCGGTGCGCAAACGCTCTTTTCGTGCAGCCTTTGGGGGGTTTATCACGCGATATTCTCGATAGACAGCTTTTGAGGGTGTCGTTACGAGTGTTCATTGACTGGCTGAGCTAAATTTTCTTGGAGGCATCGTTTTTTTACTAAGTAGCGGCAGTGACAAGAGCAGCTTGTGCAGCTCGTTCGTTCCTAGTGGACGCACAGCACCTCACTTCAGCTACGAAATCGCTTATCATGTCAGAAACCGCAAAAGAAAGCAAAGAAATGAGGAGGTCAAGGTATGAGTGGCGCTGTCTTATATTCCTCCATACCTATCGCAAAAAAAAAAAGCTGGTTGGCAGTTAAGAGGGGTGGCTTAATACAGCAGTGCACGTAGGGCTCTTAACGTTCTTACATGTGGTTCTTAGCACAGGTTCCTACTAATGTTCTTGCAAAATGGTTATCTATAGGAACCTTAAGCTAAACCAGTTGTAGTGGACGTAGCAAGAACAAGTCACACTATTAGTCCTATTTTTGAGCATGCGAACCCAGGCTCCTGTACCTTACGGTACCAGGGCACCACGCCTTCAATTGATCACTTTTCGGGAATCGCGTCTAGTGTGCGTTCCTTAAGTTGTCTTTCTTATTTGGTGGGGGTGGGGCAGTGTCATCACGCCTCGTAGTACCAAGAGTACACAGACAGAACACCCAAGGCTCTAGTGAAGAGTCCCGTAGGTTATTTCATCGCACCCAAGCAAAAGTGTCCCCAAAGTAATCGTCCTAGAAGAATGCGGCTCCCTCACTAACCTTGACCCGGAGCACGAATCCGCGGCACAGCCTGGAGCGCAGCTGACTTAGGCTTCCGATGCAGCGGAACAAGCCGTCCACCATAATGGCCATGCGGTCGCACATGATGACGGCGTCGCACAGGCTGGTGGTCACCACGAGCACGGCCGACTTGCTCAGCTGGCGCAGCATCTGCACCGACTTGTAGATGGTGCGCTTCGCGAAGGGGTCCAGGCCCGTCGCCGGGTCGTCCATCAGCAGCACGGGAGGCAAGCCGACGATGGCCACGGCCACGGCCAGCTTCCGCCTGTTGCTCGCGCTGCGCATTCGATGCGAGACGCTTCAGTAAGTACGAGTGTTGAGCGCGTATAACACTTGTGCTCTTTTTTTAACACAAGACAGGCATACTCCGCCAAGCAAACTTGTACACACTGTGCCCACGCGCTCCTATATAGGGAGGTCGACCCTTGGATACTTTCTACCGAGAAATTCATTGCTCAGGCCACACCAATGATTGAGGTATCGGGTTTATTTGGTCTGTTTCGTTACCACGCATCAGTCCAATATGCATCCTTGGCTTTAATTAATAGGTGTCGCATATCTTCAACGCCTCCTGCATCAAGATTGTTTTCACTTCACAATTTCCTTCAAAACTAATTTGACCTCGGTAGTCCGCGGCTAGCTCCCGTGAAACCTACTGCACTGCTGAAGTGATTTGCACTTCCTGTGGCGAGCTTTGACATTGTTCGCAGTTTCATGTAATTTTATATGCGTAAGCTTTTCTACGCCTACCCACCGAGGAAACCCGTCCGTCCGTCGCTTAAGACGATCGTTTTTGAGATAGGGCCCGCAGAAGCCAGCGAATTACCTTCCTGCTGGCTGTCGCTTCAACGCGAACTAAGCTACAAGAACACACCGCGCACGAAGCTGTGTGTTCGTGCGCGGTGTGTCCCCTTCGCCGATCGCTTTCAAGATAGGGCCCGCGTGTCTGGCTGCAACGCCAACTAAGCGGCCGGAACACAGCGCACGTGAAGCTATCAGCACTCAGCGCGCTCTGTGCCCATCTCAGAGCGCTTTCAAGATAGGGCCCGCGGGGCTGCGCCATATGCAGCCGCCGCCGGAGTACGGTTCATCACGGCTGATAATGGTTTGACGCGGATTGTTAAGACGCTATAGAGAGCGATAACGGCTTATAATGATCGAAACGTCATTGGCGCACCTGGCGCCACCACCTGCAGTAGTTTGCTTGTGGCATGAATTCACCTTACGCTGCCGTGCGCAGCAGTTCGTGTCGCCGCAGCGCTGTCGTTTATACTGGCCGCATCAAGTTTCATGACATTGATAGTGACACCGGTCTGCGTGGAGATGAGCGAGTGACACAATGCTTACGCATACTTAGGCAACTCGCAGAGGATATTCTGCATTAATTTTTTTTATTTAGCTTCAAAATTCACCTATAATTACTTTTAATTAGAGACGACACCATTATTCTCGTGTAAAAAACGATTTAATGGAAAAAATAGCAGTTGTTTGCCAAGGTATGATACGCAACTTGAAACCGCGAAAGGGTCAATCACTAATCTATTTGATGAGCCTGACGCCACGTGTCCTGCCATCACTGGACCCAGATAGAACTATGCCCGCATGCTGAAGCGATCCCCTCCTAATTAGTGTTAAGTAATTATTTAAGTAATCGAGGTGCCATCGACCGTCCTAAGCAATCGTCATTTATTTGTGAGCGTCCGTACAGAAAATAGCTATTCATGAAAAGAAATTGCGCCAGTGAATTAATTTCAGCGAAGGTATTTTCAGTGGGCGTTCGATAGTCTAAATGCCAATACTTTGACGTAATTCTATTCACCGCCCCTGTCAGCTTATAGCCGTCATTTCAAGTGCAGCTTTACCAAAAATGTCGCAGTCTATCCTGGCACAAAAGTCGGAAGTACCTTTCCTGTGCAGAAGGTAGCGTTTTTTTATTTCCGCGGTGTCCCTTTCAAGGAATGGAAACTGCAAGAGTTAATGCAGAGCAAAGTGCGCTCTAGGGATACTGAACCACAACAACTTATTGCTTAGACGCTTGGTAATAAATGCTTTGTGCACAGTGTCTCAAGGCTAAACAATATATAAGCCTAAAAAGACATGGGGGAGATAGCTACGGAGTTGTTGGGCGCACACTCAACCTCCTGCTCGAATCTCGCTGCGCCAAGCTTACGACAAAATTCTGCCGACGCAAATTTCTTTCAATGGTGCAATGAATCATGACTGAATAGTTGCGCCGCCAGATACTTCCGAAAGCGCTTGTAACTGCGACAACACGCTGTATAGTGCCCCTTCTTTCTTATCTTCGATAAAATGGCGAACTGAGCCTGGTGGTGCGGATTCCTCGCGAGGAAAGCGCGAAGGGACAAATACGACCGTTTGGCCACGCTCGTGTTGTAGTCTTTAGCTGAGTTTGTCCCTTCACACTTTCTTAGATAGGAATTCGCTTACACGTGATCTACATCAATGACTCGTTTTAAACCCCGGAACTGCCGTCTCTTTGCTTTCAGAAACGCCCCATGCGGACACGTCTACCTGCAGTTGTCGATGGTATCGTCCGCAACGGCCTGCAGATTGAGCAGTGCGAAGAGGTGATCGATAAGCGTGGCCCGGTTCTTGTACTGGACTCCGCGGATGGTGGCATGAAGCACCATCGTTTGGCGCACCGTGAGCCGACCCAAGAACGCGTCGTAATCAGGACACAGCCCGATTAACTTCTCCCAGCGGGCCACTTCCTTCAGCGACACGGTGCCGATGTAGGCGGTGCCTCCGCTCGGAGGCTTGAAGCCCGACAGCACGTCCAGGAGGGTGGACTTGCCGCAGCCCAGCATACCCATCACGGCAAACGTCTCGCCGGGGTCCACGTGGAAGGTCACTCCACGGAGGGCGGTTGCCCGGCCGTACATCTTCTTCAGGTCCAGCGCGACAAGCGAAGGCTTGTGAAGGTCCTGCCGCGCAAGCAGCTTGTTGACGTAGTTGAATTCCGCTAGGACGTCCGGTGGCGTCTTCGCCGGTGGTGGCGCCTCAGCCATGTCCGCCGGTGCAAACCAGTGACGCATTATGGCTTGCTCGGCGAGCACGAGCAGCAAGAAACACACCAAGCCTTCGACCAGCATCACCGTCATCTCGGTCATGGCGCCGTCCCTGTGATGGGCGCAGAGAAAGGTTAACGAAAATGCCAGTAGGAGTGACGAGATATGTTGGGGCTAACAAGCCAAGTGCCCTCGCAAAAAGAGCCGACATAAGCAACACGGTTCTTCCAAGAAGAGCCATCGGCCGTAGGAATACTAACATGAACCATTGTTTACCTATTTCGAACCCTTTTGTGGTGAATAGCTACGTATGTATAGGTTATTGCCCCGCCTTGCTTCGGACCTCTTTAAATAACAAGTTATGCAGATTCCGCGCAAAGTGGGAATCGATGTTATGCGAAGCATCTTTCAGGTGACACTTTGCTATCTAGCATAGTTTGGGGTTCAGCGAAGAGTTACTACGTGGATAAAAGTCTGTAAAGTGAACATGTTCGGTCCACCATTGACCACACACCTGCTGGTTACTGAAGGCACCTCAAAAATAGGCGAGACAGCGACCTGCCTACCATTATCAGGTGCCTAGAATGAGGCAAATAATGCTTGGCATCGCAAAGAAATGCCCGGCCGACACGTTGGTAGAGCCTGGTGCACGAACCATTGAACCACGATAGCGTGCCACATTTCTCTCGTTCCCGCTGCTTCATTTACCCGTTTGTCACGTGCGTTGCAAGCCAGTTTCTCGCATTTGTCTCTTGCGTCAGCTAGCGCTGTGTTAGATTTCACCACCTTCCGGATCGGTCCACGTTCACCAGACCTTTCCTGGTAGGAGCTAACGCTACATGTAAGGTGCGCGCCATTGGACCGCCTGCATTGCCAGCCTTGGTTGAGCAGGTTTACTTTGCCGTAGTATCAATTCCATCGTTGTTTCAGCTTAGACCACATGAAACGGACATATGCCCATACAATAGTGGGCACGATATGATGGCACAATCAGTTTCTTTCTCTCGCCTGTCCAGTACCTACAACTATGTACAATTTCACAATCAGCAGGTCATAAATTCTCGTCGAATGGCCGGAGTAGAAATCGTACAATCAACGTGACAATCAGAGAGTTCAAGCTGCACGAATTAGCTTCGAACCAAGCGCTAGTATTACCGACTGCTTCCGCGTCGAATTATTCTTAACTTTCTTTTTTCTATGACACCGCTGAATCTGTAGAGTTCACCTTGATCAATTGACCACCTGAAATGCATGGTAATTAACTCTCAACCACCAAACTTTACATCTACGGGAGCAGAGCGCAAAGATGCGTGTTCACCTAAACTTAAGAGCACGTTAAAGAACCCCAGGTGATCAAAATTAATCAGGAGCACCAACTACGGCGTCTCTCGCAGCTCGCGTGTTGTTTCAAGCCGTTACACCGCACAATTTGATCAATCATGAACGTAATGATGGATGGAGCGAAATGTATATAGACAGGGGGCACCTGTCGGTCACACAGCCCCTACCATGTCCATGTGGGTCAATCAGCGGCGGCTCACATGGACGGTTCACTAGGTTCAATCTCACAAAATACTGCCTCCTCCTCCGTACGGTCAGGTAGACCACTTCCGACCGATATCACGTCAGTTTGTACGTTGCTCTTTAAGCGAAAGCTTTACAAACCACGCCGAGACGAGTTTGGCCGTCGCCAGCAATTTGACCTTCATTAGACCGTAGCTGTGCCGTAGCCTTGGCTTGGAGGAAGGAAGACTGAGGAGAGGCCCTACGCCCTCCGTGCGCTAGGAGAAAAATGCGGAGAAAATGACGTAGCAGGTTCTCTTTCTTGCTGTTTTTTTTATTTAGTTTGCTGTAGCAGTCATGCTTCCGGGTCACAATTGCGGCTTTGTTATGGTTCTGGGCGCTCGCACGTGTTGCTCCATAGGTTTCGTACGGTGGCAAAGGGGCCATGTGGGCAGGTTAGTCTCCGTGTTTTGTTGCGCTGTATTATCTGGACCGTGCTCTTCCGGATGTTGCTGTGGCCAGGTGGGACAGAAGGAACTAAAGCTCGTGAAATGAACGTGCATGCGCAGCTGTACGCGATGTACCGCGCCAAGGCAATGACAACGGTAGAAGGAATGTCCGCGGGAAATTATGCCCTCTCCGGCGGAATCATGACAGCGATGACAGCGATGCCGGGCCGTCTTCTCTGAGCGTTGCGCGGGAGCGGGAGGCTATGAGCCATCGTCGCCAAGCGGCGTCTCAGCGCGAATATCGCCCGTGCAGCTGCTTCACGGCAGAGGCTCCGGAAAGCAGCAGTCGTCGCACCGTCGATATCAATGTAGCAACCGCGTTTGCGGGCTGTCCGTTTGTGCTTCGGCGCTGCGCATGTTCGCGGCGTCTCTTTGCATGTCTAGCACTTGCGCTTTGCCTGTGGCACGACAGGCGCCGCACTGTCTAACGATGCGTGTCTACCCAAGCCTAATCCCAGTCATGTCTAGCCCCCAACCTAGGCACAGCCGTCATGCCTGGTTTAACGATTATTGAACACCTAAGTATGATAATTACAGCTAAATTAAAGGTTAAGCAAGTGAAACCAAAGACTTAAAGCCTAAACCAAGCTTTCGCTTTGCCTATCCAAGGTTAGCTGAGTCGCAGCCAATTTTTGTATAGGAACTGTGCAGTTCTAAAACTAAAGCTAAATAAGCGAACGCTAGCCTAATGCTACACTTCATCGTCGTGCCTGCCATCTGTGCTTGCCCCGGATGAAGCTGCTTTCCCTTTGCCATCGTCTCCCTGGTGAGCCAATGCGACTATACCTACAGGCAAACGCCTACGTCGCATCGCTACAACATAATCCGCTTCCGAAGCTGTTGGCAGCAACGCGAGTGCTAATGGTTACGTAGGAAACATTAAATTATCGGCGCAACGGAATATTCCGGTGGCCATGGCTTTGTTAGGTCACGGAAGATTGTGACCTGCCGTTTACTCGGATACGTGACACAGCAATCTTGTGTATTCAAGTTAGCATGTCGAGCGCTTTTCGACAAAATGCAACGGAACATAAAATGAAGAGTTGACCGTGGTCGTATTGTTCCACATGGAAGCCCAAATGGAAGAATTTTAATTTGGCAGTTACATGAGCGCAGCAATTGAGTAAATGGGGCCATCATGGCAGGCATTTGGCACCTACAGAAAAATTTTCCACAGTCTCTGGTAATAGCTTTAATAAAGGCTCTACTGAAGGCGACTGAATACACGTTGCCGCTCGTAAAGCTTGCATATTGCACGCCAGCACAGATGCAATGGTTTTCGGGAACCATGTCCCACGCGTCTAGATATCACTGAGCCACGAATAAGCGAAAGAAACGCAGAGGATCACGAAGGGGTACGCGGGAATCCCTGCAACGCCCTTTACAGCGCTGCTTAAGCGCTGCCAGCCGCGTCAGAATGCATACGTGCCTGTGGTACGACGTCCATGACAGCGGATTCACCGACGTCCCGTTGCTTTTGAAGAAGGTGGCGCAGCAGTAGCGAAGGCCGGTCATCATGATGGCGGCATCCTCGGCGCTGTTTCTCACGAACGCGCACACGTCGTGGATGATCGACAGGTCCGACGTGTACGTGCAGTAAGTGTTTTCAATGCCCAGCTGCACCACCTTCACGAGCGCCCACGAGGCACTGAACGGAGGGCACAGGTAGAGCAGCCACAGTATCAACTCTCGCGAGTGCTCTTCGCTGATCAGCTCCTGCCCACGCTCATGTGCGATCATGTACAATTGGTATCCCATGGTGGTTGCGACGCCTGCAAATCCGAGAAACAATGTCTCTTGGAAGGAAGTCGTGAGTGTCACAGGGTGACAGAGTCGAGACAGGTTGTGCAGGTGTTCGTGGCTATAGAACACTCGTAAAACGTTGAGACGTTCACGAGAAAAAGCAGATAAACTGGCGAGCAATGTCAAGTGTTGGTCGCCGAGAAGGATTGACTTGCTGGTGCAACACGTCGGAACGCCGTATCTATCAGTCACTTTCGAGCACGGTAGTTTTAAGAGTGCGTTAGAGTGGCTACGCGAGCAGAAGTAAAGGTAATGCAAGGAGAACGTTTCCATTCTCGAGATTACCGGCAAGGTGTTCATCTCTCCAGACAGACGTCGTGTTCGAAGCTCCATCACATGGTTCTCGAGTTTCGAGTCCTGTTTACGTCAGCATCAAGATGGCCGTCCAATATTTTATATGTACCTCGTGGGGAAGGCACCTCCCAGTGACATTAAATCACCCGGCCGTGTCTTACGTCAGCTGACTTTAACTTCAAACATCGTAAAATCAGCCCACCTAATAATTGGCCTTGCCTCGAAAACATGTCCCTTCAACTAGACCCATTTATGTTTAACGACGGCATGGAACCGTTACCGCGGTTTAACTTCTCTGCTCATTACGTGGCCTCCCCAAATCCGTTCCGTCGTAATATTAACTCGTATATGAGAAACTCGCGTAGGTTGTAATCCATAGTGCCACACTCCGGTCTCTTAACATTATTTATTTATTTATTTATATATTTATTCCATGCTGCAGGTCGTGAAGCCCAAGCAGGAATGGAATGCAAAACTATAACAATGTTAAAGTGCAACATCGAAATTCAAGCCCAACATTTCTCGTACTATCATTTATTTCGCGGCCCTTGGCTTGTCAAGTTGTCCTCCCCACATTTTCTGCCGCATACGTTATTAACGGTAGAATGCGCTAATACTGTACTTTCCTTCAAAGGTATCGATTATAGCAACTTCAAAATGCCTGTCATATGCGCTCCGAATAACTTATTTCTGCATATTTCCTTCCGAGCATCCCGGAACCTACTCTGCCTCGATATACATGGTGCTGCGCAGTTTTATTAACCTGAAGATCACTCCCAATATTGTTTTTTTTTGCCAGACCAGTTAACATTACTGTGGTCCTTTGCATACGAATCGCTGAACCTACCCTTAGGTTTTACCATTTTCAGCTCCAAATCATATGTAGCAAGTCATTTGGACCACACATTCCCAAGAGATTCCCTCCTTAACCTATAATCATTCGCACTTTAGCATTCTAGTTCTTGTGAACATGCACTGAATAACAAAAGCAAGCTTATACCTCAGTGCATGACAGACCTTTTCCGACCTGTATGTTTTCCACTCTTCTACAGAAGGATAATGGCAGTTTCGTAATCAATGCAGATATTTTCACGCTGGTCACGTATCGTTTCTCTGATGATTGACTAATCGATGCCTCCGACTACGATAACTGAACAGAATTGAACGCATTTCCGGAATCTACGAAGCTCGCTTGGAACCAATTACAATCCGCAGATTTCCCAATTATTACTTCCTAATTATTTCATTATATGCGTGAATCTCGTCCATTCCACCACCAATTAATGAAGTTCTTCCTCTTTGATTCACGACGTTACCGCTTTATGATATCGAGTACTAAAATTTGTTTTAGTTAAAATAATATCCCCCTTTACTTTCACCTCCCTCAATCCCCCCGCAGCTGCCTGCAACCCTCACTCAACCGATGTGGTGTACAGGACCAGCTACGTGTGGCTCACTGATGTCTTGCTTCCGGTAGCTTAGATAAAAAAAATAATGACATTCAAGGCGAACGCAACCTTCAACTCGATGAGATTGACGCGCGAATCGAATACAGTATAGAGCGCCGGGTGGCTCGCTTTATACCCTCACAAAGGTGATAGCCGCTGCGAACTTACCAGAAAAGAATGTCAATGCGTGAACCACCATGAATCCGGAGACCATGGAGTCAGTAGCAAAAGAGTAGAAATAAACAAATGGCAACATGCTGTGCATGTACAGAGCGTAGGTCACGAGGGCAATGACGACTGTAAGAAGGAAAAGAAAGGCAATCGGCGAAATTGGGTCGCGACCACACAAGAATAGATTATTTCCGCTCGCTACAAGGAATTTAAAAAAAATGTCACCGTGCCAGAAGTGTGCATGCTGAGAACATTCGGCGTCACTGCTCTACTTATAGCTTAGCTTTGGTGTGGCCGTGCACAACGTTGCACACATCTCTCGGCGCGCTCTGAACCCCAAATGTTCTCTTCGAAATGTGCGTTACAGAAACGCTGTGCATTCGCGTGGTATATTTTGCGGGAGACAAAAGTCCTACTTAGCAGTGCATTCTTCTTGGTTTATTATTTTTAGAACGAAGCTGTTCAGGGCTACTTTCCCCACTATCGTGTCCGCGTGCAAAAAAAAAATCCCGGAGATTGTGCAATGCCGGGCCGAGCGGCAGCGGAAGTGAGGCAGGCGTTAAGCACTCCCCGTACGTGTACCGATCCCGAAGGTTGTGAAATGCCCAGCCGACCCGCGGCGGAGGTGCAGTTCGCCATTAAGGGGCACACATACACAGCTTCGCGACTGGTCATCCTTCAGAGTGGAAGAGCACTGATTTTTCTTCTTTTGCGACATATACTATATATATATATATGACCACAGTCAAGTGCGACGCAACCGTTGCTTAGCGCTATTTATGTCGGCAAGGTGTGAATGACTTAGAATGGCTTGCTACTTGTCTAGACTCGTCACGTATGTAACGAGCCTACAAAAACGGAATTGAAAAGAAAAGCTTATTGCGCAGGGACTGAAATATCAAAGATGTCCATGGACACATAGGCTAAATACGCGGTCGTAACTATCAACATTAACATCACGGGATCAAATTGATACGTTCTTCTTAGGGTGCGATTTAACACATTTGAGTCGCGGGAACAAGAGGGGGTTCGATCTGCTTCCGTATGAGAACATTATGTTCCGCACATAATTTCTACAAGTGCTCAAAGGATGCAGCCTCAGATTTTTCCTCCAGGCTTAATTTAGCGCTTTTAATGGATCTACATTTGCATGCATGCGCATTGATGCGTTTATAGCTTCGGCCAATGCCTTTCACGTCCTGCTGTAATTTGTCAATTCGCTCCGCTATCATAAGCCGCTTGCCCAGCATTGAGCCGCCTGCTCTTTTGTTTGGCTATCTGCACATACAGCATCGTAAGCAGCCTTTCCGCGCATAAATGGATTCCAGAGCGTCCAGGAACATTCGCCAAGCTAGTTCCATCCGGGGCTTGTTCATTAAATCATGCTATGTCAGGATAGTTTTTTTAACGCAGGGGCACTATATAACGTAAATCTATTCCATTTCCTTCGTTATTCCTCCGAGATTTGATGGTCACAAAAACCGCGAGAACGCAACATCCTAATATGATATGTACATGCTGATTATGCATGATTATTCCGAACAAAGGAAAAAAAACATTTCTATTCTACGAGTTTGTCACTATTAGCATTCCGCGATTGGATCGGGCCATGCCTATAGTTCCCTTGTCTGTCACGCGACGTCATTGAACCGGAAACTCGCCACGTCAAAGGGATGACGTGTACGCACTAAGATTGCATTATTAGTCGAACGTAAGTCAACCTTTTTTCTTTAATTGTCAGATACCTTTCCGTTCCGGAAGGAATAGAAGATGACTGCTGCTGCGTCTCGAAACAACAATGGTCATTCTTTGCGTGCTTCCCACTAAGTGGCACTTAACCAGCGCCCGCCTAGACAACGACGTGTCCCGGCGCTGGCTATTGGCGAGCAAACAAAGAACCTCCCTTCGAGGTGCCAGCTACCGGCCGGATTCTGTGGAAAGTGTAACGACCGTCAAAGGCCAGACTCCTCAAATTGCTACAAGCCGATCATCGCGAACAGCGCACTAATTGCGGCAAGGAGCCAATGTCGACGACTTCAGCGAGAACAGCGTGGACTCTTGTCGCCCGATTATCTCGTCATTGCATCGTAGGCTGGTTCGAAGGTCGCACGTCAGAGGCGGAGTCCGGCGGAATGGTGCGACGTCATGGGTGGGATATTGCGACAGTTCGATCATTACGATTGGCCGAGAGTTCATCAATTTCCCTCCTTTAGTTACCTAGGGAAAACGACTGTTTAAACGCCGACACCTCAGGAGCAGTGTATTGTGTCCTCAGACGTGTAGTGCCTATCAGACATGTAAAGTGCTCCGGAGTGTGCTCTTATTTCCATGGGGCCAGTTGCGAGTAGTAAATATGGAAAAGACCAATGCGTTTCCTTTAACTTCCCGACATCATCTCAGCAACAACCCTCTCTCGGCGATATAGATACCGATTGCGTTGTGGGGTCCGCTTACTTGGGTTTGTGCGACGCCCCGCTATAGCGCAGGCCAGCTATACACGGTTTAGGCGCTCCGGAGGCGTAGGCAAGCAACCCCCTTTGTCCGAACCACAAAGCCGAGAACGTGGTCCTAACACCGTTCACTGATCGCTCCGACTCTGGCTACTCGTAGATGTCGGCGAGAATTGATCTCTTTGCCTACAATAAAATTTTAGCGGATAATGAATTTTTGTCCAATCGGAGACACCGATACCACTCTCCTCATCCGGTTATCTACTTTCACTGCGCGAGCTCGGCCACACCAAAGCCATCTTCTCTGCGCTCCTTGTCTCTCCGCAGCCAATTATATGAAAGAAACATCGCTGTAGGCATTCACGCTGAAACCAAACAAACGTCACCGCCTACATAAACGAGCATAGCGTGTCAGTGCTGTATCGAAACAGCCTTACGGATCACCGCCCGTGCTTGCGCCGGCGGTAAAGTAATTTTGACGTCAGAAAACTGGAATGAAGTCAAAATGGAAGAACTATATGTTATAGCGCCTCCGGTGTTCATACGCAATTTGGGCTGCAGAAAGAAGTTTACGAAATTGAAAATGTTTGTTATAACCATGTTTGATTAACTTAATTAAACATGGCACGGTTGCTTGCGTTCCCTTCCAGAACAGCGAATTTAGCCGACATACAAATTTTGCTTTTTGTGCTCCAATTTGAATAATCTTACTACGTTCGATTTCTTACTTTAATTTCTTTGTATGATATTCTAATAACTGGCTTCGTTAACTGTCTTATAACTCGTCGTTAAACATTTTATTCCGATCGGGTGCGATTGCGATCGAAAGTGCCCTGTGTGACACCGGTACCGCAAGATATAATATTGATGCGGCATTTGAGCAAGAACAAAGCAATGGTAAGCGCTAGAAAAAGTGTCTAAGGGATAAACACAGGTCTCTACATATCGCTACGTATCGACACACACTGAAATTACGGGATGAAGTGAATTAGTTGCCCCTCCCCCCTCACACACACACAGAACAGTGAACCAGTTTGAATGAATGGTTAAAATGTACCACTCGACAGGGGGGGCGGTAGCATTAAGGCACGCAGAATAAGAAATTCCAATCTGCATTTTTAATGACAGCCTGCGAAACAATTGGAAGATATTATGTCCTATGTCCATGAATCGCATGGTTGCTGAAATACTACAGGGGCAACTTTGCCTGTAATAATATTTGCGTGGCAGTCTCTGCCCTTCCGAAACCATGGCGCGGAATCGTCATCTCTACATCATCCATCAACATCATCATCATGTAGACATGATTCCGCATTCATTGCCAATTCGTATTCGAATGCGCAATCGACACGTTAACTTCATAAGAACAATATCGCAGCACTGAAAGTATAAATAAAACATCAGGTATACTGCTAGGTTCTCAGTAATTTGTTGCTAACGTCTCGCTGCCGTGTGAACACCAGACGTAAAAAAAAGGCCTCTGTGCCAAAGGAAACTACTGTGCAAATGCCAGCATACGGTGCTAAGAAAATGTCACGTTTCAGAGCTGATATAGTCGAAGGCGCCTGCAGCTCGGCCCCCATTGCTAGCAAACCAATCAATGAATTGCTGTCGTTCAAAACAACAAAGTAACCTTTGACGAGATAATCTTCAGCAGCACACTGAAGCGGGCAAGTTGAAAGTGACACATCGTAAGCCGCGCGCAAATGGAAGACGACGGCTAAGAAAGAACACGGCGGATGAGCCTTGTCCCGCTCGTTCTTCCTTGGTCGTCCGCTTGCGCGCTGCTTACAACGAACGCAGTCTTAATTCTATGCGCGGTACCTTTCCAGGAGCCGCAAAACAGAAGCAATGCCACCCGGATGACTTACCGTAATTCCCGAAGTGCTGGTAGAAGAGGAAGCCAGGGAACAGCATACACATCAGCCCCACCATTGCCATGAACATGTCCCAAACATAGTTAGCCAGCCAGTAGACCACTGGCGACACACCGGACACAAACTGCATGCGCTTAGAGTTGCTCACGCGGTCGTCCATTGGGAAGAAAATGAAGCTGGCCGTGGCCACTGAAATGCCAGCCGGAAGCAAAAGAAAATTGGTCAGCCTCGAAGATATGATGTCCCCGAGGGTCGCCGCATGCTTTGCGTTTTTCAGGCGCCTAGATGCGATTAATTTCTTGCCCTTTTTCACCGGTCGCAGCACGGCAAGTACTTCGCTTTTGCTGTCGTTGGTCACTGTGCGCAGCAGCACTGTGGAAATGACGTTGAGTGACAGCGACTGTGAGTGGTACGCGTCGCCACTAAACCAGGCAACGGCCTTGCGCGTAGTCGGCTCGGTCTTGTGGGAGGCGAATTCGGCTCCAAAGACGTACTTTACTTTGTCGGTGCGGCCTCTCTTCTCGCCCTCCAAGAACTTTTCCATGTTCGGCACCTTCTTTACGGGAAACTTGTGAGACCGGACGTACTTTTCGAAGCCGCTTTCTGCCACTGCCTCAGAGGCATTGTCGTAGGCGACAAAAACTTGGTCAGATTTTTCGAAGCTGCGGAGGTCGTAGATGAAGTTGTCGGCAGAGAACTCGACCGACACACGCGGACCGGCGATGGTCTCGAGCTCACCGCGCAGCACGAGAATAACCGTGGGCACAATGAAGCAAAACATGGGCAGCGCCAGTGTTTGCCAGGTGTATTGACGACGCTTGATTATCATGGCCATAAACACCTGAACCCAAGTGGGCTTTGAAGGCTTAAGGTCATAAACTGCCTTGACATGCTGCTGAATTTCGATGGACGACTCATACTTCTCGCCACCTTCGACAATGCCGCCCAGGTCTTCCGTATCAACGGTAAGATTGGCCATGGTATAGTCCACGTGTTCATCGACGGCAGCAGTCTTCTTCACGTCTATGCCCATCGCCTTTTCCATGTTCGCCTTGTACTGATAGTCACCAGAGTCCATTTCGAGCACGATGCGGAAAAAGATGTCTTCCATCGTGACGACGCTGATTGTGAAAGAGGTTATGCCGAATGACCTCTGTTCAGCCTCGATTCTATTGAGCACTGATGCCACAGGCGTGTAGTCCGTGTGTTGTCCCAGGCCAATTGCGGCAAAGGCTTTTTGGTCTTGGAGCACGTGAGCATCCGGTATTATCTGACGAACGGCAGCCAGGACGTTACTTCCGCGGAAATGTGGGCTTTTGACTATTTTTACGGTGTATCCCCAGCCGTAACGCCTCTGTATAAAGGATGTGGTGCCGTAGCACTTGTGGGCTGCGTAGCCAAACACAGTGAGCCTGTCGGCTCGCGTGTCGACTTCGTACACGTTTGCCGTGGCAGCAATGATGCACATGGTGCTCTTAAGGGCAATCAGTGCGTTCCAGGCTACCTTTCTTGTCGCGGGGTACATTTTGACCATGACTTCGTCCATAATCAAAACCTTTGGACAGGTGACAAGTGCAACGGCAAGACTCAGGATTTTCTTTTGAGACCTGTCCAGCTTATTGCACTGGACGTTCATGATTGGTTCTAGCTGGAGCATTTCTTGCACTTGAGCGACCTGCTTGTCTAGCACGGCCCATGCCTCGTCTTTCATGGAGCCGAAAAACAGAAGGTGCTCGAAAACAGTCAGATCCGCAAAGAGCACGTCGCGCTGCTGGACGTAAGCAATGTGCCGCCTTGCTAGGTCCGTCTGCAGCATCATGTCGTAACCGAGGACCATCACTTGGCCCGCACTCGGAAGCGAGTAGCCGGTCAGCAGATTGCAGAGACTCGTTTTACCTGCTCCATTTGGGGCAACGATGCCCAAGATCTCACCGTGGTAAGCTTTGAAATTTGTGTCGCGCAGAATATGCTTCTCCTTGCGCTCGTACTCAAGCTGGCTCACTGTCACAGATGCATCATTCGGCGGGTACTTCTGGAAGCGGAAACCATCCGGTTCTTTTGGTTCGAACACCTCCACGCTCCCCTGGGCGCCCGGTAGCCAATACTTGATTGTGAAGGGAAACCATGGCTCCAGCGGTACGCCGAGAGCCCATGTAAGCACGTTTCCGAAGTACCAAATCATGATGGCTACTGAAACAGTGAGCGCCAACATCACGATCCATATTTCGATCATCTTGACGTTGTCGAGGCCGAGAACCTCTTTGTTCACCATTTGAAAGGTGTAATCTTCGCCTGAAAACAGACGAAAAACATTTTGTACCACCCTGCATTTGCCAGTTTCAGGCAGCACAAAACTGAGCCACCGGCTCTTTAATAAGGAATTCTTAAAGCCGGGATACATTACTCTACGAGTGCATCGACTGCTGTGACCTAGAAACGTGCTAGCACGGAGAGTGTAATCTGTTTTCCCTTGCCCTTTACTTCTCGATAGCCGTGGTATTACATGAAGAGCCTAAACCTATAGGAAGTAGAAATTTCGGGATCTAGAGTGTGCTTATAAACCGCACGCGTGAACCGATAGTCATGCGTGGTACGGCGCGGGCCACCGCTACGCCTTGGCGTGGTCTCCGAGCAACTTTAACGCCAAATAATTTGTCCCGTGCATGGCTATGTCATTCCGTTCCTGTTCATGTGATCAGATGGTTCAATGCCAGAAACACCGCGAGCCGCATTCTATAGGAGGCGAACTCCAACATTGCCCGTGCGCTGAACATTCGGTGCGCGTCAAGCAACGAAACTAGTTAATTAATGCGATCCGTGCACCAAGACATGCCATATCCATGATTAAACAAAGTAAATGAATGAATGAATTGGTCAGGGGATCAAATGCAGGGGGCATTAAGAACCTTATCAAGATCGCCAACGCTCAACCACTTTCAATATTTGAGACTATTTGGCTATTGACACGAATATCAAAATGCACGGAGTTCAACAATTGAAAAAACTTTGACTACATCATAAAAATAAAGTCGCTGCTATTACTTAAAGCGTGGTAGCTGCCTTTCGCCTTCCTTATGTGTAGTGGATACAAGGAAAAATTCCAAACATGAAGATGTCAAACGAAAACAAGGTTGATAACGACCTCTGCAGCGAGCAAATATCTTAAAAAGAAACCTGAAATTTACGAGTGGAGATCGGGGCTGATGACACGTCTCCAGCACGGGCGGCTACCATGTGATAATAAAGCAAGTTGTCCGAGGCGGCGAACTTACATTTTGTTACGCTTGTACAGAAGTCACTCACCGGTAATCACGGCGCATCCGAGAATTCTGAAGCACCAGTGAAGACCCATACAGGGCGACACCGACGTCAGCAGCTTTGACATGCGTCCCAGGCTAATGTAGTCGGCGGCATAGCCCTCCAGCTTCTCCAACGCGAACCAGGGCACGAGATATATTCCTAGCCAGTAAGCCATCGCGAACACCACAGCCGCCGTTGCATTGGTGAAGAATAGCGATATAAACATCGCCTTCAGCATGTACAGCAGCGTGAATATGAAGAAGGAGATGAAGACCACCAGCTTGTCGATTCCCATGAGGTACGTGATGTGAAAGTCGCTGTGCCAGTTCGGAGCAAACAGCATGTGGGTCATGTTACAAAGGACAGCGACCATGCCTATGAACAACGAGGCCAGGAAATGTCCGAGCCAATAGACTGCGTTGTTCAGTCCAACGAGGCGCAGTTTCTCGCGCATACCGCTCTGGTTCTCCTCGACGAGCCGGGCCACTAGCGTGCAGAAGGGGACCATGTAGCCGAGACCGGCGCGGAGTGCGGTTAAGCTGTAGCCACTCCTGCGATGCGGAGTGAAACGGCATATGACACGATTGAGTTCCGTAGGAATCCTTTAAACGTTACGGGAGCGCACGGCACCCTGGTTGGTGTCCGGCGTCATGCAACGGTTGGAATTTCTTATATTGTGTATTTTAAGTTTTATCAATGAAGAAGAGTCGCCCAGTCGTGTAAGACAGGTGCACTGACTCTCCAACAAAACATGAAAGTCTGACAGAAGTATGTTTACCAGATATTAAGCATCCTAAGCAATTGCCCCCACGATAGAATAAAATATAAATAAAACACTTCAGTGAAAAACTATAATGTTCAATCGCCGAACCAAATGTACGTGATCAAAGCGTCGTTCTTTTGGACTAATTCTGAGCCATGTGATAGCGGCCCTGAAGCGTTTTACTTTTAAATAGCTGTATACGTGGAACGCAAAGATGCGTGTACGTACTACAGTGCTCTACTGGTATTGACCCGCTACGAGCGCATTCAAGTGGGGTGTACATCTTGTTAAAGGGAAGCTGAACAGTCTGTCAAAATCAATAAGATGCTCATCTACGGATGCGGGAACCTTATAAACCATGCACGTAAAATTTTGGGCGGGATTTTTTTACTTAGGAACGACGTAATCGCAGGTTAAAATTGCGCTGTCGCTCCGCCCCCCGTCCAGCGCCGCGCGCTGCTGCTGACGCTGACGATGCGAGCGGAGACCGGAAACCGCGCCGTAGTGACGTCAGCACTGGTGTTCCGCTCCTTCGCAGTCTCCGCGACCGTGCCTGACCGCGCTTGTTTCAACGTGCATGCCGTCATAATCTGCCTCGCTCGAGCCTGCATTCCTTTGTTTGTGTGTATGTAGAGTGGTAGTTGACGTGCGCAGCATCAATTGAAGTGATGGGCCGATCATGCCGGCATTCTGTGCAGTTTACGGTTGCACAAACACCAGCGGCCGCGACGATGTTCCATTACTCCCCGCAAGACAAGCAGCTTCAAGCTAAGTGGGAGGCTGCTGGGAATCGAAAGAAATTCAAGCGCTCAAGAACAACAGTGCTGTGCTCTAACCACTTCCGTGACGACTGTTACTACCAGAGCTTATCAATAAGGCGTGAATGAGTGAGAGTACGACTTTCTGCTAGCAGGCTTTCTAAACGCAGCGCGAAAAGGTCGGGGCAACGAACGCACAAAGGCGGTACGGGTGCGGGCGGACGGATGGTAACTGGTCTTGGAAGACCTTATGAAAACACGAACCCGTCCAAACCTGGATTTTGATTTATTGCTAGCACCTTCGTGTTAGCACGCTGAACGGAAGGTACATGTTCATTTCCCACCCTTGACGCAGGTTTGGTCGCAAAGCGCCGTTAATTTTCTATTCGCACGCGTGTTGTGAAACAGCCAACATGCAGCTACCATAATGCAGTGCAAGTGTAAAGGTTTCATGTGTTTGAAAGCCGGCACACGCCAGGACGCTGCGCTCCCTCTCGCGCACAGAGAAAGCGGGTGTCTCACGTAGCCGACGGAATTCGCCGCCTTTACGGCTCCGGTTACGATTAGCGTGCGGATGGCGCGCTGACGAAGGCCACTACACGTGCTACAAGAGCCGGAAAACTTTTCCCGCATGCAAACCGTCTGTGTAGATTGCCGACAGCTTTGGGGCAGGGCACAAATGCCGACGATCGCATCCCCCCTTACTTTCCACGAGGAGGCATGCAGGAACATAACACTACAGTTGTTTGCCCGGAAACGAACTCACTGGATCGCTGAACACAGCTTTGCAAAAGACATACCAAAGAATATTTCTAACAAGAGGAGGTGCTAACACTTCGCTTTCGTTCGCGTCGAAAGTACTGCTCGCTACCCGCATCTTTTGCTTCTTGGAAAGGCCGCCTACGTATACACGTAGGGAGTAACGCCGAACTCCTTAGAGAAACGCAAGCTCTCGAAATTGACCATTACCGTCTCATCAAACCACAGCGTCAAACCACCTTGCACCAGCTACATGTGTGGTGGCAGCGGCCGGTGCGGACGAACACCAATGTTGACGTCACGAGGCGCCCGACCAATCACAGGCGGAAACGAGGCGCGCGAGCTGCCCGAGTCTGCTGCTGCACTTTTCGTCGAAATAAAACCTGTTTGCGCCTTCTTTCGCTCAATTTCGATGCGATATTCGGATTCGGAGGGTTGAAAACCGTTACGTACAGCTCTTCACTCATTTCTTCTGGAAAACTCTTCAGCTTCCCTTTAAACATTTTTGCTAAAACAAAAAATAATCTTATTCTAGCGGCAATGGAGTAGCGTAAAGACAGTATTCTGCTATCAGCACTATACTCTTTCGCCTACACACCAACAACGCGTTTAGATCTTGCTAGTGCAACTTGAATTTTTTCCATTCACCTTATAGACTATAGCTTGCAGTGCTTGCAAGTGGCAGCCACACTTTGCTGAGCACTGCGGAAGCTAATGGAAAGAACGACCGCGATAACGCCCAGGCTCTTGTTGTTCCGCGCTTGTCGATAGCGTTAGCTCACCTTGGCTTTGTCGTCACCTGCAGGACGTCCTCCGGTCTATTTAGCGAACGATTTCGTCGCCACAAACAACCTCCGCGACATGGCGTGCACGCAAAGTCACGCACTCTCATTATATGCATAGTCATTCATGACAATACCAATAGACGGCATATAAGCAAAGCCAAGTCTTTCAGTGCTGAGAAATGGCACAATTTTACACTAACATCTACCTGGGATTTCTTTGTCACCACTGACAACCTCTGCCAGAAGCCGTTATCTGTGGTTACTACTCAGAAAGCTTTCCAAGGACCTGCTTTAAAAACAACCGTTTTTCTGCGCGTATTCCTCTACGTTCACGTCAGTAGGTAGAAACTGATGAACTGCTACTACCCGTCGCCGTAGCTCAATGACTGCGGGGTTGCGCTGCTGAGCCCGATACCGCAGGTTCGTTCGTGACCACGGTGGCTGCGTTTTGGTGGGGGCGAAATGCAAAAACGCTCGCGTAGTTAGATTTATAGTTGCCCGGTAAGTAACCGCACGCGGTCAAAATTAATCCCGAGCCTCCGACCGCAGTGTACTTTATAATCGGATCGTGGTTGTTTGCACCCAAAGCCCCGAAATTCATCTTAATTCGTTTCTCCCCCCTCGAGCAGTGCACTGTGCAGGGCAAACAAAAGCGAATGGTCACACAGGCTAACGTCAGCTGAAACGTGCCCCTCGATAGTCGCGCGTTTTATTGTTTTATTTTTATTTTATTACTTTGTGTCGAATGGGTACGTCGTGGTGCATGTCATCGATATGAAATACCAAATTGCATTTATTCCACGTGGTCTTATTTTACTGACAAAATAATGGATCCGTCTGTAGCACGCCCCCACGGAACTCAAGAAAAGCAGCCGATACATTCAAAAGGGAGACGGTAAGTGCGAGCACCGACCAATATCAAGCTTTTGGCGTCTAATGGTGGATGATGGGAATGTTGGTCTCTCCATATCACGTTGCAGCTGCAATAAGCAGGTCTTGTTTTCAGCTACCCTCTTGTACACGTAGGTGTGAGTGTACGTTAACCTTTTCACTGCGACTCTCTAAAAATCACTCGTACAAAAAAAAGAACTGTGCACCTGTTGTGCCATCTAACCACGTAAACACACAACAAAACATGAAAGGCAATTTTCTGGCTACAGGTAAAGCAAGCGTTGCAAGCGTCTGAGCTTCTGTTAGAGCGACCTGCTTTCTTGGAAGGGCTGTCATGGCAAACCAGTGTGGCAGGTCCCTCTGCGTTTTGGCAGACGAAGGTAGTTATGAAGGGCTTCTAAATTCTGAATCAGAAGAAGGCGAAGAAGAAGATCCAGTCTCTACATTAAGTTTCCGTTGAACCCACACGCGAAAAATAACATACTACCGGGAAGAAGTATATACTTAAGGCCAGCCATGGCCATTGCAGGTGTGGCAGGTCCGCCCGCCCGTGCGAATTGTTACCAAGTGCCGAAATACGGGTAAGGGACAACAAAACAACAGACATGTGGCATGAAACCTCACTGAACGTATACGCGAAAAAAAAAAGCTCGGCAGAGACTGAGGAGCATTGGAAAAAAACAAAGTCTGACTGGCAGAACCTTATGTATTCAAAATTAGGGATGGCCTCCCCACTGCCTCCTCTATCGCAAACACGCTACTGCTATGGGTCAGCGCCACGTACTGTTTTTTTTTTTTGTGCAGCACCTGCGACCGCGCACCATGCCTGAAACTTTCAAACATGAAGTACTGCTCTTAGTACCCTGGCATTTGTACACCTTTCTCCAGAATGTGCCATGATCGCGACTTAATATCCATCTTGTGTTCCACGTAGCACCGTGCAAAATATAGCAAAATCGCACTTGTGAGAGCAGATGGAAAGCGCCGGAAAGGAAACGGAAACAAAAGTGTCAGCTTCTTTTGTTGGTGCTTTTTTTTTTGCGAACAGCTTGCACATGCGCAAGGCGAAATTGTGACTTCGTCACACGGGTTCCGAAAAAAAAAGGAACGTTAGATATTGCGCAGTTTTTTTCAATGCTGGTCCCAATTTAGCGGCCCCGAGTTCAATGGAGTGCAGACTGCGCACGACCAGCGAGGACAATGCTTGAGTGCTCTATAGTCGTTGCCTACAAAATAAGGTACTGTGTGGCAGTGTATCATATCCCAAAGCAAGCAACGTCTGTCAGAGGCGCCAAAGCGGGCCGCCTAGCCAAATTTCGACCACCTGGGGCTCCTTAACTTGTCGTCCAATGTACCCCCCCCCTCCCATCACGAGGGTGTACCGCAACCCCCATCGGAAGCTTCGTTTACATGATTAACGCAAGTTGGTCGAGTCTAACGTCGACACTACTCATGCCAATCCAGCCACGTTTACATGCGTCTTGCTAAGCAGGTTCGGCGAGTCAAGCTACCCTTTGTAGACAGGTCGACAGAACTTGCCTCGTTGGTCGCTTAGCTCCACCCACTAACGTTTACATGAACCCGAACATGAACCCGTTTACATGAACGTTTACATGAACGTTTACATGAACAGTTTTCGCTCCGACATGCCGACTCGACCGCACTGGAGCGGACTCGTGTAAACCTATAGCCAGAATGCGCCACCGTGATGGGTAGCGAGCTCTTATGCGCACACACGCTCAAGTTTGACCGTGGGTCGAGTTTCTAGGCGGTACTGGGCGAGTGGACAAAACGGCGCACGGATACGTGAGGCAGCCTCTGGCTTTTTTCGGTGAGCGGCCACCAGACGCATTGCTGTGCGAGACCCCGAAGACTGTCTCCGCTCTGGAAGCGGCGGGCGTTTGGTAAGAGCTTGGTTATTATTTTCTTTTGTCGCTATTAACCCTTCACGCGACAATGCGGCTCCTCTTAACTTTCACGTCACGGCAAATAAAACTTCGGTGACTCGCCGCAAAAAGTACGCCTTTGTGTGTTGTCAACGCCAGGAATATTAGTCGTTCTTTCCACGACTGAATATTTGCCCTTGAAGTAGTCCGCACTCATGCGTCTATTGCAGTCATTCATTGCGCGCGTATTCTTTGCGACTGAAGCACTATAGTGAGTAAGCTGTGGCATGACAAATGTAAAACATGACATACCGTATATGATAGAAAACAGCGAGACGACGCGGACGACCAGCGAAACGTAGCAGATATGCGTAAAGCAATCGTCTAGATCATGCTGAAGACTATTTTTTTTTTCTATTTAGACGTTTGTTCATCTTTACAAGATCGTCTTCTGCGCTTTCCCATTTCCTTCCTAAAGCCTGTTTCACGCGCAAGCGACTGCACGGTTCAATGATTGATGTTTCAGCGCGTGCGAGATGCAGATTTAGTTGTTCTCCAAGAGCCGCTTCAGTTCTTCACTTGTTTCTGTAAAAATACTGTCATTATTACCCATGGTAACTTCTGTTCCAGTTCCTGTTCTAAAAGCCTCGATCAATTACAGGCCTTTAGAACTGTGCGGCCGAATAGGATAGCATCAAAACTTGAAATGAAACGAGTACAAAATGGGTCTGTCTGCCGCTCTCGTTCCTGAAGGCCGCCAGGCATTCCGGGTGCCACCCGTGCCACATACATGCGAACTAGGCTTTGTTGGCTTTTATCGAAACACTCGTCCTCTTTTCTCCTCAAGACGTTCGAGCAGAAAGGCAGGAGCCTCTCGGTTCTTCTAGTACATCTGGGCTAGGTTTTAGTCGCAGTAGCGCAAAGCCAAAGTTTGAGCACTCACCCCTACACATGCAATGAAACAGAAGAAAAACAGCTCAGTGCACCGCGCACGACAAACATGGACTGCCGTTTCGTCCTCTGTATCCCTGCCCACTTGGGGCGACACGCACACACAAAAAAAAAGAAATAAGGTAAAGATAACGCGCACAGCTTATTTAGCGCGCTGCTAAATCAATAGCGTCGCGCTGCTACGCACGAGGTCGCGGGTTGAAATCCCGGCCGCGGCGGCTTCATTTCGATGGCGGCGAAATGCAAAAACGCCGCGGTTCCGCGCATTGGGGGCACGTAAGAGATCCCCTAGATGGTCAAAATTAATCTCGAGTCCCCCGCTACAGCGCGCCTCAGTCAAATCGTGGTTCTGGCACGTCAAAAAAAAAAAAAACCCAGAATTCAATTCACTGGTTGTCGTAACCTACACAAGTGTCACCAGTTCGAGCGCGCGAGATCCCCCGCGCGACGACACCACATCTGTCACGTGCTCCTTGCGTTACCGCGCGCGGACGCTCCACTACTGCTCGCCGCTGTCGCTGCTCGCGAAGTTTTCCAAACATTTCTATCACCTCAGCGCACCACTCGAAAAACGGGTTATGGGAGAGGGGATTGGCTCCCGCGATGGTTGCCGCTTGCATGTTAAACAGGCTTAACATGGAAGTAAATAATGTTCAATTTATTTACGTATGCTCGCTGGATCGTATGAAGTAAAATAGACCAGTTGGTAAATTATAGTGAATACAGACGACTTGGTGAAAGGACATTAAATCCTCATGTTTTTTCGCCCATGATGAAAGTAGCGGTGCTGATATTGTTCGAGCAATCTGTACCGGATTCTGCTTTTTTGCCTACGCTAGCAAAAGTAGACCTCAGGCGGATAATTTAATTTTTTCACTTACCAAGCCGTCGACAAGAGACGGATCATCCGTCTGTACGCTGGGAATACATTTTGATGCACTAGCCGACATTCTCTTTTTTTTTTTTGTTATGTGGTTTTCTAACTACCGCATTCATTCCGGGAACATTAAAGACTGCAAATGTTAAGCCGCTGCATAGAGGAGGTCAAAGACATAATGCTGAAAATTACAAGTCCATTTCTATTGTGCCCATACTGTCCCAAATTTGAGAAAGGTTCCTACTTTAATGTATGACATCCTCTTTCCGTAATCTTTTCTGTTCTTAGTAATTTGGATCTGTTGCTAATAGAAGCGTCGTTTCATTCTTAGGAGAGTATGCCGTTGAAATGTACTCATCGTTTGAAAAGAAGCTGTTGTGTTTTGTTTTTCCATATCACAAAAGCTTTTGGAACTGTAAAACACGAAATTTTGATGGAAAATGTTATTTTGTTTTGGGCTTCAGAGGGCCTTTCTATGATGGTCCGCTTGATTATTTGTATGGCAGGTCGCAGGCGGTTATGGGCAGTAAGAAAGGTATTAGTAGTAGGCAACCAGTCACAGCAGGTGCCCTACAAGGTTCAGTCTTGTCACATTTGTTATTTATTTGTTTATGAATGACCTTACTTCGGTAATTAGCAAAGTTATTGTCTTTATATATGCGTCATATAAGTTGCGGGTACGCCATAAGTGCACTGCAAATTGCGGTTCATAAATCCATGCAATGATTTTATGAACATCCTATTCAATGTTGGATGTTTTTGCGAGGGACGAATGAGGAGGTGTACGGGCAGAAAGGTGTACGGGCAGAATGAAAGGTGTACGGGCAGAAAGAGGTAAGGTTCAGTTTATTAGTCTCCCGTTCATTTCGTTTCCTGTCTTCGGCCTCATGGAAACTAGGGGAGGTGGGGGGGGGGGGGGGGGGGGGGAGACGGTGCGCATATGCTAGGTACGTGACGTGATGCACCGTTCAATCGGACGGGCCAACTTTTTTCACAAGCTATTCAGTCTTGAGCTGAAAGCGTGATCTACTGCGCTCGTCAGAAAAAGCGTGAAGAAAAAGCGGGTCGTCCTCTCCATTGGCGCTCACTCGCTAACTGCTGCGAAAATGATTCGATTTTCGCGCGACTACACGTATCCAATTATTTGCGAAGTCCCTGAACCGGCTCACGCTGAAGCACCGCGAATCTGCGAAATACCCGAAGTTGAGCCGCTGCACGTGCGACTCGGATATTTTTATTGCAGTTAAACCTTGCTCAATCTATTACAATCATTATAGTTAAGCGGTCCCATGCACGTTTTATTAACATGTCTCTTTGACGTACAGCCTTTGTATATGCGTAAACGAGGATGACGTTGCGCGATTAGCCCCAGCTGACTTCGGGATGACCAGTCGGCCTCCTGCAGTATCCGCAGAGCTCGAACCCTTTCATAACCACATATTCACACTCTGCCGCGGTAAATATTCCAGAGCCAGAAGATCTGCGGTAGCGACATGCCGCTGTCAGAATTTGGGACCAACACGCTTGTTTTTGCAAAGGCTGTACATGTTCGTTGTGTTCATGCGTTTTCTCGTTTTATACGTTAATCGGACCCGGTGCTGCGAAGAGCTTTCTATATATAGAATATATATTGTTGATAGTCTGGGCTTTATCCTTGACTAGTTTACTTCCGAGTGCTTGAAATCTCATGTTCGGCGCTGGCGCTTATCCTACCGTATTTTCACTTGGCACTCTAGCATGTGCCACAAGAATGCCGCCATTTATATTTCCATATATATGTTTATTTCAGTATCACCAATTAAGGTTCTTGTTATAGGATACCTGTAGTGTTAGTAAGTGCGTTTGTCTGCCATTTAAGTTTCTACATTTTGTTCGCATTTATTCCGAGCTCCGTGTGGGCACGACGAAGCTTTTTTCTGCACGCAATCTCCAACCCAAAATCAAATGACATTAATTGCTCACCGCGCCACGGTATCTCTTTCTCTCGTTTCCCTTAATTAGGCGGGCGCTTTCTGTCTTCTTTGCTTGAAACGCTGCTGGCCATGAGCTAACAGGTTTCGTATAAAATCGTACTGCGCTTCTATATAGCAACAAAGCAAAGACGACCGTGACGTAAAACGTAACGGAGGTGAGTAGAGCCATCCCTGCGCATAAGCATATTTGTCCGAAAGACTGCGCGAATAGCTTTTTTGTTTTCGTTGCTCTTCTTGCGCGCTTTTTTTTTAAGGGGCCCTGAACCACCCCTCGGGCTTAGTGAAATAACATAGTCTGCAGGTAGCATACGCTCTTATGAACATCTCGGCCAAGTTCTGCTGTCGCAAGCGGTCCGTGGAGCTCGCAAGCGGAGCGTGAAGTCACCTTTCTCTCAAACGCTCTCGTTTCGAAAACCTCATGATCCTCGCTCTTTTCTGTCTGCTTTATTTCGTCATAAAGCACACTACAATACGCGGCTGCTATTGGTCGCGGTGCTCGGCGACACCGCGGCCGCCACCAGGTGCCGCGCAGAGTCCAGCGGCTAAGCGCCCTGCGGCTCTCTGAAGACAGCCGCGTTTGGCTTACGTTTAGCGCGGCATAGGCACCAAATCGGAAATTTGAACTGCGCGCCACGGTGACGTCTTCGGCGTAGCCTTCGCAGTGCACGGCATTGGAGGAGGAAGAGTAGCACAGCTGAGGCCGTGTTTGACTGCCGATAACTCCACTTCTGCTGAACGTATTGAAGTACTTCTTGCGGCAAGGTGGTTCTGAAATAGCCTATTTTCACTTCAAACGTATTTTTCCACTTCGATAAAAAGTGGTCCAGGGCCTCTTTAAGTTCCTCTGCGTGGTCAGGTCGTACGTAACCGGTCCCTCGCACGCTTCCGTCTGGCAAATCGTTCTTGCACAATCTCGATGTCAGAGCACTAATACAACGTGTAACGAATGTTTAAGCACCCCCATGTGTCGCCGCACCACCAAAAATAAATAGCCTGCAAGTGGCTCGCGTACCAACTGAAAGCGAAAAAGATTACAGCGCGTAGCCGACGGCCGCTGCTTCCCGCGCCATAACCCGAGCGCAGGCAGCACCTCGGTTACGCCACCGCAGCGCCGCGGTTCGGCTGCTCGCCGCAAAGGCCGCACGCGGACCTGCCGCTTTGGCCACACTCTATTTCTAGCACACTCTAAGCGTGGGGCGAGAACTTAAGGAGTCGCCATCTGTCGGAAGCGCCTCCCTTGCGTAGTATGAGGGATCATGCGGCGCGCTCCTCATAGGTTTGGCTTACGAGGCTCAATAAAAACACCGCGCGGCAGCCCTCCTGGACATTTCTGTACGTACTTTCAAAACGAGGAAAGTTTTTTTTACTGTCGAAATAATGTTGGGCAAACTAAAAGCACAGAATCGTTTACAGACGCTCTATCTTTACCGAATACGTACAGTGAACGCCAATGCGTGTGGTCGCGGCGATGTCTCCCGAACCGGCTTCTTGCATGAAAGGTGTAGGCAAACGCTGAGAGAAAACTATGTGAAATATGTCCTTAGAGTGGGCTGCCTGTATAACCAAATGGAGCATAACAGAATGAAGCCTCAATGCAGCGATCGCACGGTTTCGCAGCGACCGAATGCGCGTCTGCATGCATGTCCGCGCACAATGTTTCGCTTTCGCTGGGAGTGAGTTTTCGCACCGTGCCGTGAGCTTTAGGCCGCAAAATATGCGCATTTTACAGTACACAATCAACCCTTGTGGCGTGGACGCTGTCAGAGCTGTTCAAAAATAATTTCGTTATAGATTTCGACTCCTACGGCGACTGTGATGTGCCGTCACGACGATTCAATTTTCTTTTCTAAATTCTTCGGCGTTTCAATATTATTTCTCAAGATGCTTCGCACTGTATGTCTATCGGTATTCTCAGTGGGCTATTTCCCGCTGCTTCTTTTTCGTAATTCAATGCGTTAATTCATAACACAAACATGACCATGTGCCGTACCTCTTTTTGATGTGCTTCTTACCGCTCCATTTTCATTCCTGTGAACTTGCCAGTACCTAGCATCAACAAATTCGTAGACCAAACCATGGTGACTTTAGCCGGGCAGCGGGCGCGGGCGAGCGTCTCAGGGCACGTTTTCTGCTAATCACCGAACATCGCAGCCCCAGCGCCGTAGAAGAAATCTTCCTCGCGTCTGTGCCTGCTGCATACCCGAGTTGTAGCCGATGGCTGCTTGCCGGTTCTAAGCTTCGCGAGCCAAGCTTCACGCAGCTTCTTGTCCTGCGGCTACATGCGAATATATGGCTTACACTGGGCTCCGTGGCGTACGTCCGGGCCTGCGGCACCGAGCATTAGCCTACTATGCTGCACGCCTCCAAAGGCAGCCGCTACCTATTACAGTGCTTTCAAATATTGTCAAGCAGACACCAAAGGGGGGGGGGGGGGGGGAAGCCTAACCACTTAATCAGAACCGCAGCGCAGGTGGGACTTAAAAGAACTTTCGCTCTCAGCTCGCTTCGGCGCTTCCGAAGCAGCCGACGTGACCGCTGTGTCCACGTGATCCTCATGCCACGTCACGCCGACGGTGGCGCCAGCTTTTCCAGTGGTGAAGCTCGCCCCCAGTAGCCGTCGAAAATAAAGCCCGCCACCTCATGCTCAGCCGCTGGAAGTCATTGGCAATAAGCGTAGCCTCCGAGATAGCAACGAAGGACGACCTCAGAGGCCACATCACTGAGCTCCCACGACAGTCGCCGGCTAGCATACGCTGAACGCTTATAGACGATATTTCAAAAAAAAATATTTTCTTCAAAGCGCAGCGGCCATGCATAGCAGCGTATCGGGACACTCACTTTGCGTCCATGGGGAGAGGACCGTCGGGGAGTCTGCTTGTCGAGAAGGTGTACTCCGGATGAGGCGAATTGAGCTGCTTCCGTAGCACAGAAAGGTGTCCCTTTGCCAGGGACATTTGGCAGAAGGCCAGAGACTCTCGCTGCGTGACTGGTGTCGGCAGCGGCTCGAACGAAGAGATTCCCTTGAAGCGTTGCGACAGGTACTTCTGGTTGTCGTACATGCTCTGGATGAACCTCAAGTCCCGAGGGTAGCCGCTGGGTAGCAAGTGTTCCTTCTCGTCGAACGACAGCAGCTGGATAGCCACGACGCGCTGCTCGGGGCCCCGCCTGGGCACGGGCGTGACGCGCTTGAAGACGTGTAACAAGGACTCATCGTCTGGATAGCCGACGATCTGTGGAGGCTCGGATGGAAACGCCGCCGCCATAAGCTCTCGCGCGTGAGATGTGTTGGGCTGGTAGATAATCTGCGAAGACGCAAGCGCGCCAGTTCGGCAAAATGAAATGATGCGAGCACCCCAGGGCTTGGCAGTGTATCTGGCCGTTTTATTGGCAACTTTGTTTCGCCCGTATACCAACCTACACTGGGGCCAAAAGAACAACAAAAAGCCCTTAAATAAAACTAAGCTCCGCGCACCGATTGAAGGGTTGAAAAGCTGCACGCGTGATGTGAATGCATTGTCGCGACGTCGAAAGCTCGGGGATCGAAAACACTGCTAAACAAGAATAACCAGGACGGTCTTTTAATACCGCGCGCTATTGACTTCCTCTTCTTCATTATGTTTTTTTTTTTATGTACAAACATGTTCCTTTTGTCGTCGTCCTTACCACACAACAGAAACCGCATTTGCCTCCCTTCCAACGGAAGCATCGTCCCGATGCGCAACTTCAGCGTGTTATGCAGAAGACCATAGGGGTCGAGAGAAAACGCAGGGAAATGCCATTCCAACCGAAATCAACATGTTTAAGTTGTACGGCTATGTAATGCGTCGCAGACATACAAGGTGGGGTATCACGGTAACGGAGAAGAAAAATACTTCACAGATGTATGCGAATCTGACAACTTATACATCTAAGATACCGAAGTTACAAGTTCCGACACCCTTAGAAGTCTTGTCTGTTGGCTCACGACACCGCTCGAAAGCAGCAGCGCTTGGTGCTCTTTACATACTAGCGTGGTCATGGCTGTCTGGTTTTAGTGACGGCTCTCAACCCAGGCTGCGTTCAACCAGACTGCGTTCAATTGGGAAGTTTAATGAACGTTGTATGATGTCGTCAACCTAAATATTTCTTAAGTTCTTTCCGACCATTACACATAATAACGCAATCTGCTAGATAGTAACTATGTTGCCGACACATTACAAATTGGTTATTTTTGCCAATATATTTTAACCACATGCATTCATCTACAACATTATACAACTATATTCAAGATCTGTATCGCACTCTTTGAATATCACGTTTATCTATTATTTTTCTTATTTATTCTGTGTCATTTCTATTTTGCTCAGTATGGTGTCACCGGCATTTCTAGTTTACCTTCCATTATTTTGAAAAAATCCTGTGTACCAGCGCTTTAAAAAGGACCACTTCGCCGTCTTTCTCTAGTATTCTCTTTCCCAATATTTTTTTTTTCGTGGCGGAGAGCGTTGCTTCTTTGGGATTAAGTAAGCGAAGCTTACTTTAGTATTTAACATTCGAGTTTAAATGTTCATTGCGTCATCTTCCATACTGGACGGGCTGAACAGCTCTTTAACAGTGCATGACTAGTTTCTTTTGGGGGGCAGTTCGGGCATTTTTTGTTTGGTGAAATACGGAACTTATAGAGCTTCTCTTTCGTAGAGAGTACTGTCCATTGTCGTTTCCATTCAAAGTATGGCTTCTTCAGGGATCGGTGTCCTAACCAAACTGAAAATTTTTTATCAGTTATTTCTTTCTCCTGGGTTAACCTTTCGCATGAGAAAACCTGCGTCCTTGGTATATCATGTATTCTTCATGTGTTATGTTCTTCGTGTTTGTCATAATTTTGCAGAATGTCAACGATTGTTCTGCCTGAGTACCCTGTGTGCTGTTTGATACCTGAATACTTCCTGAGCGTGCTTAGCTACTGTACTATACGACATCACGTCCTTGAATATCGCCATCTTGAACCATGTATTATGTTGTTTTAATGGCTGGTATACGCGAGATTGTTCCGTGGTTTAGGAAGCTTAGCAGTTCTCTCTAGGTATCTAAGTAACTTTTCTTCATACAGGCTGCGGTTCTTTTTTCCCATAAATGTGCGTTTACTAACGCTGCGATTCAATTTACCGCTTTACGGGGAGAAAGCTAGTCGTGCTACAAAGAAAGCGTATGTATATGTTCTTGTTTTGATTCTGTCTTTTTTTCTTTCTTTTAATGATTGACAAGGTAGTGCTACGTTTCTGAGCATTTCCTCTTGTCTTTTTTTTTTTTTCACTGTTTCCGAGATCTGCGGCAACACTTTTCCTGGCTCGACACGAACGCCTAGTAATGTTGAAACGTCGTCCCAATTGCTTGTGCACGCGTGGCGCCGTGCTGGTTTGTTTAGTTAGTAAGCGAATGTTTACTAGTTTATAGGGCCAATAAACCTACTATCTTTACTTCTTATAGCTGTCTACTAATTTTCTATCGATATGGATGATCCGGCTTTCGGGCGAAACTGCGACATTTTTTTTTTTTTTTCAGTGGGTCTGCAACTGTGGCGATATTCAGTAGTGGCCAAACTATATACAGTGGGCAGTCCTCTAAATGTCAGTGATTAATATTTTAATAATAATAATAATATTTTGGGGTTTTACGTGCCAAAACCACTTTCTGATTATGAGGCACGCCGTAGTGGAGGACTCCGGAAATTTTGACCACCTGGGGTTCTTTAACGTGCACCTAAATCTAAGCACACGGGTGTTTTCGCATTTCGCCCCCATCGAAATGCGGCCGCCGTGGCCGGGATTCGATCCCGCGACCTCGTGCTCAGCAGCCCAACACCATAGCCACTGAGCAACCACGGCGGGTATTAATATTTTCGCTGTGTGACACGGCTTGATTTGACGTGTTCGTACGTTCAGCTTGTTAATTATGTTGTGTGTTAATAGGTTTTAATAGTGTTAATGGTGTTGGAGGCTGCTAAGTCACTAGTTTCGTGACGGTATCGGCGGCATGGTGGGAAGAGTGTATGGCTACTTCGTTGGAGAAGATTGCTGAATTTTTGCACCAAAGCCATTTTTTTTTCTTTAAAAAGGGCAAATTGCGGCCCTGCATGGTAAAGCGGAACTGATTTTCGAATTTTTCGTTCCTATTTCTGTTCCTTTAATTCATCACCATCATCGTCATCATCATCATCAGCCTAGCTACGCCCACTGCAGGGGAAAGGCCTCTCCCGTACTCCTCTAACTACCCCGGTCCTGAGCTAATTGTGGCCATGTTGTCCCTGCAAACTTCTTAATCTCCTCCGCCCTCCTAACATTCTGCCGCCCCTTGCTACGCTTCCCTTCTTTCGGAATCCAGTCCGTAACCTCTTAATGACCATCGGTTGTCTTTCCTCCTCATTACATGCTCTGCCCATGCCCGTTTCTTTTTCTTGATTTCAACTAAGATGTCACTAACTCGCGTTTGTTCCCTCACCCAATCTGCTCTCTTCTTATCCCCCCTTAACGTTACACCCATCATTCTTCTTTCCATAGCTCGTTGAAGAGACCCAAACCGCGGCACGCCTTCTGACGTCCCTTATCCCTCCTCCCGCGCAACTGGCATGTAGATTCTACGCGCTCTCAACCACCTCCTCGACGCGGCGTGCAGGACAGCGTCAGTGTATGTCGGGAAAGTCGAAGCCACATTCAAAGGAAGCTTTGCATTTAAAAGAAGCACACCGACAGTTTTACACTCCTGCTCAAGCTCTTTCAGTTAGCCGTAAGACCTGCTTCACAGCAAACTTTCCACGCCTTGCTTAGCTATCACCCCGCTCACGTTCCCGTGGCGCGCTCACCAGCTGCGGCGCGCGGAATCCACTCAGGTTGCGTTCCTCGTACACGGTGGGCTCGGTCAGGCGCAAGCAGGGTAGCTTGGGGCACTTCGCCGGCGGCACGATGGGCCGGTCGTTCTCGATGCTCGTGAACGAGAGAACCACGAGGAAGATCTCGGCCAGCGCGATGAAGTAGTGCCGCTTGATGAGCTGCACGTACACGTCCTTCCAGATGATGGCGGAGATCTGCGCTAGCACGCCCATGGTGCCTGCGAGAGATACACGAACGCGATTATGACACTCTCTCGCTCGCTCCTTATTTGCCTTCCGTGCCGGCAGCGTCTGCTATCCTGGGCATTCACCGCATACGAATAGGTGTCAAGGTCTCTTGCTCACTTGTGTTTATTCTGGTTTCTTCTCTCGCAATGGCTTATTGCACTGGGCATTCGTCGGGTACTGCCGGTCACCTACTTCGGTGGGAATAACTGTATGCTTGCCCCTTCTTTAACTTGATAGTGCTAGTATTGGATAGTTCTGGTACTCCGCGTTGGAGTGTGTTTAGTCCGCTTATGCTCAATGTGATTGAACTTTCGCCCCTTCGTGCACCAGTCTGATCTTTCACGAAATTGAAATTTTCAGCTGTGTAAAAGCACTTGCTCCTCTAAAAGGAGCTGGTAGCACTACCTGTGATCACAGAAAAAGATTGAGCTGCTCCAAAAGAAATGAAAGAGAACAGTTCCGAATATTGACGATAGACACGCTTGTAAGCTCAATCTCGCAGTCCCTGCGTATCGCCGTTCACTGCCGTCAGGGGCGAGATCGACAGATTGTCACCAACGGTAGAGTACAGAGCACGAGCGCTAAACAGTGGGAAGGAGTGATTATAAATTAAAGGATAACTTTTCATCATGAAGCGCTGCTCACGAGAACGTTCTCCGCGAAAGAAATGCAGTCAAATGTTACTTGGGAATTTCCAGTTATTCTGCCAGCCACACTTACTATAGGTAATGAAAATGAAAGAAACGCACGTTGCCATTGTGTGCGTTGTTATAATCACAAACAATACCACTTGCACGATGCAAATTTCGCCGTCCTTCAACCCCTCGATGTCTAAGTGCACTGAATAAACGAGCTAGTTTAAAGGGACACTAAAGGCTACCAGAAAGTCAAGTTAAAGTGGTAGAGCAATGTTCTAGAACGTCTAAGGCGTCAATCTAATCGCAAACAGAGCTTTAGTAACCGAGAAATTGAGGTAAATGCATGAAACGATTTGAGACCCCCCAGCGACATTCCGGTACTAGCCCGATGACGAAAGCACTCCTCATAATTTGTGTTACTAATACACAACTGCTCGTATTAAAAATATCATTTCATTCGATTATAAGACGGAAGAAAATGCTCCTTGTCTACGTCTATTCGATTCTAAGAAAAATAAACATTTTGACGTTACCCTTCAGTAGTATGGGTGGTCGAAAGGTTTCGTTTTCGCTCGACTCTGCGCGCTCGACTCTGCGCCGCGCACGCTTTGGAGTTTCAGTAGTTTGGTTATCGCGTCGTGCTGTGCGGGTTCTGCTGGCTCGCGAAACTTTCATTTCGAACAAGCAGTGAGAATGCCACGTCCTTGTGATGTCATGGGAAGCCCTCGTTGCTTTCCCGCTCCGGAGAGCCGGTGTCGAGGCCGCCGTCGTAGTACACAACGACGCCGGCAGCGCGGGCCCTCAGCAGCAGGTCGCGCTCGTCAGTGCTCAAATCGCTGAAGTTGAGCCCAGCATCGCGAGCAATTCTGTCGTTGTCAGGGTCCATTGTGACGAGCGTCGAAGTTTGCATCATAGAATAAAGTACCAGCGTATGGTCGCGCATTTCTCCTTCCGCTAGCCACCATACTCCCGCTTTTGCTCTGCTGTCGGCTCTGTCTTGGCTCTGTTTCTGGCTGCGCGTTTGCGTTTTGCGCAGAAAAGCCGTAGCGCCGTCTGCGGACGCCGTTCTACTCACCGATGGCGCAACGTCACTATGAGACCATGATGTCAGTACTCCTCGATCAGAGGGCGGGCGATTTGAACTGCGCTAGAGGTACGCGGACGCTTCAGAACGCATTTTCTCTTAAAATAAGTCTCTCCTTGGCACGAAACAAGCGTTTCGAGGTTTCTGGGATGGTATTTCAACAGTCCACGTTCACTTAATAGTAACCTTCAGTGTCCCTTTAAGTTAAGGCTACGCTGGAATGAAGCACCAATATGTCCGACCTTCTTGGTACTAACACAAATCCGAAGATTACTGATGTCCCCCCCCCCCCACTTTGGCGGAGAAATAAAGATGGTCCTGTCATTGAACGCACGTCTTACGTGGAAATCAACTGTCGCGAAAACCGAACAAGTGTGTGTGAGAGGGGGGGGGGGTCGTCAATGAACGTTAAAGGGACACTAAAGGTTACCAGAAACTCAAGTTAAAGTGGTAGAGCAATGTTCTAGAACGTCTAAGGCGTCAATATAATCGCGAACAGAGCTTTAGTAACCGAGAAATTGAGGTAAATGCATGACACGATTTGAGACCCCCCAGCGACATTCCGGTACTAGCCCGATGACGAAAGGTCTCCTCATAATTTGTGTTACTAATACTCAACTACTCGTATTAAAAATATCATTTCATTCAATTATAAGCCGGAAAAAATGCAACTTGTCTACGTCTATTCGATTCTAGGAAAAAATAACATTTTGACGTTACCCTTCAGTAATATGGGTGTTCGAAAGGTTTCGTTTTCGCTCGACTCTGCGCCGCGCACGCTTTGGAGTTTCAGTAGTTTCGTTATCGCGTCGTGCTGTGAGGGTTCTGCTCGCGAAACTTTCATTTGGAACAAGCAGCGAGAATGCCACGTCCATGTGATGTCGTGGGAAGCCCTCGTTGCTTTCCCGCTCCGGAGAGCCGGTGTCGAGGCCGCCGTCGTAGTACGCAACGACGCCGGCAGTGCGAGCCCTCAGAAGCAGGTCGCGCTCGTCGGTGCTCAAATCGCTGAAGTTGAGCCCACCATCGCGAGCCAATCTGTCGGTGTCAGGGTCCATTGCGACGAGCGTCGAAGTTAGCGTCATAGAATGAAGTACCAGCTTATGGGCGTCTTGCGCTGGAGTGTGAGGTATAGTAGCGGCGCCTGGTGGCGGTGCGGGAAACGACATCTGGGTCGTGCCAGCTTGGCTCGTATTGAGCCCTGGCTGTGGCGAAGCACGTTTCTAGGCCGAGTTTTGCGTCGATTCGCACATTTTTATGCCCTGTTGCGAGTGCGAAAAGGCTCGTCGCTTCTCATAGACCACGCCGACCACGCTGCGAGCTCGCTGCAGCCTATAGTTTAACGAAAACGGACTCTCCGTGTGCTGTGGGACGTAACGTGGGACGTAATTCGTTTCTCCTTCCGCTAGCCACCATACTCCCGCTTTCGCTCTGCTGTCGGCTCTGTCTTGGCTCTGTTTCTGGCCGCGCGTTCGCGTTTTGCGCAGAAAAGCCGTAGCGCCGTCTGCGGACGCCGTTCTACTCACCGATGGCGCAACGTCACTATGAGACCATGATGTCAGTTCTCCTCGATCGGAGGGCGGGTGATTTGAACTACGCTAGAGGTACGCGGACGCTTCAGAACGCATTTTCTCTTAAAATAAGTCTCTCCTTGGCACGAAACAAGCGTTTCGAGGTTTCTGGGATGGTATTTCAACAGTCCACGTTGACTTAATAGTAACCTTTAGTGTCCCTTTAACCTGTAATACTGAACATGCATTAAATAGCTAATGTGGGAACGCCAGTGAGGATGTGCTTTGTCGCTCCATGCATTAGCGTTACGGGTGTAAGCATTACCAGCAGAGTACCAAATTTCGCATTCCCTATATAGCCCATACGATGTTGCAAATGTATCAAATAAGCAAACTCGCATTCATTTATGCTACCTAAAACTGAAAACTGAATTGAAATATCGGTAAGCCTGGGTAATAAAGTTCACCATGACAGACTATAAAGCACACTGAGAAAATCGGAGAGACTCGAAACAGTCGTGTCAGTGACCGTATTACGCTTGTGTAGAAATGATAAGGCGCGGAAGCCAAACATGCATCAAGGAATGGCCGGCAAGTATGCTGTAGGACTAACCCCGCTTCATATCTACAACATAAATAAATAGGCGACCTCGATATCATTTACGCTGTGCCCAGACCAAGCGCAAGTTCCCACACGCCCTCGCTTGGATAAGTACAATGGCGGAGACCGATAAGGGCCACTCGCATACCCGTAAAGGCGAACAAAGCAGCACGTAGCTTGAAGCCTAACATCAACCATGGCGGCTTCAGTAACGCACTGAAGAAGAGAAATCACGTAACCTCGCTTCACTCACGAAGAAGGAAAATTTAGAAACAGAGCTACAGGGTGGCAAACTTCAACTCAACCACAAAGAAACGGCAAGAGTACCTTCTAGGTTTGGGGGCCGGACGTCAGAACGCAGCGGTGGTGGAGCCGGCACTGCCCGGTGTCGTCCAGCGCGAGCCGAGGCCCGTCCGTGGATCCTGACCACGTTCGCACGGGCAACGTGCTTCCCCGGGCAGCGCGAGAACCACACAGCATGCAGCTATTGTTACCGCACCACCATTTTGGCTGCTGATTATGACGATTCCAATCACAGGCACATGCCCACAGCGGAAAATTGCGCGAGAATTTGGCTGTAGAGATACACAAGAGCGGGAGAGCAGTAGTAGTGCAATACAGAAAAATGCTAGACCAAGAAAAATATTTTTTTTTTACTTTGTAATGCATTTAGAAGTTAGGAATGCACGAGCAAGAGGCTCGTCTTCGTTAGCAGTAAGTGCGGTATATTTTTGCTTGCAGCACATTAATCTAATGATGGTGGGGAAGCTCGAATAATCTAAACAAATCCACTTGCTATAACCTTACCGACTTCATTGTGAATCTGATTGGTAATTGTTTATTAGTTTCTTTTCTTTCTTTAGACAATATTTATTATTTTTGGTTATTCAAGCTGACTGGTAATGCGAAGAACATCTCTACTCTGGTAGGTTTAGTTTGTTTACGTTACTAATATTGAATCATTCCCTCTTGAGATGAAAGCACCCCACTTTGGGCTAATCTCTTAACGTCGCTAGGTGCCACCGTATTTAGGGGCGTCATGCTCAACATCATAATTACTCCAAAGGCATTGCTTTGAAGAAGAGGCAGCAGAAGTTATTTTGACAGTTTCTTAGATAAAAATAAATACATCACATTCAATGCCCTGTACGAAAATCTGGAACTATAAGCACAATAAATAGTCGAAAACAGACGCTCAGAACTTTGCGCATGACTATGCAGTAAGGATACGACGGGAAACCCTGCTGACTTGACCTGTAAGCGCCAGATATGTCATGCCTGATACGTCATAAAACACATTTTTTTCCGACAAATTTGTTGAGCTGCTCATTTACATGATCTTTACAAGCATGAATTTAAGTGTTCCCTCTAAACATTTGTCTTGCGGCACCTCACGAAAACGATTCATCGAACGTAAGAAACTAGGCCCACGTTCGTAAAGCTTTTCGTTCGTAAGCCTTCTTTTCTGTTTACCGGTCGCCTTCGCTAATTATATGTGTCCAGCCCAGGGACTGACCGCTGTTGTTTATGAGTTCGGGGCCCTGATTTTGTTGAGAGCAAAGTTAAAAGTAGTGTCAGGGACGTTGGCAGTGGGAACCCGCAGACCGCTGTAGCACGTTATGGCGCGTCACCTTTGCCGAGCATGATCGACAGTTCTGCCGCTACTTCTCCTGGAATACCTTATCTTTTTCTGTTTGCCCTCCGATTCCATGAGCGTTGTGTGAGCGCTTCAAGAAGGTCGGCGGACGTGCTATAGCTCCTGTCCCACGTAGTATTCTACGTCTCACGTATGAAACTAATTAAACCCGTAACAGGCGTTTTTCAAAGCCACCGGGCGCTGTTGACGACTCACAGAGGTCTCGTGTAGGTGTTCGTGACAAATCGACATGCTGCGCGAGAAGAAATGCAGCAGTGATACTATAACTTCTATTCCTAAAACAGCTCTGTGGCATCTTTTAATTAGCGTCTGATAGCCCCTGGCAGCGAACGCAGTCTTATTTAATAGCACTGCTACTAAACATATAGCTACATGATGAGGTGATTCTTTTCGGTGACACTGCAAAGAATGATTTTTCTTTTTGTCCTCCTGCCGCTGATCAAACGTTTTCCTTTGCCGTTTCGCCTCTAACGCGAGACTGAAAAAAGTCACGAGGAAATGTGTTCTTCGGCAACTACGCATTTCATTAGACTTCGTGCTAATCAGCTTTCCGAAACTGCGCCGGTGGCGTTGAAAACCGCAGAAAGTATATCGAGTGCGAATTTTATCTGCCATCTAATGAACGTGGCGCCCCCTCACGACTTTACGGAGAAGCACGGCAACGTTCTCCAGCTGTGAGTCGCGAGGTAGCGCCACTAGAGCCCGCCACCAAACAGCAGTGAAATTCTCATGGAAATTGTGCTGCAGCTCCATCGCACTTTTGGCTGTTATTGATAGCGGGCTTGTTTTATGCTCAAGCGGCGCTGTCCAATAAACAAACTGAGCAAAGAAAGTGGAAACGCCGAATGGTGTGTAACATATATAAAGGCGAAAAAAAAAACGGTGCTTTATATCCTACGTTTCAGCCAGGGTCACGTCGTCAATATATATATATATATACATATAATGACGAAGGCCGGCACCCGACTGAAACGTGGGATATAAGGCATCGTTTTTGCAACACGTGCGTGCTCAACCTGCAAGTGCCTGTTCAGCTACCGGATCCCGGCAGACTTCCACTTTATACGAAATTATATATATATATATATATATATATATATATACGAGAAGAAAGAAAACTCCGGGGGCCCAATTTTTATTAGTGAAAACATGAGAAGCTAACAAACAATGAAACGAACGACAGCATAGGAGAAATTATTTGTAGTTCTTAATCGAATTAACGAAATGATTAATAAATGCAAAAGTAAGTGCAATGAAGCAACAAGTGGCCGCAGGTGGGATGCAAACCCACGTCTTCGATTACGCGTGCGATGGCCTCGAGTAGTTCCACCAGTTTTGATACCCTCAAGTATTGGCGGCGAGGAGTTACGGAGTCGCCCTCTATCGGAAGCGCCTCGCTGGCGTAGTATGAGGGATCACGTGGCGCGCTCCTCATAGGTTTTGCTGTCAGCGCTCCCTGAAGACGCCGCGCGCGAGCTCTCCCGGACATTTCTGTAAGTACTTTCGAAACGAGAGAAGTTTCTTACTGTCTAAATAATAATCTTGGGCGAACTGAAAGCACAGAATCGTTTACAGACGCTATCTCTTTACCGAATACGTACAGTGAACGCCACTGCGCACAGTCGCCGCGGTGGAGTCTCCCGAACCGGCTTCTTGCGTGAAAGGTAGGTAAACGCTGAGATCAAACTATGTGAAATGTGTTCTTATAGTGTTTGTATAACTAAATGGAGCGTAATAGAATGAAGCCTCAATGCAGCGATCGCGCAGATTCGCAGCGACCGACTGCGCGTCTGCATGCTTGTCCGCGCACTGTTTCGCTTTCTCCGCGCGCGCGTTTTCGCACCGTGCCATGAGCTTTAGGCCGCAGAATATGAGCATTTGACAGTATACAAGCAACCATTGTTGCGTTGGCGCTATCAGAGCTGTTCAAAAATAATTTCTTTGTAGAGACTTCGACGCCTTCGATGTGCCGTCGCGACGATTCAATCTTTTTTTTTCTTCTAAATTCTTTGACCGTTCAATACTATTTCTCGAGTTGCGTCGCACTGTATGTTTATCGGTGTTCTCAGCGTGCAATTTCCCGCTGCTCCTTTTTTTGTAATCCAGTGCATTAATTCACAACACAAACATGACCATATGCCACGCTTCTTTTTTTTGATGGGTTTCTTACCGCTCCCTTTCCACTCCAGTGAACTTGCCAGTATCTATAGCATCGACAAGTTCATAGACCAAACCATCATGACATTAGTCGGGCAGCGGACTCGGGCGTGCGTCTCAGTGCGCGTTTTCAGAACATCGGAGACCAGGTGCCGTAGCAGAAATCTTCCTCGCGTCTGTGCTTGCTGCATACCCGAGTTGTAGCCGATGACTGTTTGCCGGTTTTATGTTCCGCGAGCCAAGCTTCACACAGCTTCTTGTCCTGCGGCTACGTGTGAATAAGGCTGACACCGGCCTCCGTTACGTGCGTCCGGCCCTGCGGCACCGAGCAGTAGCCTACCATGTCGCGCGCCTTCAAAGGCAGCCACTACCTATTGTAGTGCTTTCAAGCGTTGTAAAGGAGACACTCGAAGGGGGAAAATTTCGCCACTAAATGAAAACCGCAGCGTACGAGGGATTTTAAACTCGTTTTCAGCTCGCTTCGGCCTCCGTGGCTTCGGCGCGCCCGAAGCAGCCGACGCGGCCGCTATGTCCACGTGATCCCTCCTAGCACGTCACGCCGACGGTGGCGCCAGCTTTTCCAGTGGTGGAGCTCGAGGCCAATAGCATGTGGGGGCTTATTGACCATTTGCTTTCACCCAAGAAGTTCCCGTATTATACATGGCATTTCAGATAGATGCAGACTTGAGTTAATCCTGAAACGTCAAGCAGGCGGAAATATCTAGAAATACACCGTGTGCTGAAAACGCAACACGAGAACCATCTGCAAAAAAAAAAAAATAACAAAGTGTCCAAGCAAGTCAAGGTTGAAGAGATCGATGACACTTGCGTTGAGGTGCATCATAAACAAGGTGCGAGTGATCACTGAACGATATGAACGAAAGAAGCAGAGATCAGTGGCTTCAAAACAGAAAACTTACAGATAATGACCAGGCTCTGTCCACCTCCGTGAAAATTTAACCCGAAAAAGACGTCGCCTTTTTGGGGTCAGTAAAGAAAGGGCCTGCAAACGCAACTGTCATTGTGTTTGGCACGCAAGTGGTAGTAAAGTTCTTGTTCGCATGATGGAAGATGATCAGACTCGAGTTGTTAAAGATAGGAGCGACCTCGCGCGTATGGGGATCGGCGCCTTTACCGGTGTTCACAGCTACATAGACGCACATTTTTGAACATGACACCTGAGCCATACACACTCCCTGATGAGATCCCTAATAGGGGTTCTTTGAAACAACACAACCTATAGTGATTGAATCATGTTTACATAAGTGCGCTATCAATTAAGAACAAGCAAGATGAGTTCACAACTCTTCCTGACACCTATGGCTTTTCTTTTGATCTGATTATGGTATGAGAAACTTGGCTTCCGATAGCGACATATTTGTTCTACCTTGTTTTTCCCCATTCGCTTCAAATTCCAACAAATGTCGCGGTGGTGGCGTATATATGCTTATATACCAAAGCCTTAAGTGAAGGATGTATTTTATGTCAAATGAGGTCGAAATATTGTTCTGAATAATGAACAACGTTGTTATATATGTTGTATAGGCCGCCGCTGGCTGATATAGCTTCATTCCTTGATGCAATAGAATGTTACCTTGTTTTGTAACAATAAGTGCGGCATCTGCGTAGGTGGCGACTTCAACATAGATATGTCACGTAAAACATAAACTAGCGTCCACGTTTTAATCAGTTGCTTTAGAATTAACATCATGAGCACTATACCCTCACGTATTACACCTGCATCCTGCACACGCATAGATTTATTCTTGACAAATATTGACCTTGATGTTATTCACCGAAGAGCAGCTTCCTTGGATAGAAGTGACCAGACATATGGGGATTAATCTGTTTGTGCAAAAATGCTCTCAAAACGTCAGAGTCGTGACACACATCAAGTGCAGTGTGTAACCGAAAGATCCCTAGGGATATTTTATGCCAATATCCTTAGTGTTAACTGGGACGTCGAATTTGTTGGAAAACATGTTATGAGAGTACATGACGCATTTCTCCAAAAATTCGGCCTCTGCTACAGGAAATACTTCTTTCCTAAATTAAAGCTCCAATCGAAAAAAAAAAAAACAAGGAAACCATGGGTGTCATGTGAACTTCACCGTTTTTTCCCGCCTTCCTTCCTCTTTCTGTATGATGGCAATAAATTGTATTGTATTGTATTGTATTGTATTGTATTCTCCTGCGACATGGCATATGTAAGATATGGCTTCGTGATATACTTTTGCTGTGAACCTGATGCAGCCTTGCGCTGCTGTATAGCTACCGTTATCGACGAGTTTGTAACTTCAATTATGAGCAATGGAAGCCCAGCTGCACAACAACTGGTTGGCGTTTGTTCCTCCCAAATTGCAGTAAAACAACTCAAATTCAGAAATTTTACCTGCAAAAACCACGATCGCATTAAGAGGTACGTTGTAGCGGAGGGCATCGGATTACTTTTGACCGCCTAGAGTTCGTTAACCTAAACTTAAGTACACGAGCATCCTTGCGTTTCGCCTCCGATGAAATATGGCTTCCGCTGCCGCGATCGAACTCGCGACCTAGAGCTGTCATATGTGGACCGTCATAGGCACGACGCTACCGCGGCGAGTGGTTTTCTTCCTAACACGGCATACGTATAAGCACCACCGCTATCGCTACATAATATGTTTTTTTTTTGGACTCACTACTCACCGAGAATATACCAGTTACAATACAACCACGCACAGATGCGTTTGTCTACGCCAACCACATCTATCACTTTATAACAACCAGCTCCATGCTGTGCCCAGCCCAGCTTCGCGCAACCATCGTCACGACGCCGTCATATTCTTTCTACGTCACATCGCTACGTTGTGGTCCTCCTCCTCCACGGCTCCGTCGCTCCCACCCCGACAGTTGTTCCACGAGGATATACCTCTCTCCATCGCCAAATCTCAAGTTTTAACTTCAAATGCAATGCACACCCATGCGATGATGGGTGTCCAGCACTGACACCGGGATCGGCCTGCCCACGTGAAAGCTCTTTCGTGAAACATATCACGCACGTGGTAACAGGACTGGCTCATCTACGGTTTTTACTCCGCTTTCACGATCGGCCCGAATAACTCCGTTTCACTCTTGTATACAGCGCCGACCTTGGTCCAAATGAGGTGTGTAGATGCTGAAGCGTGTGTAGCTGGCAGCAATATTCCTCCGCCGAACTATTATTACCTTAATGATACTCCCCTGGAGGTCGTGACCTCCTACAAATACCTAGGCGTCCACGTAACCTGGTCACTTTCCTGGTCGTTGCACATCGACAACGTAATTAACAATACTAATCGCATGCTAGGTTATCTTCACCCAAATTTGTCTTCCGCTCCTACATCCTTAAAATTAATACTATATACAAAACGCTCATTAGGAGTAAAATGGAGTACGCCTTATCCATCTGGGACCCGCACCTGGAAACCCTTATTCAATCACTTGAACTAATCCAAAATAATGCTGCACGTTTCATTCATAGCAATTACAGCTGCATATCAAGCGCAACTGCCATGAAAAACTCTTTGCTGCTTGCTCCTCTCTGAGCCCGACGTAAGTGATTTCGCCCTTCTTTATTTCATAAACTATATTTCCCCAATTTCTACCTGCGCGATAATCTTATATAATCTCCTACCTACACTTCCTCTCGCATTAATCATAGCCATAAGGTTGGAATCATTCAATGCCGCACCAGAACCTGTAACGAATCATTTGGACCTCTCAGGAATGGAACCAGCTTCTCGGCGCAGTTGTCGCTATCAAGGACAACTCAAACTTTCGTTCGGCCTTATCAGACATCATCACTCCCGGATACAATTAACTAATCAATTGCTGTAATAACTAACCATTTCTTGGTGCTTTGTTATTTAGTTGTGTATGTTTTTTGCCCGCTGCCCTCAGTAATACGTCGGTCTTGAGGGTACAATAAGATTTAAAAGATATTGCTATCACACTAAAAAGAAAATCTTAGCGATTTCCCCGGCTATGAAAACAAAAGTGCGCACGCATAGAACGCGACCGCTATACATTTGGCCTTGCCTGCTCATGCATCCATCTCTTGCTTGCGTGCAGGCTTTGTGGGCTATTGCGGTGCGCTCTCGCGAGATTCCATTGCTGACGAGAGCGTCGGATGTTTTGCAAGACGGCCTGCGATAAGTTGAGTGATGCCAGCAGTTGCTGTGCGAGCTGCATTCCTCGTACGCGATAGGCGTGGCTTGACAGACAGACATACGAAATGTGTTGCCGCTCGGTTCCACGATGTTCTGGCTGCAAATGCCTTCTAAGATTTCTGTCAGTGGTGTGTGCTATTACATCGCCGTCAACTTGCCAGCGGCGACCGGAGTAAGCAGTGCTGGCCCCGACAGCAGGTAAGTTCTGCATGTTGTTGTTTCATATATGTTTCATAGATGACACGGATGGGCGCACCAGTCTGAAAAATTTTTACTTATGCTTCGCAGTGTGTTCCGAAACGCTGTTCGGAATTACCAGAATTATTAAGAGATATTCCGCAGGCGTAGACTGGCGTCGTCCCTCGCTGTCGCCGGGGAGAGAGACAAAATGCCGGAATGCCGAGGACCGCACAGGATAATGGCACCGGCGCTCTTTTGGCGTCAGCGCGTTGCGAGGCGACGCTGGTAGAAACGCCTAATGTGGTTCGGTGTTTATGGGGTGGACCCACGTGCTTCCCCAGGAAGTCCGGAACGCATCCAGATTACGAAGAGCGGAATCAGCCGTTACAAGATATGCTGGACTTCGAACGCGAATTCCACTATAGGGCTCCCCGCTGCTCATTAACAGCTCATTAAGAGCTCATTAACAGATCATTAACAGGTGATCAGTCCCCTTCAAGCACCGCACCCACATGTCACGATCATCCCCTCTTCCATTAATGTAGATATTTAAGAAAAGCCATGGGATTGAGCATGCTGATATTTCTTTGTCACCAAGGTCGCACACAATTACAGCGCAATAGGCCAATCACGGCAAATAAAACAAGTGAAACATACATATGTTCATTATGATTTCGACTGGGTGAACTAGGCTGCACAAATGAGCAACGACTTGGCTTGAACCAAAATGACTCCGTATGTTGAGAAGGGTCTACAACGCTGCTCGAGATGGTGCTGAGGAACACTCCGAATCAAGACAAGTATTTCGTTCGCTTGTAGATATCGCAATGCATACGGAACGCGACATTAAAAGCAGTCTGAAAAAGAATTTACTGGGAGCCGCAGCGCCCTTGTGTATTGCGTGCGCCCACCTAGAGAGGCGCCTTTCCGTCACCGGGGGAATGCACGAGGCATTATGAAGAATAATAACTCAACAGAACCAGAGAATGCACAAGGCTGACGCTTTGTAGACGACAATGAGTTCCCCGCTTAGGAAATTGGGCACTTTTTGGATCCTCGATGCTATATAAGTGGCCCCACGTTGTAAATTTCCTCTTTTCTCTTAATACTTTCTTCGTTCAACACATAAATAAAGTGTCATATTAAAAAGAAAAAGCTGCTTTTTAGTCCTGTGCACAGCTTCGTGGTCTCCAACGCCCATGGCCAATTATACGCCTCGATCACCTGTCATATCACAACGTCGGACACCAAGCGCAATACTCCAAGAACCGACGTTGCAACCAGCGCTACATCTGGTGCGTTGCATAGAGAACCTCTCAGCTCAGTTATATGGTGCCATTTTATTTAAGGCAGCATGTAGGAGCCATTTATCGTATTGTTTAATCCACTGAGAGACTGGGTGAAGCAAGGGGACGATCACTTGCCCCTGTCTGTCAATGCTCTTGTGCGTCTCACCGACGAGGCCCAGGCTCTACGCTCGACATTCATCGTGGTTTTCCTTTCTTGATAGGATAGACGCTGAATGAGTGAGCTCTCGTCGCTCGTCTTCCTCCTCGGCAGATTGTGCTGCACGTTTATTAAAATGAACCCATGACAATGAACCCGTTTTGCTGTGCCACTCTCGCTTAATCGAACTGAAAATGTTGCGCCTGCAACCTTCATAAAAAGTGATGCTTAGTGGCAGCACCCTTTGTTTTATTGGTGAACGCATAAGTTCGGTGGAAGGGGTGGACACAGAGACATTAGAATTACGTTGTTTGCAAGGAGTGTCTACATATGCATGCGCAAGCTCAGTAGAAGGGGTCAGATTCTTGACACGTTTTGATCAAGACTTAAATAGGCCGCGATGCCTATTTCTTTACGGAAATTTAACTTCACCCTATATCTTTCATACCTCCACCACAAACGCTGTTTTGTCTGACAATGACTTCTGCAGGTAAATATTAATCAAATGAATTTTTATTTAATTTTGTGTCTGAAGCTGTTGTCGCGCATTCAGAACCTCCGATGATACCAGCTCATGCTATAGTATAGTTGTGGTGAGGTTTCCTTGGTGCGTTGAAGGGACCGTCGTTTCGCTTGACAAAAAACGCATACAAAATCTCGAAAAAAAACCCTAAATTTTGTGTGCAGCTAGGAATTTCTACAAATACGCATTTTATCTAGCTTCCCTTCACTAAGGTGAGGTACGCACCGATGAATGCTACGCAGAACCAAGGAGCGGCATCTCAAAGTTCGTATGGCGTCAGCGTAGCCACCCTTTCCGCATGCAGAATGATGTACGGTGTAAATAACAATTCTCTAATATATTTTCGCACCCAGAAAATAAACCTAGGATGCACTGCTAAAGTTTAGTAGATGCTACTAAGGTATATTGTTCTCAGAACAGAATCAGTAGACATAGCGCCTCCTCCCCCCCCCCCCCCCCCCAGTTCCTGCATAACGTAAACATAACATGTAGTATGTAGTCTTATCATGAGAAGCCAGCAACAACACCAAGGACTGCATAGGGGAAATTATCTGCAGTTCTTAATTGCACTAATATTGTCGGTACAGAAGATGAGTACCAAAATATGCGCAGGGTTGTTTATGTGACGTTTGTTTGCGCTAGTGAGGCGGATGTTCTTCGGGAGAGGTTGCATCGGATAAGCAGATTGTTTGGTCGACGTTGTAGGCACGAAAGCCGATCGAACCGAACGCAATCGTGCTTCTACGTCATGTCGGCAACTTGCTTCTTTGACCTACTGGAATATGGCTGTGTGGAAATTGTCATATTTCAATGATCGGCGCGCGTTTGAGGAGCCGACCTTCGCAAGAAATGTCGTTACAGACTTACGAGTAAACATTCACAATTTTGAGAATCATCAAAACGAACTAGTTTTATTCGCGTGTTTTCTTTATTAAACAATAATTCTGCTCACTATTCAATGGTGAGATGGCATGCAATATCGATGCTCAATAATGGAAAAATGAGACATCCGCCCTATTTTAGCAATTGCTACAAAGGGAACCAGTGCGGATTCCTCGAAAAAAAGAAAGCCTCGCAGTCGAAAACACGTTCTGATTACAACTATACGAGGCCTTTCTTTTGGGGAATCCGTACGGGTTTCCTTTGTACCAATTGCTGCGATTGGGTGGATGTCTCATTTTTCCTTTGTTAATTGTTTCTCTCCACCTTGCGGGATTCCGCAGAACTATTACGTCAATATCGATGCTCACACTTATCTTGAGTTCGCGACATTTCAACGCAGCTACCTGCACATGCTGCAGAAAAATAGCACGCTAGAAGGGCAGTCTTTGACACCGCGATCTTTTATAAAATCCACGCCATTGGCACCTGCTCAGAGAGAACCGAGACGATTTCACTTAACAGACTGCCACTCCAGCCCAGAAAAGCAGAGCTTACCTGCGCGTTACGAAGATTTCAGGAATAAGAACAATGCCATCGCTAGCATACCTTGTTACTTGTTTGGTAATTCCTGCAGTGTCATCCATGCGTGGAGAATATGAAGTGGAGCTTATATCAGCTGAATTTGATCATAACCCGGATGCTTGGAAGGTACGTAATTATCCCGTTGCAACTGCGTACACCAATATTTTTTGTCAAGTTATTATAGAAGTATTTAGAGCGTCGTCTTCACGCTTTTTTGTTGTTGTTTGCTTTATTCCTATTCTTAAAAGCCTGAAATAAGTATTTTAAATAAAAGACTTATTTTAAAAAAAGCTTGATTTCTGTGTTTGTTATTTATATACAAGTGCCAGAGAAGTTTTAGGGTGATTTTTTTTTAACATCTTAACGCAATCATTTTAAAACATCAAACATTTTAACGCAATCATCAGTTTCAAGCGCGCTCTGTGTTCTTTATTTTAACATACGGCTTCTTAGAGTGGAAATCGTGTTTTATTTATACTTAAATATAATCGTATTTAAATAACCTGTGCCGTGTCCTTTCTATGCCACTTGTATACCATAACTAGGAGATCTCTTAACATTTATGCTAATCAACTTTTTCGCATACTCTGGTGTCGCTTTTTCTTTGTTACTTGCTTAATTTTTTGCATTCGGTTATGTCATGCAAAATGTTACGTATTTCGTTTCACATCGTTATCGTTTGAAGTCTATATACAGGATGTTCTCTTTTTTAGACAACACATATATTTAATTACAAGACTTAATGAGCGCAGCCAACATGGCGTTCTTGAACGCGAGTTCCTATTCAAGACGGGCATACCTTGCCGCCAATAACGTGAACTTCAGAATACTAAATAATAAAAATTAATTATTTAACTCTTCTATTAGTGCTTCGGGGGCAGCTGTATAATTGGCTGATTTGGAGGCAGTGACATTTTCATGCCCACATTTTATTTTAAAAATCTCGAAAGTCGCACCTAATTGAAGATTATTATCATCAAATTTCGAAGTTCAATCTCGGAAATATCGAGGCTCGGTGCGATCCAATGCGTGCAAATCGGTGAAGCCCTCTCACCCGCCGCGGTTGCTTAGTTGCCATGGTGTTGGGCTGCTAAGCACGAGGTCGCGGGATTCAATCCCGGCCACGGCGGCCCCATTTCGATGGGGGCGAAATGCGAAAACACCCGTGTACTTAGATTTAGGTGCACGTTACAGAACCCCAGGTGGTCGAAATTTCCGGAGTCCTCCACTACGGCGTGCCTCATAATCAGAAAGTGGTTTTGGCACGTAAAACCCCATAATTTAATTTAATTAATTTTGGAAAAGCGGGTCGCATCAGCTTAGCGGCCGCGACTGGCCGAGGCGTTCGGTTTCGAATCACATCCCGCTAGTCGTCACGGGGCCATTCGATCTGACATAATAGCGGGGCCGCATTTTCTGCGCTCCCGCGGCGCTTGGCGTAGCTATTGTCGGGATTTAGGTTGAAATCGGATTACAAGTTTCCTGAATGAGGTGTAATTTTCAAGGTTTAAAAGGAAATATTGTTGCATTTCGCCATGTAAACAACTGGCGCTAAGGCGCTAATAAAACAGTTACTTAATGAATTATTGTTAATCGGCCTTCTAAAGCCCACGTTATTAGGACAAAGTATGCCCATGTAGCCTAGGAACTCGTTTGCAAAAATGCCATGTTTGCTGCACTTAAAGAGTTTTCATAAACAATCTGAATTGTCTAAAAAAATACAGAAGACACCATGTATACGATGCAGTTGCCGCCAATTGTCCGCGTGAGCGAGATGTATATAGGTAATGTGCATTCGGCATTGTGGTTACATCTGCGCCCTCTCAGAGTCACTGTTGCTTCTTCGCTCTGCGAGACCGAGGCCCAGTCCGGAGACTACCTTCTCCTTTAGCCTTGGCTCGTATACAATGCGATGAATTGCCCGAAAAAAAAATTCAAGAAAAAGAACTGACAGGCTGACCGTATTTAATTTCCAGCTTATTGACAACTCGAATGAAGAATATTACCTGATGTTTGGGTCTCAAAAGACGGTCGACCCGAAAAAGTGCGTGCGCACAATTGTAACAAGAAATGTTCCCGCAAGAACGTTTGAGCGCCAGCTGACGTACAGTTATTTGGTTGACGCTGATGTGTGAGTATAAATTTGGAAAACTGTATGTATTAGCGGATTACACGCGTTGCTCGCTTCCTTTCACGCGCGTACTTTCATAGAAGAAGCGAGCAGCGGATGGATGCAACTTTCTCGTACGTCCGGCAAGGTTTAACGGGTCGCGTTAAACCTTGCCGGACGTACAAGGAAGTTGTATCCATCCATTGCTCGCTTCTTCTCTGAAAGGACGCGTCAGCGCGTTATTGAATTCGTGTACGTAACACTCGGCGGAGCCCTTCCGGAACGTGGAGAACGCGCGATGTCCCCGTTTCCCGTCGCTACCGATCGTCACGTTGGCGCACCGCAGTGATTCCTCGTGGCAACCAAGCGGGAAAAAGAACAGGGCTCGTTCCCACAATGTGAAAGGCACATTTATATTGCTGAAGAGATAGCAAACAGCACCAAAGTGATCTCTCGGAGTCGTACGGGCTCTACCCCACGGGCCTCGGTTCGCTCGAACGGAATGTCGGCCCTCATGGCCTCTTCACTGAGCGCGTGTGACGACAGGTGAGCTGACCCCCCCGTTTTCTATATATTGTAAATTACCACTTAGCGTTAGTTTGCTTGTTTCCTCGAGGCGATAAGCATTGTGAAGCAGCGGGGGCAGTGAAGAGCACGCCTTGAAACGTCTTTCTTGTAACCGCAGATAAGCCCATCAAACAAGTCACAGCTGCTGTTTGCCGCGGATCCACGTGCCTACGTTGGGGGTGTGGCAACAGTATTTCCTGGAATCTGCATCACTGTACCGCCACCAGGGGCCATCGAAACCTACATAAAGTGGACATCATCGTGCGCCGCACCACTTCGCAGCAGCGGGGGCAGTGAAGAGCACGCCTTGAAACGTCTTTCTTGTAACCGCAGGTTGGTGTTTCCTCTCGCGCTGGTTTTAAACATGTGTTTGCTGCCGCTGCTGCCACCCTGATATTCCTGCTGTGTGTGCTCTTTTTAAGTACTTTGTTCCTTTAGCCATAGTATATTCCTGCTGTGTGTGTGCTTTTAAGTAATTTATTCGAGCAATCAAAGTGTGCGATGACCACAGATGTCTGCTTTTCCTGTAAGGATACGTTCGCGTCGGGTGAAAGTTTTGTATTATGTGATGACTGTGACCACCCATACCATTTTGGAACGTGTGCTGCGCTCACAGAGAATACAAAAAGTCAGCGAAACAGAAATGGGTTTGCGCAACGTGCAAAACTATGAAGCGCAAAGGAGAGAACCTGCATGAAAAGATGGCTAATGAGGAGGCAGCCGACATAAGGTCAATCCTAGTTAGCATAAACGAAAAACTTGATGAGTTGATGCCACTAAAAGAGACTGTGCCAAACATAGAAAGATCAGTTCAGCTGATGTCAGAAAAATATGACGAAGTTCTACAGCGACTCGTCACTCAAGAAAAGGACGCGAAAGAAATGCGAAAGAGACTGGAAGCCCTTCAACTAAAAGCACAGAAAACAGAAGCCGAAAATGAAAAACTACGAAGTGAAATTAACGACCTTGAGTGGCGAGGCAGAAGGCTAAACCTTGAATTTCACGGAATTCAGGTATCCACTGATGAAAATCTGTTAAGCAAAGTGAACTCTGTGGCCGACGTGATCGGTGTGTCCAGGCTTGACGATACAGACATTGATGCTATTCACAGATTGCCGTCCAAACTTGATAAAATTCCCGGAATTATCGTCAGATACGCAAGGCAAGCAGTGAGGGATCTGTGGTTTGAAAGAAGGCATAAACTGAAGGAGAGCAAATGTAGCGCTTCCATTCTAGAAAACTTGACAAACCATAACCGTCAATTGCTACAGCAAGCAAAACACTGGGCGAAGCAAAATGCGCACCAGTACGTCTGGCACAGAAATGGTAAAATTTTGGTGCGGAAAGCCAATGGTGATTCAGTGATTGTAGTGCGCAGTGCACGTGATCTTCCTACATAATTCTTCTTATTACGTTATAGCCATGTGTATGAAAGTTTGCCATGGCTAATCGCACTTACTTTCTTCCTGATGAGGTAAGCACAGTTGTAGCAAGTTATAACAAAACTTCCCTCAAGTGTCTTCACTTAAACACCCGTTCACTGTGTAACAAGGAAACCGAAGTTGATGCTTTTATTGCTAGCTTTTCTTTTTTGTTTGATGTCGTCATGTTGACGGAAACTTGGTGTAAAGACGGCCAAAATAACTACACATTCTCCTCTTATCAGTCATTTTCGTTAAATCGAGCCACGCGCCGTGGTGGTGGTGTTATGTTGCTGATAAAACCGGGTGTCAATTGTGAACTGCTTGATTCGTTTTGCGTTGTTTGCAATGACTTTGAAATACTCTCGGCACGTGTGAACAAACACGTATTTTCTGTTTGCTATCGGCCTCCTGATGGAAATGCTCCGAATTTCTTTAACTTTTATGAGCAATTCCTGGATTTCATTTCTAACAATGGTTACTATGTGATTTCTGGCGGTGATTTTAATATTGATATGCTGGCAAATACTAATCTGCAAAAAGCAATGGAAACGCTCATTATCTCAAATGGGTGTGAGAATACAATTACATTACCCACAAGAGTAACAAAAGACTGAAACATTACTTGACCTTTTCATAACAAACATTGACAAAACGAACATCACGACGGCAGTTGTATCATCCGATCTTAGTGATCACCTCCCGATAATTCTCATGCTACAGAAACACAATATGGAAGCCCGTAAAATCCGACAGCGCGTTGTTTGTCAACCCATTACGAAGGCTGGTCTAGACAGTTTTAGAAACGAATTACTGCAGTCTGACTTTGAATGGCTTCTAGAAATAGAAAATGCTGATGACGCATACAACAGGTTTATTAATAAAATAACGGAGATTTATAAGAAACATTTCCCGCTAAAAACGTTTCCCCTGGGTAGAAATATTCGTAAGCCCTGGATTACACCCGCACTGCGCAGCAAAATTAACTACAAAAACTCGCTTTACCATAGCTTCGTTAAAACAAAAGATCCGAATCTTCTCAAGAAATATAAAACATATCGAAATAAGCTAAACAAGGAGATTAGAACGAGCAGATCTCGTTACCTTTACTCTGAATTCGAGAGTTGTCTATACAAAAGTGATCAACTGTGGAAAAAACTTAATACCTTTATAAGGCCTAGAAAATCGACACCAGGTATCTGGAAATTGTCATTGGATGGCAGAGAAGTAAGCGGCAATGCACTTGCCAATTCTTTTAATGATCACTTCCTTGATTATTCTGATTGTGGAGTACTCAATGAGTTCATCGACTTCATGCCTGCTCACAACCAACGTTGCGCTTTTCTCAGTCCAGTAACCGGATCCGAGGTGATGTCAGTTTTTTCCTCTCTTAAAAATAGTCCAAGCTGTGACGCAGAATTTATGCAAATTCGCCCAATTAAATATGTTCTTGACATTCTGTGTCCCTATATAACTTACATTTTTAACATCTGCTTATCGAGTGCGTTATTTCCGAAAAGAATGCAAATTGCAAAAGTCACTGTACTGTTCAAAAAGGGTGATGCGAATGACATGGGTAATTATCGACGAATTTCAGTACTACCCATATTCTCTAAGGGATTGGAGAAGGTTATTCATATTCGAATGTCCAGCTTCCTTGATAAACACAATTTAATCTCACCTGCACAATTTGGATTCAGCAAAAACAAATCTACGGAAATGGCGTTACTTGAACAGAAAGAATTTATTTTATTACATTTTGAAAAACAAATGTTAGTACTGGGTATTTATGTGGATTTCTCTAAAGCCTTCGACTGTATTCATCACTGTACACTACTTAAAAAACTTGAAATATATGCAATCCGTGGACATTTCCTGCAACTAATTCAGTCATACCTTAGTCACCGGCAACAGTTTGTAAAAATTGAATCATATCAATCTGACTTGAAATCTATTATTAGAGGTGTTCCCCAAGGGAGCATTCTGGGTCCACTGCTCTTTAATATTTACATCAACGACCTTACAAATATCTGTACAAAATCAAAATATATTTTATATGCGGATGACGCCAGTATTTTATAACAGCTCCCGATTTTTTATCAACTGGTAAGTGCAGCAAACTCCCTCCTTATACACCTGAAAAAATGGTCAATAGCAAATCAGCTGAAAATCAATGTTAATAAAACAAAAGCTGTTATATTTAGGCCGAAATCGAAACAATTCAATGCTCCAGCAAACTTAACGTATGGGGGCGAACCACTACAAATAACTGATCAGATTAAAATCCTTGGCGTAACATTTTCCGATAATATGCTTTGGGATAACCACATTGACACTCTTTTGACCAAGTTAACTCGTGTAGTTGGCGCCTTATCTCGCCTAAGGACATGCCTGCCATTCAAGGTCAAACTACTTCTCTATAATTCGCTTTTTTACTCTAATCTAAATTACTGTTTATTGGTTTGGGGCACAACTACTCAAACTAACTTACAGAAACTTTTTGTCCTCCAGAAAAAAATGGTCAGACTGCTTTATGACTTACCATATAACAGCCATACACACAGTTTTTTTCAAAAAACAAACATTATACCAGTCAAAAATCTTTATGACTATAAGCTAACACTAGCCTTCAAACGCGAAGTATTTGATAATAGAACGTTTCTACGCGACTTATTTTTTTTTATTTACAAATACTGCAGGCCCTATTCGGGCCCAAGCAGGAGTGGTTACATTAATAGTAACAAAACAAGGCTGGAAATAATAAAAAAAGAAATAGAATACAGAACAATAATAAAGATATATAAAATATAATATACAGGAACATCAGCCTTTGAAATTTAGACTTATCAACATAAATACGATATAGCAACAACAGTTGTAGTTTGCAACTCAACAACAAGTACTGACAAACGATGTACACACAACAGGTCACTCAATTCAGCATTTTCACCAAATTTTATTCCAAAACACAGACAATGATTAATTAATTGCTTTCCCTATGTGCATGCTATTAATCAAAAGAAAAACCATTCACAAGATGAACGAACGATTGTGTGGTATTAGCGCTAACGATTTCTTGTGGCAATTTATTCCACAATGAAATAGCATGAGGAAACAGGGAATATTGATGCATGCTAAGGTGACTGAAGGGTTGCCTAACTGTTTTGTTGTGTTGTGTACGGGCAAAGCGTATTGACGGCTCGGTTATGTGACGTTCACGCTGTATGTTGAAGTGACCATGGTAAAGCTGATAGATAAATTTTAATCTGGATACCATTCTGCGCTGATCGAGTTTTTTCACCTTCGCTTTATCGCGAAGAACTGATACGCTCGAAAAGCGCGAATAGGTAGAATAGATGAACCTCAAGGCCATGTTCTGCACCCTTTCTATTTTTTTAATTAAATATTGCTGATACGGACTCCAGATTAGGTCCGCATATTCTAATTTTGGCCTAATGAGAGCTTTGTATGCTGTTAACTTTACAGCAGGTGACGCATGACGTAGTTTTCGTTTTAAAAATGCCAGCTTTTTCAGTGCGTTACTGCAAATATTATCTATATGGGGTTCCCAACTTAAATTACTCGTGAGTGTAACACCCAAATACTTCACCTGGTTACTTTATTTAATATAAGCATTTTTAATGGTGTAAGCAAATTGTAAAGGTTCTTTTTTGTTACTAAATGTTATGCTTGCCGTTTTCGAAGTATTGAGTTTCAAGCCCCATTTATCACACCATGCACTGATTGAATGCAATGCATCATTTAGTCTGACTTGATCAGCGTGTTGATTTATGCTGGAATAAACGACACAATCGTCCGCAAGCAGTCGGATCTTTACAGGAGGTTGCACTGAAAAATAGATATTGTTGATATAGATCAGAAACAACAATGGACCGAGCACCGACCCTTGTGGTACCCCTGAGTGTACATCTAGTGTATCAGAGATGCAGTCGTTAACGGTCACGTATTGTTTCCTTGAAGCTAAGTAACATGCTATCCAGCGAACAATGTTGTCTTCAATACCAATAGCATGCAGTTTAGTTACTAAATCATCATGTGGAACAACGTCGAACGCTTTTGAAAAATCTAAAAACACGGCGTCAATCTGACCCTTCAAATTTAGGGAATTTGCGAAATCATCGGTTATCTCGGCCAGCTGAGTTGCAGTGGACAGACCGGACCTAAAGCCATGTTGATTGTCATGAAGCAGTTGGTTATTTTCTAGATGTATCATAATCGCCTTAAATATAATATGTTCTAATATCTTACAAATTGTGGATGTTAGGGAAACTGGTCTGTAGTTGTTTAATTCTAATGGTGATCCAGTCTTGTAAATTGGGACTATCCTTGCGGAGCGCCAGTCATCGGGTATCACACAAGATTCTAACGAGACTGTATATATTTTATACAAATATTCTGCTACCCAGGTCGCATATCTGTTAAGAAAAACGTTTGATATTTCGTCAGGACCGGGGGATTTTTTTATATCAAGTGTACGCAAAAGGTGAAGAATGCCCTCTTTGCTTAAGTTTACTTCAGGCATTGGTTCAAGAAGTGCATAAGATGGCAAATGTGCGTGTGACGCCGTCAGCGTGAAAACGGACTGGAAGAATGCGTTGAATTTTAAAGAAATTATGGAGGGGTCATCGATGATTACGCCCGATTCTTTTATTTCTGTGATACCGCTTTTATCTTTGGACAAATAACGCCAAAATTTTTTGGGTTGTTCTAACATGAAAGAGGACAGATCATCACTAAAAGAGAACATTTCCATACACATTACCCGGCACAAAGAAAAATGGAATGTTATAACCCCTCGCGCTAACTACTCTACAGAAAAACTGTCCTTCACCCTGCCCACTCTCCTGAATAATTACAACAAAACTACCACTGATATTTTAAAAGTAACTAATTCTGCAATACGACAACACTATGTATAAGGTAGCTAATCTTTCTCATTGAATAATTTTTGTGTTCATTCCCGGTGTCCATTTCGGTGCCTATGTATGTTTTTCGATGTTCTTTTCTGTAACCCTTTTACTGCCGCCTTGTAGAGGGGGCTGCGGGCTCCTGTCAAGCTGCCGTTCGTTCGTGCAGCTTTTACCTGCAGCCTCCTCCATCTTGCTTGATGGGAAATAAACATTATTATTATTATTATTATTATTATTATTTATCATCCAGGTCACCTGTGACAGAGTCACGTTTTCTTATGTGTTCAAGTGTTAACGCGACAGCATTAAGAGCTCCGTGTCGCAGAAAATCCGGTGTCGGCGTCGGTGGCGTTGACCGTTAGAGAAAGATAACCTTGAACCCCGCATCCCGAACTACGCAGGCCCTCCACGTGGCGCAGAGGCGTTACTTAAATAATTGAATTTATCAAAGTAAAATGCATCAGAAAATTCGTTAAGTACGACTTACACACAACCACAGACAAGATAGCGACGCATTGTAATTTGAATGTACGGGAAAACATAATTCTGTTACCCAGAAACACAAACACAAATCCCTTTTCCAGCTGCCGTTTTAGGTCTGTCTTAGTACGAGCTGTGCACCCCACTCGATTTTTTGCAACACCACTCAGATGCCACTTGTCTCCGCAGATCAGCGGAGGCGCCCGCCGTGTGCGTGTGGGTGGGGGAGAGGGGTAGACAAAAAGAACAAAAAAACTCGCCTTCTTGCATAGCGTTTCCCATCATCGTTTCCAGGAAAACATTAGGGTAACATAAGCTGCAGTTGCCGGGAAGCGTGAGGAGCAAGCGTCCTCCAAGTTTCTAATTCCACACTATCATGTCTGCAGCTCATTTGTGTGCATCTACAAGCAAGGAAGAAGAACTTAACTGAGCAATATTTGTTTCAGCTAAAATTTCTCATAGGGTTAAAATTTCAGTGCACATTGCGGCTCCCGAGTGCAAAATTTTAGCGTTAGCAATCAACCTATCTGGATGCAACCCCATTTACATTTTAAATACTTTTTAACTAGTGTACAGGACACGCTCTCCTAGGCGAACAGTAATACACATACACACACGAGAGCGCTGAACAGCCAAGTAGCCCGCCAATTCCTCCTGAGGAAATGTATAGCACACTCTTAAGCAAAATTACACCCTTTTGCCACAGAACAATAATCGTCATCTGTCCTGTCCGTATTTCCTTTCTTGAAGACGGCGAGCCCGGTACTTATACACTCCAATTATACACCCCAAAGGTGTTAATACATTCTGGTAAACATTGTATTTGGTACATTGGTAAACACACACACACGCGCGCACACGCAGACGCACGCACGCACGCACAGACACACACAAATCAGGGCTCAGCCGCCCACAGTGCGGATGTGATGGAATCTGGGACGTCGACTTTAGATGGATATTGATGTGGTTGTTGCACGTGCCGTTTTTTTTTCTTTCTTAATATGAAATATTTCTTAATAACACGCCGCCTCAACGAGGTTTTCTCAGGTTGATTTACTCAATCTTGTTAAAGCAGTCTATTTAAAGGTCACTACCGAAATAGGTGGCCAATGATAAGAAATAGTGTTTTGTTCGAGCTGCGTGAGCCACATGAGATCGTTTTCAATCACATCAGTGTCGACAAAGTGATCTGAGTTTCTTGAGTGCTTTTAATTTGCAACTTTTTCAGACACACTGGAAATATAACTCTTGGAATTAAAAAGACAAGCAAATGTTACGTATATGAAAACGAGGTGACGGTAACTGATAACAAAGGTAATGTACGAAGCTTTATCTGTAAACTCTTCTTAGCCCATGGGAACATAATACTGAGCAATTATTCTTGCATGTTTGAAACCATGGCTTGAAACAATAACAACAGCTATCCTTCAACAAAATAGGCGAGTACGTTCAAGAACAAGAACAAGAAATTAATAGCCACTAAGAAACGCAAGTGCAGAAAAAGGTAGGTGCACCGAGGACCAAATCAACCGTAAGAAAACAATATATGCCGCATTTCTAATTGGTAGAAAACTAAAGCAGTGCTCCTGCATTCCAATAATATCCCAGCGTTAAATAATTCCAGTAGAACCCATCTGACGACGACTGCATAATGAATCCTTACCAACTAGGTCAGCTTTCTGTCATTCTAAGACTGTCAACGTTAATTCGATTAGCATTGAAGCAATGTGGCGACGTTGTAGCGACACAGTGTATTGATGAAGACAACTTTATTCCGAATGTGTAGCTGTCATTGGGCTAATGCGATATACACTGTCTCCGGGAGCAGCCCACTTTGCTATGACATTCGCTCGTCGGGGTAGGCGATGACTGACGACAATGTACTGACGAAGAAGGAATGATGTCGATGGAACGGCGAAGATATTAGGACAATGGGATGATTATTCGAAAGTTACGAAGATGGTGTAACGACGGCAGTAGGAGGGCGACGATAATATGACAATAGAATGACGACGAGCGTAGGCAACAACGGTGTGACGACGGCTAATTGACGACGATGGCTTTAGGACGACGGTATGATGTAACTAGGATGACGAAACTTCAATGACGACGATGAAATTACCGTGACGGCATCACGACGACGGCCTCACGACGACGGTATGACAACGGTTTCGTGATCACGACTGAATGGCGGCAGAATGATTACGGCGGGGCATGATAACGAGAAGTTTTCAAATATTTTTTTTTAATTCTAGAGGTGTAGTGAAGGGGACAGACAGACAGACAGACAGACAGACAGACAGACAGACAGACAGACAGACAGACGGACGGACGGACGGACGGACGGACGGACGGACGGACGGACGGACGGACGGACGGACGGACGGACGGACAGACAGACAGACAGACAGACAGACAGACAGACAGACAGACGGACAGACGGACAGACGGACAGACGGACAGACGGACAGACGGACAGACGGACAGACGGACAGACGGACAGACGGACAGACAGACGGACAGACAGACGGACAGACAGACAGACAGACAGACAGACAGACGGACAGACGGACAGACAGACGGACAGACGGACAGACAGACAGACAGACAGACAGACAGACAGACAGACAGACAGACAGACAGACAGACAGACAGACAGACAGACAGACAGACAGACAGACAGACAGACAGACAGACAGACAGACAGACAGACAGACAGACAGACAGACAGACAGACAGACAGACAGACAGACAGACAGACAGACAGACAGACAGACAGACAGACAGACAGACAGACAGACAGACAGACAGACAGACAGACAGACAGACAGACAGACAGACAGACAGACAGACAGACAGACAGACAGACAGACAGACAGACAGACAGACAGACAGACAGACAGACAGACAGACAGACAGACAGACAGACAGACAGACAGACAGACAGACAGACAGACAGACAGACAGACAGACAGACAGACAGACAGACAGACAGACAGACAGACAGACAGACAGACAGACAGACAGACAGACAGACAGACAGACAGACAGACAGACAGACAGACAGACAGACAGACAGACAGACAGACAGACAGACAGACAGACAGACAGACAGACAGACAGACAGACAGACAGACAGACAGACAGACAGACAGACAGACAGACAGACAGACAGACAGACAGACAGATAGACAGATAGATAGATAGATAGATAGATAGATAGATAGATAGAACGTTGCTGAATGCCAATTAATAACTCTAATCGCATTAAAATATTTAATGAAAGAACAATGGTCCTGCATAACTTGCTCATACTGTGCGGTCGTCATTTACAACCTTGCATCGACGTCTTTCTCTGAAACAGAATATCAGTTGAGCATAAAGGCCAGCGTTATTTATGAAACAATGAGAAAGTGTCATGTTTGAGAAAATACCACTAATTTACGCTACAAAATAGCGTGGTCAACTTCCACTCACGACCTAGTGTCTATATAGTTTCATAAGCTTCGTGACGGAGTCTGAAATGTTCTTGGTCTGTTTATTGTGTCATTAAGTGGGCTTTGAAGAAAATGCGTGTATATTTAGCGAGAGGGCCATTGTAGTCAAAGGGCGCAGTTTCTTATCGATCGAGTCGGTACTCGCAAGTTGACTGCTGCATTGAAATATCCAAAATGATCATTTCACGACTTAGGTTCTTGGTTCACAAATTTTACAGTTATAGTTCAGAAAAAGTAAGAAAATGTTTAGTTATGTGACAATATCTCCGTTCCCAAATTACAGGTGCAAAACTGGAAGATTGGAACAGCGAAGTTATATACAGTGATTACAGCACATGCATACTAATGAAATCAACAGCCTTGGGTATGTCTATATTTCAGTTCTCCGGTTTTTCAACAGTTTTCACGACAATGGCAGGCCTTCTATTCCCCTTTGTTCGTTTCCAAAAAAAAAAAACAAGAAAAAAAACCTTGGCAGAACTATGACCTTGAAGTACGACTTACGACTGGTACTTTCGCGAGTTGTTTCTACTATTACAATTAACACATTGTAGCAGGGACTACGCAAGAAACTGAAATTTAAGATTATTTGATAGCTGGATCAAAGTAGGTGACCGCCGACGCTGAGGCTTGATAGCGGTCCAAGAACCAGCGTAGTCGCACCGTGTTTTGCTAGATTTAAAGGCGCTTCATGTGGCAATGCTTTACGACTAGATGAAAACATCATTTTACCAGCTTGGACGAAGCAAGTGCACACAGACATGGCGTTGGCCAGCAACTCCATGCATTTTATGAGACGCCTCGCTTTTTGCACGCAGAGAAAAAAAAACAAGACCACCAACGTGAGGCGGCCACGTGAATACTAAACGAAAAGGCACTCGCGGAATTTTCATGATGCATTCATGTGACCGTTTGCCCTGTGACAGCAGGTTACACAGTCGCGTGCTACTTAAATTGGCTCGTTGAACACTTTCGTTCGTTCGTTCGTTCGTTCGTTCGTTCGTTCGTTCGTTCGTTCGCTCGCTCGCTCGCTCGCTCGTTCGTTCGTTCGTTCGTTCGTTCGTTCGTTCGTTCGTTCGTTCGTTCGTTTCTTTCTTTCTTTCTTTCTTTCTTTCTTTCTTTCTTTCTTTCTTTCTTTCTTTCTTTCTTTCTTTCTTTCGTTCGTTCGTTCGTTCGTTCGTTCGTTCGTTCGTTCGTTCGTTCGTTCTTTCTTTCTTTCTTTCTTTCTTTCTTTCTTTCTTTCTTTCTTTCTTTCTTTCGTTCGTTCGTTCGTTCGTTCGTTCGTTCGTTCGTTCGTTCGTTCTTCGTTCTTCGTTCGTTCGTTCGTTCGTTCGTTCGTTCGTTCGTTCGTTCGTTCGTTCGTTCGTTCGTTCGTTCGTTCGTTCGTTCGTTCGTTCGTTCGTTCGTTCGTTCGTTCGTTCGTTCGTTCGTTCGTTCGTTCGTTCGTTCGTTCGTTCGTTCGTTCGTTCGTTCGTTCGTTCGTTCGTTCGTTCGTTCGTTCGTTCGTTCGTTCGTTCGTTCGTTCGTTCGTTCGTTCGTTCGTTCGTTCGTTCGTTCGTTCGTTCGTTCGTTCGTTCGTTCGTTCGTTCGTTCGTTCGTTCGTTCGTTCGTTCGTTCGTTCGTTCGTTCGTTCGTTCGTTCGTTCGTTCGTTCGTTCGTTCGTTCGTTCGTTCGTTCGTTCGTTCGTTCGTTCGTTCGTTCGTTCGTTCGTTCGTTCGTTCGTTCGTTCGTTCGTTCGTTCGTTCGTTCGTTCGTTCGTTCGTTCGTTCGTTCGTTCGTTCGTTCGTTCGTTCGTTCGTTCGTTCGTTCGTTCGTTCGTTCGTTCGTTCGTTCGTTCGTTCGTTCGTTCGTTCGTTCGTTCGTTCGTTCGTTCGTTCGTTCGTTCGTTCGTTCGTTCGTTCGTTCGTTCGTTCGTTCGTTCGTTCGTTCGTTCGTTCGTTCGTTCGTTCGTTCGTTCGTTCGTTCGTTCGTTCGTTCGTTCGTTCGTTCGTTCGTTCGTTCGTTCGTTCGTTCGTTCGTTCGTTCGTTCGTTCGTTCGTTCGTTCGTTCGTTCGTTCGTTCGTTCGTTCGTTCGTTCGTTCGTTCGTTCGTTCGTTCGTTCGTTCGTTCGTTCGTTCGTTCGTTCGTTCGTTCGTTCGTTCGTTCGTTCGTTCGTTCGTTCGTTCGTTCGTTCGTTCGTTCGTTCGTTCGTTCGTTCGTTCGTTCGTTCGTTCGTTCGTTCGTTCGTTCGTTCGTTCGTTCGTTCGTTCGTTCGTTCGTTCGTTCGTTCGTTCGTTCGTTCGTTCGTTCGTTCGTTCGTTCGTTCGTTCGTTCGTTCGTTCGTTCGTTCGTTCGTTCGTTCGTTCGTTCGTTCGTTCGTTCGTTCGTTCGTTCGTTCGTTCGTTCGTTCGTTCGTTCGTTCGTTCGTTCGTTCGTTCGTTCGTTCGTTCGTTCGTTCGTTCGTTCGTTCGTTCGTTCGTTCGTTCGTTCGTTCGTTCGTTCGTTCGTTCGTTCGTTCGTTCGTTCGTTCGTTCGTTCGTTCGTTCGTTCGTTCGTTCGTTCGTTCGTTCGTTCGTTCGTTCGTTCGTTCGTTCGTTCGTTCGTTCGTTCGTTCGTTCGTTCGTTCGTTCGTTCGTTCGTTCGTTCGTTCGTTCGTTCGTTCGTTCGTTCGTTCGTTCGTTCGTTCGTTCGTTCGTTCGTTCGTTCGTTCGTTCGTTCGTTCGTTCGTTCGTTCGTTCGTTCGTTCGTTCGTTCGTTCGTTCGTTCGTTCGTTCGTTCGTTCGTTCGTTCGTTCGTTCGTTCGTTCGTTCGTTCGTTCGTTCGTTCGTTCGTTCGTTCGTTCGTTCGTTCGTTCGTTCGTTCGTTCGTTCGTTCGTTCGTTCGTTCGTTCGTTCGTTCGTTCGTTCGTTCGTTCGTTCGTTCGTTCGTTCGTTCGTTCGTTCGTTCGTTCGTTCGTTCGTTCGTTCGTTCGTTCGTTCGTTCGTTCGTTCGTTCGTTCGTTCGTTCGTTCGTTCGTTCGTTCGTTCGTTCGTTCGTTCGTTCGTTCGTTCGTTCGTTCGTTCGTTCGTTCGTTCGTTCGTTCGTTCGTTCGTTCGTTCGTTCGTTCGTTCGTTCGTTCGTTCGTTCGTTCGTTCGTTCGTTCGTTCGTTCGTTCGTTCGTTCGTTCGTTCGTTTACAACCTAGTTTACAAAATACAAAAGCATTACTGGACCCATAGCCAATGGGTCCATTACTATATTGATATTGAATTTATATTCAGATATTGCAGGCAAACATCGCTAAACCATGCGCCGCCGATGGGCTTAGAAATATCTGTGGTTTCGCTAGAAACTATTTAATCAGGACCAATCGCCAAGATTGAATTTAGGAGGGGAAATACGCATGAAAACGTTATGAAGTGTCCGAGCTTTTGTGGACGCCAGTGAGCATTGCAATTGTCTTAAGACGCGAGCTTCCGCGGGCGAAGCAGAACCGAAATAATTGTCCTTAAAGGAATTCATGAATTCGATTTGGCACTCCACCTGACCGGCTTTTCATATATATGCGTTGCATTTTATTGGTTAGTGCTGTTTTTATTACTTGTATCATTGTATATGTATGTTTCGTTGCTGTGTCACTCCTGCGATCTGAAAATCTGAAGATATAATAAAATAAATAAAAACGGTCAAAAGTTTTGATACATTTAGTTTCTGCGTGTTTGAGCGTTTTGCAATTGCTTTAGCTAGTGGCTCATGAACATAACATATGCGATGGTGCGAAACAAACGAGGATATAATGTCTCGTAACAGGTACGCCACGAGATGCTGTAATGCTTGGAGTGTACATTAAATGTATATTGAAGGAAGAGTGTCAAACGAGGGAGATGCATCTTTGTGTGCGCGCTTATTTGACGAGGTTAAATCAATTAATAATGAGCGTATTGGCGGGTTCGTGTGCTTGGATATTACAATGAGCGTTTCGATCGCTTCAAGCTGCTAACAAACGCAAGAGAGCGTACACACTGGCGTATGCTGCCTGAATCCACACCAACTCAAGACAGCGACAATGGCGAGCAGCCTGTGTACTATAGATACGGTAGGCCTTCATCCTTCGATATCAAGAACATATCTTAAAGAGACCGCGGAGGTAACGCCAGGTCTTTGCTAAGGAAGTGAGACTCTGGCTAGCGAATCTTACAACACTTCCCATAAAAGGGTCAAACGTGTCAGAAGCGGCTATCTGTTTGGCCCGAAAAGGGCAGGCCGGGTGCCACCATGGCGGTTTGTGGTGAATATAATGCGATATATTCTGTTTAAACCTTACTGCGGTAGTCTGCGGGAGACCTTGCCATAAAGAATTTCTGTGGGGAAAAGGCCGAAAACCGAGCCGCAGCTAGAATTATTGCTGACAACCGCCTTTTTGACTGTCAAAATGTGATCTGCGGGTCAAGCGCGTCGGCTTTTATACATGACTCATCGAAGGTTCCAGTGTAATCACTGGTACCGCGTAACTTCCAGAAAGTGCTACACAATTCGCGTCGCGCCTACAATCAGATTACGAAAGAATCGCAAATCGTGACAATCGAAACAAGCGCGAATGAGAACCAAGCAAACCGAACAAGCGCGAGCGAGAGCTGACGCAAGCAGACGATGGTACGAAACGAGCGGCCCGGCTGAGACCGGGTACGAGTATACGCATCGAGCGGTTGGGGCCGTGGGTCAGCATGAAACCAGTTTCCCGCGCGCAGGTCACAGAAGGGGCCGCTCTCATTGGTCTCCGCCGTTCGCGGCTCGCGCATTTCATCTGCCACTTTGCGTCCGCTCTTCCATTTTTCGCTGTTGCGCTCGTTCTCTCGATTACGTCGCCGCCGCTGCGGAAGCTTGTCGCAGGAACGGGCCATTAAGAATTGCGCTCTAAAATACACCAAAGCACGCCGCGCGCTGACAGATGAAGATGGCGCGACTGTTCCGTTGCAGAGAACTCGATATTTTTTTAGCCGCGCGCTGCAGAAGACATGCACTTGCCATCAGTAGCGTAGCTAGGTCGTCTGGCACCCGGGGCCCATAGGTATTCCATCAACCCCCGCACCCCCCCCCCCCCCTCCTTCAGGTGTAGTCGAGGAAGGCGAGGACATCGACAGTTTCCTGGTGTCTTCCGACGTATATCACACCTCCACCCCCCCCCCCCCCCCCCCCCGTTGCTACGCCACTATCCTCGCCCGACATTGCTCAACGCAGGATATATAGCCCACATACATCGAGTCCACGTACACGTATAGCAATCCTTACTACCGCTACAGATCTGCTGGTCACCGGCTGTGTTCTCTGCAGATTCACGCAACGAAACAACACAAGCGCTACCTGAATGTCCTCACCGCAAGAAGCATACGCCGTCAAGCGCATGATTCCTTTATTAAACCGAACTGGTTTCTTTTTACTCTTTCTCCCACATTAAATGCGACTAGCTTTCGTTGGCGCTCTTTCTCCTGTTTTCGTGTTCTGACTTTGGCCGTTTTCGGCGAGCGCCAACTATGGCTGTTCGAGACGCACGTGTTGGGGCACCAAAACTTTATGACGTCAGAGGGTTTAGATGCCATGGTCGGTCGGTAGCAGTGTTGTGACTCGCTTCTCAGCCGACTGAGCCTACGCAGTACCAGGCCGTGTTTGTCGCCGAAATCCGCTGCACGTGTGCTGTCGATATGCGCCGAAATGTATGCGCTTCTTCCACGGGCAATACACGTTTTAATGCCACGTAATTTCAATACTGTCTGTGAGTGCTTTCACTGTTTCTATGGCACTCAGTCGCAGCGGTCGTCGCGTCTGCGGTACACCCCTTTGGTTTACAAATCAAATAGCTGTAAAACTTCTTTTTTGTTTATTTTATTTTCAGGATACCACGTCTGGACGGCCGTGGGTTATATGAAGCAACACAACGAAACACCTTATTTGTGCGTGTTCTTGTATGAAACGCTCGCCGGCACTGAAAAGCACTGGGTGTATGACTCAGTGCGATGTACCTCACTCGAAGCCGAAATTCCTTAGAACAATACGTTTCCTTCGCAAAAGAATCGCAAAGTCTGCAGTATTTCTTGCCTTCTTCTACGAAGTTATTTGTTGTTAACTGATTTAATGCTTCCATTACAAGTGGTTTACGGTTTCGCAAGAAGGCTCGGAATCCGAATGAGTAATCTATTGTGTATTTTTCGTGTCTGGCAGTGTCCGTCGCAGGAATTTCAATGTGGTTAGTGCGTTTATAAATGTATATGAAGAAAAAAAACAACGTAATGGCTACAAGTTGATTCGAATACCGGCCCCATCGAATAGATAGGAATGGTTGGGAGGAATGTTCTTCCACTCCACCACTTCCCTTTCCTTTATAACATTCATATGTGATAAAAAACGAAGTGGGTGAGAGCAAATATCTCCGACTGATACATTCCAGAAAACGCTATATAAAACAAATGCGCTACAAAATTTAAAGGCATCTCTAAACACATGCACTCAAAAGTCAAGCAAACAAACTCAATCGTCCAATGGGATTTTACAGTCCGGATGTTATGTTTAAGCTGCATATATACACAATGGGAATCCACTTCTGTAGAATCTCTTTTCTCTTCTGTAGAATCCACGATTCTACAGAAGAGAAACGTACTGCGCCTGGGCTGACGTCACGCTCGGAACGCTCTGCAGCTTACCTATCAGCCAACATAGAGGCGAAAAAACTTAAGCCAATTGTACACGTTGAAAATAAGGATAAGAAAGAAGAGGAAGAAATACCAGTATTTTCCCACTGTCGCGTCGCTGACTGACTCCAGGAAATACCAACATATTTTCTATGCCTGGGGCAGAAAATTTGGCGAGACACGAAAAGTGTAAGTGTCCGTCACGAGACTACACAGTCGCATGCCAACGCTAAATTTCTGTAAACGCAGGTACGGAGTACTTCTTTTACCACTGTGCTCATTCTGTGGCGAGCCAGAGAGAGTAGACCCTTTCTGTTTGTCCTCCAGACGTTTCGGAATAGTAAGAGAAAGCTTATTTCAAACTCCGCTACCTAGTTTTGCTATAAATTTGTTCGTGTCTCTGATTCTGTATTCTGGAGCATCATGCTTTGTTTCAGCGACAGAGGCGCTTGCTTGGCAGTTTGAAATTTTCTTACTGAATCCGATCGATTACCCTGCTAAACTGGACATGAATTCACAAAAGCTTTTCTTTCGTAAGTGCCCATTGCCATTGGCCGGCTGTCTTCGCTAATAAAATCTCCAGCTTCAGGATTGACTAAAATTTTCTCTTACGAACAATTCTAGCGTAAGAAGGATTTGTAGATTTGGGCCCTGATTCATAAGTTTAAAATTTGCATCTGGCGTTATTTTTCAGTTCCTCCTTCACGCTAAACTATTTCTCTATAACCGACAGTTGCTATTTTAGAGCACATCCCTTAGGCGCCCGTTTCTACGTTGAGCGTCGGCCTCTGCGTCGGCGTGAACGGCAGAACGAACGAGCCCACCCAAGGATGAAAAAAAGAGAGCGAACGCGGAGCGCACTGAGTGATGAAAGACGGCGAGAGTGAAGAGAGCGCGAAGAGGAAAGTGGAGTGCCGCCCGAGACACACTCCACGGCGGTAACCCACCACGAAATGGCGCCATAATAGCGTGAGCCGTCTCCTGATCGCCGATGACGTCAATACTAAGGCATGAGGCGAGCACGTCCGCCGATACCATATATGCAAATAAAACGCTGGCGTGGGCTTCGGACCCACTGCGCATGCGCTAATTCGCCATCCGCGAAGGCCAACACACAAACAACAAGCACTTGTAAATTGCTGAATTGAATTTATCGTATAGCAGTAAAAAGACAATACAGGTTGGTTAACATCTTTTCGTGTGCCGCAAACCGCTGAAAGCCTCAAGCTGGCTATACGTCAAATTACCGCCGCTTAAGATTATCCAGCGAGCAGCGCTCCAAGCTTGAGACGCAGTTCAAAAAGAAATTGGCCCCCGCAGAATCTAAACTGGAGCGTTCGTTCAATCTTCGGACTATTGAGTTGATCGTATAGCTTTGAAAAGTGATTAAATGTTGGAAAACACCTTTTCGTGTGCTGCAAACAGCTCAAATCTCAATTGCAGTGCTAGTTCAACCTTAACACTGCAGTTACACTACAGTGTTAGTTCAATCTACGTGCTACTAGCTAACGTTTGTGTGAAAAAAATCATCGTGAACAAAAAAGCTTTAGTCGGTTAAAATCAGGGTAAATCTCGCAAAAGTTATGCATAGTGATCGTTGGTTACATGCTTGCTGCAGCAATCGCAAGTAAGGTTGCTTAACTGCATTGTTTTTTCCTATGCTTTCCCGTTTATGCTGTATATACGCGTGAGCTAGCACTTAAGAGTATCGAACCAGGGATGAAAAAAAAAACGCTATGGTCTGGACTGAACTCCGTCGGCCGGCACTGTAAAGCTGCCTTTAAGAAATATATTGTTGTCTCTGAAACACGCTCTGCGAATAAATGTTGATGAACATAGATACCGTAACAATATTGTTGAGAGTGCTGTCAGAAGTGTACTAGCATAAGGAACGAGAGCGCACAATCGAAAACACTTCAATTCGGACACCAAGCGAGCTGAACTTTCCATCCAAGCATAACACCTTACATTTGTAAAACAAAAAAAAACATGTCTAGAACTACAGCAACACCGCAGTGAAGAAGGTACTGCTGCAAGTGTTATAGTATACCAAGCTTATCATTATAGAACGATCTTGCGTGTATTTCTGTACCTTTGCAGAGTTTCAATCAGTACTCTGCATATTGTAGAGAACAGTAACCTTATAATAAAAACCAATGCAAAACATCAAAACTCACAAAATGTGCATATATATATATATATATATATATATATATATATATATAAAATGGGCGCAGACAACTCTTCATCTAAGCATGTCTACATAAGATACAGTGTTCTATATGCACATATAGGGTGCGTACGTAAAGGTGGGGTACACGAAGCAAACATAAAGGCAGTGGCCAAATTTCGACATTTAGGACACATAAAGGAAGGCAACGTAAACGACACGTAAAGGACGGGCACATGCAGGAAACATCAAAGCGGTGGCCAAGTTTCAACATGTAAGAAACGTAAAGGACACAGTAAACATAAAGGACGCATTCGTTTTCATAAGAGAGACGACAGGCGCGAGTCCGTGCCCCGACCTAAGGCGAGCGATGCTCGCAGCGCTCCTGCAGGTGATTCTTCGGGGCTAATAGCTGGACGCACCCGGTCGATTGTACCAGAAGTAGAATTCACGCGGCCGCAGAGCTTCCATACATACCTTCCACTTCCGTTATTATATATATATATATATGGCAGATAGCATAATTCTTGTTCTTTAGCTTGATTATTCGAAGAGGCGGACATTACCAGCACGAGAAATCGAAACCCATTCTCAAATAATTAACAAATATTTAATAATTAACTTCTCAAATAATTACGTTATGGAACATATTGCAATGTAACGAATTGCAAGACGTATCCACTTGAAATTCATTTCCCGGATAACACCAGTTTCGAGACATTATTTCCTAAAGTGTGGAACAAAATATATGGGCGTTCCAGTTACTTCTATGGTTCATTACAGAAAAGAATGTTGGGCTGCTGAGCACAAGGTCGCGGGATCGAATCCCGGCCACGGCGGCCGCATATCGATGGGGGCGAAATGCGAAAACACCCGTGTGCTTAGATTTAGGTGCACGTTAAAGAACCCCAGGTGGTCAAAATTTCCGGAGTCCTCCACTACGGCGTGCCTCATAATCAGAAAGTGGTTTTGGCACGTAAAACCCCAAATATTATTATTACAGAAAAGAAAGTTTTGTTAATAAAGTAAGTGGAACAACAGCGCATCTCTAGGTCAAGTTTGATTGCGCATACCTCCAAACTGCCGTCATTCTGGACATTCATTACAGGCGGGTACGACTCGTAAATTCACTGGCTACAGTTCGTAAATTGCAATATGAGGCGTACAGTAAATAATTCAATACATAATTAGTGAATTTTTGTTAAGTAATTGGATATGTGTTTCCATTTTTCGTGTAAATAATTCCCGCCTCTCAGAATAATTCAGCTTAAAGGCTAGAATTACGTTATCAGCAAGAGGCTATTGTTAAAGATTCCATAACACTTAAAAATTATCACCCGGCATGTAGGTGTAAAGCGGCCGGTAGCATAATAATGTTGCAAACTTAAAACTGTATGCGTGATGTCCTTAAAATACGCTTCACGCTTCCCGTCGCGATGTGAGCACATGATATTACACTGTGCGTCTTTTTTTTTCAAATACCAGACGGATTTTTTTATAGAAGATATCAGCACAGGGAAGTGGCATTTTTGCACACCATTTTGTAGCCGAGGTGCGTACACTTTGCCACTAGAAGCGTGAAGTTCAGAAGACTAATTAACAAACGCTCATTACTATTTTTATTATTAACGCCTTAATTGCAGTTGGCTATATGCCCAACTTGGAGGCCGTCAAATTTAATGCACGCGGGGCCCTTTTTTTAAATATATAAAATCGTGCCTAATTCCAGGTATTCGTAACCGAATTCCAAAGCTCAATCGAGGCAATATCGAGACCGAGCGCGTCCCGCGGCCTTTACTTCTATCAGCAACAGCCCGTAAAAAAAGTGTAAGACAAAATTTGAACGACAACATGTTGCGTCAGATCCGGACCTGGCAAGCAGCCGCACCTGCTTTCCAGGCAATCCGGTGCCGCATCACCAGCTGCCGCGATTAGCCGAGACTTTCGGTTTCAAACTTCCTCGCACTTTTCGCCACGGGGCGATTCGGTCCGGCACGAGGGCGGGGTAGCTTTTTCGGCGCTCCCATGGCGCTCGGTTTTGATACTGCCGGTTTTGGCGTCGAGATTCGTTGATAAATATCTCGAATAGGGGGCGATGTCAAAGATTCCTAAAAAGAAGGAACGAGCATGGATCAAAATGTGCCTATCTTCCAATTTTGCCATTTGTAGAAGTGTCACTAAGGCACAAATAAATAAGTTTAATTAATGAATTTTTGTTGATTGATCTTCTGAAGCTCGCGTTATTAGCGGCAAAGCTAGTCCACCGCACCTAGTAACTTGTCTGCAAGAATGCCGGGTTCACTACGCTTACAGAGGTTTTATAAAAAAAATCTGTATCTGTATACGGTCAGTGCGGACATTGAGACCTCTCTCGAGTAAATCGCCTGCAAAGGCAGATTAGGTGCCCTATGTTTTCTTGTACGTTGCACGTAGAGCAACACTGGTGTTCCTGCCTGTTCATTTTAGTTGGAAGCGGAGCGTATTCAGTGTTTGCGACGTGCCAAACTCGCGAGTGTCATCGCAAGCGCCAGTTGTTCCGCACTGCTGTTCCGAGCCAGTCCGGATGGCACGCTGTGCGTTCCACATGACCCAAAAAAGTAAATGTGATCCATCAGTCATAGGGAAAGGTATTCGGAGTAGCTCATTAGAGTTCTGTGTTGAACCAGCAGCACAATCTGCATTACATTGCCCGCTACTCCAGTGAGAAGGCAGCCACGGCAGAATAAGGTACTGCATACCAGAATTTTAAACAGAACAGCGCGTATGTTGACAGGGACAAGGAGGGAGACACGACACGGACGAGCGCTGACTTGCAACTGAAGTTTATTGCGTGTCTCCCTCCTTGTCTCTGTCAAAATACGCGCTGTTCTGTTTAAAATGGCTTACCAGCTCGCCCAAACGTCCGTTTTAGCATACCAGAAGCTTCAGTGGGCAAGCATTTGATGTCGTAGATAAGCAGGTGATCCGTGCCTGGCGAGTTTAGGGATAACAGGGCAGCAGGCGTGTCTGTAAAGATGACCCAGGGGCTCACTGGTTGCTTCAAGATGTTAGTGAATGCTGCTCTCAGTGCAGCTAGCGCCGGGAAGGGTAAGAGGTCTTGTTTCTGAGCTTCCTGGAAACAGCGAGACCTGTTGGTGAGATTTTCACCGCTATCGCATATGAATCAGTGACGCCAGTGTACATGCAACGATGTTTTTCGTAGCAGCATTACGTGTGCCACAGTGTACAATACATAAGTGTTGGCATGGGGCATTTTTGTTCGCATGTAATGCTTGGCACGATTATAGCGGCGTACCAGGTATAGAACTTCCAATTAGGCAGATAAGGTGCAGGAGAACTCCTGTAGTCAGGTGGGAATAGTTCGATGACTTCAGAACGATGTGTGTCAGCAAAGGAGGGTTCGGCGACTTTGGCGACATACCGAACACAAGCGCGATTTATCCGCAGCATTTTGTAAAGTTTTGTAAAGTGTCTAAGCGAGCTAGATTTCGTTGGCTATTTAGTGCGTCCATTGTTGACGGGTTCGTCTGGAGATCGAGACATATCAAATATAAACCTTCGCAAGGCGCTGCATATAATCCAAGGAGGGATTCAAGAAAACATTCGCCATCATTGTTGGAATGCATGTCGCATCTCAGCGGAATAGCGAAGGTTCAACTTTTCGACACATACCTGCTTGTAGTGCTCGCATGTGGCTTATCTATTGGCTTGTAGGCGTATACCTAAGGACAAAGCCGAAACATGCCAGCAGTTATGTGGATATCTGCAAACTTATTGTTCCGGTGGAGCGACTGATAATAAAATCAAACAGAAACGTGTCTTCCCCTGTGTTGGCAGTGTAAATAGCTTTCTAGTTTGTGATGGCCAAGCAAGCTTCTTTGTGCGTATTAGTAGAAACGCCTACCGGTAACACCACGAGGCTTTTCCGCTTTACGTAGCGGAAACACAATGGAGTGTCACCTTTCTTATCCCAGTTGTGGCTTTGTTACAGGGCTATCAACGCCCCATCGAAGAATAGGTGTGTCTTATCAATGGGCCATGCTCGCTGGTATCGGTGTTCAAAGCAACGCCCGTCGTATCAGTCAACCAGGATTTTCCCTACTTCATCAGAATTTCGTGGTGTTCCCTGCAGTAGTGAATGTGGTAAATAACTGTTTGGGGTTGCCTAACTATAGCGGCTTTCACGGAAGTTAGGACTTTCAGCAAAAGAGAAATCAATATATAATATCGATACCCCCCGGTCTTATGATTTCAAAAATGTTTTCACGAAAATAAAAATGAATGTTCAAGCAATTGCGACAAGTACACATTAGGAATGACTAACCTTCTCAGTGATATCATTCGCAAAGAGAAAACATAAAAACTCCGATTAGATCGACCATCGCACATTCGGCAACTGTGAAGGTTAATGTGTTCAGGCATTAACGGAATCGAAGGTGCCTTCTTTTTTTTTTTTTTTTACAGAGATAGACTCTTATCACGTTATGGCCAATTACTCCACACCAAAATAACAACTTAAGGAAAAAAAATCAAGACGAGCTTTTTTTTTATTTATAGTCCACATTCTGCCATCTATGCGCTGGGTTCCTTGGGAATACCGGCGTTGATGTCATTCTCGATACCACATTCATCGTTACCACGGCGAATCTTGAAGTAGCCTGCGGGCAAAATGGAAACACCATTAGCTACATATCGTCTGGTATGGTGTACGGTGTCTTGAATGGGTTCCAATAGAATACTGCGCGCCTGGCTTAGGCGGCTGATAAGTGGGGAAATTTCCTTAATTGAACGCGGAAAATTAGCGATCGTATTCTGATCAGACGTTTCTTTAAGGTGGCTCCCCCTGCCAATCCCGTTTGCCTCTTTCTAATAACGCAAAGTTATATTAACGGTTATATTCACGGATACGCCCAGAAGCCTTCAACTAGACCATTTCTGTGCAACCCTGATGACCTGTTAGCATGAAAGCATAAGGAGTAGCTTATGGCTTGTGTGTGGTTGTAACGAGCGCGCAACCAAACTAATAGTCCAAAAATGCGTTTGCAGGAGCCATGTATATCTCCGTTCACCGCTCACTACGAAGCGAAGGTGCAAGACGGATGAGCCCTATGTTCTCTGTCTGGTGTGTAAATGCATGTGTACAAAGAGGTCACAGCTGTGCGTACTGTCTTTAGCTTTACCTTTTAGCTTTACAAGCGTACTAACTGCGGTCGAGTTGAGCCGCACCTACTGTCTTGAGCGTTTTTAAAAGGAATGACTAACCGCACTTTTGTACGCAGGCAGGCAATGCTTACCCACGTTTTCCGCCAAGCTGAACGTGTAATTTTGGTACGTAGCGGAAACACAATGGAGTGTCACCTTTCTTATCCCAGTTGTGCCTTTGTTACAGGGCTATCAACGCCCCATCGAAGAATAGGTGTGTCTTATCAATGAGCCATGCTCGCTGGTATCGGTGTTCAAAGCAACGCCCGTCGTATCACGGTGGTAATAGCTTCAGCACTGTTTTACAGCCTATGTAACCACGCTAAACAAGGAGATAAATGTTGGACGAACCAGTGTAAAGTGCCTCAGACAGAGTGGCCGACGCTCCGATACGAGGACGCATCTTTGTCAACGCCTGTTTTGTCACTCTTAGTGGTTCATCAACACGCTAAGGATGACAAGGTAGCCTTTGGCAATGATGGCTCCCCCTATCAAACCGTCTGAGGCACTTTAACCCGGGATCATCAAATTTTTACCCCATAGTGTGTTTCCCATCTGCCAACACCTATCTCGACTTAACCTAAGAAGGCGTGTTTGTCGCGGCACTCACCTTTGTCACCCCAGTCCTGATTCCAGGAGTTTGCCACGAGCCAATACGGAACGCCGTTTTCAGTGCCCCAGCCGAGAATTCTGATGGCGTGGCCTCCCAAAAGCTCATAACTGTGCCTCTGGTAAACTCCTGCGGAACAATGCAGCGTTATAATGAAGATTCTTTAAGATAATGCAGGTACAAATTCTGCACTCCCAAAATATTGCGATGTGACGTATGTTTTTGAAACAGGAATATATGCCACCTTCAGTTAGGCGCCAAGTCAAGGGGGTGGCCAGGTCTTACCACGCGGCGATACGAATGTGAGAGGCCGCCAGTGACGCCATCTTGAAAATTTTCAGGTAGCGGGCTGCGTCGTTAAACACTCTGGCTTCAAGGGGTGAAAGCTAGGATTAATAATTGCTTGTGACAAGGCCTCCAATGTACTTTAATAAAAGATATCACGAGGGATTTCTTGAGACCTGCTTTCCTCCCAAAAGTGCACTAAAAATAAAGAAAACTGCGATGTCAATGACAACGCACGGTGAGGCCACTAGCGCAGTTTTTACCGCGCTGGAGAGCTTCGGTTGTATAAATTTCGATCATGAACTGCTGTCTTCCCCGACTTCCGCAAATACGAGTAGGTCATGTTTTTACCTCCCAGAGAAGGATTGTACAGCTACAAACCAGTGATCAGTCAATCTGGTGCGCTTGAACCTAACAGCTGCTCCAAGCAGTTGCCGCTTCCTTGGAAGAAACATTGATTCTTCCATTTAATACACGTTACCCGCAAGTCTCGATTTTGTGCCTGCAGGGTAAATTATAAGGCTTTTCATCCGCAAAGCAAAAAAATAAGCTTAACTATCATATTATAATCGTCTATCACCTAACTGAGGCAAGATATGCTCCTCATCGCCAATACAAAATTTATATCTACTGAGACAAGTCTCGCCGCTCCGTTCGGCAGCCGCCGAACGGAGCGGAACGGAACGATGACGCGGCGGTGTCCCGGTTACCGCGAGGCACATGAGGACGCGAAACAGTTCACAACGCCTCTTTCCACATGCAACGCATCGTGAGAAACAGCGATTTAAGTGTTCTCTCTCTCTCTCTCTCTCTTCTGTGGTGATCACACAGGTTGCGCAAACTGACTAGAGGTAGATGGCACGCGGGGCTACACGAAGGGGCGTCCAGCGAAAATCTGCAAGCCCGCAAACTTTAATCACAAGCACAAAATTGTTACGGGGGGGGGGGGAACGGGAAAGATGCTCAGAATTCATGGAAACATTAAGTTCAATGAAGCCACACTAGAAGCGTATTTTACCGCTCTTGTACGCCAGGAAATCGGTGTAGACGCTGAAGTCCGCTTCCACAGGTCCGTTCTTGTATATTTCAGTTTTGATCTGGGTCTCGTCGCTGTGGAGGCTGTAAACTGTTTTTGCTGTAGGAGAAAAAATAAAAAGGAACAATTTGTGACGACCCATACGACGGGATGAGAAGTTACTTCACTGCGTGGAAACAAAATTTTATATTCGCGGTGGCAATAATTAATGTTTGTCTGTCTCGCTTGTCACTTGTCTCTTTTTTTTTTCGGATTGAGAATGAAATGTAAATGATGTTCGGATACTCTGACAAAGCGTAAGTTTTCTTTCCTACTACTTATGTATTGATAACGTTGGTTAACTGCCTCTCCCACCTTTCTCGCACACCAACATTCACGCGTGCACAATAGAAGTCATTACATCCTAAACTATAGCCTCAAATTCAATAGGTGCTTTTAGAAATACCGTAGTGACATAGATCCCTTAGTTGCGCGGTGAAGTTGTAGTGCGTACAAAATTTTCAGTGCACCCGCAGCGCACCTAGACACCACTTAATCTTGCCACCATCAGAACGTGTAGCTCACCCTCTGGTTAAAGCTAACTAACGTGCGTTATGAGGACCAGCGTGTGACGCGAGCTGAAGTGCAGAAAATGAAACGAGGACGCCCTCTTGTGCGTTTTTCTTCTCACATCGGGTGCTGATCTCTCACAATGCAGAACAACATCGCCCAAAACTGCGCTTACCTGGAACAATAGGCATGTATGCGTGGAATCATTTCTTTACAGGTAGCTGCATCTCTTAAGCTGAATATTCGAGTACCTCATGGTTGTGTTGCCAATGATCACCGACTACGAATCACTTTCGATCCGTTCGTTTTCCTGATTAAACAGTCGGCAAATGATTGACGCTCTCAACTACACATACCAGTAAAGCATTATCGAGAAACGGGATGAGGTTTTACTTTCTTTGCGTATACTTCGGTTGGTACTACTAATGAGCAACTCATTATGCAAGCTGAAAAGAACCATGGCTCCAGAAGCAGGCTTTCCCGAGAATTAGAGCGGAAAGTGGAATACATTCTGTTGACGTTAGCATGTCGGGAATGTCAAGTTCCTTAGCGCATTCTGTACGCTGCAAGGCACTTATTAGCATGGAGAAAAATTGTTGAACATGGAGGCAGCTCCTGCAATAAACATTCGATGGTCCAATGAGCATTGAAATTAAGTCTCCTAGTACTTCCTCTACACCATTTCTTGCAAATACTTAAACGACAAGCTGCTGTTCTACAGAAGCAAACTGCGCAAACACAGCTGTGTTTTTGCGAACTACGTAATCACTCCCGGAGCTGTAGTTCTCCGTTAGAATATTTGTGAGCAAGTGTAGGCTCTTTGTGATGCTGTCGACGCACCAAAGTGCTTGTCCTCGCTGTAGCTCTTCTCGTATCCCTTGCGGCAAACCTGCAGGCACTTCGGCGTTGGTTTCGTGTCGGTGCAGTTCGGTAGTGGACCCTTGGTGTGGTGCTCACATGGAGGGAAGTAGTAAGGCTGGCACCCGTCGTCGGTACCGTATAGGCCTCCGGTTACAATACCTTCATCCTTGTAGTAATGCCAGGCTGCTGAAGGGTAGCCGCCGAAGCACCTAGTATGGAGACAAAATGCAAGCAATGTGTCGGAAGTGCGTGTTGAAACCAATCTGTAAAATTGCGGCGTTTTACGGAATCGTTGGGTATGCTACGTGTATCATGGCTGTCGTGAATCTAGCGGGCAACCAGAGTTGCTGCTGCTGAGTTGTTCTCAATTGTTCTATTGCTGAAGGAGGGGGGGGGGGGGGTGTAAGCATGTACGAGATCGCGGAATTGAATCACGGCCACACCGGCAGCGCTCTCGTGGAAGAGTAGTTCAAGTACACTCGTGTACCCTGCTGTAGTAGCACGCGATAAGAAACCGGAGGCCATTGAAATTAATCTGGAGTTGTCCACCTTGGCGTATTTCAGGACCTCCTTTTCTTTTCGGACGATAAACCAAAGGAGTCAAACAACTGGTACCCCCGTTAATTCTCAATTCATTTCTTGCGCTTCAGGTGAAATATTATTAATATTTGTTACAGTAATTGGTACATGCATGAATATGCATATTTCTTTCGACGTCTTCTTTTGCTTCCTACAAATAAATTATGCTGAATACGTGCTTTCGCAACATCTCACTTGCGAAACATTGGAAACACGGTCTGCGGCCAGAGTTCCTACACCTGAAATTATTTCTGTGTTTGACCTTACTGTGTTCGACCTTACTGAATTAACTGTGGTGGCCACAGTTAATTTCCCTGCACGCGCCAGTGACAGGGTGTATGTCGCTTTAAAGTGACATTGAATTACATTACGTTGGACTAGCGTGCAGTTAGAACCTCAGTAGGTGAGAATCGTTCCTACCTGCTCGTTAGCTCTAAAAACAATGGCGTCGGTCAATTTATTCTTTTTCGAAGATGACTACTTGTAATATGCATTCAACAATGTTCGAGGTGGAGTGCGCTTGAGCATTCGCGAAAGTGAACATACTAAAATAAGGGGCTTGGGGTTGGGGGGAGGGTTGGCTACAGCAACTCCTAAAAACGATATACGGGACAAGCAGAATTACTCCTACAGGGGCGAGCCATTGCTCTCTTTTGCTTGATATCGTAGAAGTGATTCATACGTGAACTGTATGCAGAGTGCCAGAAGGGCGGTACGCGCACGCAGCTTGGGAGAATGAGTTTAAATGTTTAGCATACCCCATGCCGCATTGATGACAACATGTGAGAAGATCCTCGGCCGAGATGTTCACCTGGACCCTGCCTTTGGTGTGGATACAGATGCGGTCGGACATGGCCTCCGTGGCTCCGAATGCCTGTGATACAAACAAACATGGTCGGCTTCTTGCGTTTGGCTTACGTCGCACGTCAGGGAAACAATTGTAACGCCGGCCCGAGACACCCAAACGCGAGGTTTGTGCCTCTGCATAACTGGATGCTTGCTCGTTTTGTTCACGCCTCTTTTTGTCCCGTTGTCTGATACAAAATTTTCTGAGTCTCAGTGCAAGCAAGTTGCCGGATAGTGCTTAGAATTAGTCTTGGCTGCATTCACAGTGCTAAAGTTAATTGTGGGTGATACCTCAATTTATTGTCAATCAGATATATAAAATATTTGCAACGTGATGCATTGATGACTTTGTTCGGCCAGCGATATATAAACACGGTTTCCTGATGCCTCGTCACCATCATAATCATTGTCAAACTATTTATATCCACTGTAGGAAGAAAGCCTCTCCCCGCTGTCTCCACTTGTCTTTCGCCATTGATCCCATCTTACACCTGCAAATTACCTAATTACATCACACCACCTATTTGCCTGCCGTCCTCGCCGCGCTTCCCATCTTTTGAGCACTATCGTTTTAACACTAATACACCACCTGTCACCTGCCCTGCGCATCAAATGCCCCACCCAGCTCCATTTCTTCCTCTTAATAACTAGAAAATCGGTTAGCCCCGTTTGCTCTCTATTCTACCATGCTGTCTTCCTGTATTTTAACGTTAACGTCTCTTAACGTACTCATAGCTGCACGGCCATAAATTCAATGCAGTTGACGAAGAGGAAGGTACCACAGGGCAGTTGATGGAGCTTGTGATCCTTCAAGTCTGGACCGGTACACTTAAGCGCCTCTCTTTAGTTCTAAAGATGTGTCAGTACTCGCAGTACGTGAGTATCTCGCAGAAATATCTGCAGAAGTAGCGTTAGAGCTGCTTGTTCACTATTCGCGATCATTCTGATAACTGCGGGGGTACAGGCTTGGCGCCTTAACGAAAAGTTCACATCGCACTATAGCATAAGAAAAAAGCGGGTGGAGATGGGGGACACGCACGCCTTAACCACGTCCGTAAGTGCATGTATATGCAAGTGTAAGGAAATTTGATACAGTAGTTGCTGCGGGATCTGCAGCTACGCTTCCCTTGATGCAGGAACTCTTGAGCGAACATGTCCAGAATGCCAAGGCAATGGAAACAATGCCAGCGTCAGCTTGCGCGCTCTTTTCTCTCCGCTCATATAATGAATGAATGAATGAATGAATGAATGAATGAATGAATGAATGAATGAATGAATGAATGAATGAATGTTTATTTGACAGAAAATATAAAGAAGCTCTGCCTAAGAGGCTGACAAAAAGGCACGTATGTCTGACTATGTGTGAAGCACAAGGTTTGCCATAACCCTTGCGCCAAGTAGGATCTGTGTACGAGCGCAATCTCAGATTTTTAGATAAATTTGTAGCGTCTCTCTAACTTTTGAGCGTGAGTACTCCGTTATCATACTAAGTGTCCTTTAATTGAGAATTGGAAAAAAAAGAAACCAGGTCAGAACTTAGCCCTGCTAACTGTCTCAGTATGCGACAGTACACTTAGATTGCGATGACTGTGCGGCCGAGCGCCCGGGCCGACAATGCGCACTGCATATTTATTAGTATTTCTATGCCTCAAATCTCTCACGAGCTTCCGAGTTCGTACACGCGGTGACAAGCTTGCGTATTCTCAACACACCTCGAGTTTTCTGGTAGATACCTCCAGTGTGGGTGAAGTTCGCCTTATTGCTGTCGCACTTAAAATGGCAGTTGCGATCGACAGATAACAATACTCATGCCATGAGTCTATTTGAGCAAGGAGACGAACGTCAACAATTGATAATACACTTGCTTCTGCTCTTTACCCCTCTTTTTGGCATTGCCCGGTGTAAGTTCTCCTACGCCACAGAATATGAACATGTTGACTCCTAGTGCAAAATCGAGGCGTAAGCGAAGGTGTTATCAATGTTCGCTGTATACTCAAGGAATTTTGACGGCGTCTGCTAGGTCCTAGCTAATTTTTTTATGGGCAACAATTGACTGCATTAGATTCTAAAGGAGCCAAGGCTTGAACAAGGTAAGTTTCCGAAGATTTCACTAAACTCAACGTGATCAAAATGCGAAAAAAAAAGCTTTGAAATTCTTCACTTCGCACTGATGTACCGCTGTTGTGGTTTTTGGGCTCGCAATTAAAGAAAAGTTAAATTTTGAACTTCATTTTCGTTTCTCATAAACAAAATTTTATCGCGAAATTAATGATAATAATAGATTTCTGAAGCAATACTTTATCAGTCACGACTGATTTAGTGTTTTGCTTCAATGTTCCTTTAAGCACTGGCGTAGTGTCAAAGCAACGCGTTATCTCGTCTCGCTGCACTCACCCAACATGATCCGCACGTGGACTGGTCACGGATGAGGTGGATGCTGTCGCAGTGCGACCACTCCTCACGGGCGTCGAACGATTCTGGCAGGTCTTCCGGAATCTCCTCGTGCAGGTGAATTGGGAGCCTGTACTTCTTGCTGTCGGGGTGGACGCCCATCAGTCCCTTGATGTAGCTGAAGGGGACGTTCTTGTCGAAGTTCCTGCCAGCCTGGATAACGGAGTTGAACCGATAGGAATCGGTAGTAAAGAAGGCTACCGTATGTAGCATGCTTCCTAAGTATAGTTGTTGCGCAGTTGTAAAATATGAGCGAATAATTTTTGAAAACACAACGGCGGGCATGTACGCAGTTGAACTGATTGTCGTTTGTACAAAAGCACACGAGCATCTGAATCGAGAGGTGGACGAGTTGGGCACATTTTGGGAGTCTAGTAACAGCGCACTAAGTGCGCAGGACGGTCATACGCACAAAGTTTGGGCATTGCCCATGCGGCCAACTGTCGAACTTTACAGCAAAACACCTGCTTAGCTCAGCAAGCCGCGCTAAAAGAATTACTTCAGAAGGTAGGCCGAATTTCAACGACTTTCACTGAGCTACGTCACGTGAATACACCGTTCTAATAACGTGCGTATATGCGGCACTTCCCCGGTGCTTTCTGTGAATCCCTTGACCCACATAAACCCTTGTCACATACATGGAGAACGGTTTGCGGCCTTGTTGCGTTAGAATTGACAGGAAGAGGGAACTGATTGCGAAACTCGAATAAAATTAGCACCCCTAATGTTCATTTTCTCGGTCATTATACATGAGCAGTAGTTCGTTCCCTGTGTAACCAACGCCAGTTTTCGGGCACCTTCTTTTGTCGACTGCACGCGAAAGTAGTGTCCGTGTGCCCACACCCTTTGTAGCATTTTGAGATATTCCGGTTTTGGAAATATGTGTACGTTCTAAAAAGGGACTGTGCATGTTTCCTTCCGCTGTTTCGACTTCAGTGGAGATGGAAAAACGATGTCGTAATCCCTGAAATGCCTGAGAAGTTGCAAGAAAAATGATAAGACGCTATCTAGTTCGCATAATCATGCGTACTGAGCATAATGGTGCCGCCGACTCACGCTGTTTAAGTATTAGGCATTAGGATTTGGCTGAAGGTTAGGACATTCGGAGCTACTGTGGGCCACGCGTTCAAAGCGATGGTCTGCAGTCATAGCAGGGCAACAAGAAGGTGAACAAACGTACTCACCTTCCACGTTGTGTCGATGCCGTTAATGAAGTTGATCATTTCATCCGACAACGGGTCCACGGATGGCGGCACCATCAAACGGCCTTGCGCCACAACCAGCAACAGTGCGTACGGGACGAGGAACTTCATCTTGGCTTCGGAGAGACCACAAGTACAGAGAGTGTCACGGAACTTGTTTACTCTTGAGCATTATTACGTCCGACGCATTACGTCTGACTGGTCGGCGTGCTCGTAAGGCAACACCCACACCCGTATCCAACTACATGTTAATCGATTCCCCCATGTGGGTAAACAAGAAAAAATAACCAGCCACATAGGTTCTGAACAGGTAAATTTTTTCTGGCAATTTCGCCCAATGAGAGACAGCGACAGCCGTATCAGACTACTTCTTTATGGATTCAGATTGGTAACCAAGGAAACAGGGGCCAACCACATAGGTCCTGAACAGTAAAAAAAATTTGGCACTTTCGCCCAAGGAGAGACACCGACAACAAGGTCTATCGTTGTGCTTGGGCTTCTCGGACTGTGTTCTAAGTATTCGCAGTTACGACTTGTAGGCGCGACGAAGCCCCCATAAAGCAACTCGTACTGTGTAGAAGAAATAGCATCCTGGCAGTTACCAGGCAGCTCCTAACGCTGACGCTACGAGGAGCGACGCCATTGGTGGTAGAGGGGTCGCAGTTCAATGGTGCACCATACAATTCCGACGTGGAACTGTAGGTGCTTGTCAGCACCCAGAGAAATATTAGATAATGCTAGCTTGACTTCAGCTGCCCCTTCCGCTAAGTGCAGCGCATACACACAGCAGCTCAGGAGAAAAGCTAGTGTGCTTATAGTGTGCCTGTCCACAACACTCGCGCATAGCGGCTGAAGGCCAAACGCTGCTCTGTCTGAGCCACCAAGACGATAGTGCGTATCGTTGATGGTTCGTCGACTTCAGTTCTCTGTTGTCGCGGCCAAATGCATTTCGTGTTTCTCGAGACCATGCGACGCATAGCGCATGGCCTCGTTTTTTAGTGACTTTTGGTTTTTTATTGACGTTACCACCACTTTTCTGTATCTGGTATGTTCCAAACCTCTTTCCTTGGCCGAACCCGAAGGTAGTCCCCCCTGCACCCGGGCCAATAAATTTACATCATTTTCAGGTTTGAGCCCTGTTATTCTTTCGCACTTTTAATATTTCAGTTTGAGAGTACTTAAGATAGAAGGCACTACCTGTGGGTATTTTGTTTCATGACATTTGTTTGTGTGCTGCGATTCTCAAAATTCTGAGGAATAATTTTTTCAAGAATGCAAGACCTGGTATGAGTAACATTAGTGATAGAATGTTGGGCAACACAACTCACATATACCGCATGTCATATAACATGGCGTGGCTTATAGCATAGATGCACCTAAATGTGTAGGGAACATCACAGCAGCGACGACGGCAAACATTTGCTTGGACTGTTTATATAATTGATATCGCAATAAAAGAAGAAGAAAACAGGAAAGCTAAACGGTTGCAAGCAACAGCGAGCTAGTCTTGTCATAGTGGCATCAATGTGGTTGCATTCCTTATTATGTTACGCTTATTAGAACGTGAACGAAAAAACCAGTCAAAAACACAAAGGACAAGAGGAGAGGTTCACACCACAACGACTGGACTGTCAACTGTGGTTTATTCGCAATAAACCACAGTTGATAGTCCAGTCGTTGTGGTGTGAACCTCTCCTCTTGTCCTTTGTGTTTTTGACTGGTTTTTTCGTTCAAGTATGTACCAACTGGCCCAGATTTCAACCCCTCTTACGCTTATTACTACGTACGAGGGCAAGTAAGAAAACCTTTGCCCGTATTTTTTATTAGCCAAAATAAGGTACGTACAGTTAATTACAAATATACGTACCTTACACTATTTTTCCACGTAGTCCCCACACTAGAACAAGTAATTTGTCCCATCGCCGTACTAAATATGAGACGCCTCTGTCGGCAGTCGGCGATGCACGCGACCTCCTCGAACTCTCATTGTCATGCCAGTCTTCACGGGCTTTTGCGAACTCACGACGTCACCACCTCACACTTCCCAAAGAGGGGCACATTTCACCATACGTGGGCTGCATTTCTCTGTGGATTTCGATAGGTCTTCGTGCCTTGCTCCATGGAAAACGAATCGCACTTCGTTGCTCATACGCTGTGGACGAATGCACAACTGACAGCAGCGCCATGCCGCAGTGCTACCGGCAGATAAGGCCAGACGGGTCCAAGAAAGGTCCGTCGGTGGGAATGTATATGGTGACTTCGCATTTACAGTCTTAATTTAGCTTTAAAAAAAAAGGGGGGGCGGAAGACTTTCTGATTCGCCCTCCTACCCAGACCAAACTTGATGTTCTGAGATTCGAAGAGATTCTGCTTCCGCTATTTCCACGCCCTGTTTGCCGATTGAATGTCGTATCTAACTTCAAGGTTAGAGCGTCATGCTAGCGCTCGTGCTTGTAGGAATTAGTGGCAGGTGGGTACTATGCAGTGCAAAGAGTCTCGAAATCCGAGCTATACAGTAAGACGACCACCCACTTTGTCAATCTGACCATTTGCAAAAAAACAAAATATTTAAAATATGCAGAACAAAAAAGACACTGTCGCCAATCTCTCTTATCCGCGGCAGAACAAGACTGAGTGATGGAAGCTGAAGCATGGGGTCGTATGTTTAGAGGGAGGTTTTACATTTGTACCTGTTTGCATTAGCTTGATACGACAACAGAGAAAGAAATTCCCAGAAATGCGCACACCATAACTTGTTATTTCTAAGTGAGCTTTGCATGAATGTCTGAGTTCTTACCTTGTCTAGGCCACGGTGTCCTTCGTCTGTGGAGAGAAAGTCCGCCTTCTCTTATATAGCTCGTATCTGTGAATATCTGTGAAGTATTTTGTCGGTCCTATCGTCAACGTCCTTTCGCGATCTACGCACTTGACGCTTACAACAATGGAGTGAGCTTATCGGACACGCCCCTACGCCAGGGCGTAGTGCGGGCTACCTATATGTCACATGTCAACCTGGCGTTGTCCACGGTGGTGCTTCAATGGAAGGAGCTAGCTGGAAGAGAATAGCTTTCATATCACTGCGCAGAAAAATTATGTCACGGGTTTCAGCGTTATCGTAATCGGGCCTCAATATGCAAATGTAGAAATAAGCACGTGCTTGATTCATAGCTTTTCTTTCTTTTTGGTCATTTCCAACCCGCACTGTGGGAGACGCGGTATGAGAAGCTTGTTTTCCACGTGAATCTGTCGCATTGGTTTGTGCTGGTTCACCAAATACGTGGATTTCCGCAGTGACAGCATGAATTTGTAGTAGATAAGGGGCCACATGTGCCACTGCTCGGCCTGAAAGAATAGCTGAAGCTGCTGCAAAGGCATTTCTGGCTAGCGGCGTTATAGTTAACAGTGCGGTATCACACGATCGTTCTTCTAGTACAAGTGCACTGGGTACGTCGCAAACTTGTTTTAAGGCGGGTGCTGTCGAGAGGGCATAATGGGCACTGTACATTTTTGCTAGAAAGCTGTACAAGAAAGCTTGCGCGTTCTTTTTAAACAAAGTAACAGTGATCAGCGTGCGCAGGCGTGACAGCGCAGCTTTAGAGTTTCAGCGCGTTCTCTCTGGTAATCACAGCGAACGCTTCTTTTGCGTACGTCTGCCTGGACTATACTATATACCAGCGTGTGCTACCATACGGAGAAGCGGAAAGGAGGTACTCGCAATCAGCGTCTGTTTTGGGCCTCGTGATCGCACGACACACGGAAAGGAAAGTCTAGTGTCGTGTGGATAAACTGTAGAATCACAGATTGAAATCGTTCCGTCAGTCACTCGATTCTAGAAAACAGCTGTTGCACAATGGACAGTGAGGTGTCTGCTTTCATGACCACATGAAAGGCAGAATTTTTCTTCCTAGGCCTTCCATCAAGGTCGCTCACCACTTGATGTGGCGGAATATATTTAACGCTGGTTGATAACAGTATGATCACCATCATTAACGCAGTTATAATAATAATATTTGGGGTTTCACGTGCCAAAACCACTTTCTGATTATGAGGCACACCGTAGTGGAGGACTCCGGAAATTTTGACCACCTGGGGTTCTTCAACGTGCACCTAAATCTCAGCACACGGGTGTTTTCGCATTTCGCCCCCATCGAAATGCGGCCGCCGTGGCCGGGATTCGATCCCGCGACCTCGTGCTCAGCAGGCCAACACCATAGCCACTGAGCAACCACGGCGGGTTTAACGCAGTTATGGCGTCTTCCTATGGGACACGCGCGCCAGACGCGAACGTCCCACTTAACTTTCGGTCGACGAATTTGAGTATGTAATAGTTTACCACTTGCAGGCATTAGTGGTCCCTGGGAACAGATGGAGTCGCGTGCCCTGCTTTTTTCCCGTATAAGATGTTCGCTTGTTACGCCTGCCAGTATGAACCAACTATCCCATTAACAGGTTAAATTAAGCTCGTGTGTCTGTCTGCGCGCGCAGAACAACGCCTGTTTAGTTACTAAGCTATTGTTTTCTGTAATTTACACGGTAAGAAAATTTACTTAACTGTATATTGACTCGTTTTACGTGACGTGTTATCGCGTTCCTGACTTTCACTCCACTAAGAAAGAAAAAGTGTACAGGCCTGTGTGGCTTGTGACTTTTTCTTTGTTGGTCACACCCAGCAGCGTCACAGTGTAAGCAGGGGGAGTGGCTCCAGAGGAGCCCCATTTTCGTTAGCACGCACTAGAGGCTCTTCTTTGCGAAGTATCTCTGCTTCGTTTTCACGCGAACTATCTGAACTGTCCGCCTGGCGTCGACGGCGAGCTGCGGCTTGTGTTGCTCTCTGCACAGAGGTCGGCTGAGCCCGACGTTGCCTTGCTGTATACATGTTTTTCATTCGAGCACTTTTGTATACATATCCTTAATCGTATTGTTCTTCCTCAAGAAAATCCATTAATTTCCTTGTCAATCCCACGTGGTGCGTAGGAGCCACATACTTGATCGGAAACACAGGCTACCTTTAGCTCTATCCATTTAGCAACTTGCTATTCGCTGATGATATTGCCTTGCTTAGTAACTCAGGAGACCAATTGCAATGCATGCTCACTGACCTCTACAGGCAAAGTAGAAGGGTGGGTCTAAAAATTAATGTGCAGAAAACTAAAGTTACGTTCAACAGTCTCGATCGGAAGAGAACAGCAGTTTACGATAGGTAGCGAGGCACTGGAAGCGGTAAGGGAATGCATCTATTTAGGGCAGGTAGTGACCACGGATCCGGATCATGAGACTGAAATAACCAGAAGAATAAGAATGGGCTGGGGTGCGTTTGTCAGGCATTCTCAAATCATGAACAGCAGGTTGCCACTATCCCTCAAGAGGAAAGTCTATAACAGCTGTGTGTTACCAGTACTCACGTATAGGGCAGAAACCTGGAGGCTCACGAAAAGGGTTCTGCTGAAATTGAGGACGACGCAACGAGCTATGGAAAGAAGAATGATGGGTGTAAGGTTAAGGGATAAGAAAAGAGCAGGTTGGGTGAGGGAACAAACGCGGGTAAATGACATCTTAGTTGAAATCAAGAAAAAGAAATGGGGGCATGGGCCGGACATGTAATGAGGAGGGAAGATAACCGATGGTCATTAAGGGTTACGGACTGGATCCCAAGGGAAGGGAAGCGTAGCAGGGGGCGGCAGAAAGTTAGGTGGGCGGATGACATTGAGACGTTTGCAGGGACAACATGGCCACAATTAGTACATGACCGGGGTAGTTGGAGAAGTATGGGAGAGGCCTTTGCCCTGCAGTGGGCGTAACTAGGATGATGATGATGATGATGATGATGATGATGCAATAGCTACACGGCGTCTAACCTGGCGTAATAATGTGCAACTGCAATGCAAAATGCACACGTACCGACGCTACGCGGCGTGCATCTCACTTCGCGTGAGAAGTGGCACGATGCGATGCTAATTATGATGAGGATGAATATTATTATAATTATTTATTGGAATACCCTTTGAAAGGGGGCGGCGACAGTCACCTGGCCTGCTTGATTTAATCAAGTATGCCACATATGTTTTTCATTCTCGCCTTTTTTTTTTCCTTTTTTATGCATCTGCCTAATATTTTTCTTCCTCATAACAATCCAACCATTTCTTGACCAGTTCCCCATAGTGGGAACGAGCCTGGTGTTAGCTCCCACGGAAACCGGCAGCGGCGGACAACGTCGCCAACCGAAACGGCTATTGGAATGAGCCCATAATAGCTTGCACTGTGAAATGCTGTTCAGATATGTGTCTGGTGTTGAGGTTTACGTGTGCTACATTTGAGACATTGGAAGTGCAAGCTGCAGTTATTCCTGCAGAATAGAGTGGCGTTTGAACAATGTGAGCAGATAAATTCCCGCAATCTGAATGGCAGGCTACTTTTAAATCAAAAAGAAATAATCTCAAAGCTGTGTTGCCCTTGGTCCGTCGAAATCGTTGCGCTCATAGAAATAAGTTGTTGTCGGGGAAAAGATTTCCCATATTTTACAATGCAAGAATAATTAAGTGCTGGCACCTTATCGATGCGAATATTTATTTTTGCTCTTCTATATCTCAACTGGAAACCTTCGGTGTAAAGCACTGACTTTTCGTGCAGTCAGACTAGGCACACTGTATCACAGGTATATTCTAAGAACTCCTTTGTGGCCACAAAAACGTTTTGTGACCGCTATGTCGTGCCTTCAAACATTAGTGATCAGCTATACTTCTTGAATCTCCTTCCATTAGCGTTGCACGCTCGGTATCTCCCTGTCCGGAGTGCTATGTCATCCCATTGAGCGCATGTTGTTCGTGACCTCTAAGTACGGGGAGCGCAACGTTAAAGAAAGTGCTCGCAAGGCCCATGGCGATTATTTGTTCAGGGCGAGATACGCCCAAAGGGCGCAAAGTTTTCTTAGAATGTACCTGAGCTCTTAAAAATAGGTTAAACAAAAAGATTTCACAGTGAATAACACGGCATTTATTGAAAGCACTTCTTGATAGACTAGAAAAAGCTTAGGGAAAACGGAGGTTTCAATAAGACATGTCAATACATCTGTTGCATGCCTGTTTACATATATATATACAAGTCTGTTTTGAAAAGATCTTCTATGGTGTTCCACAGGCATATCGTCAACATGGCGTACATCACGGTAGTATCAATTAATTGCATAAAATGGTGTTGCCCTAGGCCTTTTACTTTTTCAAGCCTGCACGCCAAGCAGTTTATTAGGCGAACAAAAGTGAAAACCATGCACTGCACAATGTATCAGTATATTTGCAAGCAGTAGCGTACCAGCTATTTCTCGAATGGGAGGGGATGGCAAACCGCAAACGATCTGACCTCTCTCTCTCCGTCGCTCCCTCTCTTATATATATATATATATATATATATATATATATATATATATATTGAATTAAAGAAAGTATAAATGAATGGACATGACACTGGCTGAAAAATCAACTTCCCGCAGGTGGGGAACAATCCCACGTCTTCGCATTACGCGCGCGATGCCCCATTAAGGTATACCGCGGCGCCGTTTCCTTGTTCACTTACTTGAGTATTTATGTTTTACGTTGTATTGGTATTGAAATGGCTCGCACGTTCGGCCCAGGTCATTTTCACGAGCATATCTTCGATAAGTCGTGAATAAACAATGAAATTCCAGAGTTACACCTGTAAGAGATTTGATTGAACTTTTGATCTTGTTAATATACTGGGACTGCAACAATATGTAGCATGTCTCTGCACAGAGATCCAGCATATGATAATCCACCGATTTCATGCCGTACGGCACACCAGTCGTAGGGCGCGGCTGATTATAAAAGTGTATTTGGACCTCTCCCTCGCCCGCAGGTCAATGTTAGCAAGCTGGCAGTGTTTTCGAATAGAGATCTAGTGGTCCCAAAAAAAACTGGACATGATGCAAGTTGCGCAAGCTGAAAGTTTCTTAGGGCGGGAACAGCCCAGCGCCAAGCGTTCTCCACAACGCGAGGTTATATGGCGAATACCGCGCGCCGTCCGCTACACAGCGTCCCGAGAAGACACAAATAGGAATCCTCGCTGTCCAAGCAGGGTATGCGCAGTAAAGAAAGCATTACTTATGTGGTCACTCTATTAAGAAATAATATTTTGCTTAGATTGTATGTTTGTTGGACTTTCCAGCTTGCAGCCGAAAGTGTCCGCTTAATAGTGGGGGGGGGGGGGGGGGGGCGAGTGACATACTTGCCCCCCCGCACTATTGACGGGGGGGGGGAGGCAAATGCCCCCTTGCGCCCCCCCCCCCGTTCCGGTAGATACGCCTATGCTCCATGCATAATTTTTCTGCTTTGTTCATTTCTAGAACATTTTCGAAAACAGTTCTAATACAAAAGAGAAGGTAGTGCTACATCTACGATTATGCAATCACCATCTGGAATGACGATGATAATGCGCTAGAATTGCGAGCAGCTTCTCTATTTCTGCTACGGCGTAGGACAGCGTCCAATAACACCACAGTTTTATGGTATTCTATCGCGTGGCGCATATGTAAATGCTATATATATAGCGCTACAGATTCCAGAAGACACTCGGCTAACTAATTCTTTGCTAGACCGGGATCATAACAGTAATAACAATATTTCATGTCAGAGGAAAAAAGTTACTTACATAAGCAAACAATATTTTGCACTGTGCTAAGCATAGCATTTATGAATTGTAAATTATTCTGCAAAGCAGTTGATTATCTTCAAATGACTAAACATGTCTGGAACAAGCCTTATCATATGTAGCGAGACGTAAAACCATGCCTACGAAGAAGGTTTACCTCAAGGCAACAATCTTATTATGCCGCAACACTTCGCGAGCTATGAGTTTATATCATTCCGCAATACCTGCATGGATCTAGCAGAAAACGCTTTAACTCAGGGAGTCCAACGACTGATCTATTTCGTAATGGAATGGGATAGTCAGAGAGGTTTGACTTGAATATTTATGAAGAGACATATTATAGCACTCTTTAATGAAGCACACTAAACAAACTGGTTTATTGTGGGCGAACTTGTTCCCGGAAACTCAATACCAAAGCATTCACACAATTTACAAGAAGAGTTAACGGGAGCCTATTCAACAATGAACCGCGTCTCCACGCCGAACCCGCTTTCAGGCGTTCCTGATGGCCGGTAGCCACGCAGTGACTTCTGATTGGACGGGAGACTCGGGCTCTGCTGCGTGCGCGTACACGAGACACAAGCGCTCTCTCTCTCTCTCCATGCGCGAGGCGTTGCTGGCGCTCTTCTAATGGCAATGCTATGAGTAGTGCCTAGGGGCCTTAGCGATCAGGCGCTTGGAAGGGTGCTTAACGAGAGTACCTCGTAACTGGCATGTGGAGAGCTCTCTGCAGCACAATTACGCAGCAAATAATAATAAAGAGAGGCCAAACTGCGACCTCTGCGTACGCTGCAAACAAACGTATAGCATTTGACAGGCGCGCTTGTCACACGGATAGCGTTATTACGACAACCTTCTGTTTGATTTGTGCTTTGATTCAGGAAAATACATTAAATAGCTTTTTTTTAATATGCGATCAATGTAATTTGATTTGATACAGTGGCTGCTGAGTGACGCTGTCGTTATCTGTGCTACTATACTGCCACAGCAGTGTGTCTTCTCCATTCACCGTCTCTTAGTTTTCTTTATTTACTATCCCACTGCCTTGGCCCGAAAATTCCGCCTTTACAGCATTTATGATGATCACTTTGAAAATAATCAGCATGTCAAGATACATTAAATAATGAAGAACCTTTAAATATTTTGTAATTTCTTACCATCTCTTCTAAGTCTTCAAGTTGGGTTCTCTTTAAGGGTTTACGAGTTCGCGTACCTAAATTGGCTCGTCATTGGCGAAATAATACGCAACAAATTCGAGCCCAATATTCGTTGACTTCCTTTAATTCGTTTTGGACGTTTACGCATAACGCGTGCTACTTGGTCCCTCCCGTTCGACGTCAAAAGTAAGCAAAAGGGGTTCTTCGAGACATGGCAACTGGAATAATTTTGACCGAATGGGCTCTTTTACAAGCACTAGTCAACGAGGCACTGCCAACTCTTTCGCTACCATTCTTCGTTTTGAACACGAGAGAGCCGCCGGCTACCCAAACCCCGAATTATACCGATATTGGCTGAGCCCAATACGGTTTACGAGTCTGCCATAGGACCCTTAAGCTGATGACATTAATGGGCGGCGCATGTTGCGCGAAGGGGAAACAGTGATTCGCGAAGTTTGCATTTCGCGGAGCTTGCGGTTCAGGCCTTAACCTAACCTCCCCCCTCCCCCTCTGCGAAACTAATATCCCTCAATAGGGGACTGGCAATGGTTTAAATGGTGGAAGTGAGTGACGCCGAGGTGATGGGGTGCGATGGCTACCTAGACGTCTGGGAGTTTAGCTTGGGGTGCACGTCGACGTCCTGTTGGAAAGCTTATCCAGTCGTTGAGACCACCTAATCAGCAAGCGACATGCGAAGACGGCAGAAGCGCGTCTTCTTCTTCTGTTCTTCGCTAGATTAGTAACAGTCGGTTTATACCACTGATCATCAATCTGCAAGACGTGTGCTATAATTTGTGAGGACATGAAAAGTTTTGTGCACGCTACATAATTTCAGACAAAGGGCACAGAAAATAGAAACACACAAACAGGCATATGACTTGCATGGAAGAGACAATACTTTACCTTTCCTTAGCAAATTGAAATCGCAGATTTTCTAAACCTAAAACACCACTGCGCAGCCAGCTTGATGAAAAAAAAAGCGAGGTCAGCCATTCCTTGCAATCTAAACACAACTGATTTCGTGAATGATCATAGCTTTGGGATGATGCTTCAAGCTTGTGCTTAGAACATCGTCATCAGCTACAAATTTATAACATGTCACTCTTACTAGTGCAATGATATGATGCCATGACTGCTAGGTTATTATGAGCGGGGCCCGTAAACGCAGCCAGAGCCTGTCCTGTGTCGTCGCAACCTTGATATCCATATTAAACCTCGTCTTAATGATAGCGAAAATTCTAACAATAGAATACCGTAAAATGTGGCGGAACTTAGCGTTTAACTAATTCTCATGATAAAACATCCTTGCAGCTTGAACTTGATCTGATCTTGCCTTTTTTCAGGCGTAAAGATAACGGTATGCACGAACGAGATTCTATACGCCGATCAGAGATATTGCATATCATACAAATCAAAGGATTTTGGTAATGCCTAAGAATTTTTGGGTACAACACTTCAATGTGGTTATTTTACCAAAAAGCACTATTTCCAACTGATGCAGCTACTTCATTGCCTTTGTTACAGTGTGATCTAGATCGTAAATGTGAACGTACTGCGATTTTATAGACCGGCTTTTCAGTAATAACAGAGTAACTTAATAAAGCAAGAACGAAAACTGTTTGTGGATAACGCCTGACGAGACCCGTGAATAATTGGTGACTCTAGATTAGCATGACCTAAACAATATGAGTTATGGCTGGCAATCGACCTTCCGTCTGTCGTTCTGAGCCGCATGTTGGGCGTCACATCCGAGTGTAGCTGGTTAAATTACATCGCGCAACGCATCACGCCACTTCACGTCTTAGGTGATCCGTCGTCTCGCACGCTGTAACGGCCGCCCTCGAGGCCACGTGCCATCTTCCGAGCCGACAGCGTAGGTGCAACGCTTCTCGGTGACAGAGTTTTCCGATTGGGTGACACTCAAGGTGCGGATCCATGTCAGACCTGTAAAAGAACGGTGGTTTAGAGTTGGATTATGTTCAATGTCCTGGAAATATATCTAGTGGTCTGGCAGCGCTAGGCACTGCGAAAAAAATGTGACAAGCTCTCACTGAATTTTTTATCGCTTATCGAGCGTACTCGACGCCTGGCACGATATAAAGGTTTGTAGCTGTGCAAAAGAGATTGGCTCGCGTTTTCAAATGGACCTTTTCTGAATTCGACGCTTGTGTATATGACAACTTGTCACTCCCGTATTTTGTTTGAAGGAGACAGCCTTCCTTCCCACGTCAAAGTAGGACATGTCCGCCATCCAGTACGACCATTCGTACCGAAGCCCCTCCAGTGTTTCAAGTGTTACAAGATTGGCCACGTGAAGGGTGTCTGTGTGAACAACGTCGTGTGCCCGCGGTGCTCTGAGTCTCATTCAGAAGACGCCTGCAACGCACATGTTCTAAACTGCCCTAACTGCAGTGGTCCTCACAAGGCCTCATCAAAGGATTGCCCGCGGATGCGGACGGAATTCACCATTCTAAAACGAATGGTGCGGGACAATTCGACGCATCGAGAGGCTGCTACCGCTGTTCGGCGACGTCGGCATCGCCACCGAAAACGTTCGCGAAATTCCGAAACTGCAGATAGGTACACGCCAGCTACCGTCAGACGGACTGCCACATCACCGCACTGCGCCACCAAGACAGATACAAGGAAAGCAAACAAAGCGGGGAGGCTCGCCCGTCCTGAAGATTGGCCTGAGCTACCGAGCGCACAACTCCCTGCTAAGTTACCTCAAAACGCACCGACTTCGACGGCTTCTGCACCTGTTGAAGCGACGCTGACTGATGATCTCCAGGTCATCAACATTCTGCGGTCGCTCATGAATGCCATTCGCGTTATACTTACCAACATGAAGTCTACGTCTGCGCAAAGCGCACTACAGGTGCTGGACACTTTGAGTCCAGTACTTGCAGCTCTTGGTTAAAATCATGGCTCTCCAGAAGCCGTCGTTTCGTGACGAAGTCCGAAACGCGTCGATATTTCAGTGGAACGCTAGAGGACTGAAGTCACGCATGTCGGACTTTCGACAGTTTGTGTTCACGAATAAGTTCCCAATCATCGTCATCTGCGAGCCCTTATCAGATAACATCAGACTGTCCGGGTATGAGTGTTTCATGTCCGCCACCCACGGAGAATGCAGCAAGATCATCGTATTCATGCGACGTGATCTTACGTATGTCCATCACCCAGTGTCGCCTGACCAAGAAAACCAATACGTATGTCTGACAGTAAAGAAAGGCAAGCTCACTTTCACATTAATTGGAGCCTACATATCGCCCTCAAGTCGGCTGGACTGCGAGAGATTACGGCGAATCACGACGGCGACTCCGCAGCCTTTGGTGATTACTGGAGATTTTAATGCCCACCACCATATCTGGGGAAGTTCTAAGATAAACTCGAGAGGCAGAAAATTAGTGTCATTTGCCTCCGAACAAGAACTGTGCTTGTTAAATGATGGAAGCCCCACCTTCCTGCGTGGAACTGCCTACTGAAGCTGCCTGGACCTGACCTTTGTTTCACGCTCTTTCACTAGAAAGGTCAGGTGGTTTCCGGATATTGAAACGCGGGGAAGTGACCACCTACCCACTTATCTTAGGGTTGAAGGGTTGACGGACTCCAGCTTAGCCGGCGTCACACAATGTATCGACTGGCCAATGTTCAAGTCAATTGTCGAAGACGGCTGTCGTGATGACTTATCCTCTAGCCTAGAGGACATCATAAAGGGTGCCCTAGAGGTTGCGAAAAATTCGCTTCTGAGAACGTATACACGCACCGAATACGACATCGAGCTAGAGAAGCTTCGTGCAATTCGTCGTCGTGCAGAGCGAAGATACAGACGCACGAAGTCTGTACATGACTTGAGGTTGGCCAGAAGAACTCAAAAGAAGATTCAGCGTCGCATGGACAAACTCGCATCGCAAAGATGGAAATCATTCTGCGAATCTTTGGATCCACGAAAACCTTTGTCTCACATATGGAGAACTGTTCGTGGTCTCCGTGGAACCCCACAGCAGCGCCACCCTTTTAAGTCTTTGGCCCTTCACCAACAATGCAGCGAGATTAACGTAGCGGAAGCTTTCTGCAGGAGGATTGCTGGCGAAACTAGTTCCGCTGGAACATCGCCGCTCCACCACTCACCGGTTTCACACGACCCCCGCATGGATAGTCCTTTCTCCATGGACGAGCTCGAAGCTGCACTGGCCTTGTGCAAGCGTTCATCTTCACCAGGACCCGACGGTATAACCTACCGTGCCCTATGTAATCTTGGCGAAGAGGCTCGAAAAGTGCTCCTGCTCTTGTTCAACAGCTCCTGGCAGACAGGTACGGTTCCCCAGGAATGGAAGACCAGTCGCCTAATTCCACTACTCAAGCCTGGCAAGTCGCCTGTAGACATTGCATCATACCGACCAATTGCGCTTGCCAGTTGCATCGGAAAACTAATGGAGAGGATGGTTCTAGCACGGCTAGAATGGTACCTCGAACATTACCAGGTATATCCAGATGCAGTGGCCGGCTTCAGGCGTGGCCGTTCTTCCATAGACAACGTTATCGACTTAGTGACGTACGTCGAGCACCAGAAGTCCTGCAAAAGATTATCTGCTGCCCTGTTTCTGGATGTTAAAGGAGGGTACGATAACGTAACGCACGAAGCGATTTTCAACGCGTTAGAGGCAGTAGGACTTGGCGGCAAAGTCTATCTCTGGATAAGTAGCTATCTACATAAGAGATCCTTTTTCGTACTTACCGAGGATGGCCCGACCTCGCAGCATTACAGTAACCGTGGGGTGCCTCAGGGCGGAGTACTCAGCCCAACGCTCTTCAGTCTAACACTCATTGGACTCACCGACATCCTGCCAGGCACCGTTAGGCTATCCATCTACGCCGACGACATTTGCATTTGGACGTCGGCTGTGACGCGACTACAGCTTCGCGCGCGGCTTCAAAAGTCAGCCACTTTAACGTCCTCCTACCTTAGAGAACAAGGACTTCGTATATCATACGAAAAGTGCGCAGCGGTGGCATTTACCAGGAAATCAATGTCTCCATACGTGATATCCGTCGACAGACACATGATCTCGTACAACACGAGTCACAGCTTTTTGGGAGTGGTCCTTGATAAAAATCTCTCCTGGACCCCTCATGTGAATTATGTGAAAGAGCGCCTGACAGGAATTTGTGATATGTTTAAGTTCCTTGCAGGAAAGACCTGGGGAGTACCAATACACTCTATGCTGCAACTGTACAGGGTCCTCTTTATTGGATTCCTACGGTACAGCCTACCGGTCATGTCCAACACCTGCAGAACTAACCTGAATATAATTCAAAGCATCCAAGCCCAAGCCCTCAAGATCTGTCTCGGTCTACCGCGGAGTGCGTCAACGACTGAGGTTATTGCAGTCGCTCAAGATTTCACTATTAAAACGCACATTATCATTGAAACAATGCGTGTGCACATACGACACGTTGCCCGGACCCCTACCCACCACCTAGCAAGTCTCCCAGTAGATAGGCCCCACACGACATTCAGTGCGACTGTCTTCGCGCACCGTGCCTCTTTTAGGTCAGGTTACACACCTGCGGCAAGGCCTTCCAGTCCTCCATGGTGTATGCGCCGTACTCAAGTGAACCTTACAATCCCAGGCCTTCAGAAAAAGTCGGACTTGCCATCATCAGCGCTCAAGCAACTAACTTTACTTCTCTTGTACGAGAAATACAGCGACTGCACACACGTCTACACTGATGGATCAACTACATCAACCAGTTCCGGCGGCGCTCTAGTTATACCAGCAATGAGAATAACCAAGCGGTTCAAGACTTCCCATGTCACTACGTCTACAGCTGCAGAGCTCGCGGCTCTCCGCGACGCGCTTCAAGTAATAAATGCTGAAAGTCCTAGAAAATGGGCGGTCTTCTGCGATTCAAGGCCGGCCTTGCAATGTGTGCAGTCGTTTCTCCGACATGGAACTCACGATCAGCTCACGTGCGAAATCGTGGAACTTGCTCATCACTTAATAGAAAAAGGCCATGATATCTCTTTTCAGTGGATACCAGGTCATTGCGGTATCATTGGAAATGATGACGCCGATAAGGCAGCTCGGACGTCAAACCAAGACCGCTGCGTCCCCATTCCTCTCTCAAGGACCGATGCCGCGAGGCAACTTGGCATTCTAGCACGCACGATCTCCTTGGCAGAGTGGAACACCGCACATACAAGGCGCACAAGACTGCAAAGACTAAACCCGTCACTTCAACTCAAACCTCCAGCGGGTCTACACCGACGTGAAGCGTCTTTTCTGTGCCGGTTATGGCTTGGAGTTGCCTTCACGAATGCCTACTCAGCACTAATTGGAATGACTAATACTCCTGCATGTGATGTTTGCGGATGCGAGGAGAACATTGACCACTTATTGTGCCATTGTCCTCAATTTCAAGCGCAAAGACAGTCTTTGTCCAACACATTGAGGACACTCGATAATCGTCCTCTGAGTGAACAGACCATATTAGAGCACCGTACCGACCGATCATCGGCTCAGAAGGCAGTGAAGGCACTTTTGTGTTTTCTCAGAACTTCTGGTTTGCTCGAGCGACTCTAACTGAAGTGCTGTCCGTACACGTACCTACACCTTCTCTCTCCCTTCTTTCTCTTCCCCTTCTCCCATCCCCCAGTGTAGGGTAGCCAACCAGACTATTGACTGGTTAACATCCCTGCCTTTCCTGAACTCTCCTCTCTCTCTCTCTCTCTCCCGTATAACAGTATACCTCTCGCTCATGCATGGCAACTGATGATGTGCACAGCACCGTGGTGTTAGGTGCGTGACAAATTCGCGTATTCATGGCTTAAATAATGTTAGACCTGGATTAAACGTTAAAAAGAAGAAGAAAAACGAAGGGATGTCTACTGCAGCTACCGTCCAGTCCACTGGATTGTGACATCTTCTAAAATCACTGAAGATACAATTCATGCTTCAGGTGCCGTAGCAAGCACATAAATACCGCCGTTTATTAGCAGCTAACATACAATTTTCGTCGCGTTTCGTCATGTGCAGTCTGAAGTGCACAACAAAGGGGGGGGGGGGGGGAGGAAGGTGTCGCGAGAACAAGCCTCACAGCTATCGGCGTAACAATAAATATAATACAGAGACTAGAACTTACTTTAGGAATAGGGCCCATTCTTGACTGGATTACAGTCTACCTAAGCAACATCACTCAGTCTGTAGGAATGAACCAGCACTGTTCCACTAAATGTAATGTGAGACCTGGAATCCCACAAGGTAGCGTTTTGACGACAGTTTTACTTCTTATATGCATTAATGACCTGTCATTTTACGTTCCTGTTAACGTCAGACGTTTTGTTCACAATTCTGTTATGTATGAAGTGACCCATTCATAATATCACCACTTCGAATTAAACGACCTTTGAACAATAATATTTAAATGATGCAATGACTGGCAAGTGGCAATGATCAATAAAGGTCTGCTATGTTATTAATTACGCGAAAGCGGCACTGATCGATATCCCAAGTACACTATAAATAATTGACTTGCATACAGTGCCTCCTTATCTTTATCATCGTCAGCTCTTATAATTACTTTTCCTCCCTGTCACTCTTCCCCAATGCATAGCAGCAGGCGTGAACAAACTATATCTGAGGCCTACCTTTCTGCCTTTATGTAAATAAACTTATGGCTTGCGAGCCCCCCCCCCCCCCCGACTTCTTTCCACAAGCTTGCGCGGAGGAGCCAATAAAGCTTGTGGATTTCAATGGTGTTGAGTTTTAATTGCCTCTGAAATTGCACGTGTTGCACTGGTACATGAGGCGGGGCGTTATCGCAGTTAACAGGAAAAGTGTTGTACGAACAGTGCAGTATATGTTCATAAATACAAGATCAAAGGGACAAATGTATATTTAGCATTCACCTATGCACATGATTGTGCACTGTAAAATGACATTCACTATGCTCTCTAAGGTTATCTTACGCATTGTCTCTCTATCTTAGTTGTGCGCCTTCTTGCGTTTATTATGAGCCCGCCTGCTGTATCGGAACGAGCTCGCAAAAAGGAAGTGCGGTAGCAAAATCAGTGTGCCGGTCACCAAGCGAAATACCCATGCCAGAACGACTGCAGCACAAGCTGACGCACATGCCTTGCGTCGGTGCTGTGGACGACGGAACTTTACAGACCTGGAAGTATATCTTTCATATCAGGATAGTAGTTTCAGACTCTAAGGCAACTACGAGGAAGAAGATGCCATTTTCATTGTGTATAATGCTGCCACATACGCGAGTTGTGTCAGTGGCAGTTCTGTTGGCTTTCGTTAGGAAAGTTTGCGGCTGATAGTTATTGCCACCGGAAGAAAACGTTAGCGGGCATCCTGAGGAGCTCCCGCCGATTTCTGAAGGCAAATAAGTATGCGAGAGACATGCTTAGTGGACAAAATTACCGCTTTTGCAAAGACGTGTTCGTAGATACACTTGCCTTCCGCCTGTGCATACAATAAACGGTGCGCAGCCTATCTTAACAACATGCCTTTCCAGCGTTTTTCTTTTTCTCTCTTTCTTTTGTAAAGCAAAAGGCCCGTGCACCTACACTTACAGTCCTTGTTGTTCACGACCTATGTGCCCATAGACCGATTGGGCAGCTGTGGCATAACTTTCTCACCAATATATATCTATGGAGTGACGATAGTTTGTCAGACCAATGCATTTAACCGTTGTTTTCGAAAAAGAAAGTATACAAAGCTATTCTCAAAATAATTTTTTTTAAACTAGATCAGCTGTGTTTTCCACCCTTGGTCCATTTTTTCTGTTCTATTATTTTTCGTGCTTTCTGGGATATCAAGTATGAGCTGCAAGGAATTATCTGGAGGAACATAAAGAAATTCCGTATGTTTCTGTGCTGTTGTACGAAATGTACTCCGGAATCGGAAAACACTTGGTATACGACGGGTACGAGTGCTCTAGTCAAAGAAAAGAGAAAGAATAAACATGGCTGCATTTGTCGAAACATATGTAAGCATTGCTGAATTTACTGATCGCTGTCCCACGTTATATGCAAAATACATTTATTTGTAAATGGTCTGTCCCTGGTTGACATCTGTCTCGGTGACTGAAAGTTGAAATCTTGTCTGCTTATGCGGCAGACTTCGAATAAACGTCGCATCATTCCTAGCAAAACTTGCGAGGCGTGTGTTCTGTATTGTGGGTGCTACATACATGCCTGTAGTTTCTGTATCTTTTCAGTATTTTTTTTTATTAAGATGAAAATAAACCGAGGAGCAATTGTCACCGTTTGCTGACGACTGCTCACCATTTCACTTGATTTTCCTTTTATGAATCACTTGATTATTTATATCAAATAAAAATTTATGGACATGATACATTATTGCATTAGTTGATAGCTAATTAAACTAGAGGAATAATATGTAGCAGCACTAACAGCGGAATTCTGTATCTGAAAGCCATCGTAGTAATGAAGTCCACGAATATATGGGGTATACAAGTTTCAGATGAAAGAATGAGACTGCAGTAGAGTCAATATTCGTGGAAAATGCCAGCGCCTTCACGGAAGCGTTAAAAAGATCCATTTCTTGGCGATCCAGTACTTTTGATGGCCCTGGACATATTTAACACTTTGGCATGTGAAAAGGTTTGATGAGCATCAAATAAACCGAGGCGTTGTCCATGTGTTATCACTTCATTCACTTTCAGTAGCATGCTAAGCGTGACGCCCGGCAAAAGCATATCTCTCTCAGTTCTTAGCAAATGGACAGCGTAGATGCGACTACGTTGTCCGTACCAGCACACGTATGTGTCCTAACATAAAATGCCTCATTGCTGTCACGGGATTTTTCGTTTTGCTTTGTATCCTTCGCACTGTTGTACTAATAAATCAGAATGCATTTGCAGGTTTTACGTGCCAAAACCACAATTTGATTATGAGGCACGCCGTAGTGGGTAACTCTGGATTAATTTTGACCACGAAGATATCTTTAAGGTGTCCGCAATGCACAAGACTCGGGCGTTTTTGCATTTCGCCCCCATCGAAATGTGACTGCTGCGGCAGGGTACTGATAAATCAGATTTCCCAGGAGGATGTAAGGGCCCAGAAGGACTCTTGAAGTGAGGCAGGAGCAGGTTGATTGCTTCAGTGAGATACCTGATCGCAAGATGTTCAGAGATTCTGGCGACATATTGCACACAAGCACGGTTCAAATCCGCCGTTTGTCCAGTTGGTAGCGAAAGGTAGGAAGTGTAGATACAGCTTTAATGTTTTCGCTTGCACATATTATAGGTTCTTCATATTTTTGGGGGGAGAACGACGTGCAGGTAGAAAGACTCATTGCATTTGCAGACCGGTTTATATGTAATCCATGAAGAGACTACAAAGAACACTCGTCGGCATTATATGATGTGATTAAAAGATGCAAGCTTCTCCTTCAGGTATCGTAATGTGGCGGCAAGCAAAAGCCACCCACACCTAGGAATATCTGACTGGTAGTATAGGATATTGTCACATGGTAGTGATGGTGAAGAAAGCAGCCAAACTAAGAAAGACGAAACTAGCCTTTTATTGGGCGAACTTGTGCCCTCATAAACAGGCTACACTCAAAGAACGGCGACAGCAGCGAACACAGTCGGCGATCGTCGAAAATCTGATCAGCGGGTCAAGCGCGTCGGCTTTTATACATCAGTCGTCGCATGTTCCAGAGTAATTGCTGGGACCCGCGTGCCTTCCACAAAGTTCTACACCATTCGTGTCGCGCATACACGCAATCAGACTACACAAGGTTCGGCGACAACATACACCGGATAGAAGCATCGATAACATTCTAGAAACTTCCGATATATGTAGGCGCGTCCTGCGCTGAGCGATAACATTTGTTAGGCGGTGAAACGTGTCGCCCGATAGAGACAAACAAGTACACGTGTCAATATATACGTGTTTTCAGGTCATCGAGGTAAATGTTTTTCCTTGTAAGGGCTATCCCAGGGCACCTTTCAGGCGGCGTTTCAAGTTATCGACTACGCAGAAACATTTTGATGCATTAAGTGTGTGCCACACTTTGTGGAGTTGTGCACGCTTAACAAGCATCATACCGCCCATCATAAGTAGACGTGAAGGCACGCACTTATATGACCCAATTAGGCAAATGTCGACAAGTTTTTTATATAAAATTCCACCTTGAGGCATTCAACGCTATACATTTATACAGCCGACTGCAGGCGACCTTAATCGAGATGCAAACAGTTCATACAGTCGGGTAGAGTCTAATCCTGGCGTAATACGGCTACCAATGCCCTTTTACGCCAATATGCTATGCGAACTGCCTCATAAGCAACATTATCGAACGCTCCGTTAAAGTCTGGAAAGAACCGCTATTGCGCCACGTTCTCCAGATTTTTCGTGCTTGCATTACAAATAAAACAACGTTCTTAATGATATCCCCTTTCCCAAACCCTCACGCCTGTGAAGCCGTAGAGTAGAAAGACGTGCGCTAAGAACGATCTGTCCACACGATATTTATATAGCGATACACCCAATAAAACACGTGTTGTGCTACCCAGAATGCTTAGCCAGAAGGCGGTAGGTATCTTCTCGCTCAAAACTTGACCTCGAGGAACAAGTGGCGAGAATATGGAGTATTGTACGCAGCCCGACCCGCCAAAGCAGCAGTATATTTTTAGCCGTGTTGCTGTTCACCAAATCATCGACGCTCTGGATGCAGCCGATAGTTTTTGCTGCAACATAACTGAGCCGGCGGCAATTGTGGAAGCGTTAAGTACTACTTTTCAGTGCCGCCAAGCTGCTCCGAACAACAAACAATAGTGAATAATTCACTATTGCGAAGGTTCCATATATATATGACGGCACTGGCCTCCGCGAACAATCGTCGTGACCGGGCCGGCAGCTTAAGCTATACCAGGCGACCGCATATAATTGAAAAAGCTAGGGCTCCTCCACTCCTAGACATATGCAACAATTCTTGGGAGAATGGTAACCCTGAACCATCCTGGACGTTCGTTAGTGTCATCCCAGTTCATCGATCGGGCAAGTGTCCGACAGATATTATTCCACATACACCTACATCAATTCTGAGTTATATTAGTAATTAGCTAGTGAAGAAGGTAGCCTTTCTGGTCCTAGGTTTGGATATAAATAACAAGAAAGTCAATACAGAGCTAAGTCATCTATGTAGAGCAATTACACTCTTCCACAACTCTGCAATTTGAGAGATTATATTGAGTACTGTGTCACCGTGTAAAGTACAGGAGGACACGTCCGCTGGAGTATCTTGCGAAATAGTTGTTAAGGACCTTTACTTTAGAAACAAAGTAGCGAATAGTAGCGCTTTACATTTACAGTCCGTCCTGGCTTCAATAACTCATGAAAAGAATAACACAAAGAGATAATTAAAGCAGATATCTTAACAAGAAAAACATCTAGTTGGCTACATGATGACAGACCACGTTTTAGAGTGTAATGGCGGATGTATTGAATGGCAATTACTTCACATATTTTCCCTCCCTCTCTCTCTCTCTCTCTCTTTCTTGACAGGCCGTAATTCTCAGCCTCATCGCTTGCACTTTCTGCCGACATAACACAAACTCCCGATGGAATGTCATGCAGGAAATGTCATCGTGCATAGCGCCGTGTTATAGCACAGCGGCGCGTCGGCGTAAACAAGCGGCTCAAGCTGACAGCAGGCACGTATAGTAGTGGTTCTTGTGCATCCTGGAAGGTAGGCAGCAACAAAGTCGCCAAGTTTAGTGCCGTTGCAGTTGCTTGTCCTTTACGGGAGTGAAAACAAGACGACTAAGGCTTTCTTCCCCTGAAGTTGCGTGAGCTAGATACGAGTTTGAGTGTAAGTGATGTCAACTATACAAACACTCCTGCTGACCCTCGGGTTAGGCACGTGCTGGGCCTACCGAAACCGCAAATGTGATGCAAAGCTTATTGCTAAGCGCCTTGGGTTTAATCCAAATTCCTGGAAGGTACGTTGTGCTTTATTGTGTGTTTGTTCATGTAAGTGGTCAGTATCTCTGCGATACTTCTTAAACCCTTTGTATCTAACATTCTCGACGTGATAGAAAGTACATTGGAATTCTTGAAACGATAGTTTGTCAGAAAGCGCAAAGACACAAACCGGGGGGGGGGGGGGGAAGAGGGGGCTCATCGCAGTATTTGGACTCGTCGTTCGTTTTTGGAAATCTATGTTTCATGTGATTTGGCCGTCGCACCACATTCTTTGTTTCTTGTTTAAGTATACAGCCTCCTCGACGCAAAATTGAAATATTCTCTAAGATAATACACGCACTCTGACATAGGCCTCAGTTCTTGATGTCGGTGAAGAGGAGTAGATGGCGCCACCTACAGGCACTGACACTTTTCTTAGACGTGCCTAGATATTTACAAAAAAAATGTCGCTTTGATGTTACTTTCTAAACTGCCTATATTGACAAGTTATGGTACTATGGTTAAGACTCAGCTTTAAATTACAGTCTCGCACATAAGACGGTCCAAGGTTACATCTCAAGTCACAACTTTCCCTGCTGATGTTACTGGCAATGAGATAACAAAATGTTTTTCAGGTCACTGACTGCGCCAACACTGATAATTAAAGAGCTGTTTAGATGGCTGTACACTTTCGCATTCAATCGCTTCAGACACTTCTGCATTACCTTTGCGCTATGAAGGTGTTTAACGGCACAAAACCAGCTTGCTCTCGAGAGTACTGCCATCACAGATCTCAAATCTGGGTTCGCCTTCATTCTGTTTTGTGTTGACTAGTAGTTGTGTGAAGAGTAGGGTTGAACACGTTACAGAAAAAATCTTATCAATTACAATTACACTTTTTATTAAATGTACTTAAGGAGAGGTTGATGCCTATCTGTGGCGCCAGCTACTCGTCTTCTCTTACATGTTAGCTATCGCCGGAGAGTTGTCAACAATCACAAAACTTGACTAATAAACACATAAACAAACATTCACGTACTCTCTCAGTACTGCAACATAAGTAAATGTTCGCGCAACTTGCTGCATTCAAAAAATGCTATTTATTACTGCTAACAATTATTATTGCTGGGGCTCCAAGAAGGCTCTCCCAGTAAGATCCGTGAAATTCTGAAAAAATTGTACACTCTACAAACAGAACATTGTGTAGCATTAGCACAACACAATGCCGCTTGATAATTGTCAAAATGTTTTGTGTTTTTGAGAAAACTGAAATTGTTTTCATGTTTTGTTTTGTTTTTCACTTTTATTTCAGTTAATCAGCCGCGGTCATACTAAATACCACTTAATGTTCTACTCAGACGGCAACCTCCCCTCTGTGTACAAATGCTTGTGTACAACGACGGTTACTGACAAAGCTGGTGAAAAGTATCGCAAAAATGTAAAAATTCACTATTCTCCGAACGAAACTACCACGTAAGCAAAAATACGTAGTATTTGGTGTGAAGCGATTTCTGCTGTACTTTATACCGTAATTTGCAGATGATAAAATCGTACAGAATGTTCATAATAATGTTTGTTCCTTGTTAGTTTGTTATAAACGCAAACCGCGCGTGCCATGTTGTTGGAACTTGTTCTCGCGTGCACACTGCAATTTATTTCTATGTATTTTGCGATCACTGCTCCACCAAGCTTGTTATGTTCTAGCGGCAATATTTATTGGTTAATTGAACAATGCTACAATGTTGCTCCTCCATATCTTCCCGTTTTTCTTTTTTTGCCAGTATAGAATGCTTTCTATGATGACGACTAGAAAGCACTAATATATACATGTAGGCTAATAACTGTTCTCCCATCATCAATCAACTTATATCTCATTTCTCTCTTACGCTGCACTAAATCCTGAAGCCTGTGAGGTATTCGAATTCGTTAAATAAGTTAATAAACGATTCAGCATAATGTGTCCGTACCGGCACATAACTACAGAAACTGCCTAAGACTGCTGATGCAGTCGAAAGTAAACGAAAAGCAGTGCAATGGTCTCACTGCATCTTCCACTGCATAACAAATTGCTCATATGCAATGTGTTCATAGAGACGGTTTTGGCTGGTAGGTGCTTAGTCCTAATATGGTTTGCTAAGTATCTTTTTGTCTTCTATAATATTTCTGCCACAGACAGCACAGCCGCCAGTAAAATATACGCCCTCACGTATCCCGCAACAACTTTAAATCCTTGTTGCGGGTAAAATGAATGTTGTTATGGGCATAGTGATGTTTCATACCTAAATACACATAGACTAAAGCATTGAGACCATTTTTCAGTGTGGCATGCAAGTTATTTGGACTTTTATCTCACGCCTGATAATCCTCAGTTTATGAACATATTTGGAATTAACAAGAAGAATAAGGGTATCCGAATGATTCGATATTTGTTTGCAGCAAACACGCTAAGAAAAGCAACTAATCCAAAAAGAAATAGAAGAAATTAATTGCTATGTTTACTCTAACTGTATAAATAATAAATTAAAAGAAAATGAAAGTGTAGGAAATGATAACTCGCCGAAGGTGGGCTCTTCCGCTTTACACGTATAGTTAAATTAAGCTACCACGGAGGCTATCCTCCCGTACAGTTCCTTGAATATTTGTCTATGCGTACAAGATTAGCCCTGGGAGTGTTAGCCAGCGCCACTTTAAGCATAGGTGGCCGATGTGGAAAATCCTTGCAGTAACTACAACAATTGTACTAAGAATGTGATAGTAGTACTGTCGTTGTTGGTGTTCTTGTGCATGTCTCTTAAGCAGAAGATTTATGGCATCTTTGGATGGTCGCTGTGATCGTCGTGGCAGTGGTTTTCTGTGGGCAGTATGAGCCTCGCATTCCTAGCCGGCAATTGTTGCGCCTGACCAACTCTTACGTTCTCATCAAGAATATATCCCTAGATGATGGCAAAGTCTGTGTCTCGATTAAAGGTAACCACCAGTTGCGGAACACTTTTCCTGATTACTGCGGATCCTACAGGTATCACTACATCTTCACAGATCGCATATGCAATACCTTTCGTTCGTAGGCTGTAAAGCAACGCTTTTCTTTCCTTGTGAAACTGTGGGCATAATTAAGGAAACTGTTCCACATCACCAACCTTCCCCGTGAGTAAGTCTTTGCAGCACATGGCCTTGATGCAGAGCGTTGTGGAGCGCCCGAAAATGATTGATCGGCTGAGTACATACATACATACATACGTACATACATACATACATACATACATACATACATACATACATACATACATACATACATACATACATACATACATGCATGCATGCATGCATGCATACATACATACATACATACATACATACATACATACAAACATACATACATACATACATACATACATACATACATACATACATACATACATACATACATACATACATACATACATACATACATACATACATACATACATACATACATACATACATACATACATACATACATACATATTTCAATAAAATGTGTCGTAGTATTCGCTTGTGGGCGGGAGACAGCAGTCGCTGCAAGGTCAACTCAGACCATATGTAAGTTAAGGAGACAGAAAATACGATAAAATTGAAATAAATATAGTATAATAATAAGAACACAACGAATAAGAATAAGAACACTACGAAATGGAAGAACTCAAGACACGTAACCTCAAATGCCGAACAAACGATTTATATAACCGTCCATGCAACATTGCTGAGCTTAGAGCAGCATAGAACGCTTGCAAAAGCTCTGCGCCGGGAGCAGATAGGATCATGTATGACATGAACAACAACAACATGCACATGGACACAAATTCCATTGCTCGCAGTTCTTAATAACATTTGGGCAGCCGGACACCTTCCAGTGGCATGGAAAGAAGCTATCGTCTAAGTTTTGAAACAGGGCAAAGAGCCATCCTTGGCAACTAGCTACCATACCATAGCACTTACAAGGTGCCTATGTAAGCTTTAAAAAAAAAAGATAAATCGCCGTCTTTTGCATTTCCTAGAGTCAAACAACATGTCTGATCGCTATAAATGTGGTTTTCGAGAAGGCCGGTCCACAATGACCATCATGTGCACATGGAGGCAAGCATCCGCGATGCATTCGCCCATAAGCAATATTTCTTGTCAGTTTTTCTAGATATGGAATAGGTTTATGACACCACATGGTGCTTCGGCATTATCAAAGATCTATCTGAAATGGGTATGCGTGGCAACATTCCTAGCATAATAGAAAGCTATCTCTCACACCGCACTTTCCGTGGTAGAATTGGTAAAGATCTGTCTAGGTCATTTGGGCAGGAAACTCGGGTACCGCAGGGTGGCGTACTTAGCTGTACTATTTTTATCGTTAAAATGAACTCGTTAAGTTCTTGTGTTCCACAAAGTGTATTTTATTCAGCACATGTCGGTGATGTACACATTGGATTTAAATCGTGTAACATCGCAGTCTGCGAGCGACACGTTCAGCTCAGGCCGAAAAAAGTCTTAGCATGGGCAAATCAGAATGACTTCAAGCTAAATCCACAGAAAAGCTCCTGCACCCTCCTTACAAAAAGATGGGCCTTGTCCCAGAGCCTAGTATTCAGTCGCATGGTCAGCGCTTACACTTGAACACACAACACAAATTTCTCGGTGTCGTACTTTAAACTTCCATTCATTCCACATGTAAAGTATCTGAAAGTGATAGGTTTGAAAACAATAAACATTCTTAAAATTCTGGTGTATACGACATGGGGTAGTGACCGGGGCTCCTTAATGAACCTGTACAGGAGCCTCATACGGTCCCGTCTGGACTTTGGTATTGTGGTGTAACGAACTGTCGTTCCAAGCACTTGAAAGATCTTGCACCCCGTTCACCGTTTAAGTATTCGCCTGGCCACAGGCGCCTTTAGAAAAAGTCCTATACAGAGTTTATACGTAGAATCGAATGATTGGTCAATCCACCTGCAAAGAACATACATAAGCTTCGCATACTTCCTAAAGTGCAATCTAATCCTGAACAACCTCGCTAAAAAACCGTTAATGGTTTGACATCTGCCACACTACTTCAAAACCGACCTTCAATGAGAAAACCTTTCTCACTATACATGAGGGAGATGAGCGAGGAAATGAATGTCCCACTACATGTGCATCCACTGGTGGCTCCTACAAGGCTGTTGCCACCATGGCTGTGGCAACTGATAGAATGCGACACGTCCTTTGTCGAAATTACAAACCGTGCTCTAGAGATGCACATCCGTATGCACTTTCTGGAACTCCAGTCGAAGCACTCCTGTCCAGAATTTTATACCGCCGTATCACAGTCACCTAGTGGCGTACCTTACGCGGCAGTCGGGCCATCCTTCTCGGAATGCAATATTCTGCAGGTAGAAACGAGCATCTATGCAGCAGAGGCCTATGTATTACTCTCGGCTATAAAACACATAAAGGCTTCAAAACTACAAAAGGCTATCAGATTTACAGACTTCCTAAGTGTAGTAAGAGCTTTAGTGCATTTAGGGAAACACAAGAATCCACTAGTCAATGACCTTTACTACTGTCTGTGTACTATGTATGCACCTAAGCAACATACTGTAGTATGTTGAGTGTCAGGTCACGGAGTCATAGTGCGCAATATGCTTGCGGACGGACTGGTTACATCCATAAAAACGAGAGCCTGCAACACTAACATAGCTATCCCTACTACAAACTTGAAGCCCTTCTTGAGCAGAACGCTGAGAAACTTTTGGCAATCCATCTGGGACTGTGAAAGCTCTAATAAACTTCACTTAATTAAGCCGCGCGTGCGAAATTGGCCTTTGGTAACAAAAGCGCGAAAAACTGATGTAATGTTCTATCGACTGAGAATAAGAGGCGCGTACGATACTCATTCTTACCTGCTGACTGGTAGCGAACCTCTCCTCTGTGGTACGTGTGGTGAGAGGCTGACCATTCTCCCCGTCTTGGTAGAGTGTTGGGAAGCAGAAGCTGCACCAAAGAAGCACTTTCCTCTAGGGTACCGATGCCCCATTCCCCTTCATCCGGTATTGTTTTTTACAGCAGACCCAATTTTTGATCATAAATAAGATTTAATTTTTTTTACAATATGTCGATTTATTGCGCATTATAAGCTCACGATATTCTTCGCACATCATCTCACGAGAGGCTGATGCTGGGATAGTAGCGACCTGTATGGCACTTGCCTCCGGGCTTTTGTACTTAAGGGCCTTGGTGAGGTAGTAGTGCTATTTGTAGTGGCATACTTTAGTACATCGCCTCTTCGTAGTACATCGTCTTTCCTTAGCATAAGTCATGTATCATTGTCTAATTTTATTACGAATATATTTACGCACTTTCCAAAGAATATTTTTAGGCCTCTATAGAGCACCGTTTCATTCACGTCTCGTTATTCATTATTCATTTAACAATGGCAGACTAATATCATACCCTTGGTGCTATTTGGCCACTTCTGGAATTGCGCCAATAAACCCCAATCATCATCATAATCGCAGTGTGCTTTCTTAATGTTTGAATTTACAGGAGAAATGATTTCTTACAACTACTACGAGTATAAATAAGAGATATAAAGAATGTGCTTCAACACCCCTAATTCTTGGAATGGTATCTAGGCCATCACAGTTTGTAACATGCACTATGTCAGCCGACAGCCTATGTAAAACTTTGTTAATTGGTTGAGCTCGTCTGTGGGAGCAAGAACTATACACAGAAACACCGCACCGTAAGATAGATTCGCCAAAGGTGTTGTGTAAATTTTCACGCGTATGAAAGAAGCTGTTGTGCTTAATTCGATATAGTTGGATAGACAGCAGCCAAAGGCGCGTCACTACGTTTTCTATGCACGAGCACACTAATACTTTTTTTTTCATCGAAGTACATTCCCGAATACCTAATAGTACGGTAGAAGGGTGTCGGTAAACATGGACACCGTGTACATGAGAAGTCATGAAATACAATATATTCTCGGAACTGTATACTTTCTTGTGAAGGTCCCTAAAAACATATTAGAGCGGTTTCTGATTTGTTTACGTATATCGTCACAGCTTGACTATGCGAATCATGAGACTTAAGCAACGCTGTATCGATCGGCGTCCCGAAAAAACCATGTATGTCACTTCAGATTGGCCAGGTACCCCCCCCCCCCCCCCATTACCATATATATTAAATAAAAAATGGCCCAATACCAAACCTTGAGCGACTTAAGTCACTGAATTCCTCCTTTGTCTTCATTGTTTGGAGGCGACCAGTATAATACCTAGAAAAAGAAAACTGCTGGTACAATTCTTTAAACCGAACACTCCAATTTTTCCAGCCTAATAGCTAGGTATTGGAGGGCGCAAAGTTTATGGTTTTATAGCAGTTTTGTAACATTCATTAACTGATTTACGAAAACTTCGCTTCACATATATTCGAATATTTGCGCAGAATGTCCATAATTCCTGTAAAGGTTACCTCTGGGAACATTAGCCAGTGCCACTCCCGGTTAAAGTGGAGTTTGTGGAACAATTTTGTGGTCACCAGAAGGATACTAATACAACAACAACAACAACAACAACAACAACAACAACAACAGCTTGTTCTACTACTGCTACAACAACAACAACAACTACTTCTACTACTACTACTACTACTACTACTACTACTACTACTACTACTACACAGTAAAAAATAAGTAGTAACAATTACACTACTTAACTGTGTAATTAACAGCAAATCCCCTTGTGTGAGTTTCTTTAAGCAACCTACTCAGAAAAGCGTTGCAATTTTTTTTTTAGATATCATGGAACTCACACATTGTGGTCGATCAACACGGATCCATATTACGTCTACGATAACGCATTCAATGTAACATACTTTACCCAAAAATGTAAGGACAACTTTCTCATTTTTAGTCCGGATTCTGTTGGTGCCCTCGGTTCTGCTATGTTTTCTTCTAGGTACGCTTTGTATAGCTCATTACTACCGCCAATGAAGTCAGTCAATGCAGCAAGAATAGAGTAAATGTTGCAACATAATCCTTCCTGTCACATTCTTTTGTGCTATCATCGGTAAGATACTATGTGTTGCTAAGTCTAAAGGTCTGCAGTGACCGATGCTTTGCTCGTTATGAGCGTAATTCCCACTTACCGTGCCTTAGTTTAATGCTGCATGTTACCAATCAAAAATAATGTTGCTCCAAACAAATCAGATATGCAAACTGCACATAGCACTGATAATTTACAGTTCTCTTTTTCAGAAGATGATTATTGCCCTCTTCCGTATCATTAGGTAATATAATGCGCGACAGTAATTAATTATCTTCATAAAGCGCTGGGCTTCTTACCGAGCTAAGTTGCTCACCGGGCTGACTAAAGTTTTGGACCAATGAACATTCACTGAACAACCACTGAAGTTTCATGTACATAGGTTGAGAAAAAAGACTTGAGCAGCGGCGTGCAACGTGCTTATTCACGCCACGTGCTTTTAATTTGCTCACTAAGCGCCCGTGTCCTGATCGATATTTGCTCCAAACTTCACTGCGCTAGCTTTAATGGTGATCACACAGAACGTTTGTTTACGTTTCGAGCACGATTTAAAGCGGTTATTCTCTACAGGATCAAGTCGCAATAGCAGATTTGCTTTAACCCAGTAAGCAGCCATTGTCTATACTGCGTCAGAATTTACTGGGTCATTACAGCAATGCAACTTAATTTTTTCGTTGTCCACGCAAGCGCAAGTACGTGAAAGTACCACGTACTACAAATGGTACCATTTGATTACGGGGACATGTAAAAACACCATTTGCCTTGGACGCAGCATCACATAAAATGGGATTACGGTCGAATATATATAGTGGACATTGTTTGCTTAGAGAAGCTTAGGCACGCAAATTCTAAATAAATTTAGAAGCACGCGTATTGTCTGTGAGATTAGGTCAACCCTAAGTTAGGGCAAATGTAACCACCGGACGACATTATTTGCCATTCCCTACAGCTATTATTATGTAATGGATATCATATTTGCATATGATATCCATTACAAAGAAGCGAGAAATGTTACTTAAACTTAATTCTTATTGTTTTTATACCACTCCGAAAGCGCGCCGTTCGGTACCTGGTCTTCATTTTCTTACTCATCCACGTTTAATTAAGCGAAACAGTGCGTCGTGTAGCATAAACAATCCTTCATAGATACGACCGTACAATAATATCTCTGTTTAATATCATACTTACGGTGCTTTGCACTACCGATGATCAAAGAGGCTATTCACGTAGTGTTAACTTTTTCCACTTTTCAGCTACTTCGGAAACCGAGTTCAGCAAAATGTTTTCGATCAGTCAAGTAATTTTCGCTTACGGCAAGTGTGTAGTATTGCAATCGGAGCTACTCGGTAAGACACTTACTTATTCGTAATTGATAACATTCTCTTAGCTCGATAGTATCATGCGACGAATGTTTTACGCGCAAGCGTCAGTGGCCCGCCAGTGAAATCGGCGATATTTAATTTGAAGCAGCGAAGGAAGCGCGTGTCGGAGGGGCAAGGCGCCTGGACGCGAAGAAGATAATTGCGCGCTGGGGAAAGTACGAAGGAGCGCGCTGAGCGCGCCGCAAAGCAACGCCACCTTGAGAAAAGTTCAAGTGGCGTTGAGCGTAGCTGGGAAGGAGAAAGGAGACGAAGCGTTGCGGAGGAGGCGAACACGCGCAGGCGCACCGGGTTGACCTCCTCTGGCAGCTGGTAAGGGTGATGTGTGCGGAATGAACGTACCGGGTTCGTCTTGAGATTATTTTATAGCGTATAGCGTACGCTATAGTTGCGTACGCTAAACTAAAACTGTCTTATATCGTCCCTACACGCCGTAGGTTGTATGTGCGAGTGAAAGCGTGCGACAGTAAGCCGACGATGGCGGCTTTATCTCGCGCGCGCAAGGGAGGAATGCGGTTAGGAAGTAAGCCTTATTCCCACCAGGTGGGGGCGAGGGAAACGGAGGGGGAGATGCGTTCTACTCCGGCGGCTGCTGCGTACGGAGCGGCCCCGCGAGCCTTCTTGAAAACAATCAGCGATGCCGACAGCCTAGGCTTCTAGGCGCAATGAGGGCCGCTAGTTTCGTGTGCGCTATAGCACCCGTAGGCTTGCGCGTCAATCGTGTTCAGGAAGTGAATCGTCGCTGTAACTTTTTTACGTAATTTTTTTTTCTGTTTCCATAGCAGCATTATATGCATAAGCATGGTATTGTAATAAAAGAAGCATTCCTATGCTTGATTAGTAAATCTATGCGTTATTATTCTTCGTCATTGGGAGTAAAACTGTTAGGCTTCTCCAAAATGCGGATCTAGGAGGCTGTGTCATTGAGCTTGCTGTACGCAGTGACCTCGGCGTTTCATAAAGTGGTATATGTATTCTTAAATGGCGCTACTTTTCCTGTGCAATAACCTCCAGATTCCAGCGACCCTTAGGTTATATCACTACCACAACTACTGCGAAAAGCAGTTTTGACTGCTGGGCTCCTGCGCGCGTTGATTGAAGTACATAATATATTGCGATCGAATCTCAATATGGTGTAGGGTAAGCAAGCCAGCTCAGTCCTGGTTAACCTCCCTCCCTTAAATTTATGATTTTCCCTCTCTCTCAAGATACCTAAAAAGATGGCGCTAAAATGTCTTCACGCAAAGGTTAAACCGTCTCAGTTTACTAAACAATATTATTGGACATTAAATCTTAGGATGTTGAGCAGCAGAGCTGAATTTAAAACTCACTTTATTATCCCATACTTCGAGGAACTACTTTAGAGCATATTGAGCCAATCCGCTGCTGGAACTGTCTGTTTGGTCCGACATGTTTCGTCTTCTTCGTACAGTGAAATGTCTTACTAAGCATTAAAACATTTACTTTATATGTTTTCAAACAATGACTGAGATTCAACATTTGTTTTTCGCAGGCTACCAGGTTTGGGTTCGTACACGCTATCTTAGAAAACATAAGAAGATTCCTTACGTTTGCACATTTTTCTACGAAGCCTGCGCCGGAACCAACAAGAAATGGGTCTATGATTGGGTCCATTGCCCCAAAACAACATACAGGCTGCCTGAAAACAAAGAGCCACTTGCAACATGAAATAAAGTACGCGTCTTATACCACCAACTTACTCAGTATAAAAAACTCAGTGCCCTTCTTCTCTATGAAGAAGGATTACCAGCGAAGCTGTGTATGTGGGCCTCTTAATGGCGAACTACACCTCCGACACGATCGACCCGGCATAATAATATTTGGGGTTGTACGTGCCAAAACCACTTTCTGATTATGAGGCACGCCGTAGTGGAGGACTCCGGAAATTTTGACCACCTGGGGTTCTTTAACGTGCACCTAAATCTAAGCACACGGGTATTTTCGCATTTCGCCCCCATCGAAATGCGGCCGCCATGGCCGGGATTCGATCCCGCGACCTCGTGCTCAGCAGCCCAACACCATAGCCACTGAGCAACCACGGCGGGTAATCGACCCGGCAGTGCGCTATCTTCGGGATCGGGCCACGTATGGCGAGTGCTTAACGCCTCTGTCACCTCCGCCGTGGGTCGGCTCGGCATTCCACTATCTCCGGGATTTTTTATTTTTTTTTCAACACGCGGGCATGGAAGTGGGGAAAGTAGCCCTTAGCGAATTCGCTTTAATATAAAGAAAAACACACGCATTATGTAATTCTGGCTCTTATGGTCAAATTCGGATACATTTTTTTTCCTTAGACCCCTTTGTAACCTTTTGTATGGAGCCGTTAATGTTTCCTCACCGCAAAGGGCGCATGGAGTAAGCAAGTGCATTCTGAAAGCTCCCTTCAGCCGTCCTAACCAAAGGGACCCTTTAATTTGTTGGCTAAGGAACGGATTTCACGCTGATAAATTCGAGAATATTCGTTGTAAATCTCACTAGAGCACATTATTTCTCAAAATAAAAATCGCTCGTGAAACATTTTTATGATGAATGCTTATTAATTATACAGGTCGTCCCAGATAAATTCAGCCAGAGCTTAAAGATATGCAAATGCGACTTAGCTGGACAGAACAAACTTAATATTATTTGCCATCGCTTGGAAATACCCAAACTATATTTTTTTCATTCCGCCTAATTACATAACTAGTACATTAATTAACAAATTTCTCATATGGTATAATTAGAAGAAAAGTGTCAATGAAAAAATTGTAGAGCGGCATGAAAAACTCCCGATGCAGCTTGCTGTTCCTCAATGCGTGCCCCATAAGAGCGCTTTTTCGAGCGGGAAAGAAGCGCACGAAAATTTGGAGGACGCTTAAGCTTCGTCTTTAAGAGAGGAACACGATAGCATTCAATGATCCCTAACTGCTTCTCCCGCTTTCCGGCAGCTGGAGCGTATGTAACCGCAATGTTTACCGGGAAACGCTGCCGGCGAACGCTATGCGCGAAGGAGGGCTTACTGGTAGAAACGCGGTCCCTTGCGTGGCCCGCGATACGGCGGAGGCGGGTGCCATCTGGATGATGCTGTTGCAAGGAACCGGGCGCGCCGCTCCGTGGCCTCCAAGATACTCACGCGCTGGCGCGCGCAAATGGCGGACGCCGTGGCTGGTCTATGGATGGTATAAACGCTGGAAAAGAAGTTTCTTTGAGTTTTCGCGCAACAGAATTATGTTTTCTCTCATAGTCAAATTACAACCGACGCTGTCATGACTATAGGTTGTGCGTAAGTCGTACTTTACGATTTTTTACGTATTTTAGCTTGAGAAATTCAATTAGTTCAGTTGCTTCCTTGCGCCACATAGAGGGCCTGGGCATTGGTGGTTCGGGAATCATTTTGCCGAAAGGGCGTCCGACGCTAGACGCCGACGCCGGCATTTCCGCGACACGGGGGCGCTTAAAGCTGCCGCGTTAATACATGCAAAGTGTTTCGAGCGGCCAGTCGCGCGGAAATGTTGCGGGCTTTTGCGGGCTTCTTGCACGCTCGGACAAACACTTTTATGTAGCACGTATAGAGCAACAGAAATCTGTATCGCGAGTTCGTCATGTCGCTCTACAATTTTCTCTTTGCCACTTTTCATGTACTTATAATATTTGAGAAGGTGAATAATTAATTAGGACTAATTATCTAATTAGGCGGTACGACAAAAATAGTTTTAGTATCTCCAAGCGACGGCAAACAACATTACCTTTGTTCTGTTTAGCCACGTGGCGCTTCGATATTTTTTAACTCTGGCTAACTTAGCTGGTACAGACTGCATAAAAGTTTAGGTTTTTCCTGCTTCAGGGCCAACGCTAACGCACTTAAAGATACCCTAGCGTTTTCTTTGCAGAGTTTGCAAGTTTTGCGGCTATGGCAAGTCAAGCGCCTATTAATATTGATACTAATACTAACCCGCATCGTACGCCCGTTTTTGTCCAGAAATATAGTAACTGTAACATTTATTCTTGTTCCAGCATGTTCAACAGAGGTACCTAGATCGTCCAAGCCGTTCATGGTACCATGCCCTAAACGAAAACAAGTATATTGAGGTAGAGAATTATATGTTATTTCACTGGTCTAGTGGTTCTTCGATAATATTTTCCGTTACATTGGGAAGACAATTATGGCTGACTGGTCTAAACTAATCTAGCACCATAGTGCTTTTTCCAAACTGCGGACGAGGCATTATTGTGTACAACGTCGCCGATGTGGGCACCTGTTAGCTTCATCAGACATCATTGTGTAGCTTTAACGAAGCTCTTGCGTTCCGAGTCACAAAATTTGGTGAGACACACACTGTCGAGGCAAGGTGCCATTATTTGTAGTGATGTGTTCAATGGCGCGCATAAGGTCCCCTAATTGAAACTTTTTCAGCATAACCAGCAAATCTGACTTGAGCCCTTTCTATACTGTCATTTGAGCCTGACTTAATGATTCTTATTAGTTTTCACAGCATGTTGTCGAACTAGCAAAGCGTAAAATTTCTCAGCGACAGCAGCTTCATGCAGTCCGCAAAATAAAGAGTGCGCAAAGGATGTCGGCGACACTTTAGTAAGAGCACTAACTATGTTCCACACTCTCGCTGCTTGGTGTAGACGCTGTTAATTAGCTGCACATCTCAATCCTCTTTGTGGAGCTTCTGCATCTTCCAGAGCAACCGCTTAGCGTCATCCCAGTCGTAAAAAATATTGTATCTGTGGTGCGTACCCCGTGGTGAGGTCCGGTAGTAGTGATGTGAAGTTATTAGGTTATTATTATTACCTTATTAGATTATTATTATTGGGCCTCTTGTGGGTTTATTGACCAGTTGTGTCGCCCACTTAGTGAATATTGATAACGAGGCAATATTTATCGCCATATGCAGACGACATTAAAATTCTTGTAACTGCAAAAAAATGCTGAAGATGTCATGATTAAAGCCAACGAGGTGCAGTCAAAATTATCATTTGGAGTATTGCGAACTCGTTAACAATAAATGTCAATGAAACAAATGAGGTACTTTAGGGCGAAAAATATTGAAATGTTGATGCTTTTACCCTCTACAGCCTAATAACTCCATTTTGAATATTGTTCCTCCCCTTAAATGTCGTCGCGCTTTATTAGAGCAACATTTGTCGTGGAATGCAAACGTGGCAAGGGTAATGGCTAAGCTCTTTCGAGTGAGTGGAATACTTTGTAAGTTACCTTTTTCCTTCCAGAAAGTATTAAACTTAGATTGTAAAAATCACTCTTCTTATCATATATAAACTGTTGTCATCTTGTCTAGGGCAGGGCACTATATAGTGTACTGCATAGAATACAGAAAGAAGGTCCTACGTTGTATCCTAGGTGTTCCTTACTTAACGCATACTAGTCCTTTATTTTAAAAACTCAATTTCTTATCCATGCTTAACATTTACAAAAATATGTTGACGCGGAGTTATATGACCGGTATTAAAGAAACAACGACTTCCTAAAACTGATTTCTAACTTAATACCAAAACATAAGACGCTCAATACAAGGAGCTCTGAAATATGGGAATTACCGAGGTCTTGAACAAATTATGCATATCAAATGCTAGGTTTTCGACTACCCTACCATTTAAACAAGGTAAAGATAACATAGTGCTTATTTCTGTTCTAGAAGAAAGGTATTTACCCGCAAACGTGCATATTGGGGGCGAGGTCTTACGGAGTCGCCATCTGTCGTAAGCGCCTCTGTTGCGTAGTATGGGGTATCACGCGGCGCACTCCTCATAGGTTTGGCTTACGGCGCCTAATAAAAACGCCACGCGGCAGCCCTCCTGTACATTTCTCTAAGTACTCTCAAAACGAGGGAACTTTATTACTGTCGAAATAATAACCTTGGGCAGACTGAAAGCACAGAATCGTTTACAGACGCTATCTCTTTACCAAATGCGTACAGTGAAAGCCACTGCGCGGGGTCGCCGCGATAGAGTCTCCCGAACCGGCGTCTTCCCTGAAAAGTCGGCAACGGTGAGCGCGAACTATGTGAAATATGTACTTACAGTAGGCAGTCTGTATAACGAAATGGCGCATAACAGAACCAAGCCTCAAGGCATGCAGCGATCACACGAGTTTGCGGCGACCGACTGCGCGTCTACATGCATGTCCGCGCACAATGTTTTGCTTTTACTGAGAGTGTTTTCGCACCGTGCTGTCAACTTTAGGCCGCAGCATATGAGCATTTAACATTCCACAAGCAACCATTGTTGCGTTGTTACACAATTTCGTTTTAACAAGGAACTTCGACGCCTACAGCGACTGTGATGTGTCGTCGCGATCGAGGATTCAATATTTTATTTTGTTCCAAATTCTTGGACGTTTCAATATTATTTCTAAAGTTACGTCGCACTGTATGCAGTCAGCGGGCGATTTCGCCCTGCTTCTTTTTCGTAATCCAGTGCGTTAATTCATAACACAAACACGACCATATGTCATGCCTTCATTCAATGCACTTCTTACCACTCCCTTTCCATTCCAGTGAACTTGCCAGTGTCTAGCATCACCAAATTCATAGACCAAACCGTTGTGACATTAGCCGGGCAGGGAGCACGGACGAACGTCTTAGTGCGCGTTTTCTACTACTCACCGAACATCGCAGTCCCGGCGCCGTATAGCAGAAATCTTTCTCGCGTCAGTGCTTGCTGCATACCCGAGTTGTAGCCGATGGCTGTTTGCCGTTTCTAAGTTTCGCGATTCAAGCTTCACGGAGCTTCTTGTCCTGCGGCTACGTGTGAATAAGGCTGACACCGGGCTCCGTTGCGTACGTCTGGCACTGCGGCACCGAGCAGTAGCCTACCATGCTGCACGCCTCCAAAGGCAGCCACTACCTATTATAGTAATTTCAAATGTTGTCAAGCAGACACCCAAGGCGGGAAAGCCTCACCACTTAATCAGAAGCGCAGCGCAGGTGGGACTTTAAACTTTCGTTTTCAGCTCGCTTCGGTGCTTCCGAAGCAGTCGACGCGGCCGCTGTGTCCACGTTATCCCTCATGCCACGTCACGCCGACGGTAACGCCAGCTTTTCCAGTGGTAAAGCTCACCCCCAATAGACGCTTGAAGGTTCTGTGATAAGGTGTATTTTCTGTATGACTTTTCTTGTACTGCGCGTATCATGTCCTTCTGTATATGCTGCTGTATGAAATATTCCATATATTGTGTCCTATAAAATTTATACCTATACAGTGCTGCGTTTTCCTGATTAGTTCAAGAGTTATATTGTGATGTACTGATGGCTAGCTATATTTATGAGGATTACTCATCATGTACACTTTACATTTTTCTAATAGTTCCTCGTAGTCATCATGAATATAGTTTCATAGTTATTAGTGTGGAAATCAGATTTTTTCTATTTTCTTGTGTTGAACTGTGTTCATTCTTCGTTGTTTTGTTGCTGCCTGTAAAACGAGGTCATGGACTACATGAAGCTTTGCTAGCGTTTTGTCCACGGTCCAGCATCCAACGTCGAATCAAACATCAGTTGTATGTTGAAATAAATTTTATTTTATTTTATTTTATTTGAAATGAATTACGTGCTCGTGACGCTTGCGGTAGAAAGGAGGTTCCACATCCGTCACCAATGTTTGTGAGTGGGGTTATATCCCAGGGTTAGTTCCTAGGGTTAGTTCTAGTAGTAAAACATAAATACCCCAGAGAGTAGAAGGGAGAACGGCGCCGCGGTAGCTCAATTGGTAAGAGCATCGCACGCGTAATGCGAAGATGTGGATTCGTATCCCACCTGCGGCCAGTTGCTTATTTTTCCTCCATCTTAATTTTCATTAATTTCTCATTTGTTTAATTCAGTTACTAAGTACGAGTAATTTCCTCTGTGTCCGTGGTGTCTTTGTTGGCTTATTATGTACCTTCTTTAAGCTCATTTGACATAGCAAGTTGGTTTCATAACAATTCATGTCCAATACTTTCTAATGTGCATGATCGTTCCAGAACAATTCAAATAACAGCTATTCTAAAGTGCTGAAACCCAAGCACTGATCCTGCCGTATTGATAGCATCGTTTTGACACAACTATCTTGACGCTACCTAAGGTACGGCTGCGAGAACATACGACCATACGTATCCTGTGTATTCGCCTTCAAGTTGCTACTATATTTTAACCTACACAATCTTCTGGGCGGTCAGCGGCCACATGCGAGTGCTGCTAATAAAGTCGTAAAAACGTTGCTTTTCGTTCGGAAGCCTCACTTGGTCAATGACTTAATTGTAAAGCTGAAAGACGAATCCGAAGCTAGTCAACGGCCATAGATCTGCGACCTATCCACCTTGAGAGAAGTCCGGTGCTGTCAGTTTGCATTTCCAAGCGTTTGAATGCCGTCAAACCGGCAGAAGGGTGTACAACAACGCTCGAAAAGCAGTGGACAGAGGATGCGTTTCGTTCGATTCGCTTCTAGAATGCGTCCGCTTCAGCAAAGAGCCGACATTTAGACAAAGTTCAAAAGGTACTCTTCACCCGGCGTTCGTGAGTTCTCGCACATTTCTGTTGCTTGGGCGCTGTCATAAAAGATAACACCAATGAGCAGCGAAAAATAAAATTGAAGGCAACGATGTCTTTGGCGTCGTACCTATAATGTGTTTGTCGAGGAAAACATGTACCCATGGCATTAGGAAGTTCATTTATTATTCTGGGCGTGAGCGTCATCACCAACTTGTCGTCGGCATCGTCAACAAATGTGTCAACATCGAGACTTCAATGCGAATCTGCTACTGCAACGTGTGCCATGATGCGAGAAAGGTGAGTATAATACAGGCTGTATTACGTACATCTTCAGTTTCCAGCAGAGAAATGCAGACTACGTGGCCAGGTTACTCTAGTAGATGATGGAGAGTATACAAAGTAACGAAATATCCCTGCAACGGCCCGCAAACGTATCTGCGAGCAGGATTTCATTTATTGCTTGTATAACAACAACAGGACACTTGCGCTCAGAAAATTTATTTGGCATTTGCAGCTAAGTCTATTCATGCAACACAGCGTGAGAACAGCGGGAAAATGTGCAACCTCATGGCAGTTTACTCATTAACTAAGTTCTTGAAAGAGCTCATTGCGAAATGATTGTCTTGAGCTCTCTTTAGTTAATGCGAAGAATAATAAGAAATCGAGACAGGGAAGGAAAGAGCCGAATAAAGCCAACGGCGAAAGGCATCGTAGTAGTTATAGAATAAACATAGTGTACCATTCAGTGTCCAAGGGAAAAGAAGAGTCATGAGTCATTTCACCGTCTCCGTGCAAAGCCATCATATAAATTTCCCACGGTACAATAAAAATTCTTGTTAACGGCGATTTGGCACTACTGCTAAAAGTGAGCCACCACGCCAAGTGTCTCATACGTGTCGCTAGACCATATAAAATTTTCTTATAAAATATTACAGCTATTTACTACCTTACTCACAGTCATTTGGCAGTATACTTTCTCTGAAAAAAAAAACATGTGTCACATGACGCGCTTCCATAGTTTGCTCAAGTAGGTGAAACATGATTCTGCGAGAAAAAAGAAAGTCGCAGTTCTGCCCGAAAGGCGTAGCATCGATTGCAATAACAAATTTGTAGAGAGATATACGAAGCAAGCACAGCAGCTTTATCGGCCGTATAAACTTGTAAACATTCGTTTACTAAATTAACAAGCATCGTGTCACGCGCGCACAAGCAACCATGATCACATTTCACTCGATGACCACGGAAATTCGATATCAAAATGTTGGAGTGAGGAAGCGCGGCAGCAACAGCGAGTGAATTTACCTTCGTGCTTCCTCTCGTTTGAAAGCCAACTAAGCGGCGCGAACACAGCGCACACGAAGCTGCTCACGGCGCAGATAGGCTCTGAATTCATCGCAGATCGCTCTCAAGAGAGAACCCACGCGGCCGCGTCATATACGCAGCAGCCTCCAAATTTGACCGCCCCTTCCCCTCCACTCCCTCCAGTGCCTCGCGCGAGACAGAAGACGGCGCTTTTGTTCCCCGCTTTCCTCCTTTGCGCGCGCGAGATTAAGACGCCATCGTCGGCACACCCTCGCACGCTTTCACTGGCACATACAGCATACGGCGCGGGGCGACGATGTTGGACTTTGTCCTTGGACTTTATAGGGAACATCCCGTCGACTCGACGCCAACGCCCACGGCAGAAATTCGTCTGGAGTGTCCTTATATTTGTAATCGCAATAGTGTCATAAAACGTACTTTAGTGTACAACGCTGCTCAGCTTCACCTGATGAATTTACGAATGGAGCATCTTTAATATGCAGTGGGGTTCTTTTGCAAGTTCAGTAAGCAAGAAGTGCTTTGAGAGCCCGAAATTATGACAAAAGTTTGCCAAACCGACCACTTTTGACTCTAATCATTGCTATCGTTGTGTGATTATAATTATTTTACTTCAATATCTTGGAGCACTACATTACAGTAAGCATTTTTCGTTGAATAATGAAACGGTGGCATGTCAAGAAGAAGTGTTGCAGAGGTTCACTCGTGTTGCATAAACAGCACGAAGGCGATATAGCCAGACCAGACAATGCGGAGGTAAAAGTTAAAATTTAAATTATGGAGTTTTATGTGCCAAAACCACGACCTGATTATGAGGCACGCCGTAGTGGGGGACTCCGGAGATTTGGAAAACCTGGTTTCCTTTAGCGTGCACCTAACTCTAAGTACATGGGTGCTTTCGCATTTCGCCTCCATCGAAATGTGACCGCCGTGGCAGGGATTCGATCCCGCGACCTCGTGCATGACAGTCCAACACCATCGCCACTTAGCAACCATGGCAGGTTGAGGCAAAAGTTCAGTGGGGGAACTCGCCACCGTAGTCTCGCAATCGTTACTTCAATTTTTCTTGTGGAGCACCATTTGATGTCAAATTGAATAGAGCTACAGAATCATCGCCGTCCCCGTCGTCATTGTTTACGTTATCATTTGCACCGCAGGAGAGACGCTTTTGTTGTCTAAAGAGTACCCTGTTCTAAAGAAACACAGTGTGCGGTCGTGAATTTTCTTGTTTGACTAGCTGCAAACATCCAAAGTTAGAATTTGATTTACCTAAAATTCTATTTAAAGCCTGTTTTCACAGAGCGACTTTTTTTTTTCAGTTGAATACTATATTCTTGCTTCAATGAGAACGATGTCAGTCCGGCAAAGAGAGCGCATGTCAAGCTCAGTTCCATATTATGATTTCTTTCTGAAGTTTGCTTAGCTGCAAAAGTTGCATTAAACCTACATGCAAGCAAGATTACATATTTTTCCTGTAAATGTTTTGTCTAATGTTCGGCACCACCAGCATCAGGATGCATTTAGGAGGTGCGACATAAAGACGAGACAAAAACAATATTTATAAGGGTTTTTGCACTCCACAACACAATGGCGCGCTCACCTGCTGCGCAAATTCGCGTTACACTCCCACACAGCCGGTGTCAGCTGCCTGATGGATGAGATCCATTGAGCTGTGCAGTGAAGCGGTGGTACGGAACTATGCCGAATGTGGCTCAGGGCCAATTTTGAAAATTGATATTTCGCTTAAAACGAGGATCAAAATGCGATAATGAATCAAGTGAAAGATCAACAGATAGGCCTATCTAATGTATTTTATGAACCGTTACGTAAATCACTACACTGGAAACATTATGGCTGAAATTACACCGAAACATTTTTGTACGCTTTTTGGGTCACGCTACTTCAGAAAATCCGCACAATTTATTGGCGCAAAGGTAGTTTTACTGCAAGTCTTTAGAAAATTCTGGCAAAATAACTACAATCAACAATTCAACAGTAAGTCTGCCAGTTAAGGAGGGCAATTTGGCCAATTTTTATAAAGAGCTACGGTCTGTTAAAGCATTCTTTTCGACTGAAATTGCCAATAAGCGCCACTATATATACACGTTGAAGACAAACATTTAAAGGTTCAGCGGGCGAAGTGGTGCACCTCTTTGTCAACACCAAAATGACTTTTACGTAACTTTCTCGCAGGACCACATTTCCCGTGCTTGAGCAAACCTTGGATGAACGTAACCTGACAACAAATATCTTTTAAACAAAGCACTAACTAGGAAATTACTCTGGGAAACGTAGTAAATAGTCGCGATTCTTTGCATGGAAATCTAAAGTGGTCAAGCGACGCATCTGGGACACTTGGCATGGAATCACACAAGTATTAAATACCAGCGCGCTCAACATATTGTTCAGCTAATAAGTTTGATCGGCAGAGCAACGACCGCGGACACCTTTGTTTTGTGCGACCGATCTGTCCCTGAAACCTTTCGCTATGCAGACTAGCGAATAAACGAGTTCCTTGCATAGCAAATTCCTTGCTTTTCATTCGGAAGTTATACATCTCTCTCCCACTATCTCTCTCTCTCTCTGTCTCTCTCTTTCGTTTATTGATATGCCGACGCTGACCTTTTCGGTGATACTGTAGCTCAGGCAAGAAACAACAATCTTTTTTTTTTCTCTCTTTCAATAGACAGTTCATTTCATGTGAAGTGTCCTCGCCTACTCGTTGCAAAAGCCAAGTTGGCAACTGTCCTAAAGCACAAGGTTGTGTACGTGTACGGTTGTCAGAGGAAGTCAAAGGAAAGGATGTGCTGCGGAGGTTGATCGTAGTGTGAATTGTAAGTGCGAAACTATCTTTTGCAAAACGGCTACTTTTGCAAGCAAACCATATTCGGCTAATGAGGTGGGCATGAGAGACATACTACGTGGTTTCAGGTAAGAAATGCTGGTGCGATAGCGACTCATTTGTTATGGTGCCAGCGCCCTATATAAAATTTCGCTGATACAGAAGCTTGAGCTGGTTATGTTATGTTTGTAACAGGTGCAGTGGTGGAAAATCAAAGAAAAAAAACAAAATTATTATGGCGTTTTACGTGCCAGAACCACTTTCTGATTATGAGGCACGCCGTAGTGGAGCACCCCGGAAATTTAGACCGCACTGGGGTTCCTTAACGTGCACCTAAATCTAAGTACACTGGTGTTTTCGCATTTCGCCCCCACCGAACATCAACGAAGACGTAGACATAGAATGTACGCTACAAATGGCTTTGTTGCTGGCGTACATTTTTTTTTTATTTTGAAACACCTAGTACGATCAAAATGCGTCTTAAAAGTTTGGTATTTATTGCTCGTGCCATTGTAATGTCGGATGTTTGACGTCTTCGTGAGTTTGTGTGCTCCAATGAAATTGCCAATCATTTCAAGTTGCAAGCTGCGACAAGAGAAGAAGAGTGTATGCTGGCTTATGCTGCCAGGAGACAAGACAGTCCAAGCCAGGGACACCACCTGTGTTGTGTGCAAGTGATACCGCTGGTGTAACGCCGATATAGCCACGAAAAAGAGGGAAGCAGCCAAATATTTCCCACGTTTCGTCTCTGTTGTCTTGTCCGTGTAAAGATGCAGGCGCTACCTGCACTCAACGAATATAAGTATAAATAGTTGCGGAGAGCGATACGTTATTTTCTCAAGCTTTCGGCCCCCGCAGGGGCGTCTGCGCAAGCAGGCGTTTGGTGCGTAGCGATACCACGTACCCGAGCACACGAGGGTTGGACCCTCCCGCGTGTAGCCGTGTCCGGGGAAAAGGGGATCCTGGGGGTTGAGCCAATGCCGGGTGTTTGGACCTTTACGGCCCCTCGGCGGCGGCAACACACCCCTTTGGCCTCGGCTTCACGTAGACGGCACCCCCGGACTGACCCACCCGGGGGAAATCGGTAGTTGCCTTTTCCTGTCTCTCTCTTCCTCTAACCTTCGTCTTTCTCTTACTTTTCATCTTTCCTGTCTTCTCCTAGCTTCCGCTTACTTCCAATTTTTCCAGGCAGCAAGGGTTAACCTTGTGTGAATAACCAACCTAGGTTATCTCATATTTGGTTATAGCGATAACGTAAAGCTGGCGTTTGCAGGACCTGTTTTTACAGTCCCTGTAGCGTCCCCTTGTAGGGCTCCATGGTGGGTGGCTGGCGTTGTTGCCGAAAATTCAATTTCTTTATGGCTAGCTCCTTCCCTCCGCTTCCTGATCGCCCTCACAAGAGAGGGCGCACCGATGAAGTTTTCCAGTTCCTTGGACGACAAAGACCAAACTTCCCACGATACCATGTGATCCACTCAGAAAAATCCGATAAACAAGTACGAAACATTTCCCCTTTTCTAGTTTCCAAGTCCTTAACTGATGTCCTTGGTCCAGGCTACAAGGTATCAAGGCTGGCAAGTGGTGATCTCCTGTTAGAGCTCCATGATCAGAAACAGTACGATAAGTTGCCCAGTCTAGTATCATTTGGAGATGTTCCATTAACAGTGACTCCACACCGCACTCTCAACACCACCCGCGGCGTTGTCTCGGATGACGATTTGCTCCAGCTGACAGAAGCTGAGCTCCTGGAGGGCTTCAGTGATCAGAATGTTGTCAATGTGAGAAGAATTAAGATAAGAAGGGATGGAAAAGAAATTCAAACAAAGCACCTGATACTCACATTCGGTTCAAGTATTCTGCCCGAGTCTGTAGAGGCCGGGTACATAAAGCTCCGTGTCAGACCATATGTGCCAAATCCCCTAAGATGCTTCAAATGCCAGCGTTTTGGCCACAGCTCGCAGAGCTGCCGAGGCCGCCAAACATGCGCCAAATGCAGTGCCCTTGAACACGCCACTGAAGCTTGTGCGAACACTCTCCACTGTGTAAACTGTGATGGGGAGCACGCCGCGTACTCGCGGTCGTGCCCATCGTGGAAAAAAGAAAAGGAAATTGTAACAATAAAAGTAAAGGAAAATATAAGTTTCAAGGAGGCACGTAGGCGGGTATCGTACCTGCCCAGGAAAACCTTTGCCGATGTGGCGCGTCAGGGGGCAGCGTCACAACGGCCTCCGGCGGCTGTCCGACCCACAGTCAGTGAGTCGGCAGTCACGCCATCTGCCCCCACGGTGGTTGCAGCTAGCGCTGCTCCGCCAACCGAGCAGACGGAGCCATCGACCCCGAAGGTGGGCGCAGCCGAGGCTGCCCCAACCTCCCCAGCCTCTTCCAGCGCTAGCAACAGCCGGCGCAGCCAAATCCCTCAGGGAGCCCCATCGACCTCCGGGCTGGTGGGCACAGGGGTCTTGCCCCCCAAGGCGGGACCTTCCCTGGTAACTTCTCGCTCACAAGAGCACGTGTCCGGCGCCTCACAAGAGGCAATGGACACTACACCTATCCCCACGGCGCGCCAAGCGCCTAAGGAGCGGCGAGGCTCCCTCGAACGCTCCAGAAAGGGCAGAACTCCCGTTACAGGGCCTCGAAAGAGCCCTGTAACCTAAAGCATCACCTCCATTTCCATACACACAGCACATATTTACTTTCAATATGGATACACAAATTATTCAATGGAACGTCAGAGGTCTGCTTAGGAACCTTGATGACGTGCAAGAGCTCATTCAAAAACACAATCCAAAAGTGCTGTGTCTACAGGAAACACACTTAAAACCAAAACACACAAATTTTCTTCGACAGCACATAACTTTCCGCAAAGATCGCGATGATGCTATGGCATCATCTGGCGGTGTTGCCATTGTAATTCAAAAAAGCATAGCGTGTCAATGTTTACAGCTACGAACGGCCCTCGAAGCAGTAGCGGTTCGAGTTGTCCTACTGAACAAACTCATCACTATTTGTTCGATTTACGTACCCCCGCATTACCAACTAAACAAACATGAATTTCAGTCCTTGATAGATCAATTGCCAGAACCTTATCTTGTTCTTGGCGATTTCAATGCACACAGCAGCTTGTGGGGAGACTCTTGTATTGATGCGCGAGGTCGTCTCGTTGAGCAGTTCCTTTTTTCTTCTGGAGCGTGCCTTCTCAATAAGAAAGAACCCACATATTACTCTCTTGCAAACAGAACCTTTTCGTCAATAGATCTTAGTATAGTCTCCGCGTCTATACTGCCCGAACTCGAATGGGAAGTTACGAGCAATCCTTACGGGAGCGATCACTTCCCCGTACTGCTAAGAACATCTAAAGAAAATGAATTTCCTCCACAAGCTCCTAGGTGGAAGATACATACAGCCGACTGGGAGAAATTTCGAACTCTTACTAACATCTCGCTGGCTGATATGTCTTCTTTAGAAATCGATGCAGCTGTGGCGTACTTTACAGCCTTCATCATAGATGCCGCAACTAAATGTATATCACAAGTAAATGGATTGGCAGGCAAACGGCGTGTCCCCTGGTGGAACGACGATTGTAGGATCGCTCGTAAGAAACAAAATAAAGCGTGGGGGTTGCTACGCGCCTCCCCCACTGCGGAGAATCTTATCAATTTTAAAAAAGCAAAATCCCAAGGCAGCCGAACCCGCCGACAGGCCAGAAGAGAGAGCTGGCAGAACTTTTTAACAGGTATCAACTCGTATACAGATGAGGCCAAGGTCTGGAACAGGGTTAGTAGAATAAGAGGGCGACAAACATACTCCCTCCCTTTAGTAAACACACAAGGCGAAACCCTGCAAGACCAGGCAGATTCACTTGGGGAGCACTTTGAGCGTGTGTCAAGCTCAATCAATTATTCCCAGTCCTTTCTTAAACATAAAGAAATAATAGAACGTAAGCCAATCATACGAAAATCCAGGCAGAATGAACCGTATAACCGGCCTTTCGGTATTGCCGAGTTGAGAGCTGCCTTGAACACATGTAAAAGCACTGCACCGGGACCAGACAGAGTCATGTATGATATGATCAGACACCTACATACTGACGCACAAGTTACACTTCTTACACTATACAATACTATTTGGGCTTCGGGATACCTCCCATCCACATGGAAAGAAGCGATTGTGGTTCCTGTCCTAAAGCAGGGAAAAGACCCTTCATTGGCGGCTAGTTACCGTCCGATAGCTCTAACTAATTGTCTGTGTAAGCTTTTTGAAAAAATGATAAATCGCAGACTTATACATTTCCTTGAGCTCAACAATATACTCGATCCTTATCAGTGTGGATTCCGAGAAGGGCGGTCCACAACCGATCACCTTGTGCGCATGGAAGGAAATATCCGCGATGCCTTTATACATAAACAGTTTTTTCTATCGATATTCCTCGGTATGGAGAAGGCATATGACACGGCATGGCGTTACGGGATCTTGCGAGACCTGTCGGAAATTGGCATCCGTGGAAATATGCTGAACACAATTGAAAGCTATTTGTCAAATCGTACCTTCCGAGTAAAAGTCGGCAATGAACTCTCACGTCCCTTTACGCAGGAAACTGGTGTACCCCAGGGAGGCGTGCTCAGCTGCACTCTCTTTATCGTCAAGATGAACACGCTACGTGCTTCACTACCACCTGCCATTTTTTATTCCGTATACGTAGATGATATACAAATAGGCTTCAAATCCTGCAACCTCACAGTATGCGAAAGACAGGTACAGCAGGGCTTGAACAAGGTTTCCAAGTGGGCAGACGAAAACGGATTTAAGGTCAACCCACACAAAAGTTCTTGTGTTCTCTTCACAAGAAAGAGAGGCCTGGTCCCAGATCCTTGTGTAGAACTGGGCGGACACCAAATTCCTGTCAGCAAAGAACACAAATTCCTTGGTGTTATTCTTGACTCTAGGCTCACATTCATTCCTCACATAAAACATCTTAAAGAAAAATGTCTAAAAACAATGAACCTACTTAAAATCCTATCCCACAAAACATGGGGTAGCGACAGGAAGTGCCTGTTAAATCTTTACAGGAGCCTAGTTCGGTCGCGAATAGACTATGGAGCCGCAGTATATCACTCTGCCGCACCGAGCGCACTTAAGATGTTAGACCCCGTTCACCATCTGGGAATCCGTCTGGCCACTGGCGCATTTAGAACAAGCCCTGTTGAAAGTTTGTATGTTGAGTCCGATGAGTGGTCACTCCATTTTCGGAGAACTTACATCAGCTTCAACTATTTTCTCAAAGTGCGCTCTAATAAGGAACATCCGTGTTTCACAACCGTTAACGACTTGACATGTGAAACACTTTTTCATAACAGACCCTCTATGAGACTTCCTTTCTCACTGCGTGCAAGAGAACTTAGCACGGAAATGGATGTCCAGTTCTCGACCAACGCCTAATGCCTCCAGCTAAGATAGTACCACCCTGGGAGTGGCAGCTGATAGAGACATCTTACACATCCTTTGTACAGGTCACTAAACATGCGTCAGAGACACATATCAAAATGCACTTATTGGAGCTCCAGTACAAGTACTCGTGCACAGAGTTTTATACAGACGCTTCTAAGTCGCATGCCGGGGTGTCCTACGCAACCATTGGGCCATCCTTCTCGGAATCCGGTGTACTGCACCCTGAAACAAGCATATTTACGGCTGAGGCCCATGCACTATTGTCGGCTGTGAAACATATCAGAAAATCAAATATTAAAAAAACAATTTTATTTACAGACTCCTTAAGCGTCGTAAAAGCCTTGAAGTCACACTGTAAACACAGAAACCCCGTAATTACTGAGCTCTATTCCGTCCTCTGTAGAGCGTATATGTCTAACCAGCATGTCATTATATGCTGGGTGCCTGGACATAGGGGCATCGAGGGTAACGCTCTAGCAGACCAGATGGCCACATCAATTTCATTGCATACAGTCAGTCCTACTGCTTCGGTCCCTGTCACGGATCTGAAGCCCTTTTTAAGAAGGAAACTGCGAAACCACTGGCAACGTAAGTGGGACGCAGAAGTAAATAACAAACTGCACGTGATAAAGCCACAGTTAGGTTCTTGGCCCTCCGTAACAAAATCACGGCGAACAGATGTCCTATTCTGTCGCCTTAGAATAGGACACACATTTGGCACACACAACTTCTTACTCACTGAAAATGATCCTCCAAACTGTGGTAGATGCGGGGAGAGGCTGACCGTCCTCCACGTCCTCCTGGAGTGTCGGAAAGCCGAATCTGATAGAAAGAAACATTTTCCGTTAGCATACCGGCAGCATATTCCCCTTCATCCTGTAATGTTACTCGGCCCAGAACCGCTCTTCGACACTAACGCAGTCCTAAGTTATCTGAAAGATGTTGTGTTGCATGTTGTTAGCCCCACATGTTCGTAGCGTCTCCTCTCTTCAGAGGATGGCGCTGTGATAGTTCTTTCGTATAGCACGTGCCTCTAGGCCCTTGTGTCTCAAGGGCTCTGGCGAGGCAACAGTGCTCCAGGCATTTGTACTATCTCATATATTTTCTATTCTGCATCATTCTTTTACGATGGATTTTAATGTTCATAGTATTCGTCATTTGTCATCGCCATAATTTTATAGCAAGTAGATTTTACGCACTCTACAGCGATTATTTTTAGGCCACTTTACAGCCAAATCACATCTTTCACAATACATCGTCAACGTCACCACTTGTCATGGCGCTCTTTGGCCAAGCCTGGCCCTTGCGCCACAAAACACTACACATCATCATCAAGCTTTCGGCGCATGTACGTGCTGGCTTGTTTTATTAATTATTAATTAATATTTATTTCAATGGAGCCATGTCTAATGGTAAACAAGGCGACATGCAGGTTGCCTTTAGACTATGCGGACGAACGACGAGGTCAACGAGCTGCGATCGCTAAAAGGATGGCAACATTCCAGAGGTGCACTGGAGGCACAAGAGGCCGTAGCGAAAAAGCGCGCCAGCACGTTTTGACCATGAATGGCGTTGTTATCAAGCTCCTAATCGCGCTGGTCGGCGTCAATGCATTAGCCGTCCATAAACCTTACTCCGTTGCTCTTTTAGATAATGTATCTCTGTGGTGCGGCACATCACATACCCTGCCGACCTCATTCGCAGTTAGGTAGGGGCCGTGAATTACCCAACAAAAGTGATGGAAGAAATAGAGAAGGGGTATATTCATAACTGGGTAAATGAAAGGCAGAGGCTGGAAGCTTCACGTTCTGGCCAGTCTTGTTTCAATTTTCAGAAAGTGAAAGGCTGAATCACACACCAAATTAATGCATTTAACAGTTACCAAGACGAACGAACGAACGAACGAACGAACAAGTGAGTGAGTGAGTGAGTGAGTGAGTGAGTGAGTGAGTGAGTGAGTGAGTGAGTGAGTGAGCGAGCGAGCGAGCGAGCGAGCGAGTGAGTTAGTGAGTGAGTGAGTGAGTGAGTGAGTGAGCGAGCGAGCGAGCGAGTGAGTGAGTGAGTGAGTGAGTGAGTGAGCGAGTGAGCGAGTGAGTGAGTGAGTGAGCGAGTGAGCGAGTGAGTGAGTGAGTGAGTGAGTGAGCGAGTGAGTGAGTGAGTGAGTGAGTGAGTGAGCGAGTGAGTGAGTGAGTGAGTGAGTGAGCGAGCGAGCGAGCGAGTGAGTGAGTGAGTGAGCGAGCGAGCGAGCGAGTGAGTGAGTGAGTGAGAGTAAGTGAGTGAGTGAGTTAGTGAGTGAGTGAGTGAGTGCACGTGATTCTCAGAGCTAGTGCACGCCAATAGAGTAACAGCGTCACCGCTATGTTTTCATCTGCCTGGCCCCGCGCACAAGATATCCGGCGGGAATGCCAGGGACGTTCACATCACCAACTCCCTCCATATCTTTCTTCCTCACAACTGACTTATAAGTTCGAATCAAGATATTTCCTCTTATGCCAACGACAAGCGTTTATTTATTTGACAGGTTCGATGTCAGGTTAGCAGAACTGGAGAAAGCCGATGAGTTAATCTACAACATAATATATTCAGCATTGATATGGGCCACGGTATGTTTCATAGTACATGGCTACTTTCAATATTGCATTAAACCACTCATTCGAAATAAGACGTATTTCTGCAGCGGGAAGGGCAGTTCGCCGACGTACGCAGCGGAATTGTATTGGCGGTGCAGTGCTAACTCACGCTTTTATTCACCCAAGGTTTTGGTGATTTCGTTAACTATTGTACGCATTTCCAATAACAAATTTATGATTATCCTTCTTGGAGCGACTTTGACGGCACTTATTCGGCGATGTCATGAGCATTCATGGGTAGCAAGATCGCTACAGTGCGTGCCGGTATCGAGTCGCGAGGAGTCGTTTGAGATATAAATCTGCACCAACGACATGGGCTTAATATTGAGGTATAAAAACAGTGCTAAGCCAATGGTAGAATTTAAAAAATACGATTGAGGCATGGCGTTAGTCAACAAAATGAGGCGGTTACTTAACATGAGCTTCACTTCGCCTAACTGGGTTTCGTTCTGCTTGTCTGCCGGACGCACCCGACATATCCACGAACTGGGTTCTCTCCAACTACGGTAACGTTGTGCTTAGGTCCGCTCTCACTGAAGCCTGCGACTTTCCTGCAGCTGTTATCACTGAAGTAGCGTTCTGGCACCCGAACAAAACAAAATCGCAGCGGCGAACTTCAGCCGTCCTTGCTGCAAAGTGTTGTCGCCTGCTACTGCATGCTGAGCGTACTTTCGAGAACGTTCGCGAGATGGCCATCAGTGGCGCCTCCATAGGCGTACTCTGGAAAGGAGTAATGTTGCCAGCGCTCAGTTCGCAAATGCCATTCTGAGCTAAGGATCGGATATCTTGTCGGGGTTGGAAGTTAAAGATCGGTAGTCCGGTTGTCCATGGGAGCCCACGGTAAAATCTCAAATGAGGTAGTGCAGGGTTACATGGGTTGGACCTCTTTAGAAGTCAGAGAAGTGCAGAGCCAAGTTTGTTTTGAAGAGAGACTCAGGAGCATGGATGAAAATAAGTGACCAGCTAAAGTGCACAAGTATCTGTACCGGAAAAGCGTGAACACAGAATTGAGGAAGAGGTCATGAACGTTTGCAACCAAGTACAGGGAAATTGAAAATGGAAACAGAAAACCAGAAGTCATCAAAAAGAAAGTGAGAGAAACAGAGACAGTGAATTGGAAGCAAAGAATTGAAACCGAAAGGTTCATGGAGACTTACAAAAATGGGAAGAAAAAGTAGAAGGTAAAATTTGCAAGATAACACAAAGGGCTGTGCCTTCCCATTTGAGGCTCGAGCTGGTTGCCTAAAGACAAAAAACATATCGGAGCAAATACTCGCAACAGGGTAAGGCATGTGTGTGCTGCGGCAAAAATCCGGAAAACATTCATCCATCCTAATGGAATGAAAAGGTATTCACCCAGTGAGACCCATAGGTGACGTACACCTGCCTTAAGTGCTTGGATTTAAAGTGGCCGGAAGCATCAACCGGTCAGCAGTCGAGATAAGCACGAGACGTTGAAAGTATTGGTAAGAAAAAAAAGCAGGTAACAGATTGATACGACTGGATGCGTTACAGGCAAAGGTAACGGCACAAGGTAGATAGAGAAGTTATGAGGGAGAAAAAAAAGGATTGAGGAGACGTGTACAATATGCTCGAATAAAAAAATTGGTGGGTCTCGCGCATTGTGGGAATCAATTTTAGCGAAGCCTTGTATGCTGTTTGCTTTGGCCATCATTAGCGACATGTTGGCGGCGAATTTGTAATTCCTTCAGCGCTTAGCCCAATACGAGAACGGTGAGTTGATGTGAAACGTCACCTCGCGTGCACCACTGTTGTCTGTCTGCGTAGTCCACAGAACACGCAGGGAAACGGATTTGCTTGAGGCGTTGTTGTACTCCATTGTGCGCAATCTCGGACAGGGGGATTACCATTGCCTCGCATGGCACATCGCATCGTGGCAGTAGTGTTAAACTTCAATTGAATTATGGGGCTGTACGTAATTTAATTAATTATTATAATTGTACGCATAGATTGTGTACAGGCACTCGTGGTCTGCACCACGTCTCGCTGCGTAGCGAAGACACTGCCGTTCTGTGCGACGCTTCATTCGGACCTAGTTGTCCTCGACGATGAGTGCACACCTTGGAGCCACTTTTACGGCGCGCGTTTACGTGCTCTTTCTGCATACGTGCCCAGCACGCTGTTGAAGTGTCAGCTTCAAGCGCTTTCTTCACGCTGTGGACGATTGTAGTGTTTACGGTATCACAGCCCAGCACGCGACCTCCACAGCCCAGCATTTGCATTTTTGTCGCATAGGGAAGCAAGCACAGCAGATGCCATGCGCACAAACTGTGAAACGCTGCCGCGGCGGCGCCGGCCGAAAAGCGCGTAGACGAGCGCCATCTGGTGGTGTTGCAAGAAACCCAGTTGCGCGCGCCAGCAAGACCACAGCCGCAGCGCCCGGAAAGTCAGGAGAATAGGCAAAGAAAGCTTCGCTTTAAAAGCATGTGCGGCATATCACCTTCCCTCAAGCAGGCTAGGGGACTATTTGTCACCGCCCCGTTTCAAAGGGGATGCTCATGACTCATCATCATCATCATGGACGGTGCACTACGCGTATAGGGCTCAACTACAACAACGAATCTTAGTAAATCGTTATTCCATGAAGAAGTGCTTTGCAATCAATAGTTAGTGTTTGATGTTGATGATCGCTAAAGTAGAGTAAAAAAACTACACGATCTTCATAAGAGATCTGGTCCCGCATTGTGCCATGATTCTTTTCAATTTTCCTTCTGTCCGCTCTGCTACTCAGTCAGACAAATGATAAGAAATTATTCATCTAGACGAAAAGGATACGAACGTAATACGGCCCCTGATCATCGAAAACTATAGAGTACATTTGATATTCAATATTAAAAAGAAACATTAATGTATAACTTTGGGTATACCTGATTACATGTTTCGTTATGCGGTCGAAATTACGGCTGACAAAAAGGTAAAGGGTAATGTATCTAATGCCACAGATATCAAGGGGAAAAATTCGCGACGTTGTGTCTTAAAACGCGCTCATAAACTACATTATAAACAGTTGAATGTATATTTTACGAACCTTCGAAACTTGCATGAAATTGTTTTGGTACTTTTTGTCTATTGTTCTCTGTTATCTTGTGTAAGTCACGCAACTTCAATTCTTTTTATTTCTTATGTTTTTATTTGTTTTTTATTCATTTTGTGTGGGGAAGGCGGGCCCTCCTAATATATTAGTCGCACCTTTTCTCTCGCGCTCCTTTGTTTAACGGTGCCGATGTACCGTTGAATTAGGGTCATTGAAGAAATGAAGCGTAGAAAAGCCGTAGAAGCGTAGAAATACTCTGCGTCTATACCCGCGCTATTCGTCCGGAAATATTGCTCGTGCGTCCAAAATGTATTAAAGGTACCACGGTTTTCTTCCCCTTCTTTCAGTTTGTCGAGAGAGAGATTGAGTGTAAACTTTATCGAAAAGAGCACAAGATCATGGGTAGCTCTGCCGCTATGCAGTGGCTGTCGACCTTTATGTACTCGGCCCGTATTCACGATAGTGTGTTTACGCTAGAATTGTACATAAGAGCAGATGTCAACCGTTCGTGATGCTCGACATGTTATTAGCGAAAGCGGCCGGCCAATAGCAGGCAAAATATGATATTTGCAAAGACAATATCATGAAAAAACTTGTATTCTCTTCCGGTGCTGAATAAGTTGTTCAGTCGAAAATTTTCTTTTAGTCCAATCGGCATTGTTTTTTTGTTTTTTGATAATTACACCAGGCGTATCCTTTTTCATGTCGGACATCTTTATAAAAGCCTGCCAACAAAACAAACTCAAAGTGCGCACTACAGATTAATTATCCAAGAGCGGACATCATTTGCCTAGAAAAACCAAATCAGTTATTTCGCTAAATGAAGTAATTACATTTTAGCTTCCGAATCACCAGCTTTTAGGGCATATCTTTAAATTACAAATTTAGAGAGAGTCGTTATCAAAGTACTGTTACAGATTTTCGCGTTTCAGAATCGTTATGAAGAACCAAATAACTGGTACAGAATTTTTCTTTCAATCTATGTGATTACGCAGGCGGCACCTGCAAGCGCCGCACTCTGTCTGACCACCTTCTGATTTGGCGTATTATGGCTTGACCAATAATAATATGCCGTCGAACTTCCTTCTACGCATAAACTCATTCCTATTGGTGTTCTGCGCAGCTTCCTATTGGACTCACAGTCACTTCAGTAGCAGGGGAAAGACAGACCGTGTCACTGAGCTATATTGCGAAGCCTTATTTTACGATGCCCTACTACGTCGCACAGGTGGGGGGGGGGGGGGAACTTGCTGCTTGCGTATGATCGGGTAAAGAGAACGAACTTGAGGCAAGTTATCTCGGTCTACATGGCCATATTGAAATGTGCAATAAATTTGCAATAAGATTGCTGTAGTTCCAGCACGATGCAGAGTTGGAAGCTTTTATTAATGCGTTACCAACAAAAATGTGGAAGTGCGAAAAAAAAAAGAACTTTATGTGTGGGATGTGTGGGACTCCAATTTTAAGATGCCGATTATGCTATAAGAAACCAACAAACTTGTTGGCTTCTATCATATATATACAGGATGTTTTAGCGAACACTTTCAACATTTTTTAAAGGTTGCCTGTGGCAGATAGCTCAATTCTAGTTTATGAGCCAGTCTACCCGAAGCGGCGGACACTACTAGCACAAAAATATAGAAATGGAAAATCGACTAAGTAACAAGAATTCCCTAGTTAACTTTTTAGTTAATTATATGATGACCCACAATGCAATTTATAAATTCCAGCAGTGGGCTTCGCAAGGCGGATCCACTTGGAACGAATTCTCAGGACGACACCAGTTTCGAGACATAAATTCCCGAACTTTGCGGAGAAATGGATTGGCGTTCCAGTTAATTGTGTGCTTCAGTGCATGAAACGACGCTCTGCGCAAAGTTGTGGAATTGATATCTCGAAACTCGTGTCATCTTGAAAATTCGTTCCAAGTGGATCCGCATTGGGAACTCCACGGCTATAATTTGTAAGTTGCAATATGTGCCCTAATGTAATTAGTTAAAAACTAATTAGTGAATTTTCATAAATTAGTCGATTTTGCAGCTCAATTTTTCGTGCAATTATTGCCCGCCGTTTCGAGTAGACCAGCTCATGAATTAGAATTGTGATATCTGCCACAGTCAACATTTAACTTTCTTGAAAGTGTTCGCTGACACACCCTGTATATATATATATATATATATATATATATATATATATATATATATATATATATATATATATATATATATATATATGTGTGTGTGTGTGTGTATTCCTGACCACGGACGGTGGTCAGGAACAGACAACCGTCAGCTGCATTTTGTATATTTATATATATATATATATATATATATATATATATATATATACTTCGCTCCTCTAAGAGGCAGGACGTGTATGGGTCGAGTGAGCTCCTGAACAGCGTTTTGCAATGTTCAGCCGTTTAAATCATGGATCCGGGACTTCAGAGTGGTGCGCCGTATTGCTAACGCATTTTTCTAGCATATACATCTAAGTCGCCACTGCAATTTGTTGTCACTTTCTTTTGTTGCGCATGTGCCACAGGTGGCGATCATTGTTGCCACTCGTGGCAACAATGATCGGAAAGTGTACGAATAGGCGAGATGCGGTAAATAACCAAGAAAAATAATGCTCCTAATAGCCCCTTGCTCTAATCTCTTTCTCATCGACTTGACCTTGCTGGCGGACGCTTACTGATTATGGTTAGAGAGATAGGATTTAAATAAACGCAGAGCTACTCCTCGAACCCCATAAGGCTCTAATATTTAGAGCAGTATGTCGTGTCGAATGAAATCGGGATCTTTTCCATGAAATAGTAAATTGAAATATTGGCTATTTTACGTGCGTTCTGCTTTGAAAATGGCGAGTTACTTCGAGATAACAGATTGTTTAGAATAGGAGCCCCAAAGGTCTTGCGGTCTTAAATAAATAGCGTCAGCGCCACTACGCATGCGAGAGACGCAAACATAGTTTAGCGTTTGCGTTGGCGACCCTATCTCACGGAAATAGCGCTCCGACCCAAACTCTATTAAAGTTTTGTGCCAACGAGCATGGCGGCATCCATCGAGGTGACGAATGCCGCCTTCACATTGGGCCTCAGTCCTCGTTTACCTGCAGCCATCAAAAGCAATTAACGATGTCGTAGGCTTCCGCTATCCCTCATTTCATATAAAAAACAGGGGCTAAGCGATAAACTACTGTTATTTCTTAGATCGGTAGCCGAACTTGACGGCCACGGGGTTTAACACAACCACATCACGTTGCTAGGGAGAGGTCCATCTCGTCACTAGGTCGGTCGAGATTGAATTCAGAGCTTAACATATATGGCACAATGTATTATAAACATTGCACATTAGTGTGCTCAGACCTGTTATTACTGATGAAACACATATCGAAAGAGCAATTATATTGCTCTGCTTTAGGTTACTTTTTTTTATGCTTCCATTTTCAGTCGTCGAAGCGCGGCAAGCGCAAGATGCAAGAATCGCGAGCGCTGAACTTTATACTAAAGCTTGTTGCTGTCGCGTGACGAAAAGGGCATGTGTGCAAAGTTTTTTAGGGTCGCAAAGATAGGGGCCCCTATTAAAAAACTATCTCCCTCAATTACGTACTCCAAGAACTCGTGTAATGCGAAGGACTGCTATCAGCAACAATGAAGGAAAGAGACCCGCTTGATGATACACTGGCGTCTAAGCTAACACATAGACGTTGCTATATTTTAACTGTTTTCTCTAACATTGCTGGCGGGCAATATGAACTTCTGAAGTAAAGTTAAAGTCACACACGTATTAAGATGAAAGCGACGAGTCACTATTCTCGATTATGCTCCTGATTTTTAAGGTTTTATCTTGGTGTGTACAACAGGAAACTCAGATGCTGAAGGGCATATGCTTTTGAAGGTTGATTCAGCTTAACGGAAGCTTTCCGTTGCCTCTATGTAAGAACGCTTGCTCTGAAGACATACAATGAATGGCAAAATATTGAGCAATACTGTTCATATTTTTTTTACCCTGGCGTCCGACAGAATGCAGAAGAAAAGTGAAAAGCTGGCCCTTCTGGATGCTTCACAAGACGTCTAGGCATCTGCTCTAGACGGCAGCATGTCAAAAGTTCACGTTGAACTTTGTACATCAAGAAATCATGGAAGTAACTAATAAACTAGTGGGGACGCCAACTCCTTCCAAAGGATAAGCCATGAAAACGCTCAAGAATTTGCTCAATTTATTAATAATATTAATATCGAATCCTGCTGTGTAGCTGGAGAGTCGCAATAAAGATATCAAACTAAAACATACATCTTGAGGAACAATATTATAGTGTGTAGCGCTTCCAGCGAGTTTATGACTACAGTAGCGTCATTGAAACTCCATGGTAATAATGTTTGCACCCAAAATGCCGATGCACTGTTTCTCCTCCACTTTTGCACGTATGGTAATTTGCAGATGATTGAGCCACAATCATCAGTTTATGCTAAAGAAGCATTCTCGCACAGAATATTACAAGTTAAGCCAAGTAGGACAGTGCGTTCTAGTTTTGCAGAATTTCCTAGCTGTTCGCTTTCTACAATCGCCTTACCTTTCTTTCCGATTGCACATTCAGCAAACATTCCTAATTGGGAGTACTTAGCTCTCATTTCTTAGAATATGTGCAATCATGATGGTGCATCAACTTCTGTTTGTCATCTCTGAGTACCTGAACCAAAACGGTTGCGTGCGTTTATCATCGTATATCCATCCCGACACTTTGCAATATGTTTTACCTTTTCGTTTTTTTTCAGTTCTGTTATAATATTACACTACGCACCTCATCCTTTACAGTGTTGTCGATGATATCTCGTACCTATCACGCCAACGTGGTTGCCTGGGCCTATCAGAACGTCCTGACCACCTCACTGCCCTAACGCGTTGTTATCTGTTTGAATTTGATTCAACCCATAAATGTAGTCGCGCGCGAACGTAGCGAACAGATGTCAAGCAGCCAGTTTGATAGACGTCACTCATTTCGCACACTCGTTTTCCTCTAGATTCGCGTCAGTGGAACACCGACAGTTTGACAAAGTTCAACAGCCGCCCTTGCCCGAAGTTAAGGTTCCGTAGCCCAAGACGCAAAAACGCGTACAAAGGCGGCAGGTTCGTCAAATGCACGTACGAGCGAAGCATTTCGATGTGCGCACTGTCTAGCAAGAAGACAGCCTCATGGCTCTTGTGATCGTAGGTGTCCTGGTCATGGTAGGGACCATCACTGTCACCGGACAATTCTGCACACCGCAGGATGCAGTCGCGCACGCACTCGAGCAAGCACCTGACGCATTGAAGGTGAGTAAATTCTTCATGCAGATCCCCTTTTTTGAATTAGGAATCACAGATGGGTATTTATAAACTTTCAGGATGCTTAAGCTTCGCCTTTAAGAGTGGAACGCGATAGCCTCATCGGGCCCCTTTTGCGCCGACGCCGACACCGGGTATATTGTTACACGGCACGCGATAGAAAACAATGGTGGGCCGATCCCGGTGGCCGAGCGATGACTCAAACCCCCGTAAGGCAGAGGCTACAAGTAGTGGCTCATCAATGGCTCATAACCCCGTAAACAAGGATAAAGTGGTTTGTGCTAGAGTTTCCACTCAACAGAATTACGTTTTCTCGTGTATTCAGTTTATTTGTTTATGTATGTAGGTTGCGCGTAAGTCAAGCTTTACGGATTTTCTGACGCATTTTACTTTGAGAAATTCAATTAGTTTACTAACGTCTCTGCGCCACGCAGAGGGCCTGCGTCGTTGTGGTTCGGAATAATTATTTGCTGACGGACAACGTCGACGCCGACACCAGATTTTCTGCAGCATGGAGCCCTTAACGCTATCGGGTTAATAAACGTTCTCAGAAAATATTATAAAAATCGACCTGGAGAGGTCCACAAAACGCATGAGAAAACTATAATTTTTTTATCTGAGACAAAAAGTGTGTCTCAATAACTAATACGCCTGTAATAAAGTCTTTCTCTCTCTCCTCGAGAACTGTTGGGGTTCTGTAAAATAAGTACCTTTCATTGAAGTTTCGAACAATCTCCAGTAGCTTAAGTGGATTTTCGTTTTGCACGTGTTATATTGAACTGAAAGATAAGAAGTATTACGCCATCTCAGAACTATGTACATGTGCGGGCTTGCACGCAACGTGATACCGCCATGCGTCATGAAAAAGGGGAAAACAAAGGGGTGGAAAGACAGGGAGGTTAGCCAGTGTAAGTACCGGCTGGCTACTCTGTGTTGGGGAAAGGAGTAAAGGGAATAAAATGATAAAGAAGAAGAGGAAAAAGAAGGAAACCGGAACATTCACACAGTAATGCGATACTGCGCGCTACAACACTCAAAGACAGTCGCACAATTCGCATGTCCTTAAAAACTTCAGCAAAGCCCTTAAGACCTTGAGTGCCGAAGCCTGTCTGGACCAGTGTCCTAGAGCTTTTTCCTCTATAAAGGTGCGATTGTCCTGTTTTTCGAGCGTGGTCACGAGCACTTTTCTTGTCACTTTGTAACGGGCACAGTCACAAAAGAGGTGCTCAATCGTCTCCTCGGAGCCGCAGGTGTCACAAGTAGGGCTGTCGGCCATTCCAATGCGGAATGAATAGGAGTTCGTGAATGCCACGCCGAGCCACAGGCGGCACAGAAGTGTTGCTTCCGCTCCTGACAACCATGGTGGAAGACGGAGTTGCAAACTTGGATCCAATCTGTGAAGACGTGCGTTCGTGAATTCACTGGTGTTCCACAGATTCTGCGTAAGCTCGCGGGCGAGGGAGCGAAGACTTGTGGCTGCATCTGTTCGGGACAGTGGCATTGGTATAACGTGGGCACCATCGTGGGCCAATCGGGTACCGTCATCCGCACTGTGATTTCCCGAAATTCCGCAGTGACCCGGTATCCAATGGTAGATGATGATGTGCCACTTGTTGATTGCGTGATGGTGGAGTAGTTGGATGCGTGCGACTAGTTACACATTTGGTTCATGATTGAAAAGGGACATAAGACCCTGGAGAGCTGCCTTCGAGTCACATAAGATGGACCGTGAAAGCCTACTCTCTAATCAAGTACTAAACATCCAAGGGTGGGCCCATGGCCATCATCAGCGCTTCCTCCTGGCCTCATCTCTCCTTTTTTTCCTTCTATTCCACACGACGTGCCACCATCTGCCTGACACTCGCGCATTCACTTGTCTTAGAAGATGTTTCCCTAACTCAAGTGTGTGCATTGAAAACGAAGTTACAGCGAATTTCATAACCCGACTTTCAGTATACACCGTATCTTTCGTAGATGTGCCCGGCATCACATGGTAGTGTGTATACATTGCGGTAGAGCAAGGAAATCCAGAAAGGAACGAAATTTTCATTGTTATTGCGCTTTCTAATTAATCCCGTTCTTGATTCTCTGACAACTGCCGTAAGAAGCTCGACGAGCCACTTTAGTAAATGTGTCAAGTTATCTGCAATTTTTTCACGTCATTATCACGCTGATTAGGGATTTCATTAGTGTTCCTCAACAAAAAATCACATTGCATCAAGTCAATATAAATGCGTAGAAAATTTGCTGAAATTAGCACATAAAAATATTATGTCAGAAATAAATTGCACATTTCGTTACATTAGTCGTAGTTTCTGTTTTTGCAATATTTATATGCTAAACCAGGAGACATGGAATGGTTTAACTTAGAATCCGGCAATCATAACTTTGGTGCACATCAGTTTAAATGACATCAACACGCATACCTCCAAAATATGCGTGAGTATATGTATATTTATATTAAGAAATAATGCAAAAACACCATGCTTATTACGCAGCATTCAAGGCCGTAGAGAAATTTCGCACTAGAGCTACACAAGGGGCTACAACTCAATGTGTAGGCTTCAAGTCAAAGAACTTCAATTTGATGTCACATTTATTGTTTACAGTTTAACGTAATTATATAGTGAACACGAAGAGGCTAGATATTTACGGTCTGAAGCTTTTATGCTTGCGACAATTTAAGGCAGAAACTAGCAGACTTCCTTAATTAATCGAGCGCCTATGTCATTGAATGCAACAGCCACAGACTCTTACAACTGACATCGCCATCTCCTAAAAACAAAACTGCATGTCTGGTATGTGCAAAACGTCTATAGTAATGTCTTTCGCAACATCCGAAACACATGCGCGGATGTCACCACCATGTGTTGCGCAAAACCTTTCACAAATCACTGAGTGTCATCGTTGCAGAGGTGTGGGGTTTCCTCTGCGAAATGCCGATTTCCTATGGGACATGAGTTAAAATTCCACTGGTGGTGCTGGGCAAATTCACCTTCCAAGTCCACAAGCGTGTATTTGGTCTCCACAATGCGTTTTGTCGATGTTGGTATGTAAAACTTATGTAGCAACGTCTTGCAACTTAATGATAGCCTGAGCAGGGCGTGGACACTGCGATTATTGTATAGCACACCTGTTAAAATTCCCAACAAGACGTTTCTTGGGTTTGCCGGGGCGCATATTTACAATTGCTAGTAGGTACGACGGGGCAAGGTGTTTCTCTCGGCGCTCGACGCTTTTGCGCAGGCGCGAGTAAGAGCGGGTGCGAGAGAGAAAATCTGGAAGCCTTTGCTCCTTGAATATGTGACTCTGCCTAGGCACTACGAAGGAGGTTTCTTAGCGCCTGTTGTATGCGTTTGTCCCCTAGACATGCCGGCATTGCGGAGTGCGGTCGAGTTTGTTTACGCTCCGCCGCTGGCTGCCCGCGCAGTGAGGCGGTAGGCACGGACACCCCATTTGGTAATCGCTGTGTCTGAAGGGGCAAGGTTTTGACTGGTGTTGTATAGGTCGCGGGTCGCTTTTTTCGTCGCGACGATAGATTGTATTTTACAAGCACTGCTCCAAGAGGGTACATGTAACAGGCAAACGGAGGCCTCAGGAGAGCACCTGTGGTTATAATAAAGCAGGCGGCGCAGGATCTCCGGGGCACCCAGGGGGTAGCGGGGGGATCAAAGCTGGAAGAAGGGCAGCGGCTGGGGCCGTGGAGGCCGGAGGGTGTATAAGTTCGGCTGTCCGTGCGGACAGCCAATTTTTTATGCGGACACCCCCTGGCACGCGCAGGCTTCGGTGGGCCCCAACCCACGGACCAGTCCGGGTTCTAGCTTTCGTGTCCCCGCTGCCGCTTCGGTGTCCTGGAGGCGCCGCTAATAATGCGAAATAATGGCAGGTTGTTTCAGTTAGTAAAAAAAAACACAATATAATAAAGTAGTTACGTCCAGCCGCCAACTTGCGACGCTAAGTTCAGCACTACCACCCTCCACGACTTCTGCCGGCACGTCAAGGGCCAAACGCATACCAGGGCGCGCTAGTAAACTCCTCTGTAGTCTAGGCAGAGACATATATTCAAGGAGCAGAAGTCCCCACATTTGCTTTCTCGCACCCGCTCTTACTCGCGCATGCGCGCACACGTCCGGCGCCTCCGCAGGTGCCCCGGTCCGCTGTACCTACTAGCGATTGCAAATACGCTGCCTGGGCACGAGCCTAGCCTATCAACCCATTTGCCTGCAGCTGTGTTTGCCTGCATTTGTCTGCAGAAATACGTTTAATCCACGTCTATGCTTATTCTGACACTGCTTCCTATTGGAAAACACTAGCTTCTACAATTAAAGTTGCATGCGGTAATATTGCAGTTGATGCAACAACAAAGAAGACCATTCTTCCTGGTGTATCATTCGAGGAACAGCTCGTTTCACCATGCGTACCCTTGCCTGCGTGCTACAAGAATCACACCTGTGCTCAACAACAGAACCATATACCTGTACGATTACAAGTCTACGACAGGAATCAAGTGCGTACGACGTTAATTCATATAAACCTTTATATGTAAGCACGCAGAACTGGCACCCAAACGACTTTACTATACCGATACACTTTAAAGTGACACAAAAAAGCCGTTAAGTCTTGTCTGGTGAAATATTGTGTTAAGGCTGAACTGCCATTTATTTGCCGAAAAAAAAGGTGAGGTATATTACACTGGTGCTCATGTTCTTGTGCCACAACATACAACTGAGCATCATAGAGTCGTTTTTCTGGTGCAGATATAATAATAATAATAATAATAATAATAATAATACTAATAATAATAATAATAATAATAATAATAATAATAATAATAATAATAATAATAATAATAATAATAATAATAATCTGTTTTGGCTAAACAAACGTCTCTCCTATCAACAACGGTAACACTGCCCTATTTGAGTCGACTCCATCCTCTTCAAGTTTCCTAATCTCATAAAACCTGAAAATTGTGCTCGCAACGGCATTTCTCTTCCCTTGGCAGCCATTCCGTAACTCCAATACACGACCGGTAACCTGCTCGATGCATTACAAGTGACCTGCGACACTACTTTTTTCCTGTTATTCCGATCTAGAATATCATGTTATTTTCCAAGTTTCACCTCCAGGTTCTCAGTGGCAGAATGCAATGTTTCTCTATTTATTTTTTAAGGTGTAGGATACGCTAAGGCGTGATTATAGGAGCAGGTAATAGGCCAATAAACGTTTGTCTGGAATCTATAGGGCATGAAGGCTGCCAGAGCCGTGAGTCTCGCTCTGCAATGAGTTAAAGGGATAAAGGGTATCGAAGGGCCCAAACATGACAAACAATCCTAACAAAATAACAGACAATGATACCATAGAAAATATAAAATTATGATTTTTTTATTACGTATTACAACGACCGTAAAACAGGCCCACGTGATCTCTTCTGTGGGTAATACAATATTTTGTGCATTCCGTTACGTTAGCAAGTAAGAAACAAACTAAGTACATAATCACAATTTGCCGAACTCTTTTTCGGTGCATGATACTAAAGCTCGTTGATAAAACCACTGGTAAAAAGGAGAGAAGCACGCATGTTTACTCATAAGCGTTGGAGCGCAGAGGTGGTATTGCGCGTGCTGCGTAGATACCGCCATGTTTAAGAATAATCTGCAGTGCACAGTAAAAGGGATACAGTGCTGTCCTCTTTGTTGTGATGAAGCAAATGTGTGTGCGACGCTTAGGTTCACTCGGGGGAGTTAGTGTGCTCCCCAACGTAGTACCGTACAATTGGGGCTGTACCGGTCGAAATGAAGCCGAACGCGAATATAACAAACCCGCATATAAAGCGAATTATTCTCTACATCAAAGACAGAAGGCCCACTGACCGACGCACGCGTAAGATAACTCCTTCGTGACGAGCCGGGCATTGGGTGTACGTCGAACTTGGGCCGGCCGCTGCTAAAGCCACAAAGCCACTTTCTAGAATGGACAGAAGCATGGCAGAAGCCTATAGGAGGCGTATCGAAGCGAAATCCTGCCGAGCCGCTTACAGACGGTTCGGCAGGATTTCACGACTGGTCGTGTTAACGTTAGTTTCAAGTAAGTGTATTCCATCTTTTCTTCCTTCTTTCTCTGGACATAAGAAATCCGTATTTAAGGAACGCATCACAAATGTTCTTAACAGACGAGTCTAGGTTCACAAAACAACTTGCTATATCAAGTTATTCATAGCGCATAAGTATGTCCGTTACAACCTGGTTCGACTATAGAGCTGAATATAACAGATTGTTTCGGAAAAACAAATTACCGGGAATCCCGTATTTCTTAGAGGAACGCTAAACACGTATGTTAAGTTAGGCTGCATTGGCAATTTGCACGTTTTAGGCACCACCAGCGTCATGCTTGTGCGCGGACACTCGGGCAGCCAGAAAAGACGCAGACACCAAACACGCGGGCTTGAAGTTTCCGCGCTAGCTCCTCGGAACGTCGTGAGGTTTTGCAGCGGCTGCTCGGGACTATAGGTAATAGATTATCGATGAACAAGGCAGAGATTGCATGCTAATAAATTTAAATGGTAAATTTAGCGAGCTTTATAGCTCACAACGGCATGAACATGCGAAATCTGGGATGTCATACTGATGTGCAGGCGCTATAGAGAACGAGCGCGAACAAAACCTGAAAGAGAGCTCTCGTGTTCGCCATTACCAACGCATAAGAGACCGTCCCTCTGGGGTAGGTAGTGCGTTACTTTTATTATTATTATTATTATGATTATTATTAATATTATTATTATTATTAATATTATTATTATTATTATCAGACCAGGAAGCGGCAAATAATTTATTTTTTTATTTATTCATTTAGATTATGGACTTTTACCTGCAATAACCATGATTTGATTATGAGGTACGCCGTAGTGGGGGATTCCGGAATAATTTGAACCACCTGGGGTCCTTTAACGTGCACCTAAATCTAAGTACACGGGTGTTTTTCATTTCGTCCCCATGGAAATGCGGCCGCCGCGGCCGAGATCTGATACCGTGACCTCGTGCTTAAAGGCGCAACACTAAAGCCACTAAGCAGCGACGGCGGGTATTATTCATTCATTCATTCATTCATTGTTGAACGCGTCCACAATACCTTGATATCTTTATTCAAGCACCGCTTTTGCCATTCCGTCGACGATAGCTCAGCCATCTCAAGTATGCCTCAACTCGCACCTCTAAAACCAAGTAATATTAACATTAGATGCGTTCCTCTATAAGGAGGTCCATGGCACTATGCATTGCTCAAAACTTCTTGATCCTTTACAATTTTCCATTCCGCCAAAGTGTACCTGGCCGCATTCCGAGTTTTCTGCGTGGCCTTGTTGCAGCAGTCCCTGTCCTACGGCTTCACTCCGAAATGCATGCAATAAGTATTGTGCAGTGGCATATTTTTGAGTTTATTTCTGTGTTTTGTACATATGCACGATAGATAATTTCGTTGTATGAATAACTCCCTTTCACGCGCGCCTCCTCATTTCCTTTTAGCCTCTCTTTTAGCTTCTCTATAGTTTGCATTCTTTTTCTCTACCACATGTTTTCTCTGTACATTGTGCCGTGTGTATTGCGTTCTAAGTGCGCCAGTATGAAATTTCATAGTTGTTTCTATGCCCTATGACATCTGATTAATAAATAAATAAATAATTAATTTTAACGAAATTTTTTTCTTGACAGATTCGATTTAAGGGGTGTAGGTCTCGACAAAACAGACGAAGCTTATCCACACCCTAATGAATTCAGCATCCATATCGGCCATGGTGAGTATCCTGTAGGTACAACCAACATTATCGTATGACCGTGTAACACGGCTCTATAGCGCCATGCAGTTTCTATGTAGTGTTATGACATGTTAAGCAACCGCAAGCAATAAAGACTGGGGCGCTCGTTCAAAGATCACATTATAACTCTACGAGTAGCTATACAATGATGCCTGTCACTTATTTATTTCGAAGGTTTATACTAATAAATCACTCGAACACCATAAACAGTTGCTACTGTGGGCGACAACTCTCCCTGCAATTTCCTGACTCTCGAAATGCAGATAGCAAATGCAAAACATAGAGACGGTTTTCGGAAGAATGAAACACGCAGATCAAAATGAATATTAGAATGTAAATGACGCGAAGGTTCTTTGGATTAGCGAGGTAGCAGTGATAGCGAACAAGATCCACATGGCCTCGCCGCCTGTCTGATCATCTGAGCTCTCTGATGTATGATACTTGTCAAGGAAAGGACGGAGGTGAGAAGTGTATGCACACATAGGTACGACACATATCTTGGTACATTAAGGCTTTTTATACCCCTTCCGTCACAGTGCCACAACCATTCTGGGTAATTGCCCACGTGTGACATAATACGAAGTGGCATGAAAAAGTTTCGAGGCTGTAGTGCCTCTGCTTTCAATAAGTAATTGACTTATGTGCATTCGACCGCTGTCACCTTCAAGTAAGTCCCCGTCCACAGAAACATAGCGTGTTCCTGCTACCTTGCGAATGTGTCCTGCAAAGCCCCTCTGCGGAACGGATCAGGCACCTCTTGCGATTCGAGCTGGATTTCAGCAATCGTGTTAATTTTGACAAGAGAGCGAAATGAGCGGCAGCAAAGTCTGGCGCATGAACCATGCGCGAGATCGAGAATCATCCCTAAGAACGTAGCTTAGGTGTACGGGTGCAACCCCAAGACACAGCAACAATCATCGCAGTACACAGAAAAACCCAACTTCTGCACTACAGAAAAAGAAGAGAGAGATGCTTGGGAAGTCCGCAGAGAGGAAACGTGGATGCTCATCATCTTTTTCGATAATTGAGGCATTGTGAATTGGACATTTGTCCCACATTTCCGCACCATGCCCAGCGAGTTTTGCTGCCAAGTTTTTAGAACGTCTGAGGAAGCATGCTTGGGGAAAGCGGCCCGATCAGGGGCGAACGGGGATCTGATCGTTGCACGATGACGATGCCCCCAGTCACAGCCAGAACGCGCGAGTTTATCGCCGGAAACAACATGGTTTCTCTTACACATTCACCCCAGCGTCCTTCCGTGTGTAACGCATTCTCCTTGTGTGCGCGTGCTTTGTGTTTCGCTGGTACCCCCTTTATTCAAGTTCATCATGCACCAACTGGCCCAAGAGCTTGCGCTAATTCACTCTACACTCGCCATATTTGGCTCCCACTCAATTCGCTTTCTTCCCAAACTTTAGACACCCAGCTCAAATCGCCGTTATGACGCAATTACTGAAAGGAAGCACAGATCGTAAAAGCTTGCTCGACTCGTTCCTGTAAGGAGGCTTTCCGGGCATATTCGCTAAGTGGCAACAAAAGCTGTAAGAACTCTATTGTTGTGCATAAGGACTATTACGAAAATGACAGTGTTTGAATGCACCAAAAAATAATTACTTTCTTCAAAACAGAGCCAGCCTCGAAACATTTTGATGTCACCTTATACTTAACCCACATGCTCTTTCCATGGACTTCGCCCACACATCATAACAAATCTCAGCTTCATTTCTGATAAATGTAAACAATTTACGTTGTTTAATTAGCATAATACACTCGTAAAGCCTACTACGCACCTTGTAGAACATATCTGAACAGGGAGAAAAGTAATATTCAGCAATTACCTGCAAAGCACGTGATAAGAAACCAGGAACATCAAATCAAGCTTTCCAGCGTGTTTGCCTTAACATTCTCACCAATTCAACAAAATAAAATCTAGGTGAAATGAACAGTTTACTGAGAATTTAGGGAAACATTGAAGACAACGACCACACAACGCTCTGTAGTTATTGAATAAGCAGTTTACTGCAAAGGCCGTAATAAACCCACAGACTTAGAACTTTGCCTACACATCACCGATAGGTTGTGTCCAAGAGCCGTACCTTGTACACTACCCAGTTCATTGAAATCACTGGGTATAGCATGCACGTCATAGAACGCATAAGATTAGGCAAAAAAAAGAATATTCAGTAATTATATCGAAAACTTTGAATTAGGTCAGGAACATTAAACTGTCTCCACACATTACCCGTAACATATACCACATTTTCAGCAAATTCAACTTTAGCGTCACGTACAGTTCATATATAGGAGACCAGGAAACATAGCGAATGGCTCTATAATGCTTTTCAGCAATTATTTGAGGAAGTTTTTTGCAACGCCCGCCGTAATTAACTAACGTCGTTTACCGTTAAATACACCGCCTGGAAACAGGCAGCAAACTGGGTTTTAACAATTTCAATTTAACCTTTAATTAACTCCCACACTTCAACATTTTCCTGAACATTGTACTGCCAACATGGTCCTCAGTCTCACCATATACATACTCGGTGAATGGCCTAGTTCTATCGAGGCTCCGCGAATACATGCATATAGCGTTTTGGGACGCTTCTAGTTGCACTAACAGCTTCTCTGTAAGAAAAAAAAGAAACATTTGGCGTATACTGCATTCACTTTGCCTGAGCCCGATCAGACATCTTCAACTATTGGATTCTATCACCCTCCCGTACCCACAGACCGATTCCTCATCAGGGTAGTATGCTTTCGCTCCCTCTTATCAATGACTTTCATTTTCTTTCTATTTCGCAAGTCAAAGTTCACACGCGAAGGCAGGTTCGTCATCACGTAGTTAATAATAAGAAGCAGTATTATTGTGAACTACGCTTAATAAACTGGATAAGAGTACGCTCGTCAAGGCATTAAATCTACACACCAAAGCGATACAGCGACCAATTAAGATTTCGGCTAGAAACGTATCAAAGAATTCCCAGTGACATTTCTAATTCCCGTACTGATTCCCCTCATGTTCAAGAAAGACCAAGCGATTTCATGAGCTTAAGCAGCAGCGACAGCTTTCTTGGGCTTCCTAGTCCTTTAAGCATGGTGGTCGTGAGAATGTACTTCATTTTCTATGTAGCATGGACGGGACAAACGGCGGGGAATGTTTCTGGTATAGAAAATTCTATTAAAACCTCACCTGAGGCCCGTGTGCCTGCGAAGCAGCAGACAAGTAGAGGGCGTTGTCGTGGTGTAAATGCAGCCTTCCTTTTTGCAGGGCCTGAAATAATCTTGGAAGACTTCCAAGTTATATACACCGATTACACACACTGCGTCCTCTTTTGGTCCTGGAGCTTAGGTACGCACTAGCAGCTCCTATATTTTTTCAATTGTTATTATTATTTTTGTTGTTATTATTATTATTGTTATTATTATTATTATTGTTATTATTATTGTTGTTGTTATTGTTGTTGTTATTGTTGTTGTTGTTGTTATTGTTGTTGTTATTGTTATTGTTATTATTGTTGTTGTTGTTGGTGGTGGTGGTGGTGGTGGTGCTTTTGTCGTTGTTGAGGAAGGAAGACATTCAACGAAACTATCAAAGTGGCACAATTACTAAGAGTCACAGAGCAGAAGTGCCACCAGTCTCCGACAGAAGGCTCCAACGCACTCACTAATGCTACCTCATGTCACAACAGCATGACCTGCGTCTCCTAACTGAACATTGCTCTATTAATAACGTTTCATCACATATTTTGTGTTAATGCCACAGCTTGGCTCTCAGCCGCGCGGTAGAGTAGGGTTCCTGACAAATCTTTCTACTGCTGAACACCCTTAGCGTGTACATAAAGCTTGGTACGCGAGAATTTTCGCATACCGCCCCCGTCGGATTGTGGCCTTTGCGACCGGGATCCCAATCCGCTACCTCGTGCTCAACAGGCGCACGTCCTAGTAACCTAGCTGGCGCCAGCGGATACTATCGTTTTAAGGGACACTCAGGAGAGAAAATAATGTGAGTGGTAAGAGTCAATTGCATTTTTTATAATGTCGAGAAATCCGATCTTACTGCAAGAAGTGGATTCTTATCAACAAGAACAGATGCAAAAAGTCATAGACCGGTAGCGATGCGGCCTCGAAATTCCATCAACAAGCTCGCTGGTACGTCACGGCATCTACCTGTGGCCTAGCTAATCTTTCATCGCCGAAGATATGCTACATTGTATTCGCAAAAAAAAACCCCCGAATACGCAAAAAAATACTCCGAAATCAATGACGTTGCATTGAAGTGCCAGCACTGGGATTTCGGAGCAAAATTCGAGAACAAAACTTTGACTTTCATTTTTGTTTCTAGTAATCAACCTCTTGTAGCGAAATGAACGAAAATAGAATTCTAACAGAATAGTACATGTGTTGAAACTGATTTTCTCTGCAGTGTCCATTTAATGACCACAATGCTGCTGTACCCCTTGGGACATTCTTCTAGAGATGCATTGTAGACGCTAGAGTAATTGTGAGAAGCTGCTTCTACGGCTCTGCTTTTGACATGTGGCTGTTCTAAACTGAAAACATACTACTAGTTATTTTAATTTTTGCTGCTGTGGAGAACGTGCAATGCGTATTCTATTTAGCGATTAATATTTTGTATGTTTCATGCAAAAGAGCAGAAACGTTAACTACAGGTTGGCTAGCATATCTAATCAACTGAGCGATCGTTTGCGCGCATCTCGCTAAACGTGCCTGAAGTCCTCAGTAATCGGCTTGTCACAACACTTTACGATTCCAGGCTACCAAGTGTGGGTGGAGTCATCATACCTGAAAACAAGGAGAAAGGTGCCCGAAGTTTGCTACCTCCTGTACGAGCTGCTGGAGCCACGTACGAGACACGTTGTTTATAAATGGAAGATGTGCTTAAAATAAACGCCCTGCAGAGGTACATACACGGGTGGGCTTTCAACGCCACAATGGCATAAGTCGTGGCATCTTAGAAACTGCGCAAATGTATTGCCAGTTTTATTCCAATAGCAGTTACACGTACGCTCGAGGCGCATTCGTGCCATCGCCATTGGCGCCACCATCGTTGAGCCGCCATGGTATCTACCCGCATGGGCATCCCATGCACGATGGGTTAATAGGTCTCCAAAGACGCGAGAACTGCGCAACGCGTTTTGTTCCAAATGCGAGAAAGCCAAGAGGACGTACCCTCATGCTCCGCTCAATCGACTTTGAAACGGACCCTTGAGCGCGCTCTGCCCGACACTGCGGCCGTGAGCGTTGTGAATGGATGGATGGATGGATGGATGGATGGATGTTATAAGTTATGAGAATGTTGTGCACACAAACACTAGCGCCCCCTGCTGAGCAGCTACTTGCGCGCCACACCGTGGCGCGCACAGTAGTTCGAGAGGAGCGGACAATACAGTTCAAACTGTATACGTTGAAGATTTGGTCTCACCTATAGTCGGTGACAAGCTAAGAATTACGAGGCAATATGCACGCTGCCATACTCGAGAAAAATTTTCATAGATGCTCTGGCCAATTAGGCTCGCGCGTTTCGCTGACGTCAAGCGGTTTCGCATGTTTAAATCAACTGCTCTCTCCACACAGAAATGAGTTTGTGTCACCGGATACTGGAGGAAACCTGGACGTCCATGACCAATTTTATGGGTGATGTAGATATCACTGCTCAGCAGTCATCGTCAGCCTACTTTATATCCACTGCGGGACGAAGGCCTCTCCCTGCGATATCTAATGACCCCTGTCCTGCACGAACCAGTTCCAATTAGCGCCTGCGAGTTTTTGAATTTCATCACCCCATCAAGTCTTCTGCGGTCCTCGACTGCGCTTCCCTTCTCTTGGCACACATTCTGTAATCTAATGGTCCACCATTTGTCTAACGTATACGCATTACATGACATGCCCAGCTCCATTTTTTTCTGTTAATGTCAATTAGAATATCGGCTATACCCGTGTGACCTCTGATCCAAACCACTTTCTTTCCGTATCTGAACGTTATGCCTAACATTCTTCGTTCCATTGCTCTTTGCGCGGCCCTTAACTTGTCTTTGAGCTTCTTTGTCAGTCTACAAATTTCTGCCCCATATGTAAGCACTGGTAAAATGCACTGATTGTACATCTTCCTTTTCAATAATAATGGTAAGCTTTCAGTCAGGAGCTGGTAATGCCTACCGTGTGCGCTCCAACCCATTTCTATTCTTCTGTAAGTTTCCTTCTCATGATAAGGGTTCACTATGAGTAGTTGACCTAGTTAAACGTACTCGTTCACAGACTCTAGAGGATGACTGGCGATCCTGAACTCTGGTTCCCTTGCCCGGCTATTCATCATTACCTTTGTCTTCTGCATCTTAATCTTCAAACCCACTCTTACACTCTCTCTGTTAAGGTCCTCAATCGTTGGTTGTAATTCGTCCCCAGCGTTGAACAGGAGAATGTCATCTGCAAACCGAAGGCTGCTGAGATATTCGCCGTTGATCCTTACTCCTAAGACGTTCCAATTTATTATCTTGAATACTTTTTCCAAGCATGCAGTGGATAGCATTGGAGAGATTGTGTCTCCTTGTCTAACCCCTTTCTTTATAGGTATCTTCCTACTTTTCTAGTGCAGAATGAAGGCAGCTGTGCAATCTCTGTAGATATTTTCCAAGATATTTACGTAAGCCTCCTGTACTGTTTGGTTACGTAATGCCTCTATGACTGCTGGTATCTCTACTGAATGAAATGCCTTTTCGTAATCTACGACAACCACATAGAGAGGCTGATTGTACTCTGCAGATATCTCGATTACCTGATTGATGATGTGGATGTGACCCATCGTATGGTATTCCTTCCTGAAGCCAGTCTGTTCTCTTGGTGACTGAAGTCAAGTGTTGGCCTTATTCTATAGGAAATTATCTTGGCGAATATCTTATACAATACTAGAAGTAAGCTAATGGGCCTATAATTTTTCAATTCTTTAACGTCTCCTTTTTTGTGGATTAGTATAATGTTGGCCTTCTTCCACTTCTCTGGGACCCTTTATGTCGTGAGACATTTCGTATAGAGGACAGCAAGCTTTTCAAGCATGATGTCTCCTCCATCTTTGATTAAATCAACTGTTATTCCGTCTTTTCCTGCCGCTGTTCCTCGTTTCATGTTTTGTAAGGCCCTTCTAGCTTCATCGCTAGTTATAGAAGTAACCTCTGTAACCTGTCCATTACTACTTCAAAAGGAGTTATCGTGGTGGCTCTGTATATTGTACAGGTCAGTACAGAATTCTTGTGCGGCTTTTACTATATCTCCGAAATTGCTGATGATATTACCATGCTTATCTTTCAGTGCATATACATTGGCTTGTCCTATGCCATGTTTTTTTTTTCTTACTGATTTCACGCTGCGTCTATTTTTTTTACTGCTTCCTCAGTCTTCCTTACGCTATAATTTTGAATATCCCTTATTTTCTCATTGTTGAGCGCTTTTGACAATTCGCCAAATTCTATCTGATCTCCTGAGCAATAGCTACCGTTTTAGCTTGAAAAGACGAGCCGTTATTTTCGGATTAGCCTAGCATTTACACTAGCAGAGCAAAATCATTAAGTAGTGCGCGAACTCCAGCAGGCTCGGCTCTCTTTCGGAGGCGAAGAGTAACTGCACTTGGTTTTATTTTTTGTGCTAGCAGCTTGTTTCTAATTCTTGGGTTGTCACCGACTATAGTGCACCTTTTAACTGCGACGCCTGCGATGCCGTTGGCGGCGCTTCCAAGTACGCTGGCGTTACGGGACCCCAGGGTACCCTTCCCGTGGCGCAGCCACAGTTTTGTCGCGTGCTGCATCGAGCCAACGTGGTAACCCCACCCTTTCTTAGAACACTGCGCGAGGAGCACGGCGCAACCTTAACCTTTTATTGACGAGTGTTGCCTATACGGGCAGCATACCAGAAAAAAAAAACATTCTTGTTTTTCTTGCCGAGTTTCAGTACTGAGTACAAAGTTCCTGGCTAAATGTGCTTGGCCAACACCTACTGACGGACGGCAACCGTCATTTGTTTGTTTACAGCAGGAACACTGTTCGAGGGAGAAGCACTTTAGCACGCGAATCACTGTCTTTTGAAAGCAAGGTAAGAGGAGACAGGCCGATGCAATATATCCATCTGCAATGGTGTTACACGTATCACAGAGAGGTGCCAATTCGTCTGTGTAAAGGCAGCCGCAGTTGGGAAACAAAACACAGAGCATGTTTACATAAAGCACCTACTCATAAATGTCACGCAACTTGGACAAAACAGGAGACAAGATGAAATTTTTGTTGGTTAATTTCACGCTTTATGCCACATCTTAAATGTAATGAAAGAAGTATTTTGCACTTAACCGTCCATGGTGAAAAAAAGGTTTTTAGTGGAGCGGAAACACCATTCTGTTTTTACTATTTGCGGTTGGTGTCCATGTAATTTGTTTTCATCATGCTCAGGAAAACTCACGTTAAAGAAAAAGCAACCGTTAGCGTATAGGGTGGTGCACTGGAACGGCATGGCGATTATACTGAGACGGGAGCCAGTAATGCATGCAGGATTACTGCAAGAACTTAGTGTACAAACTCTAGGGCTGAATGGGAGAAGGTCTCGCGTCTTCTTCGACAGTGTTTAAAACGCAATATTGCTAAGTGATACCACAGTGTGCAAGTTCACAGCAGCCAAACTTGTCGATTTGAACACTTCGTAATGTTGGTCGTGCCATTCGGCAGCGCCTTATAAGCGTGTGAATGCATTTATAATGTATAATGTAGGCCGCGCAATGAAAGGTCATCTTGGTGCGCACTGTCATGACTGTGGCTGAAAACCCGCCTTCGACTAATGTAGCATCATCTTTAGAAACAAATCAGCGCTTGCTAGAGAGAATATTGAAGATACCCAACAAATTTTATAGATCCAACGTACATGTTGGAATCCAAGTGAAGCGAATCTTTAGTGAAGCGGCTAATGACATGTTGTATGTGCAACTAATGCCGATACGTACAATTCACTTCTTTTTTCATTTTTCTGCACTGCCCTCTGCCGCACGCCACTGGAGAGGTTTTGGAAGGGTGCCAGGGCTTTCGCCGATTGATTTGTGTAGATGCGCCCACGTTGAGTGCGCCTCAGTTCTCAGTTGGATGGCGAATAATTTTTAATGGCTTCTCCGGGACAGAATGTCGTTCCTGGAAGCCATGAAGTACTCAATGAACACTGCGTGAACAGGCATGAGTGCGTTGTTTTGTAAACAGTGTGGCCGATAAAGGCACGCTGAGTTCCCTTGGCCGACACGGCTGCCTTGGAGTTTGTTGTCGCTGATTTCTGCATTTGGAGGTCGCGTTTTGTATTCGTTTTAAACAGTTGCAGTCTTACGCCGCGCATGTTTCTGGCACCGCAACGATGTCAAGCTACCAGTGGAGTTTCAACGCGGTACATGGCAGAAATGTTTGCAGCCGCGTGCGTCCGAGCGCTTATTTTTTTTTTTTTTCGGGGGACTTTCCGGGGCACGGCGACGCGCGTGATCTTACCAAAATGTTTCGCGACTAATCCGCTAGGGCAGGGCGCATGCGCCGTCGCGCCATGAAAAAAGGCGGATTGTTTGTGTGTGCGTTCATCCTACGCAGTGTTTACCTACAACATAGGTCCCAATTTTCGTCTTATGCAGACGCGAAATCAGGCGGATGTACATTGTCGGTCGTCTAAGCAGCCATGTAACGTGGATAGTTTCAATGTGTAATGCTTCTGGAAGAGAGAATCACAGACACGCAAGGCACATTGTATGTAGCTACATCTCAAGGTTATGCACCTCTTCTCTAAGAGAAGCCAATATCTATTCTGGAGACTTGGTGAAAACTGGGCACACACCCTATGGCACATATCAAATGGTTAAACCAAATAAAGTCAAGTAAATCAAGGAATCAGCTTAATATAATGCGTTATTGCTGCGCGACTGGCCGCTCGAGGCACTTTGCCTGTATTCGCGCGCTTCTTTCACGTTCGGAAAAATACTTTTTGTAGCGCGTAGTGAGCAACAGAAAACTGTACCTGGAGTTTTTCATGTTGCTCCACAGTTTTTCATTTACACTTTTCATCTAATTATAACATTAGAGTTGAATAAATAATTAAGACTAATTATGTAAATAGGCGGCATGCAAAAAATTATCTGAGTATCTCCACGCGACGGCAAACATTACCTTGGTTTGGTCCTGCTGAGTGGCATTAGCGTGTGTTTAAATCTTGGCGCATGACACTTGGGGCACCCTGTATATAACTCTCGAATTGTTAGCCAACGCCGCCACTCACGGCCACGGTGGCGGATGTAGAACATCCTTTCTACTGCAGGCGTCACGAAGAACGTGAAATTGTGAGAGGGCAACTGACACATTATCTGAAGTCATCAAAACTGGTAGAGTCGAGTCTTTTCATCGCTTACTAATGTAAGAGGATAAAGGGAGCCGAGAAACCCGATTTTCGTTGGTCCTAACTATGTGAGGCAAACAAACAATAAATACAATGACAGGCTCAGGACGTCACTCCCCACGTCGCAAGCTGCCGTCGCCGCGGCAGGTTGGGCAACAGTAAGCTTTAGCGGTAAACGTATGCGGGAGCACTATGTACTTCGCATTGTTATCTGGAGCACGCTATTATCAATTACGTAGCTGGGATGCTTGTTTTGTGCTTGTTCTTTATTGAAACGGAATTTGCTGTATGGTGTACGCGTGATACCAAAGAATATATGCACTTTTCAATTTTTTCTAGCACTGAAGGTACTTTCTTTCTGTGAGGACGACGCCGAGGAAAATTCGGACCAACTAGAGGCTTGAAGCTTCGCTGTAAAAAAGGAAAGCAGAGGGTAAACACGACGCCTGCAGTACGAAAAGGTGTTCCACATCGACCACCCTTGGCCTCGTCAAAAAGCATAGTGACGGGCGCTTATGTTGAGACGCAGTGAAATGGTGAAAGGGATATATGGAGACACATTTCATAAAGATCATACTGCAGATATCCATGTTTGAGCATGACAACGTCAGGTGCAATGACCTCTGGTGTCACAGTATCATCTTTCGTTTTGCTTTCTTTTACGGCTCCGACGAGCCAGCATTTCTCGCTGCTGATGTTAAGGTCAACGAGCCAGCATTTCGTCGCATAACTGCTGCTGACAGTAAACGTCAATGAAGCGTCGGTCAACACATTCTAACTTTACACGCACGGCATCTGACTGACAGGTGAAAAGCGCCAAGATCACGACGCTGAACTTTTCGCCCGTTTTGTGGCCTCCGTAACAAACTAAATTGCGAGCCGTACCACGCTGAGGTCGGTTTTGACGTCGTCCGACTTCAACACAGGAGGCTCGACAAGGGAGAAAAGCAAAAGATGACGTCAACTTATACTCTCCCTCAGTAACGCTGTGTCGTAGTGCGGTGCTTTCTGGTGGCGCAGTCAGTACTTTAACGCAAAAAATGCGTGCGTTAGCTTGCTTAGCGGTAGCCCTAGTGGCTCGCACGATATCGGCGGGACGCGAGGATTGCGAACAAGACTTGATAGGAACCATCTTTGATTATATGCCTGACGCCTGGGAGGTGCGTAATTTCTCTTCACGTCGACTTTGTAACCTGACATATACATATACCGTGTCCGCTTGGTGCTAGACGACTAAACTATACAGGGTGTATATGTATAAAGTACCTCATGTATGAAGTACAACAACACTATAGAGACTCGGAAGCTTTGCCTATGCTGCTACGTTGAATAGCTCTAGATCGTACGCTATTAAACCAAAGCTAATTTTAATTTTTTTTTTTAATATTTGGGGTTTTACGTGCCAAAACCACTTTCTGATTATGAGGCACGCCGTAGTGGAGGTCTCCGGAAATTTTGACCACCTGGGGTTCTTTAACGTGCACCTAAATCTAAGTACACGGGTGTTTTCGCATTTCGCCCCCATCGAAATACGGCCGCCGTGGCCGGGATTCGATCCCGCGACCTCGTGCTCAGCAGCCCAACACCATAGCCACTGAGCAACCACGGCGGGTCCAAAGCTAGGCTATTGGCACGTTCGTAAATGCGTACTGCGCTCCACATTCCCTCGCATAGACGTGTTCACCTCAATATCTGCCGCTATGTGCCGTAGTTCTGATACCTCCCAAAGAACTTTATTCTAACAAACAATCGTTTCTCCGTGCCGGCTTCCACCTGTTTGTTGTGTGCTAGTTTGAATTCGCGTTCTTGGCTAACACTCATCACAACAAAAAGAGAAAATCAGCAGAAATGTTAACAGTCTATAGCTTGATCATGTATGATGTGTGCCATAACTTCGTGTAACTGGCCGTTATTCTCGCGCGTAATTGCGTATTGCACAATAGCATTCACAAGCGATGGACTAGTTCTCTGTAGTTTTTTTTGCGAACGAAATCACTGTGAAATACTGCAATATCTCTCGCATGTTCGTGCTCTATGTGTAGAAGAGGAGTAACTCTTACTACAACGGTCAAAATTTCACCATCTGTCCTGGACAGTTTAATAGCCTTAGTTCTCCCAGGCTATAGGATATAGGATATTCTTAGAAAAACGTGCTGCTACGAACAGAGACCGGATTGAGCAGAGTTCTGTGTGGTCTGTGCTCCGTCCAGCCCTGTCCCTGTGCATGACAGTGCGTTTTTCCGAGAACATTCTTTTAAGTGCTGCACCAGTCGTCACTACCGCACTTCTTCTATAGCTTGCGTCGGGATGTACGTTCCTACCCGCTGCTTGGAGGTGCTTGTATATGTAGAAAAGTTGATGGTGTGGCTCAAAGGAGAGCGGCGCCAGTGTGTCCTCACTGGCATGTCTTTTTCCCAGAAGGGGGTAATTCCGATTCTATACATATGCCGACTCAAAGCATGCGCGAAGTCGTCCCAACGATGATGAGCCGGCGTGCCTCGGCGTCGCTTGAAATTTTTGCGGAATGCTGAAGCAAGCCAAACGTTACTGAACAGCCCCGGTCTTGTTTCTAATTAATAAAATCCTAGTCTATTTCGTTGTGCATACACTTCCACTAAGGACACTTGTACTCGCGCAACCGAATTGCGAGCCGCGTTATCCGCCGAACGCCCACTAGCTCTTTCAAACGCACATGTGGTCGGGCTAGACCTTTGCGTTGTCCGAAGGTTTAGATGCTGTGGTCGGTGGTGCAGCGCTATGTCGCAATTGCTCCGCCACCTGCGCTGACGGCTTCACGCGGGGTTAGTTGCCCCTTTTGTCGAAGTGCTCCTAAATGTACAAACGTATAAACGCCCCCGGCGTCCAGCGTCGACCATCGTTTGGGCGGAAATTATCCCGAACCATGCAAATCCAGCCACGCCTATCCATCCACGCAGACCTTCCGTGTAGCGCAAAGAAGTTTTGGCACTAATTGGATTTCTAAAAGTAGAATATGTCAGCAAAATCGTAAAGCGCAACTTACACACAACTTTCAGACATAATAGCGACGTATTGTAATTTGAATACACCAGAAAACATAATTATGTTACGCGGAAACTCATTTTCCAGCGTTTCCACCATTCAGAGACAGACCACGGCGTCCGCGATTTGCGCGCGCAAATCTTGGAGGCTACGGTGCGGTGCACCTGGTTCTTTGCAACACATCCAGATGGTGCTCGCCCCCAGCACATCGCGGCCCACGCAAGAGGCCGCGTTTCTACCAGAAAGCTCTCCTTCGTGCATAGAGTTCGGCACCAGCGTTTCCCGATAAACATTACAGTTACATAAGTTACAGTTGCCGGAAAGCGTGAGAAACAGTCGGGGATCATTAAAAGCTATCGCGCTCCACTCTTAAAGGCGAAGCTTAAGCGCCCTCCACATTTTTCTTCTTGCATGGGTAACGCAAATTTCAATGTCATATAATGGCAACCATATTTGTGACCAATTCCGCTGTTCATATGACATTCAACGGCCGCCACGTCGGTGGTTATGTATTACCTTATCGCCACGGCAATTATAAATACCAACCAAGTCAATTTTTGCCGTCGCCGTAACCGTAATCGCCACCCAAAGTTGCTCACACATTCTAGACAAAATTACTGTTCAGAATTTTGAGAATGGCAGCCCATAGGCCCCAACTTAGGAGGGTCTCCGAGACTCGAGTCTCCCGCCCCCCTTCCAGGCGATGCCGAAGCTTACCCCCCCCCCCCCCCCCTCCACAACAAAAATGACATTACCATAGTTTCCTGGCACAGATAATTTGAGGATTCTTTTGGCTTGCCTCAACTTTCTCACTTCAAGTTTTATTGTGGCGAATAGCTTATTCCACCATTGTTGGCGCGGACGTACAGGGATTTTAATTCGTACTTTCGCTTTATTTCTGTAAATCGTGTCAATAGGCAGACAAGTGCATTAGATGTGCCAGCGGCGGTTGCCTCATCCGTATTTTCTAACTTCAACATTGTTTTAAATTTCCACTGTAAACACCATGCGCATACACAATATCTTTAAATATATACAGAGGACAAAGTTTATTATATTTTTGAAAGAAGAGGCAGCCACTTAACAGTTATTTTTAAGGGTATGGATAGAGCCTGTGTTTAGAGAACGAATATGTTTCTGTATGTTTCCCTCGCTTCAAAATGCTTTGCGTGCTCTTTTCTCCGTGAAAAAGAAAATCTGTAGACATCAGTGATCCCTTCCGCTGAGTCTGCTAACAGCAGCGTGTGAAATGCACGTGCATTATGTGTGTCTCAGTATCGCTTCTCTTTCCAGTAATCAATGCTAACGACTAAGGAATTAGGAATGGAAACATCGTCACTCGCATGTAGAGGTCATACATACAGGTATATACAGGGTGTCCCAATTACGCATCATGCACCAAGGTTTAAAAAAAAAGAAGCAATGCATTACTCGAAGAAAACCTAGTGCATATTGTTTCCAGTACAGTGGAGTAGCTCCCAGTAGTTTTTTCGTTACTGAGATTCGATTAGGTAATTGTAATTAATTATCTAGCTAGAGACGTACTATCCTAATGATCAACGTGTCAATGAGGCATTTGTAGGCACAGCCATGGGAGCTCTAACTGCGGTATTTTCGACGACGTACTAAATGCGTACTATATTTTTTTCGACTGGTAAACTCGGCGAAATATGGAGAATTCCACTTGACTACGCTCCCACCCGCATCATAAAGCAGCGCCCTCGAACAGGCTCCCTCTGAGTTAGCCAGAACAAAATAAAGGAAATAAAGAAAAAAACATCGTGATCCAGCTAGCCTTATCTGCCGAAGTAACAGGTCGCGTTTGATGTTGGTTGGAAACAACCTGTGATAGGTGTTGTCTTATTGTAGATAGACTGCACGGATGATGTCTTTTTTTTTGCCACGAAGCCTATCACCACAAAAGCGAATTGACAACCTCAGTGCAAATGTTTAAAGGTGCGTTTTGTTTCGTCCCAGTAACCATTTCTTTCTCTAATGAGACGAAGGCAAAGAAGATCCTTGTTTAGGGAGCTGCAAATGGCATTAAAAGGAAGGCCGCAAATAAATATCAGTCATAGAAGTGTGGTAGTATACCAAACGTATCATCTATTATCAGAAATTATAAAAACCTGAGACAAACCGGCAGCTTCAAGAAACAGTGACGGAGGACTGCATCGTTGAGTCCTACCGTATGCACGGATGTTCTAGCATTTATAGCGTCAAACCCTCGCTAACGTGCAAGACGTGGCCGCCCAGGTACCAATTTCCGAGTCATCACTTTGGAGGATTCTAAGGCATTCGGCCTTTCACCGGTACCTCCTTAACCAGCACCAATGCTTAAAAGATAGGGACCCGTAGGATTGTCTAGATTTCTCGAATTGGGTCCTCACAAAAGCCGATGAGCTACCGCAATTTTTGGTGAAGAAGAAGCGCCGAGCAGTACAGACGTGGAAGCATCGGCTCCGTTTCTTTTTCCATGCTCCGCTTGCCAATTTTGAGAGTGCAACGAAAAGAAGCATACCACTGGACCCGCGAAGCGACGGCGAATCTACTGACACCAAGATTTGAGGTAGGGCTTGTTTTTTCACAATTTTACGGAACGTTTTCTGCTCCTTAGTCAGGAGTAGGGCCTTTCTTGGGCCTAGTAAGCCCACCTGACCGCAGCCATGACGGATACAAAAATGGAAGATGAAGATTTTGCTGGAAATGAAGAAAACAATGCTCAGGACGACTTCGGCTGGCAACTAGTGGCTGGCCGAAGATCACGAGCTAGCACAAAGGCTGTGGATGAGGAGAGCACATTGCCACGTAATCAGCGAGAGCATGGAGTCAAGGGAACCGCCATCGGTGGAATGGTCAAGAATCGGATTATCAAAGCTTCGAGCATGCCTCAACTGCCCGAGGATCACAGAAAGATCATTACAGGACCTCGAGGAGGGCTCAATTTGAACAAGGTGAGCACCACCACGATTGGTTCCGCAGTCATAGAGGCGTCCGGCCTAACGGAAGAGGAGGCCCGTGAAGATGTTGTCTGCCCGAACTTCACTCAAAATATCATCGTAGTCAGCACACCTAAGCCCGAACATGCTGAGAAGTACGTTAGAATCAAGTCTTTCAAGATTATGGAAGCGGAATACGAGGGCGCCACATGCATGCATACGAAGCGGCGCCACATGACACATGCAAAGGCGTCATGCGAAGAGTGGACATCAGAGACTCGCAAGCTATGATAACAAGAAACATCGTGCATGACTTGAACCCACTTGCGCTGGCTTCCAAGCGCATCAAGACGTCGGGATCGGTCATTGTACTTTTCGATGGACTCAAAGTGCCCAATTTTGTCAGGTACGGATCCACACTAGTGAGGTGCTACCTTTACAGGAAGCAATTCGACGTCTGCTTTACCTGCGGAAGGGTCGGGCACCGCTCTGATGTGTGTCCAACAACTGACTTTTTTCAGTGCAGGGAATGTGGAACTCGCAACCCAGGAGGTGAACATGTGTGTGTACCTAAGTGCAAATTTTGTGAAGGCGATCACCCTACCGGCGACAAGTTTTGCAAGAAACGATTTCAAGTCCATTGCGTCGTGCGACTCCGTCGAAGAGAGCGCAACAGCACAGGGGCGTCAACAAGAGCGCAGTCGGAGGCGCAACAGCTGGCGCCCAACCATCGCCCCGAGGACAGGGAGCACTCACGCTCCAGCAGTCGCACCAGATCAAGGCATCGTTCACTGTCCAGGGAGAGAAGGCGCTCCAAGTCAAGGGAAGCGCAGGTGCGCTTCGTGCAAAGGGACTCAATACCTGGCGAGAAGAAGACGCCAGGAACCACTTGGGCTGACAAAGTAAAAGGTATGGCGAGAGTTGCTGGGGGCGCCTCGGCTGCTGGGGGTGAGGACAATGATTCCAGAATAGAGCAATTAATTAAAGAAGTAAGTTCTTTAAGAAAACCTAATGAAGAATTGACCAAGCAGGTAGTAGAGCTTCGTAATAAGAGCAGTCGAGCCCTGCTAGAGTAGAGATAGATAGACCCGTAAGCAAAAGCAGCGATCCAGGGGAATCCAGCTCTCCTGCCCTTAAAAAGAGGGCGGTGAGTTCCGAGGATGAGTCAGTCTTCTCAGCCGTCAGTGAAATAAAAGATGCAATTAAAGCGATAAGAGAGACAGTGAAAACGACCAACTTTAATGTGAACAAAATGTGGAAATGGAGGCTAACGGCGGAGAAACGACTTAGGAAAACTGAGACGCGAGGGGATGATGACGATGAGTATCTGCCATCGGAGGCGGATAGTATAAAGTCCATTCCTGGATTGTCGGGGGCCATCACAAAGATAAAAGTAGCGGGTAATAGAAAGTCAGCCTCACCTAATAACAATGGACAGTAATCATGGATTTAACGTGTGGCAATGAAATTGTCGCGGGTTCCAACACAAAAAAGCATCACTGCGACAGATGATCAGGTCATTTGAGGCCAGGCCAAAAGTAATTATGCTGCAGGAAACCTTAGCGGATGAAATTATGCTTGCTGGGTACAAAGTTATATGTAGAGACAAAGAAACAGGGAAGGGGTTGGCGACCCCCATTGACAAAAAGTTGCCATACATTGAGCATGATATTCATCTTAGACATTCCATGTTTGAATTTATTCTAGTTGAGATAATGCTTAAAAGGAACAGAGGTAAGACGCAAAGCATTTTCTGTTTGAATATTTACAGCAGTCCTAACGACATGAGACAGAGGTTTAGAGCACTCTTCAACAAGGTGCTTTCGGTTGCCAAAAACTGCCCGTTCATTATTGGAGGGGACTTTAATGCTACCTATCACACATGGGGATACACTTGGAACACAAAGAAGGGAAAGGAGCTATGGAGTCTTGCCATGGATCTGGGGTTATGCTTGATTACTGATCCGGCGTATCCCACCCGTTGTAGCACATCCACAAGCAGGGACTCCACATCAGATCTTACTTTTGTAAACAACTCAAGAGGAGCCAATTGGGAAAATTCAAACATGGACCTCGGGAGCGATCATTATATCATACATATAACCATACGCATACCGAGACAGGAAACTAGAATCTTCAAATTCACTGATTGGGATCAGTTCAGAAAAATCAGGGCGAACAGAAGGAAAGTGGTGCCTCTAGATGCCAAGCAGGATGCCCTTCAGTCATGGGTCATCCAGCTCAGAGAGGACGTCAAAGAGGCCACTAAAGAAATCAGGACAGAGGAAAATATTGAGGCTATGGACAGCAGACTGGCGCATCTGATTGAGGCCAAACAGTCTATATTACAGAGATGGAAAACGCAGAGACTTAACAGAAGGCTAAGGAAAAAAATTGCGCAATTAAACAGAGAAATTGATGATCACTCGAAGACCCTCGTGAAGCAACAATGGGATGAGATCTGTAATTCGGCTGATGTTAGACTCAAACATGGAGGTAGCTGGAACCTCCTCAAGCACTTGCTCAACGAGAATGAAACAAAGACAAGCAAGAGAACAGCTATAGCTAAGTTGGTTCATCAAAAAAGCCAATATAAAACACAGAAGGATATCATGGATAGTCTCGCAGCCAAATATCTCCCACTTAAACAACCAAACGAAGGAGACGAGAGCCCCGAATACACGGGAGGCATAATTGAAGAACTTGACCGGGACTTCACTGAGAGTGAAGTGAGGGTGGCTCTTCACAGTCACAATAGTAGATCGGCGGCTGGACCTGACGGAATAACTAACAAGATATTAAGAAATCTGGATGATGAATCAATTTCTTATCTAACTGAACATTTCAATGAATGTTGGAGAAAAGCGGTATACTCAGAGGAATGGAGGGTGGCCAATACTATCCTCATACCAAAGCCAGGCAAACAACTCCCTCTGGACAACCTCCGTCCTATTTCCTTAACGTCGTGTCTAGGCAAAGCTATACAACATGTCGACTCACTAAATACGTTGAGCAGAACGACATCCTCCCATACAACTTGATCGGCTTTCGTCCAGGGCTGTCAACTCAGGATGCTATGCTGCTGATCAGACACTAACTTATACAGGTCAGCCCAGCGCATACGAAAGCTCTTTTGGGATTGGATGTGGAAAAGGCTTTTGATCGTATAAAGCATAAGGCAATACTTGGCGTCCTCTCGGAGATGGGGTTAGGTAAGAGACTTTTTAACATGACTAAGGACTTTCTTAGAAATCTAACTGCACAACTCATGCTGGGTGAGCTTAAATCAGAAGCTTAGAATTTGGGAAATAGGGGCACTCCACAAGGGGCTGTGCTCTCACCCATGCTATTCAATTTAGCAATGTCCAAGGTTGCAAGAAATCTGGAGAAAATTGAGGGTATACATTATGTGGTATATGCCGATGACACAACCATATGGAGTGCTAAGGGTAATGTAGGACAGAGACCAGATTACAGGAAAGTTTATATGTTGTAGAGAACACACTGAAAGACATGGGGTTGAAATGCTCGGCAGCCAAATCAGAACTCTTGGTCATTAAACATCGCAGAAAAGGTCGCAAACCAAGAGGTTACATTCCGGAAGATGAGCCAAGAGTGTGCTTATAAACTCATGAAGGATCCGCAATCAGGTAGTTGAAACAATCAAGGTTCGTGGGTATCCCGTAGACGGAAACAATGCTAACTATAGAACAATACTAGATATCTCGAATAAAACAGATCAAGTCATTAGGTTACTAAGGAGAATTACCAATAGACACAGAGGCTTAGGAGAAGACAGCGCTTTGAGGCTAATACACGCCTGTGCTCTCTGTCACTTCACTTATGTGGCTGGATTATTCAAATGGAAGCAGGCAGAACTTAACAAACTTAATGTGATGCTCAGGAAGCTCGTTAAAGTAGCCCTAGGGATACCCAGTAGCGCTGCAACCGACAAACTCATGAGTCTAGGGGTGCACAACACAATGGAAGAAATCGCGGAGGCCCAACAGCTAGCGCAACACGAAAGATTGACAAAATAACGAGCTGGCAGGAACATATTACAGGCAATAGGTGCAGAACTGAATACATCAAAGAGCCAAATAGAGGCTGAAGTAGAATTAAGGGCTGACGTTAGGAACAAGATCAGAACCAACCCTCTCCCCAGGAACATGCATCCAGAATATAAAGTCGAAAGGAGAAAGGCAAGAGCTTAAGCACTCTTGCAGGAAATAGAACATCAGAACCAATTGGCAGCTATAGCTTATGCTGCCTGGGTGAAAGGTAAAGAAGCATATACGGCTATTGTCCCAAATTATCAAGGGAAGGTGCAAGACGCTATCACTATTTTTACCAAGGACCCCACGGTGGCGGAACAAGTGGCAATTGCTCTAGCCATCAGGACTAATAACTGGGCCTGCATTTACAGAGATTCGAAATCCGCTATGAAGTGTTTTCATAAAGGCTACGTAGCTGGTGTTGCAGCTAAACTTTTTGAAAACATTGGGATTATGAGAACTGAAATCCGATGGTTTCCTGCGCATATGTGGAAAGTGGACGAGAGTCGGATAAACCTCAATGAGGTTGTTCATGACTTGGCACGTGGACTTGCTAACCGTGACAGTCACAACCGAGCCGCTCACCATGAAGCCATGGAATCGAGAGATCATTTAACTTACAATGACATAACCAAACATAACAATTCAGGATGCAGGCAATTCCCATTGCCGCATTCAAAACTGAACAGGGCTCAGGCAGTCTCACTGCGCTTATTGCAAACGGGTACATATGCCACATTGTACATCATTAATAAAATATATCCAAAGAGGGAGATTAAAACGGACTGCAACGATTGCAATGGCATCATTGGAATCAGACATATGCTGGCGGGTGTCCCGCGACTCTCCCCAACCTCGTTGAAGAATGGGCACAGTGGGAGAAAAGAATTCAAAGCCCATTGTTTCAGGACCAACTAAGGGCCGTCCAGAGGGCCCATGATGTCGCTGAAAGGCTTGGCCTGACAGTGCCAACGTGGGAGCGGCCCGCCTTGGCTTAAGAAGTCGAGCCTCCGGACCTCATTACAATAAATGTTTTCACACACACCGGAATTTTTGAGCAACATCATGAGCGCAGGTGAAGCTAATTTTTGCAAAACGCTTAGGAAAATTTGCATAATGCACGCTATTTGAGAGGCTCCAATCTACACTAGGTAAAACGCAATCCGCACCAGTACCAATGGTCACTCAATGTGCAGTTCCGAACTTCCGCCGGTGGTACAATCGGTCCCATCTTTGATCACGCACTGACTGGACAGCGTTACGTGAACGAAATCCATGAAGGAGTGGCGGATGAATTTCTTAGCGAAGTCCAGCTGTCACGTCTCCCTCTTCTGTGGTGTCATCAAGAGGGGGCACCAGCAAACAGCAGCAGCCGAGCATTAAACTGGCTGGATGCGACTTTTCGTGGGCAATAGATTGAAAGGGACGGGTCTGCAAATTGGCCGGCTAAGTCAGCTGACCTCTCTCTCTTCGATTTCTTCCTTTGTGGTTATGTGAATGATCACGCTTACATGATCGAGACGGGCGTCAGATTGGCTCAACACAAGGATAACGGATGTCTGCCTTAGAATTCCAGCGTCGGTCATCAAGAAAGCAAATGTGGTAAAGCGGACTCAGTACTGCGTGGCTGCATAAGGATACCTGTTCGAACATGTCCTCTAGGCAGCATCTGGTGTTCAACGGCGCTTACAAATTCATAGATAATAAGGGCACACAGAAATCTGAGGTATTTTTGTTTGTTTCTTTTTTGTGCAGGCATCCCGATCGCCAATTCAGCTGATTTAGAAGTGGTATATTTACTTTCTTGAACCCATCTGTTCTACCTTTTCTCTACACGTGGGTCGCTTCCCAGTCTGTTTATTTCACTTTTATTTTTTGCCATGAACCTGTTCTTGCAGCACGTATACACTCTCATAAAAGCTAAAACCATCACTTTAATTAGGCTTTGGTCCGGAGCAAGTTTCTAGCGTAAAATATAGCCGCACGCAATCTTTCGATGCGGTGCAAGGAAAGCCAGGACTTAGAAACATTCTATGCCTATTACATTGCATTTCATGCTTCGCGCGTGGGCAGAGTGGCGATTCGCCCGCATTATCAAGGGGCTTTTTTTAGCCGTGTGATCAGTCGGCCTTGAGAGCCGGATAGTAAGTGCGACACAGAAATGAAAGGAAGGAAAAGCTGCAAAACCACTAAACCCGCTGTTGGTGCTCCTTCCATACCATTATCAAGGTGTTGCGTTTTCTCTCCTGTTTGCGACAGGCAATGCAGTTGCTTTCAATCAGCTTATTTGAGGGCGCTGCTTTATGATGCGGATGGGAGCGCATTCACGTGGTATTTTTCACATTTCGGGAGGTTTTGTTGCCAGTCGGAAAAAAATTGCGCGCAATTAGTACGTCACTCAAAACACAGCAGTTAGATGTCGTTCGGGGATGCCTGTGGGTGCCTACAAATACCTCATTCACACTTTGATAATTAGGACAGTAATTCTCGAATTACATAATTAACTGAAATTGCCGAACTAAATCTCTGTAATGAAAGAAATACTGGCGGGTACTCCCCTGTACTGAGAATAATATGCACTATGTTGTTTTTTTGAGTAACACAGCTGCTATTCGTTTGAGACTTGGTGCATGATAGTTGGGGAACCTTGTGCAATTCACTCAGTAAGCTAAATGAGTCCAGGCCGGATTCACTCGAAATCCGAATCAACAGCAGTCATGCGCAGTCGCGCTTACTCTCTTACTCACAGAAAAAGAAAAGAGAGAGAGAGAGAGGCTGCAGTTTCGCAAAGGCGAAGCAGTATTAGTTAGAGCGAAATATACGGCCATTACACGAAGGCGGATAATACTGCCGAGAGACGCCAGACTCTTGATGGTGCGAGAGGACTCAGGCTGTGAAATTGAACTGTCCCATACCATGAGCTCTTCTAAATTCTGATATAAGGTCGTCATTTCAGCGAAGAATTCTTCGAAGTCACCCCAAGTTTCTTCAAGTGCAGGAAATATATATATATATATATATATATATATATATATATATATATATATATATATATATATATATATATATATATATATATATATATATGTGTGTGTGTGTGTGTGTCTGTGTGTGTAGTGTTCAGAAAGGTGGTCGGGCCCCAGCTCTTTCTGCCTTGTGGCAGCCTATGAGGCAGCCCACAAACAAATGTCATGAAACAAAAAAAAAAGGACGGCACAGGCCTTTTAAAGCGAAAGATTTACTGGCCGCGAACTTGCGATTTCGCCGTGGCGGTGCTCCGAGAAGGCTCATGACGTCACAACTCGCGCCTCGCCGCGGATATTTCTCTCTCTCTCTCGCTCCCTAGTCACTACTCCGCATACGCCACTATAGCACCGAGCCACAGGTGTTCCGCCGCTGCGCACGCGCCTCTCCGCTCCCGCCGTTTGGTATGACGTCACACCTTGTTCCTCGTCGTTTCACTCGCCTCCGCTCACTTCGCCAGCTGCGTTGCATACCTGATAACACCTCGGAGGAGTGAAAAGGAGAGCCCGCGTGCGCCGCAACCACAGTTGAGGCGGCAGTATGGATGGCGACAATTCTGATAAGCAGGGAGAGACCTGGAATCGACATCGGAACGAGATGAATAGGAAACGAATCGCCAAGGAAACAGACGAACAGCGCGCCGAACGACTGGGTAAGCGCCTCAACATAGCTAGACAACCAGACTAACCTGGACTTGCAATCAAGATTAACCAAGGCTAACCATCCTGGCGTAACCGAGCGAATCCACGGCCAATTTTTATCTTAAATCTTATTGAAAGTACGAAAAAATAACAGAGCTCAAACCTGTAACTGATGTAATTTTATTGGCGCAGTTGTGCACCATCTCCGTGATCGAGCGAGGGAAGAGATTTGAAACATACCCGATACGGAAAAGAGGTGGTAAAGTCGCTAAGACGGTTGAAATCAACAAGCATTAATGAAATTGTCCAGTGGTAGGATTCAAACAGAGGAGCCTTGCATAACAGCTCGCTTTTACACGGTCAGCTTACGTTTACTTCAATTCACACTTACACAACAGCTACTAGCCTTCGTGAAATATTCTAACATCTTGATAGAGCATCCATTGCTTCGCCCTTATGGTGAAACCATAATTTGTTGGTTTACCAATTAACTAGTCCTTTTTTGGAATTTCAAGAGCTACAGCAAATCGGTTCTGCAGAATTAAGACCGCAAGGTAAAGGAAGGTTTAGAAAAGGAAAAATTAAAATTGAAATTTATGCAAGCGAAAGCGAGCTGAAGAATGGACAGAACCCGCCGCATACCTATGTCACTCTTTTGCTTCCGCGTACAATTCCGCAAGGAGTAGTAAGGAGCAGCTGAAGACGGAAGTGATTGTAACGCCAATCGTGCTCTACGGAAAGCGATCGAGCGCAAGGAAAGTGGTGCCATCGCAGTTACCCTGCCGCCTTTCCCCCCGAAATGAATATGAGCGTGTAGCTACCATTGCTGCCCCTAGCTCCGAACCTGATCTACGAGCACTTTACACAATCGAGCAAGTTTTACTCCTAAAAGGGTACGACAAGAACAAGTCGACCAATGTTAACATAGACACGACTTTTTCCTCCCGGAATGCATTCCGCACTTTTTATTGGCGGATCAAGATGGCGATGTTCAAAACACAAGTATGCGTTTTGAACATTGTCTTTCTTCGACAAAATGCATTCTGTACGCTGATGATACCACTATATTTACTTTTCATAAAGATATCTCATCTCTCGCTAACAAACTAAATGCTGACTTAGAAAATATTCGGAGGTGGTGTAACGTTAACATGTTATCTATTAATGAAACTAAGACTAAATTTGTTGTATTCTCTTCACATCAGAGAAACATAGCGTCCATTCCATCTATCAGTCTTGGTCCCCACTGCCTTCATCCAAGTTCATGTTCACCTTTTCTTGGCGTTCTACTTGACTGTAATCTGAAATATCACAATCATATTGCTCACATAAAAAAGAAAATTGCTTATGGTATACGCATCTTAATTAAAGCACGCCCTTACTTCACACGTACCACTTTGCTCTCACTTTACCACTCTTTCGTCCACTCTCACATTACTTATGGGATCATATGTTGGGGAAACACCTATAATACTCATATTAAGTCTTTACAAACAATTCAGAACCGAGCCATCAGAATAATTACATATAGTTCATGGTTTTCTAATGCCACTTCCCTACTACACGAGAATAACATCCTTACTATTTCCGGGTTCACTACATACAACCTAGGTATTTTTTTCCACAGACTTCTACATAATGAGCTACCGTCGATCACATTTTCACCATCTAACCTGACAACTAATAGTACCACCAGATTCGCGTTAAATAACAATTTTCTTTTACCACGAATCCGCACTAACTACGGTAAACAAACCGTGGAATTCACTTCCATATCTGTATGGAACACTCTTCCTCTCATTATGAAAAATGGAAGATCTTTACACCAATTCAAAAGGGATCTCAAAATGCATTTATTATTGACAAACTAATCAGAAAATTTACTTTAACCGTTTTTTTTTTCGTTCTTTCTCGCTTTTTTTGCCTTTTTTGATGGTTTTTGTCCTTGTAAATAAACTACTGGTATATTTTTTACAAGCAATTTTTTATGTTACTGTGAGATAAGCTAAACCTTGTTATTATTTGTAATGTATTCTGTATTTTGCTCTGTTAACGTCCATTTCCTGTTGCTTGTATAATACCTTATTATATGCTACTATTGCTTTGCGATGTCAATTATCATAACTATTCTTGTACAGGAGGTCCCGATACAGTCTGACTATGGGACCTCCTCCTGCATACTAAATACATGTAATTTGACCCAAATTCTAACAATAAATTCTGATTCTGATTCTGATTCTGATTCTGATGCGAACGACACATAAATGTTGGAATCGGCCGCAAGCTTTAGAATATCGCGCTTTGTGTCTTCTATAAACATGCATTCAAAGATCCCGTTCTGTCTCCTAAATTACAGATAGTTAAGAAAAATAACATCAATTTTCACCTAATGTTTGTATCTAAGAAAACGGTGGATCAGGCAAATTATAAGTGCCTAACGACAACACTGAAAAAGGCAGTTCCACAAAGAAAATGGCAAACGGAGCTGTTCTACACAACTCTTGTCAACAGCACCACAATGTGAGTGAAAAATATCCTTTGTCCAAACAGGCAAGTCCCAACTGGATTGCATGCGCTTAAAAAATAAAGAAATGCCGTGTATATGTGGTAACTCATAGAAAAAGAGCTCGCAAACTTTCGTCACACGCTGTTCCGTCTGAAAGAAACTTCACTAAGACATCGTAGACGAGGTCATGTTTGTTGCGGGGCTTCCAAATCGTAACAGCAGCCAGAAGACACCTTAGGAAACAGATGAAGCTTATTTTTGAAACATCTGCGTTGTTTTACTCTATGTTTCTACAAGACGTATTCGAAATACTCGATTGAAGACCATTGAGAACAAGGATAACAGATGAATATTTGATATACCTGGCCGTTTGCGCATAAAGTGGCCCTGGTAATGAATGCAGCAGATGAACATAACATGAATCAGGACCTAAGCCGGCAGACTCTCAAGACGGTTTTACGAGTAATAGAGATAACTTGGACATTGCACAATATCTACGCGAGGGAATAAATGTTCCTGTTTCGTAGTCAGTCCCTTAAATCAATGAAGAAGTACTTGTATTTAAGCCAAGTAGCACAGGTTACTCTGATCATGCGAAGGAAATCTCCATATGAATAAAAAGCGATTCTCAGCGCAGTTGTGCGTCACAAGGCAACCTTGGGGACGTAGTTGTATCTCTGCTACAGGTGTGTCAACAGGGTCATGAATGAATTATGTGTACACAAGCACATATTGTTAAAGTATTTGTTTAACGTTCTTCCGACGTACTAGGAACAATAATTTCTTCTCCTAAACTTTAAACAATTAATTGGCTGATTTGTTTCCCGGCGACCTTTTTCAGCAAAACGTCATCGTTAATATTGGGAATGAAGAGGTCAAGTCATTGTTACGTCTTTGACAACGTACTAACAGCCAACGATCCAAAAGGTATCTTAATGATTGCATTGTTCTGCGTTTCTTTTGAACAAGACGCTACCTACATCACTAAATGATTTGCCCTTAAATAGGATGCTGATTAATTTCCGTTTGCTTAGCCATGAATGTTGTCACGAAATGACGGCTACATGCAGCCGTTCAAAGATGCGCGAAACCGTACATAAATTCCGGGCTCGTTATTTGAAAGGAGTTATGCTCTTCAAACGGCAGAAGCGACTCGGTTACGGTGATATAGGTTCTCTCACTGCCCTCCGTAATTGGCATGCCTGCGATTTCTTCGTCATTCTACATTTTCGAAAGTGATGGAATGGTCGTTACAACTACAGAATGTAATTACACTCACCGCACCAAGAACATCTTGCGCGTAAGTGGGAGCATGTGATAGAAATAATATATCGGTGAAAGAAGAATTTCTCGCCCTGAAAGCTGGGATATTTGGCTAGTTAAGGCCGTAACTATACGTTGTACTGCTCTGGTGCCTCCGCCCCGGCCAATGCATCCTCAGCCACATGAATTAGTAGTAACTTCACACTACCCTAAAGGTCTCCGTCGGTTGCGCACATGGCGGCGTGAGGAACTGTTTGATGAGCACCGCACACTTGTCCTTCCCGTAGACAGCTTTTGGTCCCTCCTCCAGCCGCGTTGACCCGCACGCGTAGGAGATAAGGGCCGACCAGCTTTCTGGGCCCACGGTAAAACCACAAATGAGGCAGTGCGACAGGGTTTAGCTAGACTATTAGTTGCCCACGTATGGCATCTCGAGAACGAGGTAGAACATTTCTTCTGCGATCTGTGGAGACATGATGTCGACAAAAGCAGGAAACTTCACAGGGCACGTTTCCTTTCACAGGGGTCCAACTCTAGAAAGGAAAGTGCCAAAGAGTCAGCCAGTTCCTTCCGGGTTGCCTTTTGGCAATTATTTCACATGGGCTTTGCTAACCAGTGGCCTGTGAAGTTGGCTGAGAGAAGGGAGCCGCCGAGGCCCCGATTTATTTGAGTACGGCCTACAACGATGAGGGCGGTCTCGGGGTGCGGCCGCACACGCTATCGCTCAGGCCAGGCCCGCCTTGTGCGTCCTAATCAACATGCAAAAAAAATGCACGCGGCATTCGCTCAATTTCCTCGGTGGCACTCTAGCCGATTGCATCGTCGCTAAAGGCCCACATGAGATGCCAAGATGGTGCGCCAGCTGTCGGAAGGCGACTGGTTCTAAAACCCGCCTGTGTTCGTTCAACATTTCAACAGCAATATGCAACAATCCTTTTTGCAACGATATCCGGTGAGGTGAGCTGCTTCAAGCCAACGAACAAATTTGCTGACAGTTCTGGGAACATGATCACCGAGTCAATGTTTAAAAATAACCCGAAAGAGAGTGAACAAGAAAAGTTGTTTCATCCGGTGTGCCGGGTAGCCTTAGTTTCGGGGTCTCGAACAGCGGTGCGCCACTGCAGATTATAACCTTTATTGGTGCGCTCACCTTCCGCGGACCGTGTTAACCCGGGCACGTTGGTATTTAAATAAATATCACGCTGTATGCGCCTAGCATCCAATTACAAATTTCTTAAGCACGGCCCTTCATTAAAAGTACTACCACCAAAATACCTATGACAGCGAAGTTGTCTTTTCTTGTTCTTGCAGGTACAAAAATACGGCACTTGAACAGCAAGATTCTCTACACCGACGAAAAGACCTGCATATTACTGTGGTCACGGGGTTTTGGTAATATCTAATAATGTTCCTGTTTTTTTACATTTTTATAAAGAAAAACGAGAAATAATGCAGTTGTTTCATTTCAATACTATGAAATGAACGCTGTTAGCTTTCCGAACACATTTCAGGAGGCATTTTATGCTTTCACTGCTCCTTCTTGACTGGTAACTTGTTTGTGAAGGTGACATGAGCAAACACACGGGAAGCTCCTCCAGATGTCGGGATGTAGGAGGAGGAGGAATGAACTTTATTAGTTGAAATGAGCCGACGGTAAAATCGTCCGAGGTGGGCGGCGTCCCTAGTCCAGGATGCCGTGGGCCTGAGCTGATAGCCTGGGCCTGCTCACCAGGCGATGCTGGTCTTCAGGGGTCGAGCTTGTCAGCTGTGCCTCCCACTGCTCGACGGTTGGTCCGGTGATGGGCGGTGTCGTAGGGTTTTTTGACATTCCCATACCATGTGGTAGAGGGTATTGGGTGTGGAGGAGAAGGCGCATTTGTGAGTATAGCTCGTAGGATACATGGCGTGTAGCAGGGTGCCGTGCGGGAATGTGCCGGTCTGTAGTCTTCGGAAGATGACCGCCTCTTCTCTTGTCAGCTGGGGATGCGGGGGTGGATAGATCCTCCTACCCAGTCTGTAGTGGCTCAGGATATCGGCGTATCTTTTCGGGACGCTATCTTGTTGGTCTACCGGTGCTCGTGAACCTGGTGGGATAGCCCGGAGAATGTGGCCTTGGGCAGCGGCATTAGCCGCTACATTACCCGCCAGGGACTCGTGTCCCGGGGCCCAGACAATGTACACTTCTGGAAAATTGTCTCGTTTTTCGAGGATGCTGAGGGCTTGTTTGGAGGGTATTTTTTTCAGATCATGCTGAATTTTCAAAAGTTGGTTGTGGCAGAAAACACATCTCTAGTAATTTGGCTCGATTACTCAAAGAAGCAGGCATTACTTGCACTAGAAATCAAAATCTGTTATGAAATTATCAACGAAAATTCTCTATGTAATTTTCAAATTAATTACTTCACGGCATATATTGCAATCTACGAATTGCAGCTGCTGAGTTTTCACGAATTTTCAGCATGTCACCAGTTCCGGTGCATAAATTTCCGAAGTTGGCGACGAAATAGATTGGCGACAGAATTACGTTTGTGTTCGAACGCATAAAATGACGTTTTCATAAAAAAAAAACAAGAAGCGGGACAACAGTGCATTTTTACCGCGAGTGTGACGGCTAATTAATGTCTCGAAACCGGTGCCATGTTTTGTCTCTAAGTGGACATGCCTTGCAAACTCGCCGGCTACAAGTCCTAAATTGCAATAGGGACCGTAAGGTATCTAGTTAAAAGATAGTAAGTGAACCTTTCTTTTATTTAAACGACTATGCATTCTGCGATTAATGTCCGCCGGTTCGAGTAATTCAGCTCAAGGAATACAATGGCGCCATATGCGATAGGTGATTTTTAAAATTTTCGTATAATATAAAGATAAAAAAACACCCCGTATATCGGTCACCTTGTGCACGTCGTCGTTTTCTGCAGAAACTATTACAGATGCAATAAACGGTAATTATAACATTGGACATATAAAGAAAAGACATCGTGCTGAATATAGTGTAACCAAGCATTACGCGTAAGCCAACTTATTGTGCTATATCGGGTTCAGTTTACTCATTCATAACCAATTTATACAAAGTTAAATTTCGCTCCAGTTGGCCTTTAACTAAGTCCCGACGTGGCTAAATTTGTAGCTGTAAGACAATATTTTAACTAACCGCAGACATTGACCAACGGTCGTTCCTGTCCGTGTTCGCTGATGAAGCGAAATAGGGAAAAATAATAGATCTCCTCTGCGCGCCAGACGTAACACTGGAAGTAAAGCAGGATTTTGCAGTCGTACAAAAACTGTATGCGTTCTTATGACCAGAAATTAAGGACATTTGAGCACTCCACTATCAGTTGGCATCACCAGAAGGCGCCGTGAGCTCTAATAATCAACGACTCTGAGAAAGTCAGCGCCAACTGTAGGACCGAAGGCATTATGGAATATGTGAGGGTCAGTTTCGGCTTTGGGGCTTCCGGTTTAACGTAGCGATCCAGTGCAATTCGCCTGTAGATTCGTCGCAACTATCCGGAGGCTCGTAAGAGGCGTCGACGCTGGAAGTAATTTTTTTTTTTTTTTCGTGAGACTGCGGCTAGTTCTCTCTTTTTTTTTTTATACACCCCCTGCAAATGCACCGGCTTTTCCCGCTGTGGTGTGTGTAGTGTTCTGAGCGGTGATGGTAGAAAAAGAAATGCAAATTGGAAAGGCTTGCTGCGTGCCGGACGAATATGTACAAGGGCATGCTTAAGGATCCGCATTAGTCTGTCTGCTCGATAATTTATATCACGAAAGTAAAATAAAAGCAACGACAGAAATTGGGCCACCATTAAGGGGGCGCAGTCGCACTGGGGTACGTGAAGCGCCTTGTGCGTGCTGTAGAGGGTCTGTGGGCCCTATAGGGTATACAAGCAATGACGTAGCCGAATGCACAAGGGACGTTTATTAGCACATTGCAAAGCTTATACAAACTTCACTTAGGATACAGCTGGAGGGGCTCCTACTGTGTAATCTTGCAATCGTGTCCGCTCCCTATTCATATTGGGCCCGCCGTGGTCAAAGGTGGTGGGCGTGAACTGGCATCCCCCTTGTTTCGCTGCCAGAGTCCCTTCACGCCATTTCTACGACCCTATCCGTGTCGAACGTGGGAGCGCCATAACCGACCAACACTCTTAAATTTCCATAACAAATTTCGCAATTGTAAACCTCATAACTACTTATGAGCACGAGTCTGAGATTGATGGATTTTACCTACTATATTTGAGTGAGCTCACTCAAATTTAGCCACTCCCGCTCAGAGTGACTATCGTACTGCTGAGCTATGTCTCTTTCGATGACGAGTGACAGGGTAAATTTGGCTTCGACTGGGTCCTGCGGGACGCGACAAAGGCGCCATCTGTATGCGCGATATATGCACGACGAGTAATCGTTTCTTTTATCTTCACAATGATATCAAACTAAGGCGCGTGGATAGTATACACTTGCAAATATACAAGCAATAATAGTAGTGCATGTTTTCGCTGCATGCGGTTTTAGAAAGCGACCCCATACGCTGACCGAACTGAACAACGTATCACATTATATAGAGCTCCGGGATGTCTTAATTATAGTGTGAGCTCTTGCGGTAACGGGACACGATCACAGCTACCAGTTGCAGTGTATAGCACAAGCGAAGTGAAGATTTCCTGCATAGTATAGTACCGGCGCTAACCTCACGACAGGCACACAAAGCCTCGCACGGCGACCTATGAAGTCTGGGCCTATGCGCGGAAATGTCTGAGGTCAGCAAAGCAATTTATTTTTCACTAGCTCTTCGGGTATACGCTTGCCGCAGCAACCACCGCTCTGCGAGAAATATCTGAGTAGTTATTCGCCAGTGAAAACGCGCGAAACACGGATAAACACCATCAGATGGTCGCTGCAATCAATACAGGTGGCGCAGCGTTTTGTGAAACGTTGTGCTCTCGCGTACTCTTAAAAATAAAAATAGCACAGTCGCAGGAACCTCGTAGCTGCTACCAGTATATACACCAAGGCGAATTTGTCAGCACACGCTCGGAAGAAAGTGCGAGCGGCACGCAATGTTTACGTGCAATCTGTCGGCGGTGCCCGACAACTTGTCAGAACGTGTCAAAGGCCACACCCACAAATATCTGTTCAAAATACCATTTTCGGCATTCTAACCAGCACGTGGTGTATTCCAGTGCAGAACACATACGTCGAAGGGCCCCACGAAGAACTGTTTACGCGCCACGTCGGTGTAAGCGCGATTTCCGTCGGTATGTGTCCGCGCATACGGGCAGCCGAAATGCAACAAAGTAACTGCGTAAAACTTATCCAGGGTTCCGATGGCGTGCCACTGTCTTCTCAGTAGTATGTCGTCGCTATGTATTTCATGCGTTTAAAGAAAACAGTTCCAAAGCTTCGCTGCATGCACCCGGCAGGCAAAAAGCGGGAGGGGCAACAGAGCAGGCGGTTGCAATCGACGCACCGACTGCGCTTAGACGTTATGGCTGCATAACACGCACAGCTTTCCGGGGCAACTTGGGGTTGCACGCGTCTTGTTAAGCGATAATTCAATAACTGCCTCTCCTCCTATGGTTAGCAAAGATGGCCGAATAGAGCTTTGGCAGCAATTAGACGAGACACGTCCTATACCTGGGTGGCTGCAAGTGAAGCACGCGATCGACGATGCTTTTGCCCTCAAGATTCCCATAATACCTTACCGGCGGCCCCCCGAGGGCGCCTGCCACTTTATAAAGTCGTCTATTGAAGTTATCGTGATGACACGATCAGTGACGTATCCAATTCATCCGTGTGCATCCAATGAGCTTGAGCCGAATTAAACAGAACAAACATTCACCGCGTCAGGGATACGAATCGGCGAATTTACGTCGTCTCGTCAGTGTCACCTGCGTTCCTCGAAAGTGGCCGTCCGCAGCCGAGCCGAACCCGATTGTGTAAAAGTCGGCTTAATTTTTTTTTTTTTTGCGTTTCATGGTATTTTGCGTTTCGTTGGATATAGCACGATAAATTGCACTTAACAAAAGGTCATAGAAGATGCCCGACGCAGCAGAAGGCGAATACAACCAAGTCAGCGATAGGAACGGATTAAAGGAAAATTACACGGCAGTGGGCGTGGTTGTTCAAATGGCTGAAATGCTGCCGTTTGTGATTTGGAGCAACACCAGCACTCGAGTCGAGTGGTAATGGCTGTGCACTCGAATGAAGGGCATTGAGTGGACGTGGTAGTAAGTACACGTAGTAAGTTGATATTTATACATTTTTCCTCCTGTTATCTTTCTTTCACTGCCGAGTCTGCGTTCTGGTGGTTTTTTTTCCTCTTTCTTTCTGTTTTTTTTTTTTAAGGGCTGTGCGCAAGAGCGCATAATTTATAATGTTCTGCTCACCTGAACTTCTTTTGGAGTCTGCTAAACATATTCAAAATTTTCTTGTTTTCTTGTCTTGTTTGTTCTTTTTTGTTATTCGTGTCAGTCATATTGGCTGTCAGTTATGCTATTATTTCTTGCACAAATTTCTTGTAGCGATAGAGTTTAACGGACAATGCAGTGGTGTCACTGTCCCTCCTGCGCACATTGCATCTTATGAGAGATGCCGGTCTTCTCTCTATGTAAGTTTATTCATTCATTTCAATCTTTTCTAGGGTACCATGTCTGGGCCGAACAAAACTACGTAAAAGAGCATCAGGCAATTCCCTACATATGCGTGCTACTGTATGAAATATACGCCGGTGTATTGAAACACTGGATATACGACTGGGATGTCTGCCCCAAGAGCACCAGCAAGAGTTCATAAAACAACTCGTATTCCCAGAAAAAAATGACGTGTGCGCGTCTGTGTTTTCAGTATAACGACAAAAACTATATGTGAACTGGTCTAAAACGTTTAGAGTTCAGTAGAGAAATTACGTCTGACTCAGAAAGTAGTATTCTGTTCGCCGTTTGAGAAGCGGTATAGAAGATATTAGGCGTAACCTAGTTAAGCAATGAAGCAGCACAAAAGTTCATTCAGAAAGTGCATGCTAAACGTCATCCACAACGTTAGCAAAGCATACTCAATCAATGGCGTAACTTTTCGGGAATTTCGGCACTGTGGAAACAAGTCAGCAAATATGCAATGTTGAAATATGGCCCTTAGAAACTTTACTTTCCTGATTGCGGATCTCACGGCCAGTTTTACTGTATTACGTTTACCGCAAAGGATGCCCGCAGCGGAAGTTCTTGGCAAATGGAACCGAAGAATCTGGTTAATTAGAAGGCATAGAAGCGGTTAAATTGATGGAGCGTGCTGGTTTGCGCTAGTTGGTAAGACATATTAAGAGATTAACAGCCCAACTGCCGACGAAGACAAGAAAGGCAACAGGATATGGAAAAAAAAATTGATTTGGCCACGCATTCGAAGCGGTGTGATTGCGAACCCAAGTTTGAGCGTTGCTCTGTTGTTGGCAAGGGTGGAAACAGAGTCACAAAATAAATAACAGAAGCCGCTGAAATGTCGTGCTGGGACCCATTAGGCGTCAGTGTTCCTTCACCTTCTTTAACTAGCAAGGAGCTACATTTCTTGAATGTCACACATGCAGGCCATACCGATCAGACAGGTGCCTCAGCGTTTTTGGCTTTTGCCTTTTGTTTATTAAATGCGTAAGCATTTCTATGCCTACCCAACGAGAAAGCCCTTCCGCCCGTCCGTACCCCCATGCGTCCGTCACGTGACGCGATCGCTTTCAAGGTATGGCCCACAGCAGCGAGGGAGTCGACCTTCGTGCTGCATCTCGCTCCAACACGACCTAAGCGGCGAGAACACAGCGCACACGAAGCTATCAGCACTCGGCCCACTGTGTCGCCATCGCAGGTCGCTTTCAAGATAGGGTTCGCGCGGGCATGCCATGATGATAATGGTTGATAATGGTCCGCGTGGAGAGGAGGCAGCGTTAATCGAATCGTGGGGCTTTACGTGCCAAAACTACGATCTGATTACGAGGCACGCCGTTGTGGGGGACTCCAGGAATTTGAACCACCTGAGGTTCTTTAACATGCACCTAAACCTAAGTGCAGGGGTGTTTTCGCATTTCGCCCCCATACAAATGCGGCCGCCGTGGCCAGGATTCGATCCCGCGATCGTGCTTAGCAGCCCAGCACCATAAGCCCTAAGCAACCACGGCGGATAGGAAGCAATGTTAACGACCACGTCTACGTACGAAGTCTACAAACGTGACACTGTTCACTTAGGCCACGTACTACAGAACGCTGCGGCCAGTGCTCATCTTCCGCGAAGCAGCGGCGTCGTCACAACGCGCAGTCATCCAATTTGAAGACAAAGAAACGCATCATGAAGAACTAAACAAGAAAAAGTGCACATAATAAGTGCTGTATATATTTGCTTGATTTACAAACTGTCTCTGGTCAGTTCATCCCACGTCCACATCCTCTGGGAGTTACCTATAACGTGTGTGAACATTGCTACTAATCTACTCTTCTTCGTCCTCTCATGCTGTTCTCAGTTAACATTTCAGTATTGCAAGCGCGCTTCTACATTTCACGATTTTTTCGCGGTATTTCTCGCAGATATTATTATTATTATTATTATTATTATTATTATTATTATTATTATTATTATTATTATTATTATTATTATTATTATTATTATTATTATTATTATTATTATTATTATATGGAAACATACAAGCGCACAAAAGAAACATGGAGGGAGCAAGCTGACAACTGCCACCGAGAGGGGCAGTTGTCAGCTGGCCTGCCTACTCTTTCGGGAGGAGGGAATTAAAAGAGAAGAGGAGAAGCAGATAGGTAATAAAATAGGAAATAAACAAGTGACTAAGACACGGTCAAAAGAAAGCAAGAATACGGAAGAAATGTTTATAAACGGGAGGCCAAATCAGTTTTCTGCATGAAAGTTAGCAATGCTCTGTGGACACGTTGAGCAGCACTCCCTCTCGGAAAAAGGCAATCGTCAAGGGTCATACACTTGAGTCCAATCAGTCCATATTCCTTAATTAGCAGTGCACGTTCCTTGACGAATGTGGGACACCCCAATATCAGGTCTCCAAGAGTCTCACAGGACCCGCAGGACGTACACAACGGACTGTCCACACGTACTGTGGCTTCTGTGAGACACTTGAACACCTTATATTGGAGTGTCGCGCATTCGTCACACAACGTGCACCGCTAATTGTGCCAAACACAGCAGCATACGACGACGAAACAGCAGGTGATTAGTTGCAAATGCTTACGCAACATTTAGATAATTCCCACAGGAGATTATGACCGTAATTTTCATTTCTATTTGCCTTACTTGGTTGATCATATGTCGTTGCGCATCAGTGTTTCATGTAGTTGCCAATGTGCACACGATTCTCTTTAAAAAAATAGAGCAGTTTGATATCAGGTGATCCGTCCAGCGAGCAGGAACGAAGGCCATCCAATAGATACCGTGTATGAGCCATCTAGCGTCGCCGCGAAAATACGACAGCCGTTCGTCATCAGTTGGATATAACAAACCCTCCACGGTAAGGGAATTCTAACTTATGCGCACAATCTGCTTATACGACATGCTATCGCCAGGAAGCCGTCGCGGCGCTTAGCCGACGCGATTGACAACGGACTAGACAAGCGCGCTGTGTCTCTCGACGTCAATCGAAAAAGCCAGTCGTCGCGATAATTGCATGTGATTTTACGACTTGCCGATATCCGTGAAAGCTTTGAAAATCGCAAACGCTGCCAGAACCATGGTATGTTCAATAAGACCTGAGGCGAGGGGACGCATAAAATGGTTTGTTCACCAGCCCATGGTTCCGAGCCTATGTGGTGCGTGCTTAGCGTGGGTCTTGTGTGTTCGAATTTATTCAATTTGGCAGTCTACTGTGCACAAAACGCTGTTGGAATAAGGAGTCACATAACAGAAGGCGTCATTTTGCTGGCGGCATGCTTTCGTTATAAAAAGCCGCGCGGTTGACTGTGTATTTCGCCCATGTGTAATGTGCGACCACTGAAGTTACCTGCAGCGCCAATGCTAGTAATAAACTTTGCCGCAAGCAGGTATCCTGCATGCTGCAAGAGGTCAGTTGGGCGCGTTATGTTGAACTTACTGAAGACGCATGAGGAATTCATATTTTATGCTGAGTGAGACTGAACTGTCTTGCTCATGTATTGAAATAGTGTGGTTATATATCTGATTTTATGTCTCGTGTTGCGGTTTTCAAGCACGGTGTGAATCTTAAAGCATGCTTATTTGTATGAACTCGGTGGATTGTCAAGCAGCGAGTTGTGCCTGGGCATCGAATATTACAGCCACTGTGTGGAATTGCAGGGGCGCTTTGCATACGCCTACTGTTTTGGACATGCCTGTGCATTTGCTCATGTGAGTTCGCGCTTCAGAGTTATGTCATATGAACAGTTAAATTAAAAATTAAATTATGAGGTTTTACGTGCCAAAACCCCTTTTTGATTATGAGGCACGCCGTAGTGGACGACTCCGTGAATTTTGACCACCTGGGGTTCTTTAACGTGCACCTAAATCTAAGTACATGGATGTTTTCGCATTTCGCCCCCATCGAAATGCGGCCGCCGTGGCCGGGATTTGATCCCGCGACCTCGTGCTCAGCTGCCCAACACCATATATAGACACTAAGCAACCACGCCGGGTAACAGTTAAATCACGCTGCCTCTGGGGGTTAGAAGCGTAATCTATGAATTTTGCTACTGCATGGCAGATGAAAATGTGTTTATCACTTTAATATTTTGGTGGAGAAATAAAGTATCCAAATAAAACGTTGCCTTAGTTCCATGTTACCAGTCTTCTGTCGTACACAAAACAAAAAGTTGTTCTAATAAACTTATAACTGCGGTCTAACTGCAACGTTTACATGCCTTCAAGAATGTAAAATGCTAGATTTCAAACTGCAGTAGTAGTCGAGTCAGTCGAAAATAAACTCCATTGGGCACTTCATAAATGAAAATAAGTTCTTGCCTTTTAGTAATCTTAGATGCAGGCCGCAGTGAACTGTTTCTTGTTGGTACTGAAATGTGGGTAAGCATAACAAGCGTTGCTGCCCATTCTTATAGGCACATCCAGTGATATCCATTGAACTGGAGGACCACATTTTCATCCCTACTGAGCATCATGTTTGCAGATATGATCCTCAAGTTGAGTTACTGGATGTTACTCTGGCTAATGCCAAAATTGCTACTTGGCTTTCTGCATATCTTTCAAACCGATATCAATATGTTTCATTCAAAACCCATGCCTCTCGGAGGCTTCCCGTTAAGTCTTGTGTTCCACAGGGTTCGGTGCTCGGACCACTGTTGTTTCTAGTTTTTAATAATGATATCGTTAATGACATTCCCGTGAAAATTAGATTATATGCAGATGATTGTGTAATTTATTCTGAAATAGATAGCGTCAGTGCCCAACTACGACTAAATGAAGCCTTTGAAGAAGTTGTAAAATGGTGTAGTGACTGGCAAATGGCTATAAATTTTGACAAAACTGTATTTATGAAAATTTCGCGCAAACTTAGAAATCAACACTTCCAGTACTCGGCGTGTAATGTCTTGCTATCTGAGGTTGAGCACATCAAATATCTTGGTATTTGGATTTCTAAAGATCTTCGATAGAACAAACATATCAACACTGCATGGAATTCCTCCAATCAAAAGCTTTCCTTTCTCAGGAGGGCCTTGAGACTGAGAACACCTGAAGTTCGCCTTCTTGCACTTAACGCAATTGCGCTGCCACTTTTAGATTACGGATCAATAATATGGTATCCTTTCACTAAAGACAGATATTAATAAAGTAGAAGGTATTCAAAAGCGGGCGGTTCGTTATATATAAAACAGCTTTGGACGCACGTCGATGACAGCCTTGCTAAGCAGAGCCAATCTGCCAACTCTAACCCAAGGGAATCGTGTTCTCAGTATAAAATTTTTGTTTCAGCCCATTAAGGGATACTACAGCGTAGATATTTCTGAGATTATTTCCTTTTCAACAGGTTATGCTACCGGGCAACGGCATGCACTAACAATTACCCCCTTCACTAGCCGTAAAAATTGCTTTAAATATTCATTTTTTCCTAGGGTCGTAACTGACTGGAATCAGCTGTCCAACGATGTGGTGTTGCAGCCATCCCTGAATTTGTTTATGTCCCCATATTGTGCAATTTTCTTATTTTTCGCTTTGTTACATTTGCACTTGCACTAGATGCATTGATTCAGTTGTACTCGAAGCGTATCTTTTATTTGATATCTGTATTGTCTTTTTACTAGTACATCTAATTTTTCTTTTGTTTGCCCTGCTAATCATGTCATAACGATGTATCCCCATCCTGCAAAAATACCGTAACGGGATTGCAGTATTTGTAAATAAATAAATAATAAATAAAGTTGTGGCTTGAGCAGTAACACAACCAAAGAGGGTGCGGGGGGCACATTGGGAACGTGCTTAGGATGTGTCACAAGTGGTGTTTGCGGCCCACCAGACTAATCACAGACTTATCACATCTCACAATGACCAATATTCTATTTATTAGTAGGAGTACTGTAACAATGGTGCTGAACGAGGATGAACTGTTGGGTATTTCCTTTTTTTTATCTAAAAATTTAAATTAGTTTAGCAGTTGACTATTGCAGTCAGTTAGATGTTTCGCATTGACTTCAATAGGAAGACTATGATCTAAGACTTTCTTTTAGTGCCATAACCTTATTTCTTGACTGCCTTGCTGTACTTTTACACCATCTCCTCGTGTTGACTTTTGCACACGATATTTTTCAGGCACCCGCTTTATATAACGCAAGAAGGCAGCTGCAAGGACACAAGGATGTCAAAGAGCCAGCCAAACGCGACACCACGTGGTGGAGAGGAGCGCATTCCAAAGAATCAAAATAGATTGCTATGCAATTTGGACGAGAAAACTAGAATGTCGATATATTGGGTATTCCATATGACTAAATGTCACCAAAGCTTTCAAAATACAGTATGTCACACCAAGATTAATATTCCCACGTGCTCTGGACAGTCATCTTAACATTGTATTTTGATCTAATGACTCTGATGGGAAAGTCAAGATCAACTTTGCTCTCTGGAGACAAACACATAGGAGCAAGTGTCATCGAAAAGCTAAAAATGTGTTTAAAATCAGCTGACTAGTTTTACGAGAAGTGACTGCTTTTTGTCTTGCCTCTCAGCAGATATATCCATGTGATAAAAAAATAGTGGTACCATGACATTGCATATTTGCTTAGTGACATAACACATACTTGCAATGAGCGCGGTGCCTGTGTTCACTATAAAAAGCAATAGCTCATGCTTGTTTAGGTGCTTACATAATTTAATAGCACGTAAATGCAGCGTACAAATACAAACCACTGTCATTCTGTATTTTAAATGCTGACATGAAGCAGACAGATTTTCATGTCTTCTCTCTTATCTATTTTCACACCTAATTTTAGAAATATGGCTCCCGCTTAGGTTCCAGAAAGGGAAATTATTGGGGGCAGAGTATCCCATGCTTAAGAATTCATTAGCGTTAACGTGCACGCTCATGAAACCAGTTAATTAGAACCGCTCGCGGCTCGCGAAATGAAAGCAAGGAGCAATTAAGGTGTTTAACTGTGTGCGGCGTGGTGCGCACCTTACGTCTTAATTAGAAGCCACAGAGTCGCTTGCTATTGAAAATTAATTTGGCACATGTAAAATTGTGGTTTCTCCTGTGTCATATGAGTGCTTCTGGCCGGTATTTGATATTTTAGCGTGACTCATTCTGCTTGCCAACTAAGTAAGCTTGTGGAGGCGGGGTTGTGGTCAATGCAAAGAACTTCGAGCATTTGAGTGGAACACTTGTTCATCAGTTAGCGGATGGGAACATATAGTGTTATTCAAGCAAAAGCCCCGAGTTTGTGGGCTTCTGCAGACAATCTTTATAAGGTAAAATAAAATCAATGTGTTTTTGTACTTAGTAAACTTCAAGATAGAGTGCACAGTGAGGCGATGTATTAGTCTGCCCAGACACAAATATGCTTGTTTTGAGACGGAGATAAGATCCTGTGAAGTGCGATGATTTTTCTTACCTTAGCGAACTTCAACCATTTCAGCAGGAAAAAAGCTTTGGCTTCAGGTAGTTGGTTCATTGTGCAAGTGTGTGCATAGATGCATGCAAAATCCACTTGCATGGAAGGGATATGTAAAACAGAATGGTGCCCTTCCTTATTTATGATTTGCTTTTTTGTCTTTTTCCTGCACTTCCTTGCATGTACTTAGGCTCATGCAGTCTTTGATGAATCATATTCATAACATCTGATTTTTGGTTCACATCTCAAGTCATGCTATACTTTAGTTAGATTGCATTTTCAACTAGTCACAATTATTGATCATGTAATTATGGTGGCTGCTCCTCAGAAGTATAGCATTCTTACCGTAATGCCAAATGAAAAGCTACCATATATGACAAGAAATTGATGCGCAAGAGTTTAATGCCAATGCTTCTTGCAATTTTATACTCATTTACTACACACTAGATAATAATGTAAATTTAATTTTACTTAATTGTGAGAAAGTGTAACGGATCAATCCCAGCAGCACCAGGAAACTACTTTCGTGAGGACGCCAACCGAATAGGAAGTATGATATGCCTCTGTACTGCTTTGAGACCGGGCGGGATATTGCTGCAGAACCACGACAAGACACACTTAGAAACAATGGGGCGCAGCCCATACAGGAATAACTTTGTGAAATATAAGCAAAGCTAGCTAGACCTGAGGCCTCACATGAGAATACACAACACATTTCTAAATGCACTGTACTCTCTGTTAGGAACATTCATACGCTGTACAGGACGTTATAAAGTGAGCTGCTGTCTTAGAATATGACACACAAAAAAGTTTCTTGCACAATTTACATTACCAGCCCTATGCTTAGCGGCTCATCTGGTAACCTCTGTCATATAACTACATGCGTTTTGTGCCAGGAATGCGTTTGCTGGCCAGTAATGCGGCGCATACTTCTCCTCGATCATAGTGCTGATACTTTTTGAGTTTGCCATGTTTGTTCTTTAACTTTCCATTGTATACTTTATTTTTGCAAAGAGGCAGCCAATTGAAGATAAAGGATATTTCTACACTGTAATACTGATGAAACTTTCGAGAATATACTTATGTTTTATTACAAGATGTGTTGTAAAGCTCGTGGGCATCATTGTAATCTGATTTTATGTGTGTGACAGTATGCTACTCAAATTATTATTCACTTTGTCTTCTGACTGATCAATAAAGATTTTGACGTTTTAAGAGAGAAAATGTTTCATTTGAGTAACTCGGCGACTACAGATTACATCCAATTCACCAAGCATAAGTGCAGGAGCTGCTTATGAAGGAATCAAATATTCCCCACATGTAAGTATTGCGAATGCCTTCTAACGTGACCGTGGATCTACATCATGCTTTCACACTATTAGTAAGTGCACTAGCACTCTGTTCTGAAGGAGTACAAGCACTATGTGGGAGTAGAAACACGGCTTGGAGGAGTAGAAGTACTCGGTTTGGAGGAGTAGAAGCACTCTGTCCGGGGGAGTACTATTACCATTGTGAGGAGAGTACGAGCACTCTGCGGAAGAGTACTAGCAGTCCCTTGCGGTGGAGTAATAAAACTCTGTCAGGGCGATTTATTCTGCTGTTGAAAAGAGAGTGAAATATGGGACTAGCATATACTCCCTCGAAGAGAGTGCCCGGAACTCTCTTTCTTTTTAGAGTGTACCCTAGGACTGGTTGAACCTATTCTAAAACTACCTAAAATGAAAACATTGATCCACAAACTAAAAAGGGTATTCGCCGGTTTCTTCACAATCTTTCAATATATGAACACATTTCTCATTATCTTCACCACGACATTGTTTTGGATATTCACAATCTCTAGAAAAGTTATGTAAATTGGCAATCTTCTCATTTAAACATTATTCAGTAATTTCTTTTCCCTCACATACTAATACCCAGTTAGACTTTAGTGCATGTGAATTTTGTTAAGATGAAAAGCCGAACATTTGGCAATCATTTATTAAAATTGCAGATTCTTAATTTGTTGAGTGAAATGTCTGACTTATTCGACATGACACAACAATAATTTTTTATTGCAGAGGAAGCTCTAAAATTTACCTTTTTATATAATTAGCAGCCCTTAGTTGTTTCACTTCTTTTAACGGATCGCTGTAGTCCGCCATTCTAGGTATCGCACAAGTATCGCTTTTTTATTTTATTGGTTTTTACGTTTTCCCGTCGTCAAAGGTTTTCTCGCTGTAGTTACAGTCATCTGGAATACTAATATTTTTTATTATTTTTGTGTCATTTGTATGTTATTCTTCTGTGGCCTGTTGTGTAACATCGCGCTAAGAACCCAGTCAGTCGTACAATATTCCGCCTTTGGCTAAACAGACGAGTGATTCGGCATTCCGCTCATTTCTAAATTCAGTCTTCGTCATCGGGTATCCAACCCGCGACTTCCTGGTTTGCAGCAGAGAATCAGAGCCGGAAAAATACCGTGGCAAGTTAGTTGTTTCTACTTACTCGTCCTGTCCTTGCCTCTTCTAGTCAGTTACTGCTTTGAGTATCCGGCGAAATGCCTTCCTACGCGTTAAAAATACACCGAGCATACTTCACAACATTGTGAGAGCCGAGTTGTTGTAGGAAGAATCCGAGAGCTTGCGGGAACATGTGTCATGTGCGAGCCGGTGTCAACGCTGCCGTGGGTGGTTCCACCTGCGAAAAACCAGCCGCGGCGAACTAGTGTCTTCGGTTCTTGGCTTTTCCGAATCGGCCCTTGAGTAACTGTAAAGAAAAAAAGTATGGCACTGGTTTTCCCGGTTACGCACTTCCTCACGGCTTGCAAGCAGACTGAGACTCAAACTGTGTGGTTCAATAAAGTGAGTGAGTATTACCTGTACGACAATGAACCGGGTTCATTATATTGCATAAATGTAGGTGAGTTTACCGTATCATTCACTAGCACCACAATACACAATATGATAGGTACACTACTCTATTGTTTTAACCTACATCTAGCCGTTCTCGTCACCGGCTAGGTCGCACTTAGTGATTAAACACACTTACTGAGATTGGCTCCAAATATGTGGTTGGTAAAACTTTCGGCGTTTCCTATCAGGAACGATGCCACTAAGGAGTTACAAGAATATTTTGAGGCATTACATTCCTGTCGAGGGTCTCGAGGGCTCTAGGGTGACGGAATAGGCGATAATGCCAGGGAATCGAGTGATCGGTGAGTAGTTGGATCTTCGGAACACGGTCCCCTTCTTGATGCGGGGCCCGTGTGGCATAACTTCGGGTTGTAGAACGGCTGGTGATGCTGATGTTTGACGGACTAGATGGTGCAAAAAAGAGGATGCAGACAGTCTGCATAGGACAAAATGGCGAAACACGGGAGTCCGAGATAACGTCCGAGATAAAACTTGGGAGTCCGAGATAACGATGACGCGTCCTTAAGTTGATGTGAAGGTAATGGCTAGGACGATGGCTGCCTCTTCAGATCCCCTGACTGCAGCATGTTAGAATGAAGCCGACGTAATCTGCTGAAGAGTACAGTCGACCACGGCTACTGCGAGAGCTTGACGATGTAGGAGCGCAGCCGCATCCACATAGAGGGTGCCTGGCAGGTCACCATTTCCTTGTTATAGTGCCCTTGCGCGGGAACTATGTCCATTGGCGCGATAGTCTGCATCCAGGTTTCCTATTATTGTTTCAACCAGAATGCATTGCTGGACATTCGAGGGTAGGGCTTGAGTGGTACTCAAGTTGGGGTTGCTGACCGGGTGCCCAAGACGGCTGACAGCGGTGCGACCTGGTGAGGTGAGGGCTAGGCACCTTCACTGAGTGGTCAGATGAGCCTCGATGACCCTTCCAAATGTGCTTCAGACAACGAGGGATTCACGGTCAAAGGGAGACGTGCTGGGGGGAAAGCCTATAACTCATTTGTGGACGGTCCTGGCTAACTTGACCACTTTTGCCAGCTTGGTCGGCGTGAGCGGTAAACAAAAGAGGTCAAGTTACTCAGGATGTATAAACGCGGCCTCGGCCCTCCTTCGCCACATATGCCTTTCGCCTTAAATCCCTCGGTGTAAATAACATTACACGTAAAAGATTCTCTCCGGACTCCGTACGTTGTGACAGCCAAGATGTTTCTGTAAAACAAATATACATGAAAATGATGCTACTTTTACCAACATAAAAACACTTCGCGGTCGTCTTTGCCTCTTTGTTACGCATACTTTATTGGCAAAGAAATACTTGCACCATTGTCCTCTTTCTATAAGCAAAAACAGCTGGGGCAGCACTCAATAATTTTCTTGCGAACAATGACCTGGAAGGTGCCTCGTAAAGAAAGCATGAAATGTCATGAGCATTTTTTTTGGTTCGGTGGTATTTGTGTGCATTGGTGTGATTTTTTTTCTAGTTTTTGTTTACTGGGGTTAACTTTCCGGTTCAGTAACCTTTTATGCTATTCTTGAGCTGGATTTACATTGTGAGCGAAATGTTTGCTGTTTTTTTTTATTTATTTAAAACATACAGCAGTCCGAAAAGCAATCAGGTGGGTATAATAGAAAGAAAACTAACAAATAAATGCAAACAATATACAAAAATAGAAGCAGCGACAAAGTTGTTCAGTAGTAGAGCATACTGTATTAACTATACAGTTAAAGGTCATGCAGCACAGCAAAGCACTGGTCACATACATTCATATGAGATGGGATGTTGACAGCCATCATAGTTTGAATACTGTGGTCATGAAGAAAAAGATACAGAGTTTTCAAATTTAGGATTGTCCATTTCCAAAAAAAAGGCTTCGGACGGTAAAGCATTCCATTCGTTGGTACTCTGAGGAAAAAAGGAATACAGGAAAAGATTAGTGCGCGCGAACTATTGTACAAGGGTGTGAGCGTGCGCATATCTAGCTTGTCTGGAACGTCGGCGTCTTAAATAAGTTTCAGGAATAATGTTGCATTTACGGAAGTAAACAGAGTGAAGAAAATTTAGCCTAATAAGCGCTCTTCGGTAATGTAGGACAGGAATGTTGCTAGTGGCCATAAGCATTCTTGGTGAATCATTGCTCTGGTAACCACTGAAGACGAAGCGAACCGCTTCTCGTTGCACCAATTCAAGTTTCTTAATGTATTTCTTTAGGTGTGGGTGCCAAACAGCACTTGCCTATTCTAATTTGCGTCGTACAAAAGCATTATAAGCCAATATATTGATTAGGTTATGGTGCTGTCTTTAGCTTGTGCCGCAAGAAGCCGAGATTTTTGAACGCAGATGAGCAGATTTTATTAATATGGCTGAACCGTGTCAGCCTATCTGTAATTCTAACACCTAAATATTTGTACGCATCGAGAAAGGACAGTTGTTAAGCAAATACGCATGATTAAGAGGGCATTTCTCATTTGATTTCAACTTTACCCTTCGTGCTTTCTTTTTAGTGCAACACTATAATTTAAGAGTAATTTTATACACGTGTACTTGTCCCTAAGCTTCTAAGGTTGTCCGGCGAAAAAAAAATGTGGACCTGACCCACATATGGAATTACTCGCCGCGATTGCAGGGCTGTTCAAAACGATAGACGCGTACTTGTGGTATGTACTTACAATGGGCACTTTTCTTGAAATGAAGCAGAAACAGGAAAAGCCAGTGCAGACCGTATCACGCCTAAGCTCAAAGCTAGCCAATGTGGACGCTGTTATTGAAACATTTGAGGCCGTTGGTGCTGCTTATTTAGTTAGAGGGAGAGAGAGAGATAACTAAAACAGTTTGTGAAGCCGCCGTGAATAAGAATGTCGAGTTGATCTTGCGTATAGATGACCCCGGAAACCTGTCCAGACAACTTAAGATTCCACGGCATTCCTGATATCCCCACAGAAACCTCCTAATCAGAGGTTCCTCGCGCGTAGTCTTCTGTCCCGCCATCTGAGCCTTCAGGTATCAGATGACATTTCTAGAGCACACAGGCTCGGTTCCTTCGTAGCTAAAAACCATAGCAGTTATTGCCCAATTATCATCTTTTGTACGTAAAGGCAGTCTTCTCACAAAAATCAAAGCTTAAGAATGCAGATGTATCAATAAATAAATATTTTTGTAGAGCAACACAGCAAACACAATAAAATATAGGATATGGCCAATCACCAGGCCAACCGTTTTCTCTTCGTTTTAACAAACTTGTCAACAAAAATGCCATGTCTACAATTCCGCCGCTGCCAATGTTTGGAAACGTGAATCCACTGGAGAAGCATGCGCGACTGATAGTAACGCGACCGCAAAGGCCCCTCGCATACACTAGCATGAGCTAGTCCGTTAGAAGCACATTAGAAGCATAAGCGACAGCTCCCTCGTCCGCATTTTCTCACTTCAACATTGTTTTAAATTTCCACTGTAAACACCATACACATATACAATATATTTAAATATATACACGGGACAAAGTTTATAACATTTTTGAAAGAGACGGAGGTAGCCAAGTTTCTAAACGTATGGATAGGCTATGCCTAGACAATGAATACGTTGCTGTATGTTCACCTCACTTCTACTTGCGTTACGGGCTTTTTTGACGCTGAAAAGAAAAGAAAGCTTGTAGACTTCAGTGACCCCTTCGGCACAGTATTTTATGAACGGCGTGTGAAATGCACGTGAGTGATATGTGTCAGAGTATTACTTCTTTTTCATGTAAGCACTGATAACTCTCAAAAAAATGCTTCTAATAATTTACGACATTTATTAGGAATAGAAACGTCGTCATTTGCATGCAGACGTCAGAAATATATAAAGGGTGTCCCAATCAACCATCATGCACCAAAATTTTTAAGAATAGCAATGCGTTATTCGAAGAAAACCTAGTGCATATTATTTCCAGTACATTGGACTACCTGCCAGTAGTTATTTCGTTACTGAGATTTAATTAGGTGAGTGTAAATAATTATCTAACGCGAGACGTACTATCCTAATTATCAAAATGTCACTGATGCATTTCCAGGCACAACCAAGGGACAACTAACTGCGGCATTTAAAGCGATGTACTAAATGCGTACTAATATTTTGCGACTGATAAATAAACCTCGCGAAATATAAACAATACCCCGTGACTGCACTCCCACCTGCATCATAAAGGATCACGCTCGAACAGGTTTCCCCTGAGTTAACCAGAACGAAATAAAGGAAATAAGAAAAACATTGTGATCGAGCTAGTGCCTTACCTACCGCTCCCTGGCTGAAGTAGCAACAAGCACCAAACGTTGCGCGTTTGGTGTTTGTTGGAAACAAGCTGTGACAGCTGTTGTTTAAGCGTAGTGCACGGACTTTTTTTTTGTCTTGTCACAAGACATATGCCCACAAAACTGAATTGACAACGTCAGCGCAAGTGTTTAAAGGTGCGTTTTGTTTCGTCCCAGTAGCCATGTCTTTCTCTAATATGAGCAGAAGGAAAACATCATCCTTGCCTTCGGAGCTGCAAATGACAACTAGAGGAATCCCACATGGAATAGTGGAGGTAGCCCAAACGCATCGACTGTCATCCGAAATTATGAAAACCTGAAACAAACTGACAGCTTCCAGAAACAGCGGCGGAGGACTCCATTTTTGAGTCCTGGCCTACGCATGGATCGCATGGATGTTCTAGCGTTTATGGCCTTAAAACCTTACGCTATCGTGCGGGACGTGGCCGCCTAGGTACACATTTCAGAGACATCAGTTTGGAGAATTCTAAATCACTCGGTCTTTCACCCATACCACCTTAACCTGCACCGATACTTGGAAGATAGGGACCTGCAGGATCGTCTAGATATTTTGAATTGGGTCCCCACAAAAGTCGATGAGTCGCCGCAATTTTTGAGCAACATCATGTGCACAGATGAAGCCAATTTTTGACGAAACGGCCAGGTAAATTTGCATAATGTACACTATTGGAGTGACTCCTATCCACATTAGGTAAAGCGCATTCCGCACCAGTACCAGTAGTGGTTCAAAGTGTGGTTGGGAATTTACTCCGGTGCAATAATCGGTCCCATCTTCGATCACACACATTGACTGGACAGTGCTACGCGGACGAAATCCTTGAAGGAGTGGTGTATTAGTTTCTCAGCGGAGTGCCATTGTCACGTCGTCCACTTCTATGCTGTCAGCAAGATGGGGCACCAGCACACAGAAGCAGCCAAACATGAAAGTGGCTGGATGCGACTTTTCATGCGCAATAGATTGACGGCATGGGCCTTTAAATTTGCCGGCTAAGGTCGTCCAAACCGGACTGAACGTGGAAAGGATGGACGCGAGATTTGCACTCCTATTATAGGCAAAGAATTCCATCACGGCCAGGTAGAAAACGTAGAGACTAAATCACAGACTACGAATAAAAGTAGCGGCACTAAACCGGGAAATCGAAGCGCACTCGATCACCCTTTCCAAGCGACAGTGGAACCAGGTGTGCGCGTCGGTAGATGGACAAATGAGAGCCCCAGGTAAATGAAACCTCCTAAAGAAACTGTTAGACGACAGGCAATCCAAAGGCAATCAGGGATTGGCAATCGATCGGATCCTGAACAAGCAAAAGGAGCAGGGCAAAACGGAGAGCGAGCTCCTAAAGGAATTGGCGGAGACGTATCTGCCACGAGGCCCATCAGGCGACGGCGACTATCCACAATACGACGACGCAGAGGTCGAAGAACTCAATGCGCCTTTCACAGAATCGGAAATTTTTGATGTCTTACAAGGCCTCAACGGACGCTCGGTGACGGGACCGGGCGGGGTCTCGAACAAACTGTTGAGAAACCTAGACGGAAAGTAGGTCGACAAGCTCAATGAAGAAATCAACAGAGCGTGGGAAACGGAACGAGTACTAGAGGTTTGGAAAGAGGCATCGGTCATACTAATGCCGAAACCCGGTAAAGCACTTGCGGCGGAGAACATGCGGCCGATATCGCTCACCTCGTGCGTGGGCAAGACGGCGGAACATGCCATACATAACCGAGTATCGTGGTACATAGAGATAGAAGCCTGTTCCCACATAACATGGTGGGCTTCAGACCGGGCCTCTCCACAGAGGACGTAATGTTATTACTCAAGAAGCATATAATCGACGGCACGACCAGAGGCACCAGGGGCATACTGGCCCTGGACCTAACGAAAGCGTTCGACACGGTCACACACAGATTTCTAATGGAAATGATCTTGGTGATGGGGCTCGGCCGGAAATTCCACTCTTGCATAGGCTCCTTCCTCAGAGACAGGAAGGCCACGATTAAAATAGGACAGACCACGCCCGTATGGTACACGCTGGGCGCGAGGGGCACTGCGCAAGGGGCGGTCCTCTCCTCACTGTTATTCACTCTAGCAATGAAAGGGATCTCGGACCGGCTGACGAGAGTGACTAACGTCAATCACGCCCTGTACGCAGACGACATTACGGTGTGGTGCCCGGGAGGGTCCAACGCACAAGTCGAGCGGGCTCTTCAAGAGGCGCTCGACGCAACGGAAGAGTACCTGAAGGAAACGGGACTCCACCTGTCACCCAGCAAATAGGAACTGTTGCAGTACAGGCCCTCGAAACAAGACATGAGGAATTTGACGCCGATCAATCAAATTACACACGAGCGACGGCCAGCTGATCCCCAGAGTAGAGACTATAAGAATCCTGGGACTGCTAGTTGAGGCTAAAGGCGGTAACACGCAAACAGTCATGAAACTGACGTCCAAAACGGAGAACATGCTCCGGCTGATCCTCAGGGTGACCAACCGCAGGGGAGGGCTCAGAGAGAGCAATCTCATCAGACTTTACCACGCCTGCTTCATGAGTCACGTAAGTTACGTAGCCTCGGCACTAAAATGGACCAAAGAGACGCGGCCAAGATAGAGACACTGATGCGCAAGAGCATCATAAGGGTGCTAGGTCTTCCGATCACTACAAGCACCGAGCGGCTCGATCGGTTAGGGGTCCACAATTCGCTAGCAGAAATCATGGAAGCACAGACCAAGGCACAGGTCGTGCGGCTGTCGACCACCAGGGCGGGCAGACGCATCCTAGAGAAGCAGGCATAAATGCAGAGGCAGAGTGCATCGCACACAAGGTCGTGCTCAGCGCGGCGGTCAGGGGCACTTTCAAAGTAGAACCACTTTCGAGAAACGTCCACCCGCAATTCAACGAGGGACGCTGAAAGGCGAGGGCCCGAGCACTGTTGAAATCGACCGTCAACTGGGCAGGTCTGGTGCCATTTGTAGACGCGGCCCAGTGCGGGCGCAGCGACTGGTACGCGGCCGTCACGATACGCTGGGATGGGACGATCAGTAACGCGGCATCGGTCAAGAGGGTAACGTCCGAAGTGGCCGAACAGGTGGCAATAGCCATCGCAGTGAAGGATCCCGAACGTCCTTAGGTGTACACAGATTCGCGATCGGGGGCTAGAGCAGTCGCTTCGGGCTTGACATCGCGGGAAGCGGCGGCCGTCCTCGGCAACGAGGGAGCCGCGGGTCATGACATCGTCAAATGGTTTCCGGCCCACATGGGGTCCTACGTGCACCCCGACTTTCTCAACGCCAACGAGCTGGCGCACGTCCGCACGCGAGGACTCACGCACCGCGGCGATCGTGGCGAGGAGGGAGGGAAGCACCGAGACCCGCTGCTCACCTTCAACGAAATAACAACGCACTATCAGCTGTCGAAGAGGACCTTCCCGCTCCCCCACGTTAAACTCAATAGACCACAGTCATCGATATTCAGAATGCTTCAGACAGGGTCGTTCCTCTAGAGAGGCAGACTGAGCCTTTATTCACCAGTGGTAGAGCCGCAATGTCCGGATTGTGGCGAATCGTACTGCTCGCTAGCGCACATGCTCTGGCAATGCTCCGCGTTAAGCGGCGCTGTGTTCAGTAAAGAAGAAGAATGGGTGGACACCCTGCGAAGCGACCTCCTCCAGACCCAGCTCCGGGCCGTTCAGGGGGTTCACGAAAGGGCGGAGGCTCACGGGCTTCCCGTCCCAACGTGGGTGCGGCTCGCGACCCCTGCCGACCACTAAACCAAGAGTGGGTGGGGAGGGGTTCCTCAGTACTCAATAAAGTTATTTTCTCCTAGGTTACCGACGTCTCTCGAGTCGATTTCTTTTTTGGGGATTATGCGAAAGATTCAGAAAATTAAATTATGGGGCTTTACGTGTCAAAACCGCTGTTTGATTATGAGGAAGGCCGTAGTGGCGGACTCCAGAAATTTCGACTACCTGGGGTTCTTTAACGTGCACCTAAATCTAAGTACACGGGTGTTCTCGCATTTCGCCACCATCGAAATGCGGCCGCCGTGGCCTGGATTCGGTCCCGCGACCTCGTGCTCAGCAGCCCAACACTATAGCCACTGAGCAACCACGGCGGATATATGTGAACGATCGTGCTTACATGATCGACACGGACGTCATATTAGCTCAAGGAAAGGACAACGAATGTCTGCTCTAGAATTCAAGCGTCAGTCATCAAGAAAGCCACTGAAGATGTGATAAAGTGGACTCAGTATTGCGCGGTTGCAGAAGGATACGTATTCGAACACTTCCTCTCGCCAGTCGCTGGTGTTCAACGGCGCTTACGAATTCATAGATAATAAGGGCACACTGAAATCTGAGGTTTCTCTCATTTTTTTTTGTAGGCGTCTTGATTGCCAATCGGTTCATATATAAGTGGTGTATTTACTTCCTTGAAAGCGTCGGTTTTGCCTTTTCTCTGCACGTGGGTCGCTTGCCGCCCTGTTTATTTCGCTTTTATTTTTTGCCACGAACCTGTTTTTCCCAGCACGTTATACGCTCTCATAAAAAAATAAAACCGTCACTTTAATTTAACTTTGGTCCGGAGCGAGCTTCTGCCGCGAAATATAGCTGCGCGCGCACTCTTTCAATGCGATGCGTGCAGAGACGGTATTTTGAAACATTCTATGCCTATTCTATTGCTTTTCACATTTCGTGCGTGGTCAGAGAGGCGCTTCGGCCGCGTCATCCAGGGGCTTTTGTTAGCAAAGTTATGAGTCGGTCTTGAGAGACGGATAATAAGTGCGACGTAGAGAGGAAGGAATAGCTGCAAAACCGCGAAATCTCGTGTTGGTGTTCCTTCCGTACCATTATCAAGGCGATGCGCTGTCTCTTCGGATTCGCCACCGGCAATGCAGTTGCTTTCAATAAGCTTATTTGATGACGCTGTTTTATGGTGAGGATTGTTAGCGCAGTCACGTGGAATTTTTCATATTTTGTGAGGTTTCTTAGCCACTCGGAAAAAAGATGTGTGTAATTATTACGTCACTGAAAACACCGCAATTAGATGTCATTTGGGGTTGCCTACAAATGCCTCATTGGCACTTTGATAATTAAGACTGCGCTTCTCTAGTCAGATAATTGACTGCAATTACGGAATTAAATCCCACTAACGAAAGAATTACTGGTGGCTGCTCCACTGTACTGGAAACGATATGCACTAGCTTTTCTTAACGTAACGCAAAGGCTCTTTCTTTGACTCTTGATGCATGATAGTTGAGACATCCTGTATAATTCACTCGAAACCAGAACCAACAGCAAAGATGCGCAGCAGCGTTATACTCGGACTCATAGCAAAAAAAAAAAGAAGAGCGAGATACAGAGGCTGCAGTTTTAGGAGTATTAGTGGTGTCGAAGTAAACGACAATTGCACGAAGGAAGATTACACCACTCAGAGACGCCAGATTCTTGGTGGTGCGAGAATCTCCCACTATGAAGTCTTTAAATTGTCATATGAGGCATACGCTTCAGTGAACGATTCTTCGAGGTAACACGAAGTGTCTTCAAGTGCGATATATATAAATATATATATATATATATATATATATATATATATATATATATGTATATATATATGTATATATATATATGTATATATATATATATATGTATATATATATATTGTTGCAGGAACAAAGCAATCGCTCCAGGCTGACCGCGAACAAGCGATCGCTCCAGGCTGACCGACTGGAGCGATCTCATATGTCACGTCGGACAGTTGGCGTAAGATCTGGTACGGACCAGAATAACGGCAAAGTAGTTTTTCCGACAAGCCGACGCGACTTGAAGGCGTCCAGAGAAGGACAAGGGAACCAGGTGAAAAATGGGAGTCTCGGTGCCGAAGGTCGTAGCGTCGCTTTTGAGAAGCTTGCGAGACTGTGAGGCGATGATGGGCGACTTCTCCGGCCTGGGCGGTTAAGTCAATAGCATCGCGAGCGTAACCAGTGCTGGGTGATTGTACTGCGGAAGGTAGCAACGTGTCAAAGGGCAAGGTGGGGTCGCGGCCGTACAACAGGTAAAATGGTGAAAATCCGGCAGTGTCGTGACGGGACGAGTTGTATGCGAAAGTGATGTATGGTAAAGCGACGTCGCAGTCGCGGTGATCGTCGGAAACGCACATGACCAGCATTTCAGTTAGCGTGCGGTTGAGTCACTCGGTGAGGCCGTTCGTTTGAGGGTGGTACGCGGTAGCAATCTGGTGTTCTGTAGAACAGGAGCGGAGCAGATCGCGACGACCTTTGATAGAAAGTAGCGGCCGCGATCTTTCAGCAACTGGTGAGGGGCGCCGTGGTGCAGGATGACGTCGTAGAGTAAGAAGTCGGCGACATCTGTAGCGCAGCTGGTTGGTAGCGCTCATGCGATGGCATATCTCGCGGCATAATCGGTTGCTACAGCCATCCACTTGTTTCCTTTGATGGAAATGGGAAAGAGGCCAAGGAGGTCTAGGCCCACCCAGTAGAAGGGCTCTGTAGGGATTTCAATTAGTTGCAGCAAACCAGCGGGAGGCATAGCAGGCGTCTTCCGGCGCTGACACACGTCGCAAGAAGCGACATAACGGCGCACAGAGCGATAAATGCCGGGCCAGTAGAAGCGTCGCCGCAGGTGGTCGTATGTACGAGTGATGCCTAGATGTCCAGCAGTAGGAGCGTCGTGAAGTTGCTGGAGCACGGCTAGTCGAAGGTGCTTCGGAACGACTAGGAGGAGCTCCGGGCCGTCAGGACGAATGCTACGGCGGTATAAAATTCCATCACGCAAGGTGAACATCCGGAGGGACGGGTCATTGGGCGAGGAGCTTAGGCGTTCCATAAGTGTTCAAAGAACAGGATCTTTGCGCTGCTTGTTGCCAATATGGAGGAAGCCGGAGAGGGATAAAACACTGATGTCCGAGTCTGTATCGGTGTCGTCCGGTTGATCCACGGGATTGCGGGACAGGCAGTCAGCGTCTTTATGCAGGCACCCTGATTTCTACATAATATAAAATGGATATTCTTGTAAACGCAAGGCCCAACATGCAAGTCGTCCAGTTGGGTCCTTCAAAGAGGAGAGCCAGCAGATGGCGTGATGATCGGTTACGACGCAGAAGCTCCGACCGAAAAGGTACGGCCGAAATTTCGCGACCGCCCATACGAGCGCGAGACATTCTCTCTCAGTAATGAAGTAATTTCGCTCGGGCGTGGAAAGAAGGCGGCTAGCGTAAGCGATGACACGGTCTTGGCCCTGTTGACGCTGAGCGAAGACAGCGCCGATGCCATGACCACTCGCGTCAGTTCGTACTTCAGTTGGCGCAGAAGGGTCAAAGTGTGACAGAAATGGGGAAGTTGTAAGCCGCTCAATCAGAGTAGAGAACGCTTTCTCCTGCAGTGGTCCCCAAGAGAAAGAAACGTCTTTCTTAAGAAGGTCAGTGAGAGGGTGAGCTATGTGGGCAAAATTTTTCACAAATCGCCGGAAATAAGAGCATAAGCCCAGAAAACTGCGGGCATCGTTTGTTGAACAAGGTACAGGAAAATTTCGCACGGCGGGAACTTTCTGTGGATCAGGTTGGATTCCGGCGGCGTTTACGAGATGACCGTGCATGTTAATTTCACGGCGACCGAAATGGCACTTGGAGGAGTTTAGCTGAAGGCCAGCCCTGCGAAACACGGAGAGTATGGTCGTGAGGCACCGCAGATGGCTCTCAAAGTTCGGCGAAAACACAATCACATCGTCGAGGTAACAGAGGCATGTAGACCACTTCAAGCCGCGCAAGAGAGAGTCCATCATGCGCTCGAATGTAGCTGGCGCATTGCATAATCCAAAGGGCATGACTTGAAATTGGTACAGACCGTCCGGTGTGACGAAAGCGGTTTTTTCGCGGTCCATCTCATCGACGCTAATCTGCCAATAGCCGGAGCGGAGGTCAATTGATGAAAAGTATTGGGATCCGTGAAGGCAGTCAAGAGCGTCATCAATGCGAGGCAGGGGATAAACATCCTTCTTTGTTATCCTGTTAATGTGACGGTAGTCAACGCAGAAGCGCCACGAGTTGTCTTTCTTCTTCACTAAGACAACTGGTGATGCCCACGGGCTACTTGAAGGTTCAATGATGTCCTTGTCCATCATCCTATCTACCTCTTTTTGTATGATGGCCCTTTCTGTTGCGGAGACACGATACGGCCGCCTATGAATGGGGCTGGCGTCACCGGTGTTGATGCGATGCGTGACAACAGATGCCTAGCCAAGTGGACGGTCGTCCAAATCAAAGATGTCCCGATAAGATGACAGGAGGTGACGAAGAGCTGCTGTTTGCTTGGAAGGAAGGTCTGGGGCGATCATCTTAGAAACATCGTCCGTGGGCGTTGAGTACGGAGGAGTGGGTGACAATGGTCCTTTGGTACTGAGGGAGGATTCAGAGGTCAAAGAAGAAACCTCAAATTCTTCCAAAGGAGTGATATGCGCAATGGCGATACCGTGTGGCAGCACATGCGACGAAAATCCAAAATTGAGGATGGGCATGCGAGTGCAGTTTTCGCGGATCCGGACTAAGGTGCTCGGCAGGGCAATATTGCGCGACAAAACCACGTCAGCAAGCGGCGACACGACGTACTCGCCATCAGGTACGGGAGGACAGGGCGTCAGGAGGACATTTGTAGCCGCTTGTGGAGACAGCCTTGCAAACTCCGCAGAACATAAGCAGTGTGAAGCACAAGTTGTTGTGTCGGCAGGAAGCGGCAGATCCAAGTGTACAACACCTGCGGAGCAGTCAATTTGGGCAGTGTTTCGAAAGGAAGTCGAGGCCGAGAATTAGGTCGTGCGAACAGTGTTCAAGGACGATAAATAGAACAATGGTATAATGGCCCCCAATGGTCACACGTGCTGTGCACATTCCAAGGACAAGTGAAGTACTCCCATCGGCGGCTCGCACAGTGCCCAGTACGGCGGGTGTCAGAACCTTCTTGAGCCTTCGGCGGAGAGCAGCACTCATAACTCAAAGCTGCGGTCCTGTATCAATGAGAGATCTAACAGGAACGCCATCAACTTCGATGTCCAGTAGGTTTCCACATGTAGGCAGGGTCAACAGAGGATTTGTGGGCCGGGTCGTAGTTGCAGCTTCACCTCCGGGCGCTGCACCGCCTAGTTTCCCGAAGCGAAGCGACCGGTTGCAGAAGGGGACGAAGAGCGGTGAACGAGAGGCGAACGGAACCTACGACATTGCGGAGGCGGTGAGCGGCTAGATCTTGGTGCAGCACGGTCGGCGTTGATGTTCCTAGTCGGTGTATAGGGCGAGAAAGTGCGATTGTCTTGTACATGGCGGTAGTGACTTGGAGACGACCACTGAGGAGGCGACGACCAGCGGTTGCGGCAATGACGGGCGATGTGTCCAATACCGGAACAATTAAAGCAGATGGGTTTATCATCCGCTGTGCGCCAGTCAGCTGGGTTGCGACGGGGTGGCGGAAAGCTTTCCGTCTGGGAGCGAGCGGCCGGAGAAATCTCGTAGGTGTTTGTATGGCGGACCGAGCAGAGAGATGGAATGCCCAAACTTGCTATTTCCTCCCGAACGACCGCTTGTATGAGGGAGATAGCGGGCACGCTTTCCCGACACTTGGGACGAACTGGAGCCGGAGCCATGTCCTCAAGCTCACGCCGAACGATGCGCGTGATATCTTCCGGTCCTGCGAGCTTAACGAACCGCGGCGGGGCAAGAAGATGTCGCGGCGGTATTGGGCAATCGGTCGAAAGTTTGTGCGACGCGGCGGCCCTTAGCTTGTTCGAAGCGCCGGCACTCCTTTACAATTGCATCTACAGTGGCACAATCCTTACACATCAGGGGATTGAAGGCATCGTCTGCAATACGTTTCAGTATGTGACCAATCTTGTCTGCCTCGGTCATTTTGTCCCCAGCCTTCCGACAGAGGGCCAGCACATCCTGTATGTACATGACATAGGATTCTGTGGACGTCTGAGCGCGGCACGCAAGTTCTTTTTTTGCTGCCAGCTGACGACCGACAGGTCTGCCAAACAGGTCTCGCATTTTTTCTTTGCAGACATCCCAGCTCGTTAGGTCAGCTTCGTGTGTGTCGTACCATTGCTTCGAAGTTCCTCGTAGATAAAATATCACGTTTGCTAGCATCATTGTTGGATCGCACCTGTTGTTCTCGCACACTCGCTCGTATATCGTTAGCCAGTCCTCGACGTCGGCGTTGTTCGTGCCACAAAATGTCCCTGGGTCCCGCGGATGAGTGAGGATGACCGTTGGCACGGGTTGCTGAGGCGTTGTCGCTTGTGTCGGTTGATTTGCCATTGTGGCGGCAGGTAGATGACGTCCGCTGCGAAGTTCTGTGATTGTACCCCACACCTTCCACCAAAATGTTGCAGGAAGAAAGCAGGCCCACGAGTGTAAATTTGTAACTGATGTTAATGGCGTTCAGGCGATGATGATGATGATGATGATGATGATGATGGCCTCATGTTATGGCTCATACCCACACTGGGGGATTGGCCAAGAATTGGGTGCTGAAATGTTCACCTATTCTTTTGAAGTGCCACTTATTCGATGAGAAAAAAAATTTAACGAAAGAGAGATAAGAAAACATACAAAAGCAAGGCAAAGTTAAAAAGTTATTCGTTTTGTTGACTGGATGTAACTGCAAACGGCATCAAAAACGTCCCTGTGGCTGCCCCCTATAACTGACGCACCGAAAGATAGTATAATTTCTGGTGATAACATTAACCCTAATTTTGCGAACGGAAGTTCTAGATGTCTTTTACCAGGCAACTGCCAGACTTCGTCTTCGTCTAGTCCAGTCCAACTTCTTCCTTCCCTTCACCGTAACAATATATATATATATATATATATATGTATATGGAGGTGGAAGGGGTGGGGGAGTTTGCAAAGCTGGTCAAGCCCAAGTTTTCAGCTAGTCAGCAATTCAGACGCAAACATTTGAATTTCAACCATTTCTGAACATTTTCTGAGAGCTAACAGACACATTGAAGACCTCATGTACTAGAGTACTTCTTTAATGGCTTACAAGGAAGGACGGAAAAAGTGGAGAAGGAAGGCAGGGAGGTTAACCAGTTTAGCTTAACCGGTTTGCTACCCTACACATGGGAGCGGGATGGGGGAATGAAAGATGGGGAAGTGAGAGAGAGAGGGAGAGCATAGCAAAGCACACACATCGTCCGTTAGAGTCCATCACTCTTGCGTGGTACGTGCTATCACTGTCACAGCCGCCTGTCCAATCCCGTCTCTTTCGAAAACCGAAGTAGTCCCTTCGTCGCCTTCAGCTGCGATGTCTTCTGTCGGCGGCACGTGAAAATCGTTTCGAGGGACGACGGTCTAGTGTCAAGGTGCGCTAGAACGGATGCCAGGGACTGTCGCTGAACATTATATTCAGGACAGTCGCACAGAATGTGTTCCAGCGTCTCTTCGCAAAGACAGGCATTGCAGAGAACGTTGCCGGCCATTCCAATGCGAAATGAGTAAGATTTCATGAAAGCCACCCCTAGCCATAAGCGATAAAGCAGAAGCGCCTCTCTTCGGCGGAGTCCAGTTGGCATACAGAGATGCATCAAAGAGGGCAGATGGTATTGATGGTTGCTCCGGTTGGTCAGGCTGTTTTGTGTGCACCATAGAGAGAGCGTGATCTCCCGTGCAAGCACTCGAAGTCTGCTGGCTGCGTCGGACCGTGAAAGTGGTATGGCCTCTTCCTGTGTGTCTTAAGAGCTGTCCGAGCGGCTTTATCGGCGTCTTCATTTCCTATGACGCCGCAGTGGCTTGGCAGCCACTGAAACATCTCGTGATGTCCTTTCTCATGTAATGTATGGAGTAGGCACCTAATAACTAGTACGAGCTGTTCGAATGGCCCGCGACGCAGAGCTGATAGCATAGATTGTAGGGCTGCCCTTGAGTCACTGAAAATTTACCATTGTCGAGGTGGTTCCTGATTGACGAAACAAAGTGCAGAAGCGTGAAGCGTGAAGAGCAGCTAGTTCCGAAGATGTCGATGTCATTGGGTGGTCAGTCCTAAAGCTGATGGCAATACCTATTGCTGGGACGACCACAGCACCGGACGAACACTGGATGTTTGTGGAACCATCAGTATAAATATGCGCACTGTCCGCTCACCTCTCGTGCAGAAGAAGCAGAGACAGTTGTTTCAGCACAGGCGACGACAGCTCAGACTTTTTCCAGATTCCTGGTGCGCTCAGATGGACTGTGGAGCTGACAAGACACCAAGGGGGTATCGATGGTTTAGATGCAGCGGTGAAGCCCGAGGGAAGTTTGTCGTTGTACTTGATGATAGTCTTAGAGAATGATGCTTGGTGCCTGTCTGAAGGTAGTGTTGCAAGGTGGTGATAGGGAGCACGTGCGAAATGCCTGATGTGCGTTCTTAAGGCTTCCACCGTGATGTGAGTTTGCATTGGATAGTCCCGAGCAATCGCAATAGTTACCTCTGTTGACGTGTATCTGGGCAAACCAAGGCAAACTCTGAGTGCTTGAGCTTGTGCTGACTGCCGAACACGAATATTTGTCTTGCAGGTGTTTTTCAGTACAGGTAGACTATATCTTAAAAAACCGAGAAAGAGAGCTCTGTAGAGTCTCAGCTTTGCGTCTACTGACATCCCCCTTTCCTTTAGCATCCAAGATTCAAAGACTTACAAAGGCTTACAAAGAAAGCGTTGCGGAGTAGTTGCTACACAGCAAAATACTATAAGTATTCAGTGGAAGTGCCATGTTAATGTAGGTGTTACGCGATGTTGTTCAATGCGTGTTTTCATAATGTGAAGCTGACCCTGCTTCATGTCCGCTGTATTGTGGGGTGTCCTAGCGGCTGTCTGTCAAATGCTACGACTTATTGTAGGGGGACGGGCCTTTTTCTGCATTTTCCTTAATTCTGATAAAGTGTACTGTAAAACTCCTAGACCTAGAATAAAACTTCACTTCGCAACGCTAACCGCATGCTTGGATACTTGCGCCGAAACTTCAGCATAGCACCTACGCTGAAATTAACAGTGTATAAAACTCTAGTTCGCTTTAAACTCCCATATTTCTCCTCTATCTGGGACCCCGTAGTCAGGGTCTCACTAATGCACGCAGTCGAAGGGATTCCAAATCACGAACCTCATTTCATTCCCACTAATTATTCACGTCATGCCAGCGTGACGGACATGAAGAGAACACTTAATTTACTTGACCTTTCAGTGCGCCGTAAGCGTTTTCTCCTCTGCCTTTTTCATAATGTCAACTATTATAACTGACTTTTAAAAGCCAGCATTTTTTTCACCCATCATATATTTAACCTAGTTCAGATCTTGTCAGCACTTGTCAGAACTTGTTGAGCTCTTCTTGCATCCTTAGGACATATGTCGGCTGAAACCACTTTACTGCCTCCACTTTTCCTTTCGCATCCAAGATTCAAAGACTGTCGTTTACATATTGTTTTTGTTAAATGTTTCTGCCTATAGTGGTATATCATCAGACGATTCCTCTCTGTAATACCTCCACACCTTGGGAGTATTAGAAACAAACAAATAAAGTATTTCTTTGATTATTTCTTATCTATTAACATCTATTAACATATTTTTAGTAACATCTATATTTTTGTTTACTTATTTGTTCATAGCTGTGATAACAGAATAGTGGAGTCTTCAGAAGCGAAATTTCTTATTTAGTCGCGCTTAACAACAGAGACTAGTAAAATTTACCCTGAACCTCCCACCAAGCAGTTTCTTATAGCTCCACTGTAGCTTTTGCATGGACGCCCATAGATTAATAAATGATAAAAATCTTCCGTAGGACAGTTTTAGTTCATCTTTGCATTTCGTATTTCGTGTCACTGCAGTTCGCGTCGCAGTATTTACGTGCTTCATCGATCATAAAAGTTCTAGAAGCTTTTTCTTGTAATCTCTCTCTGACATGCCCGGTCAAAACAAGTTCCAGATGGCTTCTTGCTACCCTAATAAAATGTCACGACTAGAACTCTGCAATGATTTGGAAGTCAACAGATGCGAAGGTCAAGAATCATGTGGCAGTTTTATCGTAAAGAGCAAAAACCCCAGAACATCGCTCCGTGACAATCCTGCAACCCTGCCAAAAAACCAAATTGAAGACCAAAAACACATGAATGTATATTTTGCAGCGAACTAGTCTCGGGATTTGCGAGTGCCTGGAAAAATAATGCTGGTAATACTAGCCCTTCTATTGGCATGCGCATGCGGCGGATGCTCCGGTAACAAGAAACAACTCTGTGACCCCGACTTGATTGCGAAACGTCTTGGAGACAACCCGAACGCGTGGAAGGTACGTAGCAACAGCGCACATTGGATGTAAGGGCAGTGGTTCAACTTTGGGAAGCAGTAGTTGGTGTTCCCGTTACTTTACTTGTAAAGCCTCTGACTATGTTATGGCACTTAACGACCTGCCGTGCTAGCTTAGCGGCTGAGGCATTGCGCTGCTGAGCCTCGAGGTCATGAGTTTGATCTCTGCCGTGGTGACCGCATTTCGATGGGGATGCACGTTTTATGTGCATGTTTGGTAACCTCAGGTGGTGAAAATTAATCCGAAAGGCCCGACTACGGCATACTTCATAATCATATCGTAGCTGTGGCACATAGGACCCTAGAATTTAGCTAATTTTTAACGAAACTTTACATCATGCACAGTTCCTTAAAGGCATCTTTTTCGCCTGCTGTTATCTTACGCGCACAATAAGTACAAAGGTGCGTTACAGGTGATTTCGTTCCTTGGATAATGCTATTTATAATGTAGTTTATCTTGATTTGTCCCTTGGCAAAGCGGCATTAGCACCTGCAGTGTTCTCAGCGTTATCGTGCTTTTATCAGACAAGAATGATTCATGGCACTGATGATTTATTAAAGTTATCGCCGCATCGTAATGTATGTGGCATAGTGGGAAATTCAACCCTCGACCATGTGACCAGGGGCGAAGCTCCGTATTAAAAAAAAAAGTTGTTTGTTCGTACTAGTTTTCTTTTTTGTTTCAAAGAAAATGGTTCAATTCAGGTGGAATTAGAAAGCGAAAACCCAATAGAACAGGTACGTTCGAAGCTGATAACCTTCGTAGACATGATGGGTTATTGTAACATTTGAATATCATAAACCCCATTTCGCTCAAAAACTGGAATCATGGAATAAGCAAGCTCAAGAAGCTCAGAAAGTCGCCACACTGACTTCACGTCGGTGCCCCGAAAGATGCAGCCGCAGCAGATCCAGGGCCAGTGTTGCCAACTAGAAATTAGAAAAGCTTCCATTCCTCACCTCAAAAAAAAAAAATTCGAAACGCGCGATACGAACACCTAAAATCCGCAAAATGAAAGCACGCTCAATCGGAACAATCGGAATCCCGTTCTAAACTTGCATTATCGAACCTATATAAAACACATTGTAAAAAACTTGCACTGAGCAGAAACAGCTGTTTCTTTTTTCGTTCATAAAGGTTTAAAGATATGAATAAATACTATTATTAACCGCTTTTTGCGCGACCGAGAAGAACGGAATGTATTGCGAAGCAAAACTTAAAAAAAAGAACAGTTCCGTGAATGAAATTACAGAAAAACGTCCTTTATTTTATCTTCGTACAGTCGCACGTCCTCTGTGCGTTTTTGTTCCCTGGCGGCACTGGATCTAGGATACATCGGTACCATCGCTGACCCTGTAGACCCCCATCGAGCCGATCTTAGTAACAACTTGCTCGGGCAGCCTGTAATTGAAGCAGCATTTACCATTTCTTCGGAGAGCAGCCTACACAATAAGGAAGACATTTATCATCTTAGTGGACATTCCCTTGTTTAACTTAGATTTCAATAATTTCATCAGATTGAAAACACACTCTACGTCCACGTCGGAGGACGCAACAATAGCACTGGTCAAAAGAAAATAGCCAACTGAATGTTGTGCGCATTTCACCCGAGCCATTTCACGAGCTAAAATTACCCAAAGCGCGTCTGCGAAACTGCGAAGAATGAAACTCCATGAGCATCAGTTCAGAGGAGGCACAGAGACAGTGGAAGAAGGAATGCAAAGCACACGATTTGTGGATGATGACAATAACTTGCTCTTACTTCCAAAAAGGCATGGGAAAAGCTACACGTTTGCGACACGCGAAGCGCAAATTAGTGTCAAAAAATGTTGTTTTTGTAACACCAGAAAAGAAGCAAATATTACATAAAAATCACTTAAAGACCGACCACCTAGAAAATAACAAAACTGCCCGTTAGGTAGCTCAGGAAAGCGCTAAATTCAGCTGAGAAATCGCTAAACTGGCAGCACTGCTTAGGGCTCGCAAGCACTAGCGAACAGCGAAAAGGGCGCGGGATAGCTGCTTGTTTTCATGTGCTGTTGATCCATCTTCAAATAAGTATATTGACATGACGTTTCACACTTTTCATTCACTTGCGTTCATTTAAGATTTTCCAATTCGAAACTCGAAAAAAATGCTGGAAAGCACAGGAGAGCCACAAATAATTTACAATAAAAGCTTTTCTACGAAACAGTTTCTGGTTCGCGCCCAAAGAAGTATGCGTGTCGTCACGGAGAAAGTGGCCACGTGGTGGTAGAGCATCGAAACGTTTTGCCACTTACTCCGGTTTATTCTTATCGTCTGCTATGGTGCTACCTGTCACGGGCCCCAATGTAGAAGCATGCCAGATTACCCAGCGAGCGGTGGTGAAGCAGTACAAAACGTCTCGATGTTCTTCTACAACGTCAATATCTTCTGCACCCTGACGCCACGACACATACACGTGTTGTCCACTTCTCTACTCTTGTGTCCTGTCTGCACGCCTCACCTCTTTCTTGCATAATGACACATACACCTTCTGGGAAACAAATCCGGTTCTTAGAAAGGCTACCGCATTTGATTCTTTATTTGCCAGTGTGTTTTATAGAGTTTTGAGCTCGATGACTTTCACTAAATGCAATAAAAAGGCACAAAATTTCAGTGATTTCTTCGGCTCCAAACTGACGTCCTGCAATGGCAGCGCTCACAGTTGTTGCGTCTCGAGGTGGCGTTTGGGCCCGGAATCCACCAAGCCCACCGACCAGTAGGTCCGGTAGCAGGAATGAATTAAAAAGGCTTTATTTTACTATATTTTAGACTTGCTCCAGATAGGCAAGCCCACTACATGCAGGAGCATATTAAACGTCTGAGTTGACATTAGGACACGTCAGCAACACCGCTGCACCAAAAGTTTCTGGTTTTAATACCGTCATCTTCCCTAGGTGACTAGACTAGGGAATCTGGTGACTGTATCGTGGCCAATCACAATTGTCGAAATGGTCGCAATATCCTGCTCAAGATATCGCACCATTCCGCCGAACTGCGCCTCCGACGTTGTACCTTCGCCGCCGAATATTTAGCAACTTGTGAATCCGAGGTCGAAGCCGTTCCCCCGGTAGCGTTCGACGTTGGCCCTTTTCATCAATTAGTAAAGGTTGTCGGGTTCAAGTAGAGGAGTATTTTGTTGACCCGTCAAAAGTCGGCGTCAACGCTGCGTTGACTTCTGGATAGGCGGGGATTAATGGGTGGAGTTGCCTAGTGGTCAACTTCTAATTAATTCCCTTGGCCGTGTTGAGACATAACACAGTGAACACCACCATCTGAATTTCGCTAGCCTGATTTTTTCCCTCAAGTAATAATTCTGCTTGCTCTCTACGGGGGAATATAGAAAAAGCCCGCGGTTGTAATCTTCTTACTAGAAGTGGAGCATGGGCTCGGTCATATGTTAAAGTACTATTTTAGATAATAACTTGAAGGCAGTAAAATGTTTACTATATCTTTAATGATAAATACATTGCGCTATCGAAACGTTTCGAGACTGCCCGTTTCGAAGAAGGTAACGTATTTACGTGCATGCAAACACTGTCAGCTTTGAAATAGCCCCTTTGTGCACAAATAAAGTGCTCGGTCTTTTTTCCGGAAGGGTTCGAGCAACCTTCTGCGACTCGAGCTTGATTTAAGACAATCGTGCCAAAATGGCGACTTCTTAGCTGGGTTTCTAATTCCTGGTAGAGCAAGAAATAAGTAGCAGCCGAAATTGACGGGTAGAGTAAAGAAAAAACCATGCTGTTCCCGGCGAGAAAGTCGTGTGTGCACGGTGATCTGCGACAGGTTGCATTGTTGTGGTGCAGCGTCCACCTCCTCGTGAGTCCCAGATCAGGCCGTTTTTCTCCAAACGACCTCGCCAAACCCGGCAGTAAAACTCGCTGTTCATAGTCTGGCCACTTGGGACTAACTCCTGATGCACAATACCGTGATTGCCGATAAACACCATGAACATGCATTCACTTTGCCGAGCTGCCGACACGCCTATCTTTTCTTTTCTTTTTCGTGGGGACGGGCTGTTCCGCTGCGGCTAGTATTGCACCATCTCAGGGTCGTGCCTGTACACCTCAGTTTCGTCCCTAGTGATGATCCTCCACATGAAGGAGAGATGACACGTAAGGATTTCCGTCCGCTAATTTCCCTCTCTTCCCAAAATTAGAAACCCTGCTCAAAGGCTGCCATTTTGTCGTGATTGCTTAAATAAGGCTCGAATTGCAGAATGGTGCTAAACTCCTTCCTGATAAGAAATTTTCAGGAAGGAGTTCGCAAAAGCAGCAAGAACGCTGCGAGCCCTGTATATATCTGCAAGGATACTATTTCGACGGTGACAGCGCTTTCGCAAAACCATATCAAGCCTCCAAACTTTCTGATACCACCGTACAAAATCTTAGATACTAGAGAAAAAACTGTGCTGTTTCGCTAAGTAAGTCGTGGCTTTATTTTCTTTGTGGTGCATGCGACTTCCATTGTATGATAGAGTAATATATTTCGTGGAATTCGGAATGCCTAAGCAGACTTTAGTATTATCAGACTTCGCATATCTAAGTAGGTTAGATGATCTAGATTTAACGCAAATGAATAGCTTCATGCAATCTTATGACCCCAGCTGTGTGGCAAAAGGTTTATGCAATCTTTTCTTCTTTTTTTTCTTCGAAGTGGCCCAACATTTTACGATTTGCTTATATTTGATTTACGCAGAGCTTGTGCATCACATTTACTTCGTTATTTCTTGTGATGTCATGTTGAGGTCCCCTTGTGCGAAGTACTGTAAACAGTCACAATTTCTGTTGCCATTATTCAGTAAGGGAACATCCGTGGACCTACCTGCCCGATGTGTCCGCAGCTTGGCGTTTGAGAAGACCTCTAAACTTGAGCTCTCCGCAAAACATTTTCGAGGAGGAGGAGGAGGAAATAACTTTATTGGGTCCTGAGGAACCCCTCCCCACCCACTCTTGGTTTAGTGGTCGGCAGGGGTCGCGGGCCGCACCCACGTTGGGACGGGAAGTGCGTGATCCTCCTCCCTTTCGTGAGCCCTCTGGAGGGCCCGGAGCTGGGTCTGGTGGTCGTCGCTTGGCAGGGCGTCCACCCAGTCTTCTTCTTTAGTGAACACGGTGCCGCTTAACGCGAAGCATTGCCAGAGCATGTGTGCTAGCGAGCAGTACGATTCGCCACAATCCGGACACTGCGGCTCTACTTCTCGTGAATTTTCGAAATTCAGTGTTTTCCACCTGAGTACGTTGCGTGGGAAGTAAAACATAAACGTGCGTGCTCGTGTATGGCCAACCCAATGCAACCATGGAGCATCTAAGCGCAAATCGACATAAGATAGTTTCGCCAGCCGCCGGCATCGTTCTTACGCATTTCAAGTCTAGCAGACTTGAAATCACTGTGGTAAGTCTACGTCAGCGTTACTGAACACAGCGATTACCGCGGTTGTTAAACCGTCATGATACACATAACCGTTGTGCTTCGACATAGCCTTTTTGCCCCGTGAAGCAGTAATATCCGAAAGGGATCGCGTAAAAACAATCTCGCCGCTATTTGTGAGGACGCAATTTCCTTAAGACGAGTGAGTGCGTCCAAGAGGACGGGACGAATAAGACAAAAAATAACGGTTCTCTTCGTTTTCTCTCGCGAAAAAAAAATCTGGCTAACGCTGCAATGATACAACGCATGCTCGTGCCACATGCTTTGACCATGCGAACAAACATATCTATAACCCAGCATCTACCACTGCTTCGGACGTCCGCACCGTCGAAGGCCGGTCGCTCACCAATCGACAAATGTGATTCCCACTGTATTACTGTATTATTCTGTTATCAATAGTCGAAATTATTCCATTCGTGGGAAGAAACCTCGTCTAACAAACAAGGTATCTACAGACAATAATTTCAACGCTTGTCACAGTAAACAGCACAACTTATTCCATAGAACGGCACCCACGCTGTTAGAATCGTCATTGGTTTCGTGATTACTCACCGCTGCAACAACACAGCTAAGAACAACCGTGAGAATGCTGCAGCAAGGTCCCATTAGTGAAACTAATTCCATAAATACACAAGTGATCTCTGAGGTTTACTGTAAGCTGAAACAGGCGCGCACATATCGACTTGGGTGTTCAAAGTCCACCTCAACGCCAGCAGAAACTCCGGCCATGGCAACTTAAATCACTTCAGCACGTCTCACAGAACCGTTTCCCCCGTAGGAGACGCCACTTCACGCTAAATAGACCGCGCGACGCGAAAACAGCCACTAAAAACTGCCTGTGAGCGTATACCTGGCATACAACACGGAGCGCTCGCCCGAGCCTGCATGCCGAGTGTCCATAGATGACTCCACGAATTGCGCACCCAATATGGCGGCGCCCATGAAAGAACGGTCTACAGTCACTAATGCTCTATCTCACGAAATGAGTTGGGAGCGAGTACGCGTGAGTCAGAGTGCTCGTGAGCTAGTGTGCTGACCTATGTTCCAAAGTCAAAAAAACATTCATAGGTGCTTCACCGACACATAATCGTCTATGATGTTTTACCAAAGGTGTGTACCCATCATTCGGTAGAGGTGCAATCGTCAAATGATAATAACTTATTAGGAGCTTCAACGAGTGTCCGTCGAAACATGTATGAAACTCAGAAAAACATTCATTTGGGCTAGATGGTGCGTACTGGAACTAGGAAGGAACAGTGCCAACTAAGACGATCACGAGAGGGAGAACGACATACGACAAGTGCCGATTATATGCCGACTTAAATAACTTCAGTACGTTTCACAGAACCGTTAGCCACGTAGGGGACGCCACGTCCCACGACCGCGCTTGTCTTTTGTCCTTCTCCCTCTTGTGATCATCTTAGTTGGCACTGTTCCTTCCTAGTTCAAGTATGAAACTTCTTCTCTTTGCTATGACTTTTATATCACACCACTACCACTTCGTCTCCAGGTGATCGGCAATGACCTCCGGCACCACTATTTTGCAATCCTATAATCACCAACAGCGCCCCCTACTCACTGGTTACGTTACACACCTGAGCAGTTGTACTGCAGTAGCACATGGCGTGCTGTCGTCAGTATCCATCGGCATCTATCCATCCATAGACACCGCTTTATTAGGAACATCTGCATACAGAGCACTGCACCATACATCTGCACAAAGGTGGCCACTCTGTCACGGGCCTCTGAGCACCAGACCACACCGCGCCTCCTTCTTCCCGGCACCCGCAACCTCCTCCTTCTTCCGATCTACGCCGTCACTTACTAGTCTTCCTAACACATAGCTCCGTATAATCTCTGAGACGTTTTGATCTGTGACGTGTTATCGCATTAATGCTACAGCCGGTATACACATCCCTGTTTTCAAGTTTAGCCCACCCGTATTTGATTACACTAGTTCTAGGTTTGACCCTCGTTACGATTAAGACGTTTGCGAAAACACATATCGTGCACCGGTGTCGGAATACGCCCACTCACGACTTTGCACTGCATCCGGGACAAGTCCGTCTCGAAACATGTGGACGCATTCTGTTTTGTACAGGTCCATTACAACGCTGACGCATTAAAGATGTAAGCGCCCAGTTCCCTCCAAAATAGCGCTTTCATTAATTGGTTGTTCTTCTTCAGTTTCATTGATGTTCTATACGTAGCCATTTATCTACCAAATCACGTATGTCGCACTTCAAGCACAGCTTTGAAGAGAACAAAAAAATAAGTCTGCCAAGTGTCACCGGCCTAACGCTTTGAAGATATGGAGTATGGACCCTGCTATACAGGACGTCATTTCCCTTGACCTTTTGATATATAAGTGATCTGCGGCACTAATATAAATAGAACGAAGCGATAAAACTGTCATCGTTCTCTTGTCGTGTTGTCTTTTCTTGTGGTTCACGTTCGTTGCACCTGCCATAAGCCTCGACTCCTTGAGGTAAGGGGTCACTTTTCAGTGAAACTGTTCATGTGAATATAAAAAACGGAATCAGTCGTAAGCGTAAAAACCATGTGAAAATGACAAGAAGTGGAAAAATCAGTACAATATGCGCCCTTGTAGATGCCAAACCTACATCCAGCGAAGCCGCTTGCGTACGCAACGGTCACGAGTGTAGTTCCTCAGGAATCTCCTGTTTAGGAGATAAGTGCTGTTTGCACTTAGGCCATTGTGTTAATGCGTCTCTCGCTCAAGCATACATGTCAGCGTTGTTTACCTGTTCTGTGGCGCTTCTAGTTCCTGTATAAGTTCTTCCTCAAAGCTGTGTGCGCATTGAGCCCTCACGTCCAAAGTAAAACAGAACAAGGCTAAACCGGAAGCAACGTTTGCAAGAGCGCAGGGAAGCTATTCTATTTGACATATGAGCAACATTTTAAGGATCTCGGTAACTTGTCGTCGTCACAAGAATTGATCGAAATCTCTACCTACGAGCGACAACCACAGGGGCCATACGGACCACTGAAACTAATTCTGTAAAGCAACTAAAGGCAATTTTCGTTTTAATTTTGACTTTCGTAGATGGCAAGAACCACAATTTAATTATGAGGCGCGGGGTGGTTTGCGATTTTGGATTTATTTTTACCACCTGGGCTTCTTTAACGTTCACCCAATGAACGGGGTGTTCTTGTATTTCCCCCCATCGAAATGCGGCCTTCGCGGGCAGGATCCGATCCCGCGACCTCGGGCACAGCAACGCCAGGCCAAAGCCACTATGCCACCGCGGAGGAGTAAACTAAGGGTACAAAAGGAATGAAACTTCAGTAAAACAAAGCAGGTGTACCACGCGAAACATACTGGATAACTTGCAAAACTTTGGCGCAATTAGAGGAGTCCAGATAAATGATCGAATTCGCACTAACTGCAGAGGAAAAAGCAATCGCTGCACAAACACCGAGTGTGAGATCATAATGAAAATTTACAAGAATAAAATGAATATTGAAGCATGCCTGAAGTAAATATCAGCAAGGCCCCTATAAGGTATTACAAAGAGGCGAGCTAAATTTAAAAGATGTTCCTTTACAAAGAAGCGCAAATATTTAGAGCTCGTACCTCGCACGGGTATACTTCAGTATCATTACGAGCCGAATGAAAATGCGTCTTTACTGGAATGTACGAATATTTATTTAGCACTTTAATAGTGGCGGAGGAGACGACACATGAGCAGTGTGCATGACCGCTGCAAAAATATAGCAGCCACATGGTGCGGTGCGTCAAGGTGGCACGATCTCTAAAGCATGTTAATAAAACGCGCTGGAAGGTTCGCACATGTTCGGTGATTCCCCGTAAGTAACATGAACGAGCAAGCTCGGAAAATTACGCATCCTCAACGCTCTAATTAGTGACGCTGCATGGGCTCAAATTGCACTATGCTGCGCCATGCCTTGAATGGTTCCGAAGGGGATTCTATATATACAGATAACTGCGAGGGAGGAAAGGTGTAGTCCGTTACATGTCACGTATAACACATTTTTGACATTAAATTACGTTTGCTTCAGTTCTTGAAGTGATCCTCATTTATCGGCAACCAGAATTATAAGTTCCAAAACCGGAAAAAGTAACTTTTTCACAGTGTCTGCAGTGTAACGCCGGCGTATTGCAGAATTGTTTTCATCTTTTTTTTTTCAGTTAATTGAGCAAAGCAGCCCCAGGTATCATTTGATGTTCCACTCAAATGCGAGCCTAAAAGGAATGTACAAATGTTTGTGCACCTCATCCTCCGGTCCAGTCCATCACGAAAAATGGAAAAGGACTGTAAAGTATCATTACTCTGAAGTTGGCGAGTCAACGTAAGTCGGCAGATTGTTCTCACGCGCGGACATGATAACCTACCAAGAGGAGCACGTGCTATCGGCGATGCGCATAGCCACCTATCCGTTTAGAAACGCTAAAGTTAGCAGCAGCGGCTATCGTCAAGTGGTTTACGCGTAGCACGCGTAGCAATGTTATTCCTTACGAAATCTAACTGTAAGACGAGCGGATGCAGTTAAGCAGTTAATTTGCAATAGACGGTTGCTTAAGGTACCACGTGATCGCGGCTGATTCTCGTCATTACCTGTGAATGCCTTTTCGCAATATAACAGGCATCCAAAACTGATATCGAGAATAATTTTTGCATAGATTCAGTCCTGCTTCGATCGGGGCCCTGAAATTCTGCCAGCAGTGGGTACTGCAATGAAACACCAAGGGCTGTTGAAATCAGGCAATTCAAGACCTTCAGGAGCTTTAATTTACGCAGCAGTCTGGATTTTGTGGCTGACCCGTCGACGAAGACGGACTCAGTGCGTTTCTGCATTTAATGTTGAGTCAAACAAGTGCACATATTTTTGTATAAACAAAGCCATCTGCAATTAATCATTTCTAGGTTAGTCATGTTCATTTTTCCACGTATTTCCGCTCCCATTGTACATTTCACAATACCTTAATATTTACCTAAGGAAAAGTCAACCGCAACTGACGTCAAGAACAACCTCCACATCCCCGTTGTACACTTTTGTGTCGATTTAGTATCGAGTTCTATTGATATGCCTGCATCCGCTGACTGACATGTAGGTCAACTTTCGTTTTCTAAAATCCGTGTCCGCAGCATTTGAGTCTGAGTCAGGCACGCACATATGGTGGTATTTTTTTGCTGCTGAATTTATTTTAATTTATCGTATTTTTCGACGCGCAACTGTTTAAGTCTCAGAAATATTGAGAGCAGTGCTTTCTCCTGCCGGTCGATGCAAAATATGTTGGGCCACATTTAATAAATGCAATCTTTAATGTTTTAATTTATCTTGTTGCCCAGTTGTTCTTTCTCCTTCCGTCAACAGTGTTGAGCAGCACAGCAACAATAAAAGGCTATTTTGACATTATTTTACAGAAAACACGGAGCATATAAAGTATGGTCAAATAAAACAAGTGAAAATTTTGTTTACGACAATGAACTTAGCACGGCCTACTACATAAAAATAAGTAAGCAACTATTATGTTCTATTTTAACATGTTAAAGAAAGTAATTTCTTTAGTGTCTCTCTCTCCCTTTTTTCTTCACAGCAATGTTTATTGAAAACGAAAAATCTTGCACACTGCGTCAATAACGTTGCGAAATAAGAGAACAGCTTAGCACCATTGTGCCTCGTTTGAGGCTTGCCAATAGGCATAATGCTTGCTTTGAGTTGTAGTATGTGTGTTGTATACGGCCTGTGTTTTGCAGGAATCGCGGCGTGATTTGCAGTACGCTTGAGGGTACATCAAGTAGTCGTAGTAGACGTGGCACCTGTCCGGACATTGAGAACTCGCACTGTACGATTTTATGAAAGGTGCGATATTTTTTTTAACTGACATGTTCTGAGCACAAGCAGGCATCAACATGACCTGTTTCAGTAGCGTAACAAGGGGACCTGGCTGCTGAACGGCCTAACTAGTGAACCACCTAACTGGTGAACGACTGTGAAAAAAAGAAACAACGTTTTAAATGCAGCTCAAAAATAACAAAAGTCACGCGTATTATCATGCAAATAGACGCGCCGGCTGTCCGCATCATATATAGTCAACACAATATGTTCGGTCAGAGAACCGAGAGCATTGATAATGTATATGCGATGTTTGTTGCAGGGAACGGAAATACGAGAACAGTGAAGCACACATCAGAATCCAAAGGGATGTGCCGCGTCTTCCTTCCTTATATGTTTTTTTTTTAGTTCTGCGAGTTATAATGTAAAAATTTCTGAGATTAATAGATGGGATTCCGTTGCAACCATTCCTCGGGATATCTCTTGGATTCTTCTTTAGTGGCGACGAGCGTATGCATTAGAAATCGTAGGAACAGAACGCGCAGTACGATTGATCAACCGGAGTTTTTTACGCTAGTACGCGCAGTGAATGGCACGGTATAAGAGCTCACGGAACGTTACGAGTAATGAGCCGAGAATTTATCGCAGCTCACCGCACCATAAATAAGTATAACAATACCACTAAATAGAATAGTCGCGACGATACCAACATGTGCACTCTATACTGCCCCTTCATAAGACTTCCGACAGTGACGATGCGGAAGCATGCGTGACTTCCATAGCACACGATTGACACAGTAGCGGAGATGAACGCGCCTGATAACGCAGCCTTTTTATCATCCCATTCACTGTTTCGTGTGCCGATAACGCACCGGCAAAATCATTTTCTTACTATTTAGCCGGGGGGAGGAGGGGGCTTCACATCTGTACCATTCCCGTTAATAATTACCTATGATTCGTGTTCTTGAGAGTAGATTCGGTTATTTATGCCCTCGCAGCTTGCTGCTAGTCGTGATGAGCGTTGGGATTGTGTGGGTAGAGAAGCCGCTGTGCAAGCACTGATTGACATGGAAAATAGTAATATTTTTAGTTATAACTAGCCCGGCGGCGTGGCTGAGTGGGACGAAGATAATAACTGTCGTTATTATCTCGTGTACAAGTGCAGCTTGCCTTGCTAAAATGTTTTCTGGCTGCCCTATTCACCCTTACTATATATGTCCAAAATTTTACCCTTTCACTGTTGAAGAGAAGTACTTGCAAAGTAATAATTCCCACTGACATGTTTTAACATTTGCTCCCATGTAATAATAACTTAGAATACTAAATTGATATCTTATTTTATTTTATTTTTTCCTGTTTCTTGCGCAAGAAGTCAGGGCGCGGATTAGCATTAAAAATACACAATTTTTATTTGTACTCAATAATAGACAAGTGTTATTGAAAGATATTCATTTTGAACGAAAGGGACGCTTCCTTGCAAGCGCTTGCTTCGTCAACGGTGCCTACCACTTGATGACCGGTGATGTGTGGTAACTAGTCGCTAATTACGTAAATAGAATTGCTTACTTAACTTTTGAACATTCAGTTTCAGCAGGTTGATCGTAATCGGGAAATTAAAGCAAGCTCTCCGTACAAGCCATATCGACTTCTGGATCTGGAAAAAATCCGCTTACCCGCCAAACTGTGACACGACGAACTTCTAGTATGAGAGCGCGCGAAACCGAAATTGGGAGGCTGCATCGAGCGCATCGCCGTGGCCCTCGAAGTGACGTACTGCTTACGTCACCCAACTGCGGGCAGCCCACGCGCGCTGCGACAGCGAGAGTCACGGAACTGCGGCTGTATTCGCCTTCGTAGAAACACACGGTATATGCGCATTCGCGAGGCTGCTGCGTACGTGGCACGAACGCGTACATTCTGCTGTATAGTTTTCGCCAAGTTCAGGTGCTCAAAGCTGTGTCACCTGTTACAGCTTGTCTCGTCAATAGAAGTAAAGCTTGTTCTTTCTCCTTGAAGTTGGTCAAGTCTCTTCATTGGGATAATCGGCGTTGATGAAGCAGGAGGCAGGTTGGAGGTGCCATTCTTGACGATATATTGCAGTGAAAATATTTACACAAGTCAAATACAGGTTTTGCAGAAGAAGTGATGATAAACGCAGACGTAAACCACGCGTTACTCTTCTACATTTAAGTTAGAGCCTATGACAACTGTTTCTACATACGAACAGCTGAGCCTCACTGTTCGACCACTCAGTGGTTATGGCCCAGACTAGCGTTGCATCGTACGGAGTCTTACTGACCTATCAGTTTAGTGATAACAGCCTAGACTGAAACGAATGGGCTCCAGCCAGTCTTTAAGTTCACTTCGGTAAACAATAAAAAAGGGAGGTGGAAACTGCTGGCCCGCCTCGACATTACCCTAGCCTACGAGTTGAAACTGAATTTAAGCCACCACCTACTCGGTTGTGCCAAATCTCTTTATCAGAGTTGTCAAACTTTAGGCAAGCATCCGGCACCCTTTCCTATTATGGCTCTCTCTCTCTCTCTCTCTCTCTCTCTCTCTCTCTCTCTCTCTCTCTCTCTCTCTCTCTCTCTCTCTCGCTCCTATTCCCAAGTTCTTAGCGATTCCTCATTGCATTTCACTAATTTCTGCCGTCACGTTTCTGTGTAAGTTAACCGCAGGCCCACTCTCACAGAACAGCGTAAGTGACACGTGCACGGGCAGTTTACAAGCGAGCACTTTTGTCGAATTCTACGCTTTCACTACGCTGGCCTCTACGAGCTTTGGACGAATGGGCAGTTCTCCCTTTAGGGAATTCTTGGCACCGTCTCCGCGCAGGTCATAGACCGTGTAAAAGGTTCTTGCCGTTGTGTGTCCCTTGCGGCAGGCATTTGGGCCTGACAAAAGCGCATGCGAAATCATCGCCCCCAACCTTCGGTGACGCTGAACTCGCTCCCAAATTCATGGGTAGTGATCAGTAGGACCGCTGCATACTAGCCCTTCAGGCGCCGTGAGTTACTGTGCGGAGAGAGAAACGAGAAAGTGCTCGTATACTCTGGTGCACCGCGCCACCTATTCTGCATGTTTGAGAGAGGAGCGGCTTAACAATATAGCAACTGGATACATGCATTTCGTTATTTAAAAAAAAACGTGATTGCATTACAGACACAGCAGGAGGAAACTCCCTCTCCCCCGCCCGAAAATGAACAGTGCTCAGGCAGTTACATTAAGGCTCCTGCAGACGAGATCCTGCCTTACCCCCAGAGCGCTTAGTTGGATAGACCCCAACTTCCTGCAGTCGTGCTCCAGATGCGGTCACGCACGCTGCTCCTTTGACCACATGCTCTGGTTGTGCCCGTACAACACGGGCTCCGACCTTCAATATAAGTCCAAGTGGGACGCCTTGCTGAGGAGCTCGCAATTCACGCACCAACTACAGGCCGTCCAGAGGGCCCGTGACGTCGCAGAGAGTCACCACCTCCCTGTCCCGTCGGGGGCAGAGCCACCAACTTGATTGCATGGGGTGCCTTCGGCTCCCCCCAATCAAGTTCCTCAGAATAATCCAATAAAGTTCTTGTCCCTGGACTAAGGTGAACTTCGCAGAGGCCGTGACGGGCGTCTCGCGAGAGGGTCACGGAACCCCCTCCCCCATGCCTAAACCCAACACAGACAACACAGATATCGAACACTTTAAGAAAGAAAACGCAGTTATGCGTGATTTAATCCAAAAGCTTACCCAGGAGGTTCACTGCCTCAAACAACCCAAAACCCAACCCACACCACAAACCCCAGAACCCGCTAGCAACAGCCAATCCGAAGAAGTCTCAAGACCAGCCCCAAAAGAGCGAGCCTTCCAAGAAGGAGCTCAGAGCCAAGTACGACCCGAAGTCAAGGATATGCTCGTGACACTCCAAAGCATGGTAGAAACTTTACACAATTATCTAACCATGAAAGCTAATACTCAAACCCTTTTTACACAAACCGCTTCCACCGCTCAAGCCGTAGCCATGGGCACAACAGGTAACCGTTGCCGCCACCTTGCCACCTCTGGCGTCCCCTGTCCTTCATCATGGCCCACACTAACACACTAACGCCATGGAACAGCAACAACGGACACTCCCATTACTGACATAGAATCATGGTCATCCAAATTACCATCACGGTAAAGAAAAGTCGAATTGGAGGCACTGTTGGGTACTGCAGCACATCGTTTCTATGAGAAGGAGAGCGGCGGGACTATTTGAGAAGTGGAGGGTGGCGTGGTGGTTACGAGGGGCAAGGGAGATTTAGGTCCACATCCCACATTACATGTTTTAGATGTTCCCCCTTGCCCCTCCTCTCCACACAGCACTGGACAGACGGACAGACAGGAAACCACAAAAACTCTTCCAAGCAAACGCACCTCGCTTCGTAAGAAAGAGGGCCCCACCGGGGTGGCGGGGGATTCCTGTTTTTGCAGCTCGACAAGCTCTGCCCGAATGATCAGGCTAAACGCATGCTGTTCCATTAGGCGGGGGGCCCCGTCTGCTCGTTCTGGTTTTCTCGCTTCATACATGTAGCTCGAAGTTCCGTTGCCCATGGTTTGATATACTAAGCAGGTTAGAATAAATGGGCCCCCTTCTCTTACTGACCGAGGTGAGGCCCTGAGCTACGGCCCCCTTAGCCCCCCCCCCCTTAATCCAGCGCTGGTGGTCCCTAGCATTCGCGTTCTTTGTATGACCATAGAAGACAATGGAGCCAACTCTACGGCTATCTCCAAGATCCATCGACAGAGCGCTAATTCATCCAGACTGCTGGAGCGACTGACCAACCGACGAAGGGGTATGAAGGAAGAAAGTCTCATCCGCCTTGTCCAATCTTTTACCATCTGTCACATTACTTACGTTGCCCCCTTTCTCAATTGGTACAAAGCTGAAAAGACTAAACTGGACATCACAATCAGAGAAGCCTATAAGCAGGCCTTAGGACTACCCAACCACACCACCATGGAACTACTTCTACAATTAGGTATCCACAACATGCTAGAAGAGTTAATCGAAGCGCAACGTCGATTCCGACTGGACCGGCTTACCCTCATGGAAACGGGCTGCAGCATTCTAGCCAAGCTTGATATCACCTACCACCGCCAACATGGAGACAAACACCCAATACCACGCATCATCCAGCAATAGATACATGCCAACCCTATTCCCAAAAATATGCACCCAGACCACAACAAAGAACGCAGGAAGGTACGAGCTATCTCCCTCATCAAAGCTTATGCGAACACCGCGGGCGTCAACTTCGTCGACGCAACTGAATACCAAGATGGACGTCGTATTGCGGCGGTTACCACGGCAGGTGGCTTGCTCCGACATGCTGCCAGCATTGTTACCCAAAATGCTGAGACGGCCGAGGAAGTGGTCGTCGCCCTGGCCACTCTTTACCCAGCCTGTAACACCATACTCAGCGATTCTCGCACAGCAATCAACAACTACATCAAGGGTCATATCTCTCAGCAATCACTCCGTATCTTACAGCAAGCCCCGCACTCGTCTGAAAATCAAATCACCCTCGTCTGGATCCCAGCACACGCCGGCGTGGTCCACCCGCACCTCACCAAGCTCAACGAGGTTACACACTCCGTAGCACGAGGATTAGTCAACCGTGCCGGAGACGATGCAGGTGCACCCGCAGGACGCGACCGCCTTAATAGATACAACGACCTTGTGAAATCATTTTACCTCGAAAGAAGAACCTTCCCCACCCCTCACCGCAAGTAAAACAGAGCACAGGCAACCACCCTTCGCTGTTACAGACCAATACATACCCCTCCCTCACACGCTATCACATCCTATACTCCGACATCTACCCGAGCCACGCGTGCAAGATCTGTAAAACTCAATCAGCAACACACCCCCACATGCTATGGCAGTGCAAACATCAATACCCAGACCTTAATCCCGTGACCCTCTCGTCGAGATGGCAGGCCGGCCTGAGCAGCTCCCACCTCGACGACCAACGCTGGGCTACCCAGCAGGCCTACGAAGCGGCGAGGAGGCAAGACCTCGACGTCCCATCGTGGGAGGTCTAGACGCAGCCGACTAAACCGCTGGTTCTCATTCAAATTCTCTCTTTCTCTCTGGATTAAGGTGAGCGTTACTGAGCAAACAAAGGTCACTGATCAGTTACAAGACTGGCAGAACAAGTAATTAATTAGGTGTCAATCGTTATGTACAAATCAGATGAATATGCGCTGGTTATAGACGTTTCGTAGAAACGACAGCAGTCAGTGATAGCGACCTGCGGAGCGCGACGCCCGCGGGGCTGTAATGATTGTCCGGCAGCGCTGCCATTATTTTTAATACGACGACGCCGTACAGCCAAAGGACACACTTTTCAACATGACGTTTTGGCCTACTAGAATGATTACCTGAGCACTTCGAGTTATAGTGAAAGGCGGCACGTATCCTTTATCTTGGTAAACGGGAAATGTGAAATGTTTCTTGTTCTTAGCGTTAAATAAAACGACTGTTACAAGTTGATCGTTGGTTTCTTTTTTTTTTTTCAGACACGCTATCTTCCTTTTATTTTCATAAGATGATTAGCAACAACCGAATAATTTACAAGGATCAGAAAACATGTATACTTATGAAGTCAGAGGAACTTGGTAAAGTATCTCTGTATCTCTTCATTGTTTAGAATGCCCTAAACTTTGAAACTCGGGACCGCTCTGCAGACTGCTTTTCAAAAACACGACACGTGTCATTTTTGCCGCAATTACAGGGAGTGAAAGCGAGGCAATAAAAAACTGGGTGCTGGTTCGATCTTCCAAAACACACGTTAGTCTTCGTTGACTCAGAACAGTGCTGTGCCTCACGTTTGCTGTTTCGTTCGTGGCCTCTCTGACATCGTACAAAACGAATTCCGAATCGTAAGATTTCCCTACATTTAATGAACTAATACTGCCAATGGTTTCGGGCAAAGAGCCGTTTGTAAATAATGCTGACGCCTCACTTTCCCTCATGCAGGTAGAGGAGAAAAATCTTCCTGTGAAGATACTACAACGTCAACTTATGCATAGCTGATTACACGGAACGTTTTCTTTTAAAGGGACACTAGAGAGAAAGATATTCGAGTTGTATCAATAAGTTGTTCTTATACAATACCGAAACAGCCACTCTTACCATGACAAAGATGGACTACAGTCTATCCTAAAGAAGCCAAAGGCTGAACATAGCAAGTTTCAAGACGGTTTAGGGAGCCACAACAGCCCAAATCAGAAAAAGAAAAAGAAATTTTGATATCAGTGACGTCACACTGTTGTGCAGCGCTGGGCTTCCGGCTCGAAATTCAAGAAAGGAAAATTTGACCGGCTGGCAGGTCCAGCTCAGTGCAAACTGGCAGGACATTGTATTGTGGGTGATCAAAAACCAGACAGGCGCTGGTGCCTGGTGTCCGCAAATTATATTTTTAGCCGAGCCCGCTGAATCAGGCGGAAGCCTGATTCTGCCGATTACACTGCTCGCGCACCGTCAGCGTGCTGGGCGTGTCCTCGTCGTGCTTTGTGAACGGACCATTGTGGCACATAATAGTGCGCTACAGGGCCCCCCCTTCAAGCGAGGAAGCGATGAGTTAGACGAATGGTGGAACGCACGCGGCTAGTAGGACTCCATGACTCGGTCGGGAGGGAATGTGACAGCAGAAGTGGCTAAAGCGTCAGAGTCCAAGTAGGCAGGCTTCAGACGGTCGACGGAGACCGTACCTTCCCGGCCGCTGATGAGCAGTAGAAGGTTTGTAGGTGCATGCTTGAGTACATTGAACGGACAATCATACGGGGGCCGTAAGGGAGGACGCGCAGTGTCGTGGCGCACAAAGACGTGCGTGAAGTCCTCAAGGCTAAGGTTGACGTATACACGCCGGGAAGAACGTCGTTGTCGGGGGGGAATGTAAGTACGCATAGCGCTGCGTAGACAGTAGGCGTAGTCAGACGTCAGCAGGTACGGCGGGCGAGTCGTCGCAGAAATCGCCAGGGACTCGTACAGTAGTGCCAAACGTAAGTTCTGTGGCGCTGGTGGAAGAGTCACTGCGAAGAGCGGTGCGGATGCCAAGAATAAGGAAAGGAATGCGGTCGATTCATGATGAAGGAAAAGTAGAAGACATGAGTGAAGTTGGCGGTGAAAACGTTCGGTGATCCTATTGGATATCGGGTGGTAACAGCTAGTCCTGATGTCATTGACTACGAGGAGCCGAGATAGACTGGCGAACAATGTTGAGTCTAATCGACGACCAGGGTCAGTCGTAATGGTGGAAGGAACACCGTAGCGGCTAATTTAGAGTGTGATGAGTACTCGAGCTACCGACTCCACCATTATGTCCAGGAGGGGGATCGCTTCAGGCCATCTGGTGAACCTGTCCATGCAGGTTAACAGGTACCGACGGTTCCCGCAGGGAGGAAGGGGGCCAACAATATCTACGTGCAGATGGCTAAAGCGGGCGTCCGGAGACGGGAATGTGCCAAGAGGAGTCGCAGTGTGGCGATGCACTTTAGACTGTTGGCAGTCGAGGCACGCGTGTGACCAGCGACGAACGCCTACGTTGATACTGGGCCACACATAACGAGAAGTGACGAGTCGCTGTTTGCGCGAACGCCAGCATGAGACAAAGAATGAAGGGCACCAATGACGGCCCGGCACTATGGGCGAGGCACGTAAGGACGAGGACGTCCGGTCGACGCATCACAAACGAGAGGCACGTCGCAGTGAGGAAGTCGTCCTTGGTGTGCGGACAATTGTGGCACGTAGTAGTGCGCTACAGTAATTACATCCCTCACGCGTTGAGAAAGGCAATTTGTTTGATGAGGTGTTATTTTCACCAAAGCAACACAAAGCCGAATGATGGGCGATTTCGTTCTCGTTCATCATTGGGAAGCCGCGGCGCAGAAGACGCAGAGGCGCAGAGGAAGAAACATAAGAATTTCGCTTTGACTAACAAGCAAATTATTTGAATCTAATTTATTAACTTTAACATCCCGGATCAACATGCTGGCTATGCCGTGTGCCCCAGCTAACGTTAGCCAAGCCGTTCAAACGAAAATAAAAGAATTTCGAACACATTGTTTAAGATACAATTAAAGACCTACGGTGCTTGGTATTCAGCGTTCTGACAACACCATTGGTCCTAAAATCGTATCTCGCACCTCGTTTTTTAAATCATTTTTTTCGTTGAAAAGCTTGGCCAGCGTTAGCTGGGACACCTTATATATCATAGTGAGGGTCCCGGAATAGATGTCAACCATGTAGAGCTCTTTAACGCGCACGTAAATCAATACACGAGCATTGCGTTCCGCAGTCAACCAAAATGTGGCCGTCAAGTGCGGGGGAGGGGGGGGGGGAGCCGAACCTGCGACCTCGCGCCCACTTGCGGGATGCCATATATCCACTGACAATTTATTGGATACAGGTGTACCTAATAGTAAACAGCTTTATTGACCATTTCTTGTGGTTACACTGTATAATATATAAAGAAAACATCATTGCAGTAATCCACTCACTTAGTTCGAACAAACAGCTACATAGTACACTTGAATGTACTAAATTTTCGATTAAAATAAATTGATTTAGTTGATAATGTTTGTAGATAAAGTGGGTTCGAGTCTGCATAGACCATCAAATAACAGTTATTTCACGTGCCTATTGGAGCTTTATTGCAGGCAAGAGGAACATCTTTGCGCGCAAAGATTAGGATAACTGACACATTTATCACTATTATGAAGTGTATTTAATATACCGGACAGGCGATTTTCTCCTCGATCACCTCGAACGCAAATCTCTTTCTCGTAATTTCATCGAAAGTATACAACGTTCCAGTACATGCCTCGAAAATTAACCAACAATGATATCTGGCATAAAAGACTTGATAAATGTTAAACAATAAGACTTTTCCTGAAGTACTTATGCATTCCAGAATCCAAAAGCATGTTCGTGTTTTTTTTCTTTTTTTTTTTTTCAGGTCACCAAGTCTGGGTGCAGACGGACTACTTAGCAGAGCACAATAAGATACCTTACATGTGCATCATGTTTTACGAAGCCTGCGCTGGAAAGCCAAAAATTTGGGCGTACGATTGGGACTTTTGTCCCTCTTACGGTTACTGTTCCAACCTGCACAAGAAGAACTTCTAGATATCAAACATTTTGAGCTCTTTGTTCATGTGCGTTTTGAATATAATTCAGTAAATCGTTCTTTCAGGTGACGTTGGGGCACTCTTATTTGTGCTCAAGCCGTATCAGCGACTTATTGTTTATAGGTAGTTCTTCTGTTACATTCTAAATTAATGGTAGCCCTGATTTTTTAAAAGAAACGACTGACTATACAGCAAATTAAACAGCAAACCCCATTGTTCTTTAAATGCGTATAAAACTATGGCGGCACGTCGCATAGGCGCCCGCTACTCCTTCGCACCGACGGGCAAAAAAAAAAGAAAGAGGAGGAATCTGGGAAGAACAAAATCATAATTATACCAAAGCACTCAAAACGAGTTTCCGCATGTAATCCACACGGCGTGACGCAAAAGCTAGAAGTTCACAATTCAAGTTGATACGCTAGAACGCATGCAATCCATGTCAAAATAAGAATTGAAAAAAAGAGGAAGAAAAGAATATCTGCGGAGCCCACATGCAGTGGAAATAGGATGAACCGATGCTATCCTTTGTGTTTGTAAAGAACGCCGTTTCCACTTAGCGACAACTTGCGAGTAAATATCACATGGCCCAGTTGAGCACATTTTCTCTGGGAACTACCTGGCTCAACATAAACTTGTTGCGCTTGATCGTGCACGTGCCACGCATTGCGACGATGGAATGACCACGAAGGCATGAAAGTTACTGTACGAGGACGGCGGAATGACGACGACGGCACGACGGCAATGGCATGACTTCACTACATCTACAAGAAACGGTGCGACGACCGTGGCGACATGACGATTGCATGACGGCGATACATCGACGTCAACAGCATGACGACCACGGACTGACGACGACGGCTTAAGGATGATGGGGTGACGACACTAGGGTGACGATGATGCTATGAAGGCGACGGCATGACAACAGCGTGACGACGGCGTGCTGACGACGCGATGGCGATGCTGAAATGATGTCGACGGTATGCCGACGAATGAATAACAAAAAATGGGATGATCACATGACATGGCGATGCTACAATAACGACAATGGCATGGCGACGGGACGACGGCGGCACGACGGTCGCGGGATGACGACGCTGGACTGAGGACGATGGTATGACGACGACGTTGTGACGAGAACGTGATACCTATGTTGGAATGATGCCGATGGTATGGCACGAAGGCATGACAACGACGCTTGGACGATGGGATGACGGAGTTGAAATGACGATGATGGTTTGACGATACGTTGACGATGCTAAACTATTTACAATGGTATGCCAATGCGGAAATGACGCCGCCTGTATGACGACGACGGCATGAAAGACAGTGGATCACTACGAAAAAAATGACGATGGAATGATGACGACGGCATGAGTGTGACTTTGTGACAACGTTGCCAATACGACAATGGCATGATAACGGAATGAAATAGGTACAAACGGCACTCCCTGTCTGCTACAAAACCATTACGGGGCCTCAATGATTGGAAATGAATGTTTACCCCCAAGCCTTTCCCCAAGGGTGCTTTGAAATAGGTGCTTTCTGATGCCACATGGAATAGTGCCGTCATGGGAGACAGGCCTCTAGATCACCATTTTTGCAGGGTTTTGTTGTGCCCACAGATAGGTTTCGGCGGCATTGGCATTGCTCTTTTCCCAGGACAGTTCACCCTTATAAGGGAAGCCCAGCTTCAAGCAGGAGGATGCCTGTGCTCATTCGTGCAGCCAATCGGCGGCAGCGTGGCTTGAACCAACGTCCTGCCGCAGCCGAGGTGGACATTCCAGCCTTATAGCCGCTGATTAGTCACTTCACGAAACCTTCGCTTCTCATAAATTACAATGCACGCGTTGGATCTGTATTGTTTCCCGTATGTGGATGCGTTTCTTCTTAAATACCTGCTCATTCCTGCGCCGGACAGAACCTAACTTTTTCCTACAGAGCTGCAACCTGCTGTCATGGCCGGCGAATGCGCCATTGGCCTGCTGAACGAAAACGGAGACAGCGCGTCTCAGCGCGCTGTTCCTCCGAAAGTGACTAAGTTGTGGAGACACTGCGCGAGCCTCTAATTTGCACAAGACACTTATTCTTCCCCGGCTCTACCGCATAAATGCAACTGAAACACTGCAACAGCAAAACTGTATAGGAGTACATGTGTATAAGTGTACAGCACGTACTGTACAGAAGACAATGATAAGCCGCCGCCATATTCCCGCATTAGCGTCTGTTATTGTATCTCCTCAATAAATAAAAAGAACGGAAGCATTCGAGCCTTACATTTGAAATGTCCAAGCCCTCTAAGCCCAACAAAGAAATTCGGCCATGTGCCAGAGCACCCTAACTACTTTACTGTCCAGTTTTTTTTTGTTTTTTTTTCTGCGAACCATGCACTTTCGGCACCAAGAAGACTGACGAGTCATGACGTCACAATACATTGACTAGTTCCGTTCCTGCGTGCGCTAGCAATTCCTACATGAGAGTGCAACCAGAAAAAACGCGTGCCGTACTCTTTAGTACTTTTTTTTTCATAAACAACGTTATCGTACGTAGCCTTATTGCTACACGACATCAGAAAATTTCGCTCGGTGTCAGTACCCCACGATAATATCCGCGGCGCCAGGTCCGACACTTTAACATCATCCTTGTACGTGCGTGAAGCGCATGTTAAAGTTCCTAAAACCTCGAAAATATGCGTCAGTGCTTCTTTGACACCTCTTTGGTGCCTTTTACTACAGACAAATGGCTTGCAATGGTTTTCAGGTTATGTACGTTCTTATTTTCGAACAAAACACAATTATTGTCGTATTAAAGGGCCGTTAAGCTTGATCTGATTACCCTCGGTCAGTCGGCATAACTATCTCTTCCATCGAATCGAGCCGTTTTGAGAACTTTAAACGTCGCAACCATCCTTCATCAGAGTACGGACTAGAGCCACTTTCTTCAGAGGTCAGATGATGCGTCATGAACGGACAAAAAGCTTGCGCAATAATTTTAACGAGGCCAGTGCCTCCGACGTAAGGATTGTCCTTTATATTCAAAGCAGTAGCTGTAAATATATGGAAAAAGTTTTCAAATGCACCGACAAATGCGCACACTAACAGTAAAATCAAGATACATTTTCAACAGTGGTTGACTATACATTATTAACGAAGCTGAAAACGAAGGTTATGGCTTAACATTTGACGACCACTGTTACTGCAACATTACATTTTAAACCAAGCAACACAGGCACGTATTCTAGCTGTACTATATATTTTTCAGATATTGAATAAATGTATGATTATGCGGTGTTCGCGTTTCACAACAATGTTGCAAAACAATTTCAGACAGCTGAAACGTTGGGTAGGTACATCCACCTATATGCTACATTACGAATTGTTATTTGCTGAACGACGTGAAGTGTCTTAATGCTAGTGAGCGACGTAGTTTCCTATACAAAAAGAAAGAAAACAATAGGACTTACTCGAAAGAAAAGCGTGCATGGCACTTCATTATTTTACTACGCCACTGCGACTGCTTACCACGATTCCAGCTATACACAATCCAACTACTTGCGCCAATTTATTTCTGTGATTTCTAACGCCTACAACACGAATTAATTTCTAACGGTTACCGCTTAATCATGCTACGATAAGTCTGCATTGAAAATTATGGCATGACTGAGCACGGCAGGACTGTTGGAATGAAAGCGTGTCTTCAGGGACAATAAGTGGCAGCTGTGTGCGACCTTGTTGCCTGGGGACGAACGGGGCTGGGGCAGAATAGACTGACGGGCTGATAGGTACTGCATGCGAAAAACACCAGCGCTTGACCCACACAAGACCCAAAAAACTAGATACAGGGACGAGGCGCTTACTAGCAAGGTATGCAATCATCAACTAGCCTGTCAATCTATTCAGCTGAAGCTGCATGTAACATAGCGTACCATGTTTCCCAGCTAACATTAGCCAAGCTGTTCAAAGAAAAAGAAGACTCAAAAATCACGGTGCAAGAAATGGCTATAAAACCTGCGATGTTCGTCCGTCAGCGGTCTGACAACCGAACACTGGAGGTTTTAAAATTCTATTTTGCACCGTGTTTCCTTAAATATTGTTTTTTCTTTGAACAGCTTAGCTAACGTTAGCTAGGGCACCTTATATTTTTTACCCCGTGCAATGAATTCAATTGCTAGCCAGCTCCTCATGCGTGTCTTCTCTCCTGGGCCTGTGTGTGCGTCAAGCGCTGCCGTTTTGTATATCAGCACGCAGATATATATATATATATATATATATATATATATATATATATATATATATATATATATATATATATATATATATATATATATATATATATATATATATATACGACTAGGTATGTGCCCGAGCACACGACTTACAACTCCATAAATACACAAGATAAACACAATCACTAAAATCTTTGCCAATAACAAATTCCTCATCACCAAATGTTATATGCACCAGCGCCTCAATGCTAATCGCAATGACCCATAAATAATTATCCCCAAAGGATGCGTGTTGCCTTTCTTATTTAACGTCGCAACGCCGTCAGGGTCCGTACTAACAAAACGTTTACGCAGACACTCCTCCGGTAGCTGTCTAAGTATGCGTAAGCATTGTGCCACTTGCTCATCTTTGTGCAGCCCTGTGTCATTACCAGTATTATTGAACTTGATCCGGCCAGTATAAATGACAGTGCTGCGGCGACACCAACCGCTGCAGATGGCGACGCAAGGTGAATTGATGACGCAAGCAAAGTACTGCCGGTGGCGGCGCCAGGTGCGCTGACGACGTTCCGGTCATTATAAGCTGTTAGCGCTCTTTAGCGCCTTATCCATCCGCGTCGAATCATTATGAACAGTGATCAACCGCCCTTTGGCGGCGACTGCGTCTGGCGCATGCCGCGAGGGCCGTGTCATGAAAGCGATCTGCGATGGCGACAGAGATCGCCGACTGCTGAAAGCCTCTTGTGCTCTGTGTTCTCGCCGCTCAGTTCGCGTTAAAGAGGCACCGACAGGCCCCAATCTTGAAAGCGATCTGCGAAGGGGGCTCGGTGCGTCGAGAGCTGACAGCTTCGCGTGCGCTGTGTTCTCGCCGCATACCTCGCGTTGTAGCGAGAGGCAGCACGAAGGTGAATTCGATGATGCGGGCGCAATCTTGATAGCGATCGTCTTACGGGACGGACGGACGGACGGTTTTTCTCGTTGCGCTTGCGCATTTGAAAAACAGTCTTGCGCTGGAACTGTTCGTAAGAGCAGCTAGCCACTATGATAAGGGTACAAAACAAAAGTACAATTTTTACTAATATAACGAGATCATTACCACAAATGACAACAAATCAAAAAAGGAATTGGCCAAATGTGCCCGTGATTATATAAATACATAGCTCGCTATTCACTTACAGTTTCAATGCCAACTCAGGCTTATCTCCCCCGCTTCCTGTTTCCGGTTTGCTTGTGTTATATGGCTATGGTTATCTTATTACATGTTATCATAGTAATATGTCTGTGATGTCAATTCTCTGAGCAAACTGCCCAGGGCAACAAGGACATTCCCGTTTAAGGTTTCTTTTTTTTTTCTGTCAGCCCAAAATCAAGCGACGCAATTTCAGCAACGTCATAGTACGTAATCTAGGGCCCTATAACGTAATACTATTCCAATATGTTTTTATTCCGATCTCCTGACATAAAATTTTACGTAACCGCCGACGCAAGCATCGTGGGGTCATCCCTTAGGCTTGTCTGCACAGACCAATCAAACGCTCTCCTCGTTTATAGGAGGTCATTTTTGTTTGCTTTAAAAACGAATAATATTGCCTACACTGAGCTGCTTGTCTTATCCGATTCGCCGACAAGAGGCGAGGAGCATGCTCAAGTGGAAAGGGATTCAATGTGGCCGATCCAGTGAACTGAAAATCGATAACCGGATGAAGAGGGTGGTGCCAGCGCCTGCGATTGGTCCGCTTTCCCTTACTTAGCTTGAGATCGCTGGTCGAAAATCGCGGCGGCGTGCTACGGAAGGTCAAGAATGCCGCTAAAAACGGATCCTCAGCTAAGAACAGTTGGCAGAGCGAGGTCGTAAACATGCTGAAAGTGCTCGAAACGCTACACGGCCATGCAAAAAGTTTTATTGTACGCAAATAAACCCATGCTATCCGACACGTGCGTGTAGCCAGTGCCTGAGCGATCGGCGGCAGCCATCTTTTATTCCTTTCGGAACGGAGCACCCTGCGGATATTCAGAAGAAAATTGAGTTTCGTTCGGCATACTAATGCATCTTTAACGTGTACACGTCACTTTGACGCAGTAATTTCTTGCGGTTTTGTGACGTCGCGTGACAGGCAGCCGAAGTGGGTGCAGCCCGAAAACTTTTGACCAGTAGCCGAGGGCTAATGGCGAAAAGGCGTCGCATCAGAAATAACTATTTTTCTTTTGTTCAGTGAAATCATGCATAATCAGTGTGTACACGTCATATCAGATGGGGAGCTATCGCCGTTTTTGTGACGTCTCGTGACAGACAGGTGAGGGGGGGGGGGGGTCCAAAAATGTTTTTCATCAGTCGAGAAGGGCTGATTGCAGAATCGGAATAGAAGAGTTTGGAATAGTTTTACGTTTCAGCGCTCCTAGTTACAACTGTACAGCCATTGTTGACAGAGGGCGTTTTTTTTTTATCGGCAAGAATCAGAAAGCTGACGAGGACTATGACGACAACAAGCCATGTGAAATACAAAATCGAGAAAAAGAAGTTTCCAGTTTCCAACTGCTAGAAGCTGCTAAAAATTTCTGTTCGTTGCAAATTGCCTCATAAAATCTTTTCTTCACTTGTACTGTAGTGAGCGGAAATGCGTAGAATCACTAAAGCGATTATACGATTATCATAAGGATATTCATTATCGTACTGCATAAATGTAGTTTTTTTTTCCGCCGCAAATGATGGCACTCCTGACAGCTCCGAGGTTTCGCGATCACAGTTGCCCTTTTAATTTAGCATTGAACGAAGTAACTTCATTTCAATGTAGAAATGTCTCGGAAACTAGTTTCTTTCCTTCTTTCTTTTTCTTGTTCTCTTTTTCTATTCTTCCTCTTTCTGTTTTCTTTTCTTTTTCTTCCTTTTTCTTTCCTTCTTCTTGGGCGGGGAGGGGGGAGGAAACGTCTGGCCGGGCTGCTCGCAGACAACTCCCCACGATCTCCTCCCGAGCGCCTGTCTTTAAAGGCAATTCGTGCGACATATCTAACGAAACCAACAAAACGCGCCTGAAATAAAGTTTACTTCGTTCGGTCATTCTTTCCAATGCTCACAAATGTCACATGTTTCTCTTTCTTTTCCTGCACACAAGAGTGACGTGAAAAGAAGTAATCTAGTACCGTAAGATAATGACGAGGCATTGTATCGGGTTCGTAGAGCTGAGACTAAACATTCGTCCAGCGGTGTCTGGGGACGTCATTGGCGTCCGAGCACAGATCGAGTACGGCCTAACCCGAGAGGGTGCATTGTCAAAGGTGGGTACGGGAATCGACACATTGCAATGGATATTTTAAAGCGCTCAAAAAATGCCTGATACTGTCGTGTTGATACTCTTGCACTGACACCGCCATTACTGCCTAAGGTCGTGGCGCCAAAAACATTAAACCGTTCAACACGTGTGTGCTCTTCCCTCCGTGGGGCGTCACTTAAACATTTCATGTCAACTTTATGCAGCGTTCTTTATGCGTTTTTTGCGAAACAAAAAGATGCTACGAAGGGAACCAGAAGTCGCTGTATTAACAGCTTGATGTTTTCGCCCTTCATTTTTCCATGGCACAGAAAACACTTTAATGCAAGTCTACATATATCGCCATAGATATTTCAGGCGAATGCACTCCTCTTCGTGCAAGATAATGAAGGGCTGACTCAATTACCTTGCACGAAGAGAAATGAATTAAGAATTGTCTGGGGTACGAACTTTTATCTGCAAACGCTTAGCTTTCGCGTGGTCCTGCACGTGTGCATGAATGGTGACTTACGGTGCTTCACCTTAAGTCTGCGCGGACAACTTCTGCGTCTTTTATTTATTTATTTTTTGCCACTGTGTGACGTTCAGTTAATAGTCCGATGTTACGAACATGACAAACCCCCTTTTTTGTTTTAAGTCTCATGGTTAGATCTGGAAGGCCGCCATGCACACCCACGATCGAAAATATGCTGAGCAAGAGTTCTGCGAAAAAATGCGAAGTCCCTCGCATCCTCGGCATGTACACTAAAACTGAATAGCAGTTCAGTCAGGTCAGCAGTTCAGTCTGACCATTGCAAAGATAGCACTGCATCCGCCAGTTTCGTGTTAACTGCTGTCGAAGTTGCCCACAGACTCTGTTTTTCCGCGTGACCCATGGTCTGCATGCTCTCGATCGTGGATGTACATTGGCGTGGTCACCACCTGCTTACGTTTCTTCTTGCAAAACCCCTACTTTAGTTGTTCGAACGCCCAAACGAAAATCCAACATCGTGTAGTGGTAAGGTCGCGAACCCTTTTAGTCCTGAATTTTCGTGTCAACTCTTCGTATTCGTGGCGCACTTCGCGGGGCGTTGTTCCTCATCTGTGACGGACACTGCACGTTCTATATCAAGATAAAAGTCAATTTTCACGCAATTACCAGAAGGAAAGAATGCGTTGAAACAATCCCCATCCAGTTTCACAACCTATCTTTATTAGGTATTTTATGCAATCGCTTGCGAGTTAACGCTGTGCACCCACAGGGGTCGGTAGGACGATGTTAATAGCTGCCGGAAAAGCACCGGCACAAATCTCGCTTCGTTAAACTCCTCACATAGGACGCGGCCGTCTAAGCAGACCGCCGACATTTGGAGAAAAAATATCAAGTTCGAAAGTCGGCCTTCGCGCGGCCTGGAGAAGTTCTCGCGTCGTGTCGCCTGCGCACAAATCATAAACGGGGTGCCGCGATGCTGTCCTCCTCGCCCGCCGCTCCGTACGGAGCGGCGGGCGAGGAGGACGTGCGTCGGGGCACTCTAGTCATAAAGGTACAACGCCCCACGAGCTGCGAGAACGGAGAGAAACGCATCGTGCGGCCACTGCATACACAGCCAAGGGCAACATGCGCGCGGCGCTGCTGAGCTTTTACACCATTTTACGCGTCTGCGTCATCCACGCAAAATTGTGCACGCCCCGAGACGTCATCGCCGAAGCACTGGAAGATGCGCCCAACGCGCAAATGGTGAGACGATGCGGAACGCACTACTATATGCTTTCAGTTTTCAGTTCCTCGGTACCGTCTACCGAGGCGATCGGTCGCGGATGCGCTAGCTGACGATGACGACAGACCGCTGTCATAACAAATCATCTTGCAACACCGGCCTCCTCAGCCGTCCCAGCAAGGGGCTACAAATGCATCGTTGCAATTCTTAAGAAAAATAAAACAGCAGAAGCGACTTAGCACTGGCTGCTGTTAGTTGCAATCATGCCCTATACGAACGGCTGTAATGGTTTTGGTCTGGCTATGTCTTCCTCTTTCTCTTTTTGTCGATGTTATCATTATATGTATTGTCTTCTTTCATCCTTCCTTGAAATTTACGCATCGCTCGGTGCGGGATAACATTATGATAAAGGATGTAGCCGAGCACCAGCGCCTTTTTAAACATAGATAATAAAATATTTGAAAAATGTAAAAAGCGGGAGACTCAAATCCGTCATGCAAGCTTGCTATTCCGTGCTAGTTCTTGTGGAAGGGAAAAAAAGCGAATATCTCTTGTTAATCAAGGACTCGTACAATAGATGTAAAAGATTGTAATAGTCTTCGTACGATTCTTGAGGACATTCAGTGGCAATGACGTAAATTCGTGAAGCGGAAGCCTGACATTCACCCCTGCCCGCATTTTGGTGGTATTTTAGGTGGCTGTCCGATTTCGCTTTCACGAGTCCATTTCCAGATTTCGCACTTGAGCAGAACACTTTTGGTTCGCGGTCGTTTCGGCGCTATTAAGTTGTCCGTTGATTCCCTCTTGCGCTTCCATCCGGTATCGTCTCGCATAACTGACTTAGTCGCCCTTCAGCCGCAGAAAAGCGCCACTGGTGCTAGTAAAATATTAAGTTCAGCTGAAAAGCTTTATGTCAGAGTGTACGTGTACGGGATTCTCCTGCAGCTTCTAGCTAAGTTGACGTGATTGCCACTATTCATCAATTTTGCAATGTGTGCTACGTGGGGCAAGAGTGCATGAATAATTGTGGGAGCCGGGTATCTATCTAAAAAATGAAATGAAAATCTACAATGATTATCGCTGCTGGAGCGCCAGTTCGTGCCAGTTAGTTATTCTTGACATCATAAAGTGCGTAAAGCAAAGGACAACACAAAAGAGACACACGCAGGAAGCTATATATATATATATATATATATATATATATATACATATATATATATATATATATATATATATATATGTGTGTGTGTGTGTGTGTGTGTGTGTGTGTGTGTGTGTGTGTGTGTTTGTGTGTGTGTGTGTGTGTGTTGTTTGATGCTCTTATTAGATGACTATTGTGCAACATTTTTGGATCGGCGTGCAACAGAGCTGTCGATATTTCTTTTTCTTTTTTTTTCAGCTTCTGCAAGAAACAACGACGATGACCTTCTTTCTTCTCTACCATTCAGAGGGCGATCCATTTGCATCGAAATATCCTTGTCTACGCGTTGCAAAATTTTTAGAAATCGACAACAGGGCTATGTACGTGTACGGCTAAGGGCATGAGGATGACCTACAGTAAGTATTAAGCTAATTTATACAGCTTATTGTGTGGGCACAATAATACCGCCGCGCTTCTTGGTTTGCTTTCCCCCTTTAAATGGTCCTCCGTGATAACATCCTGAATGACGTAAGACTCTACATGAAAATTGTAGCTCCATGTAGTCAAGACCTCTACCTGTAGCCGCTTTGTGTTGCAGTAGTCAACGTCGCCTTCATTCATGGTTCCAAGCGCGGCGGAATGCCAAGATATTCTGCCTACCCCGTTACGGTCCGGGCAACCAAGCTTGCGTTCCAGGGCCGTGTTGTGTGTCGAACACACTTTGCATATTTCAGAACCCGCATCTAACTCGATGAGACCTGTGGCAGTGCTCGTGTGGCTCACAGGCACTCTGCACGCGGCCAGCACTATATATATATAGCCAGCATAGTCTGTCCTTCACGATGGTGGCAGGAACCCAATGTAAGCAAAGGGCTCTTGGAATTGTGCAAAAGGCGTATATAATAATGCAGTGATACCTTAACTACACGTCTGAAACACTCTAAAGGTTTTCGCACATGCGTATATAGGAGCGATGGCAATACGTTCACATCAACATAACTTTGTAGTGCCAACTCGAGAGAGAGAGAGAGAGAGAGAGAGAGAGAGAAACATTTATTTCATTCCAGCCCCCTGTCCGGGGCTACTGCGCGTTAGCATGGTGGTGAGAGGCTGCCGGAAACGGGGGCGAAGGTACGACGTTGGTGGCGTCAACTCTTGATTGGGCTGGGTACGCTTCTTGTGGCACTCCAATTCCAAGCGCCATGGTGAGCTCCGTTAACGCGGCCACATTACGTGGTGTTGGGTCAGCCAGCCACTCTTTTAATGTGTGTGGTCTTTTTGGTAACGTCCTTAGATAGAAGTGCGTGCTGACTTCCTGGGCAGTCCCAGAGTGTATGGGGTGTATCGGGATATCCTCCACAATGTGTGCACTTGGGGGAGCCGTCTTTTCCAACTATGTAGTGTAGAATGTTTTGTGTGGGTAGGCAGTGTGTTTGGGCTTGGCGCCAAGTGGCAGCGGCCTCGCGTGTTGAGGTGTGTGGTGGAGCTGGGAGAGTAGTTTCTTGTTCATGCCATTCCTCTAATTTTAGGCGTTGTAAGAGTTGGAGCAGTCGTAGTTGAAGGGAGGACCTTGGTAGGAACTAGGCGAGCAGGATTTATTTGCAGGATTTACATTTAAAACAAGACATACATCGACAGTCTAGCGTGACTCCCATATGGAGCCCGCAAGACTAACATACAGCAAACAGCTTACGAGCACACAGCTCACGAGTACATTTCTAGCATGACAACGAGCACTCAGCTCCCGACGACGAGCACCCTCTAGCAGCCGGCAAACGCTGCTTATAAGCACTTGATCCCCCCTTGATTCCCAGTGGACGGAAACGTTCGTCCAGTCATCGTTCGACGTCACCGTTCGAAGTCACCATAGATGACCCGCCCTTTTGGAGGAGGGCTCACAAACACGTGTTGCACAGGTTTCAGTGCCGCACACACACACAGGTGTAAAGGTCTGGAGCCGACGTCAGAGGGGCTTCGTAGAACTCTGCTTCGTCCCGGGTGGCGCAGCCGAGTACCACATTCCTGAGCTGACCCCGCACCAAGTGGCTGCCGGTTTATTCGCAGTTCTCTGAAGTGCGCCCCGTTCGGTTGGATAGGAACACGTGCAGCGAGCTGAAATAGCTGGCCCGTTGTCACCCCGTACGGCCATTCCTAACAGCGTCGCATGTTTGAAGATATTTAGCTCTAGAACTGAGTGCGTCTGTCCTCTGAAGAGGAGGTCCCGGAATAATTGCACAGGATAGAGCGTGGGCCTCTTCGTTTCCGTCGATGTTACAGTGGCTAGGTACCCATTGAATGGTGATGTGGTGCGTCGTATATCGATGCAGGATTTCACGGATGGGGTTGGGCAGGTTTCCTGTGAGGAACGCTCGGCATGCTGCTTGACTGTCTGTGCGAATGAGGATGCTGGTGTGTGTGTGCTGCGGTGCTGTGACTGCTTCAGTTATTGACACTATTTCAGCTGTTACTTGGCTAGGGAGGCCTGTGTACAGGCCTTGAGTATACGTATTGGTCGCGGCGTACAGACCGTACAGGCGTACAGGCCTTGAGTTGTGGGGTCTGTACCCGGCGATGCGTCTGTGTAGTATACAGTGGTGTCCGGGGGATTATGTTGGGTGCGTTTTGCGCTTGCTTGTCTTCTTCCTTGGTCTGTTTGCGGATCCATGTTTCGGGGAATTGGCAACGTGTGAATGTTGTTAAGCGCTTGCCACGGTGGAGGTGGCAGCGTTATTTCAGGCATGTTGTCATGAGAATGTCCGAGATCTTTAAGCAGCGCTTGACCTTCGTGTGATCGTTTCAATCTATTTATTTGTGATTCTGTGCGGACGTCCAATAGTCTGCTAAGATTTGGAAGTATGTTGGTTTGGCTTACTCTGTGATTTGGCGCGTATCTTGGCAGTCCTAAAGTGATTTTGGCGAGTTGACTGTACAGGTTATCCAGTTTTGTGCGCTGCGGTTTTGTGAGGTGAAGGTATGGCAGCTGGTATAGAATAGTGGGTACTGCAAATGCTGTGACTATTCTGCATAGATGGTGCTCGCGAATTTCTTTGTTTCTCCGTATGATGCGGTATAGCAGTCGTTTAAATTGGTGAAGTTTTTGTGTAGTTTTTTGCATCCAAGTCTCGGCCTTGCCATCATCTTGGATGTGGAATCCGAGAATGCGAATTGTTTTGCGTCTTGGGATTGGTTCATTTTCAATACGGAGATGGATGAGGTTGCGGTAGCGTTTTGCTGAGTGACCTCTTTGGTTCGTAACTACGATATATTCTGATTTTTCTGGTGAGATGGAAAGACCAATTTCTTTGAGATGGGAGTGGATGACGTTGATCGCTTGTTGTAGTGGGCTTTCGATGTCACATGGAGACCCTGTATGTGCCCATAGTGTAATGTCGTCTGCATAGATGCTGTATCCTAGGTCAGGTACGTTTTACAGCTGCGCGCTGACACTGTCCAAGGCCATGGAGAAGAGAACCGGGGATAAGATCGATCCCTCAGGTACTCCCCGCGTGCGATAACGCTTCTGATATTCCTCTCCATTTACCTTGACGCTGACCGTGCGATCGTGAAGAAAGTTGTGTACGTATTGTGTCATGCGCAGGCCTGGTTTAAGTCTTCGGAGGCCTTCTTGTACAGCAGTGTGGGTGACATTGTCGAAGGCGCCTCGAAAATCCATACGTCGTCCACACCCCATTCAACGTACAAGACAAGCGACATTAAACAATGCGTCGTTATATGGCTCTTTTACAGCTCGGATTTCCAGTTTGCAGAACTGAACAAAACAGTTGAAGCTTATCAGCACCATAACGAATTCATCGTCTCTATTGGTCACGGTAGGTATCTTGAAAAGTTACCTTTAAGTATGCTGCTACTGTAGATGCTGAATTAACTGTACTACCTTGTTTAGTGCACCGAATAAAATGTGTAATGCTGAATAACATTGTGATTTCGTAATTTACGCAGAAAGGTGGCTTTGCTAAGATGCCCCAGCGTGCGTAAAGCTTCCAGAACATTTGCACGTTCTCGATCAGCGAACGAAGGTTCCCAATTCAATGTGCCCAATTGCACGTGTGCGTGCGTGCGTCAATGTCAGTTGACGCACGCACGCACCTTGAGTTATAAGCACGCCTTACACAGATCTAAGCCGCACGCGATGACTTACCTCGATGAATAAATGCACACCAACGCTATTGTTTTGCGCAAAAGTAAGTACCTATTTCTTTTTTTTCCTTTGTTACGCCACGTTTATTTTTCTTTATTGTCAACTGCACATGCCTTACTTTCCAGGGCCAGGAGTGCGTCGTGAAGTCCTTCAGGTTATATACACTGACTATAAGCACTGCATTCTCTTTTGGACATCGATGTTGGGTACGGCTCTTTTTTGAAATGACCGAAATAACGATGACGGCACTGTAATTTGGTAAATGCTCCAGTATATCAATAACAATACTTATCCTAGTGTCGTAAGTGCGTTGCAACTATCGTGGTATACCAGGATATTTCAAACACTAATTAAGCGCCTCACGACGTTTTCTTTATTATTGCGCGTATTTTTTTTAATTATTGCAACATGCGCGTATGCTCATTAAACTGTTTTCTGAGCCGTGCAGTTGGCAACTGCGGTTTCTTAACGCCATATGTGCACCCTCGGAAATGTCACGTGTAGCGCGACTTTACTCCAATGAACATAGTCTGCATGTTCCGCAGGAATTCTACTCAATTTCCCTGCCACTGAAATAGCGACTATTAGTTTGAGCGGCAGTACGAGCATAAATGTCAGAAACGGATCGGTGGACATAATGCTGGACCGTTAGCTTTCAATCATGGCAAATATTCCGGCTTTCAACGATAAACGACCCCTTACATATTGCTACTTTTTTTCAGGCTATCAAGTCTGGGTGGAATCAGAGTACCTGAAGACAAAAGGAAAAACGCCTTCACTGTGCTCGTTCTTATACGAGTTGTTAGCGCCAGGCAAAAGACACGTGGTTTACATACGGGAGAACTGCATTTTGTAAGCATCGAACAAAACGCTCAATAGTGTGGGCGTTCTCTTTCCTTCCTCGTACAATTTCTTGGAAACCTCATATTTGTGAGAAGACTACCACGAAACGATGGTGTTTTCCAAGAAGTCGGAGGGAAATTCATTCATCAAAACAACCTTTTATGCGCCTGTAGAAGATATTGTATAATAAATGCTTTTCAGGAAGCGCGACCACGAATCGTCTAATATTCACTGCCAGCTGCTCGCATTTCAGTACACTACTGTACACAATTGACCCTGACACTTCTAATACGTCGGCGACTCATAAACTCTTGTCTTTTCCTTCTATTCTTTCCTGCTTTCCCTCGCATCCCCTTTCCCCTTACCACTGTGCAGGGTAGCCAACCGGGCCCAATTCTGAGATTTTTTTTCTACGCATTTGATTCATCCTTCTTTCTCTTCCATGGTCCCTTTATTTACGGCGAGGACTCATATGCAGATATGCAAAAAGTGGAAGGCGCAGCTGGCTGCTTCCTACGCATTTGTTGACAGCGAGGCCTCTGCTGCAGCCGGCGGTTAGAGTAAGGAAGTGCGGAAGTGTCACATTATCCCAACCGAAGCGAAGGAATCCAGAAACGCACACATTGAACGTACGTCTAGGCTTCCCGCCGGAACATCACTCCACTGTTTAGATCGCGCGAGCTGTAAGAAAGTCTTTTCTCTACCATACGCAGGAGACGGTCGGAATAGAGGTCGGTCGCTTGGAGTTGCATGGATTTTCGAGAAAGAGCGGGCGTCTGTAGCAGAAAAGGTCTGGAAGATAAAGGAAGCTTTAGCTCGGGTGCTCCTATCTAAATAAATGTAAACGGATGATTCGTTTTTCTCGGCAACCACTGCACCAAATTTGGCGAGGTTTGTCGCATTTAAAAGAAAAACGTAACATATAGTGACTGTTGGTGTCGAATTTCTTATTTAAGTCGTCAATTCTTTATTAAAAATTGTCAAAAATCAAATATTTTTAGAAAACCTAACTCTCAAGTTTACAACTCTGTAACTCAGCGATGAAAAAGATACCACAATACTAGTAGTATAGTAGTATTGTATTATAGTATAATATATAGTAGTACATCTAAAGCGGACAAAGTTACACATGAATCCCGAAGAAGTTTAGTAATATGAAAATACAGCTTTTTCAGAACCTTTGTAGACAACGTAAAAAATTCACGTAAGCTATACAATTCGTATTGAATTTGTTCGCTTTGAATGGTCTAATGGATTCCGTTTACCGAACCATGATATATGTTCTTGATGCAGAATTATTAATTTGAAAAATTCGTGCGTCTATATTTCTCGCACTTGCAAATTCTTTAAAATTCTTTTAACAAAATTCAGGCCGAAAACCAAATATCGCTTCAAGCAGTCATTAGTATTTGACTTTCTCTCTAAAATGCAACAAATTTCACTAAAATCGGTCCAGGAGTTATCTCAGAAAAACGTTTTTTGCGTTTTACGTGTATTTGAATGGGCCGCGTCGGAGTTCGACCCGAGTTAATGTTCCTCCCCGGGACGCACTCGCCGGCCTGCCGCTTACGTGACGGCTCCCGCGCGGATTACGCTCACGTCTTATTCTACTGCGCGGCACACTTGCCCCCGGCCTCTTGGCGCCTAACCAGTTCGCAGCAGTAGGAGGCTGCTTTGTCCATCACCGAGCCGGATCTCCAACTTCGGCTGGTGAACTGGGCGGAGGACGTCGCGACTAGGCCTGGCCTGGACGCAGCGCCTGAAGGCCGCGCAAAGCGCTGCTTTTTAATTTTCCTTACTTTTGGTCTCCTCATCAATAAAGGTTTTTCCCCACCACTACCACCTCTTAAAAACAAGCAATGTGACCCATCTCTAGCTTTATCATGAGAAGCCAACAAACACTGACACCAAGGACAACATAGGGGAAATTACTTGTGCTGAATAAATGAAATAAAGAAACGATAAATTAGTGGAAATTAAAGTGGATGAAAAAACAACTTGCCGCAGGTGGGAGCCGAACCCACAACCTTCGCATTTCGCGTGCGATGCTCTACCAATTGAGCTACCGCGGCGGCGTTTCCCCATCCACTTACTTGGGTATTTATGTGTACTAGTAGAACCCTGGGAGTGTTAGCCAGCGCCACCAGAACTAGTGGCAACTAGCCAGCGCCACCAGAAATGAAGCGCCTAGAGATTGAGTTGCTGAAAGCTCAAAATACTGAAAGACCTAGCACAGAGGCGCGTGAAAGCGAGCGCAGGGTAGCCCCGTGCAGGGTAACCAACCGGAACTGCCTCTGGTTAACCTCCCTGCCTTTCTACGCATCATTTTCTCTCTCGCTGATGCTCAGGAGGAGGAAGATTCCTTCTTCAGAGAGCGAAATTGCGTCCATCGGCTGCGTTACTTTGTTACCACCTGGCAAAACGACAGTATCTCCGGGAGAGTCGGCCCGAAACAATGATTTGAAGTAATTATTTAGGACGACATATTTGTGTTCATTATCCGTAATAGTTCCGTCCACCGTAAGAAGATGCGGTATTCCTATATCTTGTTTACGATTACTCTGAATAAATTTCCAAATTGACTTGCTGTTACCTTTTATGGAAGCTTGCATATCCTAAAAAAAAAAGTTTTTTTGGCTTGACGAAGTTTGCTCTTGAAAATACACTGAAGTCCGGAAATTTTATCTAGGATGACAACTGATCTGACCTTACGAAAGCGAACGGATAAGCGGCGTGTTTTATTAATAATGCTGTGAATTTCACGCGTCATCCATGGCGTATCTCTTCGTGTCTTAAAGCTTTAGATGGGACGTGTCGTTTCTGATGGGCCGCGTTGCTCAATGAAAGTTAGAAGTTTAGATGTAAGGAACAACCACGCATCGTTGACGTCATGACTGCATTTTGCGTCAAACGTGGAGTAAAAAAGGTTTAGCTCGTCCCGGACTGTGTAGTAATGGCCTTGATCGTAGAATTACACTTTTCTTTGCGACTGTTTACATTTATGCCGATACGGATACTTGAAAGAAAAATATAACTATTTTGTGTTCGCTTATGCCACACATACATGTAGTATCCTTTATAATGGTGGATTCATTCGTGAATAGAAGATCCAGAACGCTGGATGAGCCTGAGCACACCCTTGTTGGCTCTAACACATGCTGAGATAAGTTTAATAAGCCGTTAACAAAGCTTCCCAGGGCGTCGTGCAACCATGAGTGTGAAAAATGTGGGTTCTTCACGGTTCCACAGTACGTCCAGAACATTAAAGTCACCTCCTAGCAGTGTAATATCATTTTGTGTCGTCATAAGTTCCTCATACAAGTTTACTATGGGCTCAACGTTCATACCGGGTGGTCTGTAAAATGACCTTACTGTAAGCGGTATTCCGGTTGACAGCGAAATCTTGCACAGTGCGACTTCACATGTTCGACATGAATTGTAGATTGGCCCAATCTGGTAAGTCATTTTCAACTAGCACAGAAACAACCCCACCATGCGTGTTTCTGTCAGTTCGGTGCACAGTGTATCCCATGTGTACAGTGTGCACGACGCTTATTTCTGCAGCAGCGGAAGGCAGAACGCTGCCCTGCCTCAGCCACCGAGCCGATTAAGTGTAGCGCAGGCTGTGCGTCCACCTCGCTTCGTCGTTTGTGCAGCCAAACGTGCTACGCCTGTTTAAAGATCCCCTTGCTCACCACTCGTGAACAGCGCATGCGCCGTTAATAGCGGGACGTCATGGAAACGGCGACGGCGATGGCGTAAACGCACCCCGAACGTCCGTATAGTTGCTATCGCAACGAAAGGGCCAGTTATGTATATAGTCAAGTATAAAGATGCATGAATGACTATATACAGGTATATTTACAAGCGCATGTGCATGTAGTCCTGCCAAGAACGAACAGACCGTGCCAGGTCATAACGCCGTCGTCCTCATAGTCTCTTCAATCATGATAAGCCTGCTCTTGGAACAGTAATGCTACGAAAATTACTGTTCCGTAGCGTTACCCCCGTTGGCAGGAGCACCGTCCCGAAGCTCTAAAGGGATTTGTCGGAAGCACAGTGGTATATATTGGGTCTTGATACGTGCACAACATCACTGGACAGAAGGAAAGGCGACGAGGTGGAAATGACAGGGGGCAATCTCGTAGGAAACAGGTGTCACCTGGCGCAGCACACGGCATAGTCCCGTGTACCGGGAAACAAGCTTTTCGGAGAGGCCCATACCGCGGGAAGGGGACCACAGAAGCATAAGCACACCAGGAGAGAAAGCCGCTTCATGGGTCCCAGCCATCATTGTGGCGTATCTAGTTGCTTTGTGACGACGCGTAAGCCGAGCGCTGACGGTCGTGGTCAGCCCGCGCGATGACATCCCGTACTCATTTTGTAGGCGGCAGATGTTCGGAGCATAGTGTCGAAAGGTAAAGTCTACTCTCTTCCATACAATAGATATAAAGGAGGAAATCTAGGTGCATTATGACGAGAGGGATTATACGAAAAAGTTACGTAGGGAAGAGCAAGCGGCTGAACAAATATAGCGAGCATGTCTGCGAGGGTGCGGTTCAAGCGTTCTGTGTGGCCGTTGGTCTGTGGATGGTAAGAAGTTGTCAGTTTGTGTTGAGTGGGACAAGAACGCAGTATGTCGGCCATGGCTTGAGGGAGAGAGTAACGGCCACAGTCAGCAAGCAATTTTCTCGGAGAGCTGTGAAAGAATATAACGTCACGTAACAAGAAGTCCGCGACAGCAGTTGCACGGCTGGTCGGCAGAGCTTGGGTAAGTGCGTAGAGCGTAGCGTAATCAGATGCCAATTCTATCCATTTGTTTCCCAAGGTGGACGTGGGAAAAAAGGCCAAGAGGATCTAGTCCAAGGTGGAAGAATGGTTCCATGGGTACGTGTATTGACAGAAGGCGACCAGCAGGTAGTAGCGGGGGTATTTTGTGACGTTGTAACAATTCGCAAGTGTCCACGTAACGGCGAACGGAGTGTGCAAGGCTTGGCCAAAAGAAACGAGCCCGGACGCGCTCGTAGGTGCGAGATGCACCGACGTGCCTGACAGTGGCGCATTGTCAAGTTCAGTGAGGGCACTCCATCGTAAATGTTTAGGCCCGACAATAAGGAGGTAAGGTCCATAAGGTTGAAAATTGCGACCGTATAGGACACCCTCCTGGACCACAAATTTGCGCACGGATGCTTCATTAGGCGATGATTCTCGACGAGTAATGATTTCTCGCAAAGAAGGGTCATAGCTATTGCTCGTCACCTATGTGAATCAGGTCCTACACGGCAGAAATGAAGTTGTCGGTGTCCTCATCAGCGTCTTCAGGGTTGTCTACCGGATACCTGGACAAGCAACCTGCATCCAGGTGCAGGCGGCCGGATTTGTAGACGACCGACTATGAAAATTCTTGTAGGCGCAGGGCCCAGCGACCAAGCCGTCCGGAACGATGCTTGAGAGAGGACAGCCAGCACAGAGCGTTTTAGTCAGTAACTACAGAGAAGGGTCATCCGTATAAGGAATTTTCCAACCGGCCAAACGAGGGCCAAGCACTCGCGCCAAGCTGTGGACATGCTTTGCACATCGAGGAATAGGGAAGTTCTTGACTGCACATATTTCTCCCAGGTCTGGTTGTACACCATTAGCGTCTACGAGATGTCCAAGCACAATGATTTGGCGGTGGCCAAAGTGATATTTTGATGAGTTCAGCGGCAGTCCGATCCAACGAAGAACGTCGAGGACGGCTGAGAGGCGCTCTATGCGAGTCTAGAAAGTTGATGAAAAAACGATGAAGTCGTACAAGTAGCATAAACATGTGGGCCATTTTAAGCCTTTGGGCAAAGAGACCATCATGCGCTCAAAGATTGCCGGAGCGTTGCAAAGTCCGAACGGCATGCATAACCTTGAATCGGTAAAGGTGATCAGTTGTTACAAATGCCGTCTTTTCAAGGTCCACAGCAATCTGCGATTACCCGGAGCGTAAGTCGATGAAGGAGAAATAGCGGGCACCATGCATGCAATCAAGAGCATCATGGATGCATGGCAGAGGGTACACATCCGTTTTCGTAATTTTGTTAGGGCGCCAATAATCCACACAGGATCGCCATGTCTTTCTTTTTGACCAACACGACAGGTGATGCCCAGGGACAGCAAGATGGCTCGATGATCTTCTTGGCGAGCATGTTGTCAACTTCATTTTGAATGATTTGATGCTCACCCCTGAGCAGTGGGAGGCCATACTGCACAGTGAATGCACAGAAAGCCAGCTCTGGGTTTTCCGGCCGGCTGAGGACTCCGCTACGGTTCAAGGCCTGGCCTGCGTCTGACGGAAAGGGGAGCTTTACGCGACTAGCCTCTCGACCCCTGCGTTCCCCTTTCGAATCCAGCAGGGATCTTCAAATAAAGGTGTTTTCTCTCCCTCTCTCTCTCTCTCTCTCTCTCTCTCTCTCTTGGGCGTACGCCCGATATGGTCGCCGACGGATATGACGCGCATCACCGGTATTCATGCGACGAGTCACGCCTGTGGTTTGGCCCAAGGGATGGCCCCTAATGTCGAAAATGTCAAGGTAGGTAAGCCGAACGTGGTGGAGTTCTTCAGTCTGCTAAGGTGTTAATTCAGAAGCTACCATCCACTACTGTGATTCACGGTATAGGACGTGCATGCACAACACATCACATATTGCCGTAACGTATCCCGTACTTCCCAAAAACGAAACTTTACGATACTACCAATAATGAGACAGTTACACAGGAAACTATATATTCCGCTGCGCAAGGATATTACCTGTGTACGCCTCATATCTCCAGCAATTCCTGTGTATTTGTTTCGATATCGCATGCATCAGAAAGAAGAAAAAAAAAGGTGCTGCAAACGCCCAGTCCGATGGAGTATAGTGAAGGTGCCTGAGCCACCTTTTAGCCATAACACGCTTTTCTGTTGTCGAATTTCGCAATAAAGGAAAGCTGCACCGATTTCATCGGTATCATAAATGCATTTGCCCACGAACGTTGCGACCAGGCGTCACTGAGCGCGCGACATATTACTCTACATCCGCCGTCAGTGAAACAGAGACACTTCGACTAAGTTCAGGAGCCATGCCTCTCCCGACGTTGAGGTATACCGTCGTTCAACATGCAAAGACGCACAGCGAGACATTTTGCTGTGCACACTTGTTGTTCAAAAAGACGGGCTCGCGGCTCTGGCGCTCGCAAGTGCCGCGGTGACCGTAGAGGTCATCACTGTCAACAGACGCTTGTGCAGCTGCCCGAGATGCCGTCGCTCACGCGCACGAGCATCGAAAGTCAGTAAAGTTTTAGTGTAAATGCCCTGTTTTGAGCAAAAACTGCAGATCAACCTTCATAGCCTATGCACTCACAAAGAAATGTGCTGAAAACGACCGCAAAATGTCAGTAAAAGACGAACAAACTGAAACTTTTCATCTTAGAGAGCGAAAAGTACTACGACTATACCAGCGAAAGTTGGTACAGTCGGTGCCGCTTTTCGGCTACTAACAAATGTTCAGAATCAAAACTCAATTCTATCAATACAAATACTTCTACTTCCTTCAGCACTAAAGAACAAGAATACTAGCTTACATTGTCCCACAGCTAGCGCCGATCTCGGGCGTTCACTGTACGCGACGGCGCCATTTTCGTCGTGTAGACTTACTCCCTATACGAACACCGGACATTCAGCCCTACATACACGTGTCCTGCACCAACGCTCTTTTCTGGGCTTCTAGCTATAGAGTCCGGGCTTCACCTTTATTTCCCCTCCTCCTCCCCCTTTCACTTCTATTTCGCATGGCGTAATGGCCTGACGTTCGCGGATACACTTGTCTAAGTTAAAGATAACGGTACCCTCGGAACATTCGAGGCGGCGGTGAACACAGCAAAGTGAATAATCCCCACCAATAGTGAGCCGCTTGTACTGCTTATCTTTACACGCATCACTTGCGCCTCACGCAGTTTGGAACGCTTTTCGAAGTTTAGAGAAAAATATGGTTGGTTGATTCGTGGGGTTTAATGTCCTAAAGCAACAGTAGGGCTATGACAGACGCGGTATATAGTGCTGGACTCCGGATAAATTTTTGACACCCTTGGGTTTTAAAAATTATATCCTGGTGTTTTAAGCACCGAAACCGCGATCTGATTGTGAGACACGCCATGGCGGAAGAGTCCGGACTAACCCTGACTATTTGGTGTTCTTTAACGTGCTCTAAACCAGCGGTGGCGTAGAGGAACTAGCGCAGCGGTGGCGTAGAGGAAGAACACCCGCCTCGCGTGCAAGAGGTCCGTGGTTCGAATCCCGGTGCCGGCAATTTTCCACCGGATTAAAAAAAAACGCGTGTTGATAAAAATTGCATAAACAGGCCCGGAGTGTGGCCTGAGCCCGGTGACCAGAACCGGTAACGCACTCCCTCACCAGAGCAGGATTGGCCACCCTGGTGCAGTACTTGGCCACAACCTCCAATATGAACACACCAATCAAACCCCGGCCCTCAGTCCCCAGCAGCTGCGAAGTAACTGACCACGGCGGCGGTCAGACCTGCGACGCAGCTGAGGGTGCTAAGAATCCCTGGCTCCGGACAGGCCTCCATTGGAATATGAACCTGGCAACGTTTAACGCTAGAACGTTATCTAGTGAGGCGAGTCTAGCAGTGCTAATGGAGGAATTAGAGGGCAGCAAATGGGATATAATAGGGCTCAGTGAAGTTAGGAGGCCAAAAGAAGCATATACAAAAAAGCGGGCACGTCCTCTGCTACCGGGGCTGGGCGGAGAAACGAGAACTAGGAGTCGGATTCCTCATTAATAAGAATATATAGCTGGTAACATACAGGAACTCTATAGCATTAACGAGAGGGTGGCAGGTCTTGTGGTGAAACTTAATAAGAGGTACAAAATGAAGGTTGTACAGGTCTACGCCCCTACATCCAGTCATGATGACCAGGAAGTCGAAAGCTTCTATGAAGACGTGGAATCGGCGATGGGTAGAGTGAAAACAAAATACACTACACTAATGGGCGACCTTACTGCCAAGGTAGGCAAGAAGCAGGCTGGAGACAAGGCAGTGGGGGAATATGGCATAGGCACTAGGAATAGCAGGGTAGAGTTATTAGTAGAGTTTGCAGCACAGAATAATATGCGAATAATGAATACCTTCTTCCGCAAGCGGGATAGCCGAAAGTGGACGTGGAGGAGACCGAACGGCGAGACTAGAAATGAAATAGACTTCATACTCTGCGCTAACCCTGGCATCATGCAAGATGTGGACGTGCTCGGTAAGGTGCGCTGCAGTTACCACAGGATGATAAGAACTCGAATTAGCCTAGACCTGAGGAGGGAACGGAAGAAACTGGTACATAAGAAGCCGATCAATGAGTTAGCGGTAAGAGGGAAAATGGAGCAATTCCAGATCAAGCTACAGAACAGGTATTCGGCTTTAGCTCAGTAAGAGGACCTTAGTGTTGAAGCAATGAACGACAATCTTGTGGGCATCATTAAGGAGTGTGCAATGGAAGTCGGTGGCAACTCTATTAGGCAGGACTCCAGTAAGCTATCGCAGGAGACGAAAGATCTGATCAAGAAACGCCAATGCATGAAAGCCTCTAACCCTACAGCTAGAATAGAACTGGCAGAACTTTCGAAGTTAATCAACAAGCGTAAAACAGCTGACATAAGGAATGTAATATGGATAGGATTGAACATGCTCTCAGGAATGAAGGAAGCCTAAAAGCAGTGAAGAAGAAACTAGGAATTGGCAAGAATCAGATGTATGCGTTAAGAGATAAAGCCGGCAATATCATTACTAATATGGATGAGATAGTTCAAGTGCCTGAGGAGTTCTATAGAGATTTATACAGTACCAGTGGCACCCCCGACGATAATGGAAGAGAGAACAGTCTAGAGGAATTCGAAATCCCACAGGTAACGCCGGAAGAAGTAAAGAAAGCCTTGGGAGATATGCAAAGGGGGAAGGCAGCTGGGGAGGATCAGGTAACAGCAGAATTGTTGAAGGATGGTGGACAGATTGTTCTAGAGAAACTGGCCACCCTGTATACGCAATGCCTCATGACCTCGAGCGTACCGGAATCTTGGAAGAACGCTAACATAATCCTAATCCATAAGAAAGGGGACGCCAAAGACTTGAAAAATTATAGACCGATCAGCTTACTGTCCGTTGCCTACAAAGTATTTACTAAAGTAACCGCAAATAGAATCAGGAACACCTTAGATTTATGTCAACCAAAGGACCAGGCAGGATTCCGTAAAGGCTACTCAACAATAGACCATATTCACACTATCAATCAGGTGATAGAGAAATGTGCGGAATATAACCAACCCTTATATATAGCTTTCATTGATTACGAGAACGCGTTTGATTCTGTCGAAACGTCAGCAGTCATGGAGGCATTACGGAAGCAAGGTGTAGACGAGCCGTATGTAAAAATACTGAAAGATATCTATAGCGGCTCCACAGCCACCGTAGTCCTCCATAAAGAAAGCAACAAAATCCCAATAATGAAAGGCGTCAGGCAGGAAGATACGATCTCTCCAATGCTATTCACAGTGTGTTTACAGGAGGTATTCAGAGACCTGGATTGGGAAGAATTGGGGATAAAAGTTAATGGAGAATACCTTAGTAACTTGCGATTCGCTGATGATATTGCCTTGCTTAGTAACTCAGGGGACCAATTGCAATGCATGCTCACTGACCTGAAGAGGCAAAGCAGAAGGGTGAGTCTAAAATTAATCTGCAGAAAACTAAAGTAATGTTTAACAGCCTCGGAAGAGAACAGCAATTCACAATAGATGGCGAGGCACTGGAAGTGTTAAGGGAATACATCTACTTAGGGCAGGTAGTGACGGCGGATCCGGATCATGAGACGGAAATAATCAGAAGAATAAGAATGGGCTGGGGTGCGTTTGGCAGGCATTCTCAGATCATGAACAGCAGGTTGCCATTATCCCTCAAGAGAAAAGTGTATAATAGCTGTGTCTTACCAGTACTCACCTACGGGGCAGAAACCTGGAGGCGTACGAAAAGGGTTCTACTCATATTGAGGACGACGCAACGAGCTATGGAAAGAAGAATGATAGGTGCAACATTAAGGGATAAGAAAGAGCAGATTGGGTGAGGGAACAAACGCGCGTTAATGACATCTTAGTTGAAATCAAGAAAAAGAAATGGGCATGGGCCGGACATGTAATGAGGAGGGAAGATAACCGATGGTCATTAAGGATTACGGACTGGATTCCAAGGGAAGGGAAGCGTAGCAGGGGGCGGCAGAAAGTTAGGTGGGCGGATGAGATTAAGAAGTTTGCAGGGGCGACATGGCCACAATTAGTACATGACCGGGGTTGTTGGAGAAGTATGGGAGAGGCCTTTGCCCTGCAGTGGGCGTAACTAGGCTGATGATGATGATGATGAAACCAAATCGCATCTCTTCAAGGGCGGCTATCTCATGACGTCACTAGGAGCTAGCCCGGGAACATCAGGCCCGCCTTTCGCGTTTGCATCTCTTGTGGCTTATACCTATCCTCGCTTAAAGCCCCTTTAACCTCGCTGCCTTTCCTTTCTCTCTGTCTCTGTCTCTCTCACCCTCTCTTGGCTTAAAAACTCCGTCAACAATAGAACTGACGTTTTCAGTATTTGAAAAGTGTAATTTGATAATCAAGCTCAGCATTCATGTTTAGTGTCATTTTAAGTAGTGTCCGCAATTCGGCTTTTCCGAGAGAAATCGCATGTACAACATTTAAATAAATTTAGAGAGTTCCCGGACACTCCCAATCGGAAACATTCACTCTGCTTCTGGATAAGCAAAATGTGCGCACTGCATCGGTGAGTAAAAATAAATGTCGCAGTTTATCCCGAAAAACGAAGCATCGATTGCGACAGAAAATTATTAAACACGTATACTCAGCAATTTTAGTACTTTCATCGGCTGTGTAAACCGCTTTAAACATTCGCTTACTAATCAAATGAACAAGCACGGCGTCCAGCTCACACATGCGAACATGAGCACCTCTCACTCGATCACCACGGAAACTCGCTGTCAAAACGCTGGAGTGAGGAAGTGCGGCAGCAGCAGAGAGCGAATTGACCTTCCCGCTGCCTCTCGCTTCCACGTGAACTAAACGGCGAAAAGACAGCGCACGCGAAGCTATCAGCACTCCCCATGGCAGATCGCTTTCAAGATAGGGCCCGCGCTGCCGCGCCAGGCGCAGCAGCTGCCGAAGTAGAACGACTCCCAGTCCCCTGGAGCCTAGCGCGCGATGGAAGACGGAGTGCTTCCTCCCCACTTTCACTCGCACATCGAGTATACGGCGCGCGGCGACGACGCTGTAAGTGCATTGCCGCCCTTGGACTTTATACGGAACATCACGGCGACAGCGACAGCAGAAATGCGCCTGGACTGTCGATATAATTGCTATCGCAATAAAAACACCCTAAAGTGAACTGAAATAACCGGCAAGACATTATTCACGGATCATGCAGATGCTTGCACCCCGTTGTACTTATAGAGCGTACACTGGGTGCTTATTCTCAATGTGTTCCAATCGCTTGCCGCCTGAATTCGTCTTTTCTTCTAAAAGCGGGACCTGAAACACCTTTCGTCCGAGTCTTTTTGTTTGCCTTCAATTTATTCTGTCACCCGTAGGCGGAAACATTTCATTTTTCCGGGGGGCGGGGGTCACGAGAGGTGAAAGTGGCACGTGTACTCGAATACTGCTGCCGTCGAAATTGATTACCAAAACATTACCGTCAAGCCAATTTTCAAATTCAGATAGTTTAGTTTTCAGTTAGTTTAGATTCAATTCGTTTTTGTGAGAAGCTGTAGAGCTGCGAACAGAGCGCGGCAGTGATATAAACGCTGCACTCATCTTTTGCCAGGCCACGATAAAAGTGCTGCAATACGTCCAGGTTAGACATTACCGATTTCACAAATACGTTACCGTTTGGTCCCGGAGTTTGGGTACATCCCAACAGCCCTTATCTTTTGTTGTTATTTTTTGTCGTCGTCTATACTTGGAAGAAATAACCGTTCATTAACAAATGAGGGCATTTTTAAATCTACTAATGTGATAATTTGACAAGCTTTGTTACGAAACGCTTCAAAGCGCATGCTGTAATATTCCTCACAATTCCTCACTCTCCTACCCAGTTATGTGAACTAGCTCAACTTCCCTCTCTAGAGTCTAGAACTGAGTATGACCGCTTTAACTTTCTTCTCCTTATTATTCATGACCATGCTAAAATTGATAAAGACGACTATTTTAACTTCTCTCCTAGTAACTACTTTTGCCATCGCCACAGCATGTATATCCCTCCTCCTACTACTCGCAATGATTGTTTTAAACATAGCTTCTTTCCGAGAGTAATAAAACAATGGAATCTAGTATCATACTCAATAGTAAGGACGTCATCTATACGCGACTTTCTTGAAAATGTCAGCACATGTGTACGCAAACCATAACTCGGCCAAATGTTAATACTGTAATCACCCGGGTATTGTATTACACGCTGCATTTGCCATGGTATTACTATCAGTGCATTCCCCAAAAGGTAATCTTACTTTGTGTATCCTGTAATTATATTATTGGGTGTATTGTCACCTACCACTCCTGTAATAGCCCGAAGTCGGGCTGACAGAACGAATAAATAAAGAAATAAAATAAACAATAGGTACATCGCATTAGTAGCAAGTGCGAAGTGAACAGCGTCCCTTAGAAATAACTGATAGAAGGTTTTACGTGCGAACCTATAGACATTTTACAGCGTGTAGCCCGCGCACCGCTCACCAGGTGCCGCCACAGGTCAGCCGCCATCGGACGCCTTCTGAATCGAGAGCAAGCAGCCGTCAGTCGCCGCAAGCCTTTCCAACAGCGTTCCGCCGACAGGCGGGGAAGCGCTTAGTACTATTTATTTAGGTAAAGGGACCCCTAAAGCAAACCAATGACTCAATTTCGCAGATTTCGCAGTATTTCGCAGTATCTATTTTTTCGTATTCGGGCCGCGTTTGCTAAGTAAATGTTTGCGAAACGTGCCATATTCGGTATTTGGCCTCGTTAGAACGCAATCTAGTCGACCTTTACCGCTAACGAATTGCTGGGCCCTAGCAGACGCTGTCAAAATCCGTGAGCTGGTGCGGAAACTTCAAGGAGGCGTCGCCACCCGTCTTTCGCGTGTTTCGTTTCTTCTGGCTCACCGAGCGTCTTATCGCGGCAAGAGTGGCGTTTTTGGTATTGTGAAAGGTTAACTTACTGACACGGAACAAATGATTTTTCCCTATATAGTGTCCTTTAAAATGGGGAAGAGGCAGAGGGAAGATGTGCACTGTCGTGATGTGGGAGAATCGCGACCAGAGACTTGAAGGTGTAGGATTCGAGAGTGGCCTGCGAGCTTCACATCCCTCAGCTGCACAAGGAATTAACGCCCGTGTTTACAACCGTTCGTCGTGCGCAGCTTTCCGCCACGGCGAGAAAAAAAGAAGCTCTAATCACCAGCGATGGTACAGACAATTGCCGGCAGTGACTACAAGGCTAACGCGCACCTGCAGCAGCAATTCGCCTTTTTCATGGCGCGACGGCGCAGGCGCCCTGTCTTATAGCGGATTAGTGGCGAAACGATTTGGAAGGGTCGCGCACGTCGCCGCACGCCGGGAGGTCCCCCGAAATAAGGTTCGGACGCGCGCCGCTGCAAACACTCATGCCACGTACCGCGTTGAAACTCCACCGGTAGCTCGACGTCGTAAACATAGCGGTGCCGAAGACGTGCGTAGCGTAAAACTGCAACTCCATTTCAAAACACAAAGTGGCCAGGGCTTCGTCCGAGTGGTTCCGACTGCACCGTGAGTCAGTTAGTTGGCGCCTTTCATTGGTGGCTAACTTAACGGAAAACCCGTGCGTTACACTTGGGCGCACTTAAAAACATCACGTTGCTTATGAAATATTTTTTTGCAGCGTAGGTCCTCACTTGCCGGTGGTGGCAGCGCGTGCCTGACTTCACGTGTTAAGGCGCGATAACACTAGGTCGATACGAGACCGAAAAGACGCTCACAACAACGATTGACCGACTATTCAATACAATGCGTCACTAAAAGCATTTTAGCATACCAGGCCGACAACGACGCCACCGACTAACGCGAGTTGTCGCACTGCGACAGGCTTTCTTGTCAGCGGCACCGACAAAATCAGTGTGTCGACCATCGTTCGACCGAACCCAGCGCGATCGGCCATCGAACTGGCAACGCGATAGCGAAAGCGCCTTCGCTTGTATATGTAATTAATCGCGCTCAAAGTGAGTCAGAACATGCCTACGAAGTTGAAATGCACAAGCTTCAACCCTCTGAAGTAGTGCACATGAAGTTTGAACCAATGCTGATCCTGTTCAGCGAAGGTTAAGCCTGGCGCCGTCGTGTTCGTGCACCCGCTACCGGAGGATTTGAACTGAAATGTGAGCAGTTAGGACGAAGGAAACTGCTTCTATAGTTCCGTTCTGTCCTTAGCCATTTGAAATCAACTACACTCACTTCGCACGGCGCGTACACAATAATCAGCAAGCGGCGACACAGCGCTCTGCCAACCGTACGCTAGGCTGTCGGTCGCCTTTGGTAGGTCTGTAAGTGTTATGCTGACACACTTCTCAATTCTAGAGATGTACTGCTTACCTCTGCGTCAAACAGGAAACAAGGGACGGTGCATTCGGTAAACAGCAGCATAAACATCCGTCTCGCTTAGTTATACCAACGGTATCAGTTATGGTATCCACGTTGTCGCGAAAGAACAAAAGAGCACTTAATTTAGGCGAGCACACTTTTCTCTAATTATGTTTTATGGCACGTGCAAACTGTAAGTATGATGGAGTCAAAGAAAAGCGAGAATCAGAAATAAATTAACAGCCCGTAATATGTTATCTGGATCACAGGTGCCGTTGTTAAGTTGTTCGGCCGCTCATGTTGACTCGTCTCAGGGCGGCGCACATATGCGGACACATGTATATTTTCCTACGTTTTCACATTATTTCATACAAGCGATGCACTTTTTTCACAATATTTGACGCTAACAACGATCTGTGTCTGTAGATGTCCGTCTAAACAAGTGCACCACTTTCATAAATTCGGCGCGGAAGGCTGTGCTCGAAGACTTCTTGAATATGCAAAGTGTGTAAATAATCTTTCAAAAGAATACAAAGAAACGAGCTCCAAGTGCAAAAATCAGCGACAACAAAATCCAAAGCAGCCATGTCGGCAAAGGGAACTCAGCGTGCCTTCATCGGCCGCACTGTTTGCACAACAGTGCACTCAGGCCTGCTCACCCAGTAGTCACTGAGTGCTACATGGCATCCAGGAACGACATTTTGTCCCGGAGAATCCATTATTAATGATTCCCGATCCACGAGTTGCACAGCCGATGCGCGCTCAGCGTGGGCGCAAGCCCGCCAATCAATCGGCGGAAGCCCCGGCACCCTTCCAAAACGTTTCTAGCAGCGTGCGGCAGAGGGCAGCACAGGAGAATGAGAAAGGTGGATTGACACAGCTTTACCGCCCTCTGGCACAGGATATCACGCCTTGTTCAACTTCCACAAGCGTGCAAATCAGCGCTATACGTCCTCCCCACTCACGCGAGACTGACATGTTCGAACTTCACTTTCCGTAGCAGCGAAGTGAAATGCGGAACAACATACGCGGGCACAGCGAATTTCCTTTCTGCGCCGGGCGTCAAACAGCATGTCTGCTGTGTTTGCACATGTGCTCGGCCATTTGCAACATTTGCAACGTGTACGCGAATACGGCTTAATATCCGCTGCAAGTATGTCAGACAAGCATTCCCAAGTTATCCAATCAGCGCTGGCGACAAGAATTACGCGATCGGTACCAGCCACCGTGGTCTGAGCAGGTCGCCAACAGAAATTTTCCGCGCACGCACCCGCGCCTATTCCCTAACGAAGCGAGAGAGAGACAAAACAAGGATAGGAAAGGCAGGAAGGTCAACCAGAACAGCATCCGGTTTGCTACCCTACACTGGGGGTGGGGGAAAGGGGAATAGAAAGAGGAAGAAAGGGAGAGAGTAAGCACTGAGTACGTGTGGGAGGGACACCATACACAAGGACACTAGAAACGGTATCTTAAGCCGGTGCACTTCAAGTACTGCACTAGTGCACGAATCGCTTTTCGAGCCAGTGACGAGTGTGGCCACGGTCCGAATATCTTTGACTCGGTGAACGGTCTCGAGTCCAGTCGGCGTAAAGTTGCTTTCACAGAGAGGCGCTGGACATCGTAGCGAGGGCAGGAACACAATAGGTGCTCGATGGTCTCCTCGCACCCACAGGAGTCACACATCGGGCTCTTGGCCATTGCCATATGGTAGGAGTATGCGTTCGTGAACGCCACTCCCAGCCACAAGCGACACAACACGGTTGTTTCGCCGCGGGAAAGGCTAGATGGCAGTTGTAGCTGTAGCGTGGGGTCCAGTTTACGTAATCTGCAATTGAAGCCACTTGAAATCTAGAGATCTTGTGACTTCTTGCGTGCAAGTAGGCGAAGTGCTCTGGCAGCGTCCGACCTCGCCAAAGTTGTTGGACGCGTCTTGGTATCTTCGTGAGCACACCGGGCAGCCTTGTCAGCTAGGTTGTTGCCGACGATGCCACAGTGAGCAGGGATCCATTGAAATATAATGTGCTGTCCTCTTTCCAGAGCATGGTGGTGCACTTCCCTGATGTCAGATATCATCTGCTCGTAAGTTCTGTGACGTAATGCAGACTTGATGCTGTGAAGGGCTGCCTTAGAGTCACAAAATACGACCCATTTCTCTGTTGGCTCTTCGGTGATGTACATCATAGCAGCATGGAGAGCTGCAAGTTCTGCCGATGTAGATGCAGTCGTGTGCGACAATTTCAATAACGTTCTTGGCTGGAACGACGAATGCGGCAGTTGAGCTGGTAGGTGTGGTCGAACCATTGGTATATATATGAATGCGGTCATGATACGTCTGGTGCAATAATAGGAGCATAAGTTGCTTCAGAGCCGGCGCTGGATGACTGGACTTTTTTGTAATTCCAGGAATAGCAAAATTCACTTAAGGCTGTCGCAGGCACCACAGGGGAGAGGAAGGCTTCGCCGCCGGTGTAAAAGATGCCGGTATGCACTCTTGATGAGCGCTAATCACTCGTTAAAAGGTTGCTTGAGGTCTCTTGGCTGGTAGGGAGGCCAAATGATGGTCGGGGATCCTTGACAGATGGCGAATGTGCGCTCTGAGAGAGTCGACAGCTACATGTGTCTGGATTATATGATCTCCCGCGATGGCGATTGTTGCTGCTATTGAGGTGCGCCGAGGCAGCCCTAAACACGTGCGCAGGGCTTGACCTCGTATCCTCTCCAAGGCGCGGAAGTTCGTCTTGCATGCATTTGACAACACTGGTAGGCTGTAACGAGGGAGTCCGAGAAACAAAACCCTGTACAGCTGCAACATAGAATGGACTGGTGTACCCCAGTTTTTCCCGCAGAGAAATTTGAAGACCTGAGCAATGGCGACTAACTTCTTCTTCAGATAGACGCAGTGAGGGCTCCACGAGAGGTTGCGGTCAATGATGACGCCCAGAATGCGATGCGTCTTAACATAGGATACAGCTTGACCATTGATGGAAACAGGATACAATGACATTTGTTTGTGCGCAAAACCAAGTAATGCGCACTTTTCAGTAGAGACACTGAGGCCTTGTTCTCGGAGATAAGACGCCGTCATGGTTGCCACCCGCTGAAGCCTGGCTCTTAGCTGAGGGCGAGTCACCGCGGAGGCCCAGATGCAAATGTCATCGGCGTAAATAGAAACGCGAACTGACCGCGGTATGTACTCCGCTAGTCCTACCAGGACGAGGTTGAACAAAATAGGGCTCAACACTCCACCCTGCAGCACACCACGGCAGATGTAATGTTCTGAAGTTGGGGCCGTCTTCGGTCTGTAAGAAAAAAAGGCCTCTCAGTCAAATAGTCCCGAATCCATTTATATATCAGGCCACCAACTCCAACAGCCTCAAGTGAGTTCAGTATGGCCTCATGGGCGACGTTGTCGAAGCTCCTCTTATATCTAGAAAAAGTGCCGCAGATAGGCGCTTGAGGCTTTTTTTGATTTTGGACCCATGTTACGATGTCAATGACGTTGTCGATGGACGTGCGACCTCGACGAAAGCCTGCCATGGCGTCCGAATAGATGTTGAATCGTTCTAGGTACCATTCCAAGCGAGAAAGAATCATTCTTTCCATCACTTTGCCGACGCAGCTCGAAACGCAATCGGACGATATGATGAGAGCTCAAGCGGAGACTTTCCATGTTTCAGAATGGGGATCAAGCGGCTCGATTTCCATTGTCTAGGAACGGCACCGTTCTACCAAGACTCATTGTAGTAGCTGAGGAGCTGATCACGTGCGTCATGTCCAAGGTGGCATAGGGAAGCATACGTGATGCCATCAGGTCCTGGTGACGAAGATGGCCTGCAGGTCGCCAACGCAGCATCGAGCTCTTCGAGTGAAAATAGCACGATCATGTCTGGTACACGTGCCTCAGGGATGTCATTCAATGCTGCGTCAGTAATGATGGCCACGGACACAGCAACCCGTGCACAGAACTCTTCAGCCACTTGAAGTTCCGAGCGGAGTTGGTAGAGGGCCAGAGCAGCGAAGGGCTTCCTTTGATGCGGAGATGAGTGAAGACCCCTAACCTTTCTCCATATGTGTGAAAGCAATTTTCGGGGATGAAGCGACTTACAGAAACTTTTCCATCGCTTATGTTCCAATTTATCTATGCGACGCTGGACTTTCTTTTGTATGCGTCGTGAAGCCCTCAGATCTAAGACGGACTTCGTGCACCGATACCTCCTCTCCTCCTGTCGGCGTGCCGCACGCAGCCTCTCCAGTCCCATGTCCAAGTCTGTTCGCCTTGCTGACCTTGTAAGCGAGCAGATGGATGTTTTCAATGCCTCTGCGAGTGCTTCTTCGATAGTGTGTGAAAGGCCTTCCCGACATGTGTCATCCATATCCTTCTTAAACTTTGACCAATCAACTGTACGCAAGACAGTAGAGGAGCGTTGCTCAACTCCTTATGTTGTGAGGAGCGTTGCTCAATCTTTATGTACGTTGGAATATGGTCGCTTCCATGTGTTTCTATGTCCGTAAACCATTGGACGCTCGAGGCAAAGCGCCGTGACACCAAAGTTAAGTCCAAGCAGCTACTATAGGTCGTGCCTCGCAGAAATGTAGGGCTGCCGTCATTCACACAGCACAAATCATGGTCGGCAGCAAAGGAGGCAAGACTCCTGCCTTTGGAGTCAATTTTAGTGCTTCCCCATAGCTGGAGATGTACGTTGAAGTCACCTGTGATAACCCAGGGGTCCATTGTTCATAAGTAATATTTTCTTAAGTCGTTCGCCGTCAAAGTGACCCGATGGGGATATGTAGGCTCCAATTAGTGTAAATGACACATTCTTCTTTTGGACACTTAGGCAGGCATATTGGTTGCCGTCATGAGGCTCTACCGCGTTAGCGACATATGTTAAGTCGGTGCGGATGTAGATGATCACTTTTGTGCTCGCACCGCATGTGGACGAGACGAAAGATTCATAACCGGACAGTCTGAATGGAGTTGATGTATTTGGTTCTCAAATGACCAGTATGGGGAAGCGATTTGTAAAAATGAATTGACGAAAGTCTGATATACGAGTCCTTAGACCCCTGGCATTCCACTGAAAGATCGACACACTTTTAAGTTCAGTGCGAAAGGGGACTCTTGGTCGAGCCATGATGCTTAAACGATGCTAGCAAGCACTGGATTTAGTGCATCGAGTATTTGCAGAGCGCTTCGAGCTGCTGGTGTTTGCAGCTTGTTCAGTATAATGCGCATTGTATTAATTAGCGATTGCAGCATATCAGCCACCTGCCTGTCTTGGTCGCACAAATCGCCGACAGTAGACGTCGGGGGTTGTCCAGCGAAAGTTTGCTGTGATTCTGTTGGTGAATGTTGTCGTTTCGGTAGAGCCGGCCAAGATTCGCCAGATGTGGTCTTCACAGTGGACTTGCTCTTCGCGGTCCTTTCCACATAGTCTGGCCTGGGCGGTGGAGGAGGAGGTGGTGCTGTAGGAAAGGGCATGCGCCTTCCTTGAGGAGCCTTCCTTGAGGAGCGCCGGCGACGTGAACGTCGCTTCCTGATTTTATCGGCGGCTTCGCGATGAGATGAATGATTTCTCGCCATCTCTTTGAAGATGGCCATTTCCTTTTTAATATGTGGGCATTTCTTCGATGAAGCTTCATGTGATCCTCCGCAGTTTGAACACTTCATTACAGTCGCGCCACATTTATCTGCAGCGTGGGGCTCTTCGCAGCGGGGGAATGCTGCCTGATTTTCGCAGACGCTGCTCGCGTGTCCCAATTTCATGCATTTGCGGCACTGCAGAGATTTTAAAATGAAAGACCACATTGCATGTCTGAAGCGTCCCACCTTAACGTGCGGGGGTATGTATTTACCCTTGAATGCTATTTTCACGCAGCGTGAACTGCCTAGCCGCTTAACATCAACGATGACCTCATCACTGGCTGGCTTGATAAGAATAGGCAAATCGCTATTAAGGATGGCGACGTCTACGTCGTAGATAACGCTGGTGACTACGTCAGATCCCAGAGGGATGTAAGAGCGCACCTGAATGCCGTCGAGGTCCGTTACGCTGCGTAGAGTAGTCAAAGCAGCCGCATGCTGGACATCAACCGCCAGTACATTTTTTCGGGTTTTCACTCAAATGTCCGATATTTCATTTGGCACCAGGGCTTCAGTGACATCGACACAGATTGCCTGTTAAGTAGCTTCATGTTGACGTAGGGAAGCAGGGGCACAAATATGATGGTATTGGCGTCCGGCCTCTGCGTCTGTCTCATTGTTTGCGTGCTTGACGATGAGGACGTCCTGGTGTTCCTTCTCTTCGCTCTGCGGCTCTGCACAAGCTTGAAGTCGTCATCGGAAGTGTCCTCATTGCTGAGAGAGTAGACATGGGTGTCCTCGCTGTCAGTGTCGCTCTGCTGACCAATCCACTTCCTGGAGGCGGCCGCCGCTGACGCCGCCGTCACCGGCAGACGTGCAGGGTCGTCCACTTCCATCACGACCCAGCAGAGAGCGAGGACCAGTGGATGAACTTAGGTTTTCACTGAAATAAACAGGAGCTAGAAAGAACGGCGCTGTATCAAAAGACACTTTGTCGTCGTCCCAAACGAAGAGTTGTACATACTGTCAAAAGACACTTCCATCGTCCACTTCCATCACGACCGAGCAGGGAGCGAGGACCAGCGGGTGAACTTAGGTTTTCACAGAGATAAACCGGAGCTAGAAAGAACAGCGCTGTATCAAAAGACACTTCGTCGTCGTCCCAAACGAAGAGTTGTACGTGCTATCAACGAGGGCAACAGGTGAAAATTATTAATGTTGCAGAGCACAAAGAATGTATAAATGAAAGGTATCCTTACACTGCCTCTGCAGCTTTGACGAAAGTTTTATATCATCTACCCACTCACTGCTTTCTGTGCTGGCCGAAATAGCGGCTGTATGAAGCATGCCTACGGCCGCCGCGGCCATTGTTCTCAAACAAGCGAGCAGACGCCGGTCAGAAGGCGCTCAATGGTGGGCGCTGTCACGTGAGCAAAGATGGTGGCACCCATGTGTATGGCGCTGTAAAAGGCCCATAGCTTAGAAATTAGGCATGCCATGCCATGCGTTAGCCAAGCACCTGTCTATTTTCCAGTTGGGATTACTTAATGTGCCCCCAAAGCTCGGAGCACGACCACTTTTGCATTCCACTCCCGTTTATGATTTCTTTGTGTGGAAATCAATCCAGAGACTTCCTGATCAGCAGCAGAATGTCAGAGCCACTAAGACGCCACTGCCGGTTAATAACGTGTAATGATAACAATGTGTGCCTTATGTTCCACTGCTTGAGAGGTACGAAACATTAGACCCCCCCAGCTTGGCGCACGGCTTTCGCAAACTGATAACTTGCTACTAAATTATTTTTGTCTATGTATTTATTTCCATATTTCGGTAGGAACGACGCATACAAAAAGTTTACAATTCCAGCTTAGGTCTAAGAAAATATTTCTTATCGCCCGGGAGACAACCGTCAGGCGGCAAGTAGCCTAATATATATCATGAGCTAAATGACTAATATATCTTCCCCAACATGTCTGGATTTCCTGCAGTAGACTTCTCGAAACTCGTCGCGATTCCAGGCTACCAAACAGAGGTGCAGTCATCTTACCTGAAAACAAGAACAAAGATGCCTGAAGTCTGCTCTCTTTTGTATGACTAGCTTGAGCCAGGTACAGTATACACTTATAAAATGAACTTGGTGTCAAAAATAAATATCAGTGTTTTGTATACTGCAAAGGCTGCATCAGTTGGAGCTGTGCAAAAACTGCGCAAAATGTTGCCGGCATTTCACAAGCTCTTTGTCGTTTTGCTGCCTCAAGAGAATCTTCGTCGCTCCGATGGAATTTTCGTGATACCCGGTTCACCTGGTTCATCTAGATGTCGGCCAACATCTTCATGTAGTATAAGCTCGACACACAAATGCGCATGGGCTGCTGTGATTGGCTATAAATTAAGCGTAGTTTCGTTTTTCACGTTACGATAGATACAACCGAAAACTTAACGCGTGTTTGCGTAAAGGCTGCGGTCACGACTACACTAGCTACTGTCGTGGCTTCACAGAATCTAAACACTGGTGCGCGAGGCGTCAAATAAGGCGTCACCCTTTTGCCCTGAAAGAAGGCGGTTTAAAAAACGGGGATAGCAAATATTTTATGTTACATCAAAAACAGATAAGAAAAAAACAATCCTTCTTGCCGGTTGTGACATAACTCACTTTATCATATTAAATTAAAATGCGAACGAGTGGCGCTACACTTTCTCGCAAGGCTTCGCTTACAAATCCAAAAATACAACCCTACACCAAACAAGGCGTGCTCATCTACCCATGTATACCATCATCGCTGTTTCACCTCCTTTTTTCCTCCACCGAAGTAAACGAAAATGGCCCTAACACTGGTTTTCCTATGCCAAAATGCTTTGTCCAGTTCACTCGTAGCTTTCGTTAAAAACTAGAATGCCGTCAATCATTTTTCTATACTAAGCGCGTTGTAGAGAGCACGTTTGGGGAGCACGTTTAGGGAGCCTTCATGGCCCACACGCTCAAGCCACCCTCAAGTCCTGTGCTTATCAAGGCTCCCTTAATATGTTTTGAATGTGACGCATCCAGCGAGAGCGCAACAAACTGCCATCTTTTGACACGAACATGAGCCACAGTTTTCCCGAGTTCCCGACAAAGGGCCTCAGACACGTTATAGCTTGAAAAGCGGCTTCTACGTACAGTCTCGCCCCTTCATTGGTGCGGTAAATTAGGCGCGGACAAGTAAGCATTACAAGCCAAATTTCTTATTACGATAACGTAACACCATAACGTCTCTGTTAAACCGCTTGTTTTGATGCACATTTGATGGGAAAACGCATACTCGGCACCGCACCAGCTGTGGAAACTTCTTCAGTCTGAGACGCCTTAGTGGCTGTATACTAGAGTTTCTTCGAGCATAACTCCGGTTCAACGATGTACAAACGCCCCGCAGACAAGGTTCCTTATATAGCCTCTTATAAATCACTCTCACTACAAAAGAGAGATGGAAGAACGGGGATAGGCAGGCAGGTTAACCACAGGGAAAGAACCTGTTTGATACCCAACGCTAGGCAGAGAGGGCAGGGGGATGTAGAGTGACAGGAAAGTAGAGAGAGAGGAATTTCACTACAAAAAATGTCAAGATGGCTGGGCGAACTGGTTAAGATGCATTTTGCTTGGAGCGCGAAGAAGATGTAAACGCACTTACCTGTGGCGTTTGTTCTTCGTCCTTCTTAACAAGACTGTCAGTTGTTAGTCGCCGCCTGTCACGTACGCTTCTCTGTTGTGCTTGCGTCTATTTTGCTCACCAAGCAAAATGAAGACATATAAAAATAGGCCCCAGCTATTCACTATATGCTACCATGTTTTATCGGCAAGAAACTTTAGTATACGGGCGATAGAGGTAAGCCTCTTCTTCAAGTATGAGATGTAGGGACTTCATCAAAGGTCTCTGTCGATAATAACGCCTAGGAATCGATGAGATTTTCCGTATGAAATTGTTTCGCGGTCAATAGAAATGGGATACTAGGTCATGGGCTTGTGGGTAAAAGCGACTAGGGCGCACTTCTCGGTCGAAATGCTGAGGCCTTCAAGACGCAGGTACGACGATGTTTGGGTCACTGCTTTGTGGAGCCGTGCACGCACCTGGGCACGTGTAACTGCCGAGGACCATATGCATATGTCGCCAGCTTATATAGAAAGGTTCACTGTATGTGGCAGAACGTCGGCAAGTCCAACGATTTCAAGGTTGAACAAAGTGGGGCTAAAAACCCCACCCTGCGGGACGCCACGGCAAGTGGTCAGCGGTTCGGCCATCCGCACTTTGCACACCATTGCTGTCCAATGCTACAGAGCATTCAAGGCCAAACCCTTCGAACATGTCTGGGGCTACCTCGAAGTGTTTCAACCGTAGCAACAATTGCCACCGCGAGAGACCACCCCATAATGGCTCGTATAGCTGTCGACGCACTCCGGACGCTTATTCGTCATATATCCAGAGTCTCTGACCACTATCTCGCTCGCTTGCCTGAGAAAAAACCGAAGGCAGCGTTTTTCAAACCAGTTGCGCCTAACCAGTGCTCTTTGTCATTGAGGTATTCGCCCGCTGCAAGAGCGCCATCCCCTCTGTGGTGCTTGAAAGAACCTCGCGATTGCCTTGCGCTTCCAGGAATTGTGAAGAAGGCTAGCCTGACCACCGCGGCTCTCAAGCAGATCACATTGGAACTGTTGGATTGTTCGTACACTAGCCGAAGCCATGTTTACGCGGACGGTTTGGTTTCGGAAAATTCGACGGGTTCCATTGTTATACCACCTCAATCGGTCATCATAAAGTTTAAGACTTCGCACGTAACGACATCTACAGGTTCCGAACTGGCCGCTCTTCACGCTGCTGTCGAGTACATTGAAAGAGAACCGCCTAGCAAATGGGCAATACTTTGTGATTCGAAAACAACCCTCCAAAGCCTGCGAGGTTTACGACATGGTAATTACGAGCAGCTGTTGTCTCAAATCAACGAAATTTGCCATTGCGCTTCTGAACGAGGACATGATATAATCTTTCAGTGGCTACCGGGACATTGTGGCATCGTTGGTAATCACCTCGCCGATGACGCTGCCCGATGTGCCCAGGCTGGAGCACCGACACTCTTTATACCTTTATCGAGAGTAGACGCTGCAAGAGAGCTTCGCAGACTCGCTTGTACCATCACGTTCAGTTACTGGCATACATCACAGAACTCCAACTGTCGTTTATACAACCTTGACCCATCAGTGAAACTGAAATTACCAGCAAATCTTTCACGGCGTGACGCAACACTGCTGTGTCGGCTATGGGCAGGAGTAGCATTCGCCAACTCCTACAGCTATCATCGTATGGTATGGCGGTGCAAGTGTAAAGAGGCCATCAGTCATCTTCTGTTCCACTGTTCTGGCTTAACCAACGTCAGACTCTTCAATGTACCTTGAATAGACTGGACGATAGGCCATTCACAGACACAAGGATCTTGGGAGTCTGGCTTCACAGTTCGTAAGCCCAGAAAGCAATTCGAACGCTTCTTCACTACCTGAAGGCAACAGACTTCGGTGCCTGACTGTAAACATCCCGCACCTAACCTAGTGCATGTGAAAATGCGATACTCATGTTTTTTTTTCTCTCTCTCTCTTTCACTCCCCCATCTCCCTCCCCACGTGTAGGATAGTAAACTGGACTCAGTCTGGTTAACCTCCTTGCCTTTCGTTCCTGCTTCTCTCTCTCTCTCTCTCTCTCTCTCTCCTGACTTTGGTTAAAGGACATTTGCCTGTGGCAACGGTGCGCGAGAATGTACCTTTTCTGACGCGTGTCTGTGAAAAACACTGAGGAAACGTATCTGTGACAAACTTTGGCTCCTAAAAAGCTGCGCGAAACTTGAAGCACGATTGGTCATTTTCTAGCTGTGCGGTGTAGAGGAGAAACGCAAAAGAAGAAGGCCGCGAAGTTCGTTCTATAATGACCGCAAGGAACTGCCGTCGTGAAATTACAAAATACCAGCAGGATATGCGTATCCCGTCTTCACTGCAATTCCGTTTGGCCGAGCGAAATAAACGTCCACTTGCTCAAACTATCCGCTTACAGAATATTTCTGCAGCTACAGTTTACGATAGTCTCTCAAGCTATCAAACGAAACACATCTTATGAGAGGCGTGGGATTTGCACGTTTTAACGGGCATCTCCTCAGGAACATTCTCCAAGTTTTACAACGAGCCTTGTTTTTTTTTTTTATATTGCGATAAAGACTTGCCCTTAAGGGATAATTCTTGGTGCGTATATGTGTATTATATGTGTGCTGTGAGGCCTGTGTTGTGTATGAATTGAAGCAGTGTTTTGTGGAATCTGTTGCCATGTATCCAGCGGTCATAGCTGGTTGTCACACTGTAGCGGAGGCCGGCTTGCAGTAGGGGACGCGAGCGTTCCGATTTTAAACCAGTACATGTCTATATTAGGTGGTATGTATCTACTTCCTTGTATTAACGAGTATTTTGGTAGTGAAATATTGACGCTTCGTAGCCCTCGCGGCTACCCATTCTTGACGTCATTCGAACTGAGCTCGAAGCTGTGCCGCCGCGTACACAGGAAATGACGCCCGCCGTGCTCCGAACATCATCGCGCTTAGCTTTCGTATTAGCATATTCGCTATATCTGCTGCCACCCTCCGCCCGAGCCGTTCGCTTCTTTAGCATGCTGCTAAACAGTAGCATACGCACTTCAGTGTAGACTTTCTCCAGTGCAGAGCCGCAGACTAGAGCGCGCTAGCTCAGGTAGACCTCTGCCTTTCCTATCTATAAAATCTACCTTTAAAAAATTATGAAACAACGTTAACTCTGCAAATATTCTTCAACGGCGACAGGATCGACAGCACATGCGCAACTAATGAATAACGTTCACACACAGTTAAGAAGCTTCCGTCAGTTGATAATAATTTAGCCCCGCTGACATCGATGACGATAAAAGCATGTCGCCCTTCTGTATATATAGACCGAAAAATAAAACTCAGTGCCCTTTCACTCTGTGAAGAAAGATGACCAGTGAAGCTGTGTATGTGGGCCCTTTAATGGCAAACTGCAGAGTTTTGTCCACAAACGGACGTAATCCTAGGGGAACTAGCCCTTGACATCTTCGCTGTAAGATTGGTTGTCCTTGTGTTGCTTAAGTAATTAATTAATTAATTAATGTCACGGACGAACGCGGGAGCAGTGGCACGAGCGCGTTCGCGCCAACGAGCCAGCTGTGGAAGAAGACGACGCTGGAGCCAATCCTCATGATGATAGTTTTGTGTCTACACACAGACACGATCCTAGGGGAACTAGTCCTTAACAGCTTAGCTGTGAAAATTCCAGGAAAACCCATCTCCCGTTGACTGTCGAAGTTAATGTGATAAGCACTCAAGCAATGTGGCGACACACCGCATTGGCACCGCCGAGACATCTCATATGTCACCATCTCATATGTCGTCCTCGCCCTGCTAGACGGTCGTGGGTCCGAGATATATAACGATTCCAAAACGGCAGTTAGGGCTTTTCAGAAGGGCTTTTCAGAAGGGCTTTTCAGCTGCTCGTCTTCTTAGCAGCTCGAGTCTATATGCTCTCACGCATCATTCAATCCACTGGTTTCCCGCACACGTAGAGTCGGTCGAGGGTGCGCCCCCGAACCTCAATGAGTCTGCTCACGAGGCTGCGCGTGACCTCACCGACCGCGCTTCCTCTGCTAGAAGCACCGACTCCCCTCCCCCCTACGGCCACAGGGACGCTCCCGCTACTCACAACGAGATTATTAAATTTTTCTACATGTCTAGAAGGGTCTTTCCACCCCCTCACCCCAAGTTGAATAGGGCGCAAGCCGTTTCGCTTAGGCTTCTCCAGACCAGCACGTATCCGTGTCTGTCCGTTCTCCACGAGGCTTACCCGGACGTGTATCGCGACGACGCCTGCCCCTCCTGCGGGCAGACCTCCACTCTAGCGCACTTGCTCTGGGAGTGCGGGTCGACATACCCCAAGTTCATCAAGGAGGAGTGGGACTCGCTTCTGCATAGCCCCGCTCTAGAAAAGCAAATCCTGGCTGTCCAGCGTGCCCGCGACCGGGCCGGTGGGCTAGACCTGCCGGTCCCGACGTGGGACTAGCCGGGTGCGCGACGAGTTCGCGTCCTCGCCGGACCTGCAATAAAGTTTCTTCACTCACTCATCTCATGTGATCCGCGTACCGCAGCCAGGCTACTCTCTCGCGTTTCTCTTTGGACACGCTGCGCCATCTAGCCATGCGCAGGCGAAGCCTACCTGCTTTTGCCTGCCCGTGCCGTGTTAGTAGTGGCAATTAGTCTCTCGCTTCCCAAGTGCACTTGTTGCGCACTGCTGTGTTCCACCGTGTGACACGGGTTAGAGTCCGCCTAGCATCGGAGAATGTTTAAAATATATTTGTTCTTCATTACTTAGCGACCTAAAGAACAGACAGACAGACAGACAGACAGACAGACAGACAGACAGACAGACAGACAGACAGACAGACAGAGACAGACAGACAGACAGACAGACAGACAGATAGATAGATAGATAGATAGATAGATAGATAGATAGATAGATAGATAGATAGATAGATAGATAGATAGATAGATAGTGGCTGAAGTAGTCTCAGAATGTCAATCGCTACCTAAAGGGTTGAGCCTAAGCCATTGACAGGGCACACAGCCTGCTCGGATAGACGCACGTTATCTCAGCATAACCATCAACCCCAAGGTTTAGCCTTTTTAGCTCAAACACGCAAGCGTGCTTTCCCACGCATCTAAATTACAGCTACTGATATGCTCACCTTTAGGCTAGCAGCAGTGATGAAGCTTATGGTCCCGTGCCGAGGCCGACAAAAGAAGCGTTGTGTATAAGGTCTGGTGCCACCAACTCACCTTAGTTCTACGAGTCGGCGCGAAAACCGCCAGAGTGGTTGGGTCAGGTAGAACTTGCATGAAAGCACACTCATCGTTAAAGTTGACCCATTTTACGGCGACAGTTAATAGAGAGCTTTAGAATTGGGGACCCAAGACTCTAGGTCCACAAGCCGCGTTCCGTAGGCTACTATTGGGCTTAGAGGAGCAGCAGAGAGTTTGAGAACTGGGTCAAACGCAAACAGCGTTGGGTCGAGCGCTCAGGACGCCGCAGTGGGGAAAATAAAGACACTTGAAAGCCAAAAAAAACTGCTTCCCTTACAAGTGAAAACAAACAGCATGCATTTTTGAGCAAAAGGGAGGCAAACAATAAGATGTAATAAACGTAACCACTTTGTTAGTACTACAAGCTGAGTATGCTATTTTAACGTAATTGTTTTGCTAGTACTACAAGCTGAGTATGCTATTTTAAGACCCAAGACGCCTTGGGCACCCACGCTAGCTTTAGGTTTTTGGGTCTTGGATAAAATGTAACACCAGAATACAAGACTGGCTTGGAGTCTGCGCCTGCGCACTTGCGGCCCACAATTTTCTTGGGTCCCCACGCCGCTTGGGGCCCCAAGTCTAAAACTTTCCAATATCTCCAAACCGGGTTTGCTTCCTCCGTCCTTTCCATTGCACCGACGACGACCATAGTCGTTAAGGCAGCTCCTAATCATCGTCTTTACTTTCGCTATAGGACGAACTGAAGAGAAGGCTAAGACTAAGAAGAGAAGACTAATTCGCCACGGGAAAATGACGCGTGCTAATCAGTGCGTCATAGCGGCGCTTCGGCGGTTGTTAATTTGTGCGGTGTCTCGTGGTACAGGCTCTGAGAACGGTGGTGTCTGTGCGAGCTTTTAGGCGGTACTGCAGCGAACGAAGACGACGTTGCGCCCACGGCGAAGTAGTAGTTCTAGAAAAAAAAAAATAGTGGTGTCTGCTGTGAAAGTCTGCTGCTGTTGAAGCAAATGAGTTGAAAGCCGCAGGAATCGCTGCAGTACACAATATTTTTCTTCGTCGTGCACAGCAAGAGACAACATTCGACAAAAGTTGCAATGAAAAAAGCATTTAATTCATCTTCTGGAATGTCAACATACGTCTTCGTGAGAGAACACGGCTAGCCGCATTTTACAAGAGCGTTACGAGGATTTCACAACCGCATGCACTTGATCGTGGGTTTCTTTTTTTTTTCTCGCGCACAGCACGGCGAAGTGCGGAAGAACACGTGGGCGGCTCACCTGTTGCAGGAACCGCCCAGCGAATTAACAAAAATAAGCGCTATGCGGATAATCTCTTCGAGATCTACACAGTTATGGTGGCAAGTAACAGACAACGATAATGATATGTAAAACAGCAAGACACCGTATGTACAGGCACCGCGTGTCTATTAACAATCAACACACGATTTGCATTCGAAAGTGAGCAAAGAAGGAACATAAATGCGATACTGCAGCACATATCGCCACTGCGTCCTATGACGAAGGGCGGTCCCTCTGGCGACAGTCGCGCTACAAGCTTTCTTCTGTAGCAACTGAGAAGATATGGCAAGCGTACCTGAACAACAGTGTAACCAAGACACCCACATCTAGGTCACGCTGCACAAAGAACAAACGTGTCCACGTAAAAGCATGCCTAGAGTTCTGGCAGGCGCCTACGGACCATGGGCTCACCTTGTCTACGGCGTTCAAATAGCTCGGGCATGAATTTCCCAGCGTGTTAAACGTAACGAAAACGGAACGCCGCCATAATTAAACGTGCTTCCAAGGTTACAGCGCATTAGGATGTTTGGTAGGCGTTCGATGAAGCAGCATATTGGCACACATGCTGTTCGCACAACTGCGTGGCACGCACCAATTACTATCGTTAAACGTATTTGCTATACGTTGACGGTCTGAAACGCATCCCGTGGAAAAGAAAAGGCGTGCTTTGTTGAAATTACCTGCGCTTATTTTCGTCATCTTTGGGAGATTGGCATCGATAAGGTTATAACTACTACACGGGGAACCTTGGAAACGCTTTGCGAAGATCCGCCCACCACGCCCAATTTCTTTGGCGGGCATGGTTCGCACAATCGCGCAACATACACCCACATTCACACACACATGCATAACGGCACGAAGACACAAACACATATAATAGTTATACGCATAGTTTAAAAAGGCACGGCATGTTCAATAGAATCCAGCGTCAGTGAAGTTTGCTGGAGCAATAGCCGAGGAGCGAACGATGAACAGCCCCGCTGGGTTAGAAGGAAGAGAAAGGCATGAAAAAAAAAGCAGCGGTTCAGAGCTGTCTTAAGTACAAAACGCGCCCGTTTAGCTCTCGGCGCTGCGTTGTATTCACAGATGTATACACAGTATTCACAGGCACACACACTCCAGCAACCATCAAATGTGCTTGCGTAGCATCGTCCAGGACGCGCGCTGCATGTGGGGTGTACTCGAATTTTGTATTTTGCACTACTGCAACTTTTCAGTGCTTCGAAATACGCCCGGGTGCAAAGTTCCCTTCATTGCCATGTTTACCGCCTAGACAATGGCTTAGGGCGAGAATCTCAAACTTTTATACAACACGCACGCGGCCGTAAACAAAGCACTTGAGGGTTCGCGGGCTTCACTATGCTCACCTAAGACGTATGAAAGCGAGGGAAGAACTTGGAGCGTACCAAGTTAGCGAGCACTCAGTATGTCGCGTGGGTCGCAAACAAGTTTCAAGGGTCTCGTGTGTGACACCATTCGCTTAACTCATCGAGTTATGTACCAAGGTATTTGCACTTTAAGGGGAAAAAACGCGGCTGGCAATAGCCGATCATTCACAGCGAGTGCTCATTTCACTTGTCCGCTTGATGACGAGCCTGAAAATTACGAGGGAGGAGGCAGTATCTTTAGTAACCAATCAGCGACGCCATGCTACAGCTGAAAACATGCAATCTTGTCATTTTCGATTCCATCCCGTTGCCGCAAGGCACACGAACGCAGCTGAGTAACAGGCCAGCCTTATTATGCCTTATGCGACAATTGTAGAAGTGGCAAAGCGAATTAGCGTTCCACTTAGCAGCCCCTGGATTACAGAGGACGGCCAACAACTGCCAAATCAGACCTAGAATCGCTCTTCCTCCAACATGCAGCGTGCGTCCTGGAAACAGCTGTGCCACCAAAAAAGTACAGCATATCAAACATGAGATTTAATGCCTCTGAGATACATTGGCAACAGACGATTCTTGGTGAAAACGCTCCGTGGACACTTCGAATCTTTCGACTAGATTCTATGCAGACATCACTCTCCCGCTCACAATCTCCCTCCCCTGCCCCCACCGATATTGGATAAGGAGAGCTAAGATAAAGGGGTGTCTGCTCCAGAGATACCATAATCTTCCTGCAGATACTGCAGATGTGGACTAGACGACTGTCGACATGCGTCGCTTTCCAACGAGAGAAAGCTGTAGCGATGCAGTTCTAGTCGCAATGCGAAAAAGAAGGCAGCCGCCAGCTACTTTTAAACGAGCGTTACGTAAGAGTAGGGTGGCTGCGAATTCAGCGAGAGAAGCGCACAGAAGATAAAGCAACGACAGGGCCACGCCCACCTTTGCATAAGTCACAAAAGCGTATTCACTCCTGCGGAGAGAGTCACCCGCGCCCATTAATGTGCTAGCATTTCAATTTATTTAAAAACGTTCCAATCCAGGGCTAACGGCGCAGTATGAAAGCAAGCTTCTAGAAAAACGAAAAAGAAAAAGAAAGCTGGTTTGGCAACATGGAGGCATAGGAATACACACCAACCGTGTCAAAACACTTACGGGCCGCCATTTTGCGAGTGATTGCAACTATACCTGAAGAGTGTGACGGTTCTCGCGAATGGATGGAAATCCTAAGACCTGCAGAGTAAGAAGCAATTCCTCCTTCCTCTAGTATATCGCAAGGCAGCAGGGCGTACTGCGTGCAAAAGCGGCTAGACTACCTTGAAACAGCAAGGACAGTGCGCGAAGTTACCTCGACAATGTCTGGAAAGCTTCGAGCGTTTGTAGAGCTACAGCATTTACCAATACCACGGCGTTTTCATAAGGTTAGGGACGTGAGAATGCCTGAAGCTTTCGAATAGAAAATGGAATATTTGTCAAATCGGATTCGGTTTTCTAATCACTAGTCACTACTCGTAAATACGAACATTTTTTTACAGAGTGTTCGAATATTTTAAGCCACCGATGGACACCCATCAAACATAAAATTGGGGCAAAAGTGCTAGAAATATCGTCCAGGCGACTGTTGTAGACGTAAAACACGAGAAGTTACGTAGTGGAGCACGCTATACATCGCAGAAGAAGCCAAACCTTTACGTTTAAACCGCGACCATTCGAACTCACAAAGGAGGTCCGAGTATGCGAGTGAACTGCTTATGCGTTCCTAATACTTTACTTGGCATTTTAATAAACAACACTTGATAACTTTCAATGTAATGAGAGAAGCTTGCTAAAGTTTTGGATATATACAAGGATGTGAACATCGTTTTATATTATTGGTGAAAACTGTTGTTCCTTATTAAAAGAACTTTTTAGTTCGATCCTCTTCTGCCACTGTTCGATTCGTATTGCATTTGGAGCCTTCGCACACTTCTACATATAGTGTTAAACCAAGAGTGGTTCATGGCCCACTCTGCTCGCATCTCACGCGCTTACCCAAAGCAAAGAGAGATAGAAAAACGTTTGTGAGAAAACACAAAAGCGATCCCTGTGGCGCTTCCGATGATATGCCTAAAGAGATGCGCAGATCTCAAGTTTCGATTATCGCTTCCTTCAGTGCCACGAGCCGTGTCTATGATCTCTTTCTTTCAGCTTGGGGAGGATTGTGAGACTCTCGCGCCAGCAATGTTTATTTTCTCTAATTTCACCCAAACAATGCTCCTGTATGCGTAGGCACGTATAGACGAAAACTATGCTGCGTCAGCAAAGGTGGGCGTGGTCCCATCTGCAATTGTTGGCAGCTCCCCACACGCACAACTTCTAAACTTGTTTCTGAGAGTCGTCGAGTAACGGGTGAGACTTTGTTGCGCAATAAAGCAAAAAGTAATCGAGCATCGAGCAAACGTTAGCATCGTTTCCTTGAATCTGGACAAACCGCTATAGTTACGCAAATTAAAGCAGCCAAAACGAAAGTCTATAGCGGTAGCATCACAAAACATATGAAAGAATCAAAATCATCACACCTTCCGTTGCAGACCGCTTTCGACATAACTCGAGCAGTAAGAGAAACAGAATTGAGAATATGAAAGAACAAAAAAGGGAAGCAGCACAACGCTGCAAACGTATTCGTGGTGGAGAGATCACGCGCAAGAGTGCACTGTAACATCTTTGGCACCGTGCAGAATGTGGAGTACGTACTCATGTGTACAAGCGCCTGAGAGCAGGACAGTTTCCTTTATGGCTTACGTTACTGCGCACGTGAGAGCACGTGTTTTGTACAAAACCAACATGCATGCACACATTTTCAGAGAAAGCATTTTTGGACAAACTACAAAACAGCAAGAAGTGTGCATATCATTTCACACAAATTTCAGGCAAGAACGTGTGGCCTCCTACTCCGGCCCACCAAAAATATGCATGCGATGAAGCTATAAATCATCGGAATTGGTGCACAGCGAGAGAACGTAAAGACAAAACGGGCATCGCATTTAGCCTTGAAATCTTGGTTATATACAATTATGTCCGAATACAGGACGAGTCTAACAATGTATTCAGAGCTTTGTTGGCAGCCCACATCATGTTCCTTTTACCTGCGGTGAGCACGTACGCGCCGCATCTAAGATTCAGCGGGCGACGTCGTAAAGAATCTGTCGGCTATTTCCCTCCACTATACCTCTCGACCGTGTATACGGAGGTGGCAAAGGCGTGTCGAAAGATTGCATCGAGTTTGAAGCGACTAAACGTCTACGCAGCACCGTCAGAACTCGTTTAGATGAGAAGCATATATTCCTGGCACGGGACATTTATCACTCAAATCGCGACGAGCTCGCCTTCGGAGCGGTCAGAGGAACTCCGACCACAATTCGGCGGGCAAAAGAATGACCTGTCTAGAGAACGCGGGTTTGTTCAATAATGTCTTGAAAGTACAGCTGAGAACCTTCCCGCGGTCCGCTGAGCTTGGTAACTGCATGGAACAACAAGGTGTTTATCACCACACACAGTACGTTCGAGTTGCGGCAACAATAACAAGCACACACGATCAACGACCAAGCCCCTCACATAGCAAAAGTACCAACAGGCAGCGGCCTCACACTGGCACTTTCAAAACAACTTGATTAAAAAGCAAGCGCCTCTGCTGTTCGAAAACGTGCTCTTTCGATGTGGCAAGTAATTTGGCTGTTGTAACGGACGCACCAATCTTCTTAGTCGATGTGGTTTGCGAGGCGCTCGGAAGAGGCGCGAATCGGCTGGCAGAATTGCATTTTGCGAGACGCTCGCGAGAAACTTGAATGTATTGGCAGTTGTAAAAAAAGTGGGGCATCGTAAGCTGTGCCCCCTGGTTCACAGATACCGACGCCGCGTAGTAGGCTCAGTGCGTTCAGACTGCACTGCATGGGTACATTGGCGGCAACAGCCCGCAGGCTGTATGCTTCGAGCTGGCCGCAACTCGACTATATGACCTGCTCGCGAGCCACGCAATAGATGCCGTGGATAACGTATCTCCGGGAGACACCGCCGCTTGGTGACGTCTACGTTCCTTGTCTAAACGTCCTTCTCGCTTCGTTTATTATTATTACGCCTAAACAATGTCATTTCTTTCGATCCACGTAACCACCTTTCTCAGCGCGCTGATCCTTCGACGAACGGAACCACCTGCGTGACGTTCGCTGTTCTCGCACAAGAGGGACACACACACACACAGCCTAGAGAGACGAATTCGATGACGTAGACGACACGGGAAGGGAAACCGGAGTGCATCACACTGTGCCGCGGTGTGGGACTCGCCGCAGCGAGTGAGGCCCGCGTTGGCGAGTCCTGGGTGGCGACGGTACCGGCGTCACCTGGAAGGCAGGCCGAACGGCCAGCGCGGCAGCTGCAGGCGCCGGCGCAGGGCTTCGTTGTCCTTGATGCGAAACACGTTGAGCGAGCAGCCCTGGCGTCGGGCGGCCCACGATCAGCTGATCTTCTTCTTCTTCTTGCGCTCGGCCTCCAGGGCCGCGCTGGGCGCCGGCCGCAACTCGCGGTACATCACCTGCGCGTGCGCATGCGCTTATATGTCGTGCAGCCTGATAGAAGCGAAGTTGCACTGCATTATGCAATGCATTCCAGTGAGCAGGCTCTTGGTTCTGGTGTTCGCCAATTCGTTGCTAGCGCCTTCGACAAAGGGGGGACAAGTGCTCTACCAAGAGACAAGAAGTCATGGCTACAGTCGCGACGTGTCCTGTACGGCCCCAACCTGCTAATGTCGAGAAGTGTGGAAGATTGGGCTAGTTGGGCTATCATGTTGCAAGGGGTAGCAACAACAGGATGATGTTAGAAAGGGAGGAGCGCTAACTTCCAACCAACGCTTATTGTGAAAATGCGGCGATTCGGCTGCGGTTATTTGGATGCGGTAACGTGTATAAAGCTGCTTTTCAAGATAATCTTTATTCGGAAGCTAGCGTTCCTCCATGTCTGATGTCGTCCTGTTGTTCCTGATTGGCCCTATACCCCAGGTAGCACACAAAGTCTTGAAAGCGTCGTATTAAGGGATTCAACGTCTGAAACGGATTTTTGACCAAAATCGACACATCAAAGACGTTCCAAACAAGATAGCTTAAAAACGAGGGGTGAATACGTTTTGATAACGTTGGAAGCCAGGCAGCTTAAAAACGAGGGGTGAATACGTTTTGAAAACGACTCAAGGCGCCACCGCCACGCCACGGCGCGTCAGCCTCTTTAGCGGCTTCTACAATATTCAACAACCCATCAACGCGATGCAACTTTGCGCAAGGTGGCGATACCGTCGTCAAATCATGTGACCAAGGTGGCCACGTGATTCCTGATGCCGGGCAGCCGGGTCAGCCGGGCATAGTCGCGTCGTCATGGCGTCGTCGCGTCACCGCACTCGCATCGCGCTGTGGTGTGTTTGCGGCTGTTCTGAATGTGCTGCTGCTGCCCTTTGCTATGTAAGTGTTGCAGTGTTTTGCTGTCAAGCAAACGATGTTCCGTGATCAGTTTGGGTTGTGCGATATGTTTGTGTGGTTTTGATTTGGAAATCAGTAGTGTTTTCAATTGTTATGTGACCAAGGCGGCCACGTTATTCGTGAAGCCGGGCATAGTTGCGTTATCGCACTCGCATGGCACTATGGTCTGTTTGCGACTGTTCTGAATGTGCTGCCGCTGCCCTTTGCATGTAAGTGTTGCAGTGCTTTGCTGCCAAGAAAACGACATTCTGTGATTAGTTTGGTTTGTGCGATCTGTTTGGGCCGGGCGTAATAGCGTTATCGCACTTGCATTGCAATGTGGTATGATAGCGGCTGTTCTGAATGTGGTGCCGCTGCCCTTTGTCATGTAAGTGTTGCAGGGTTTTGCCGTCAAGAAAACGACGTTCTGTGATTAGTTTGGGTTGTGCGATCTGTTTGTGTAGTTTAATTTGGAAATCAGTAGCGTTTTCAATAGGAGGGCGCGGAGGGGAGGGCACTAATCAGCTCTTCAAGTTCATTGTCATGTTATGTGAGGCGCCTTTTCACTGACGCTGTAATTAAGGCGTTAAGGGCAGTATAAGGACGAAAGTTAGAGGGGCGAAATCGTGCCTGTGTGTCCCTAGCGTCGGGATCGGCCGCCATGCGTGATCCTAACAAGAAAGCATTTTGCAGAATTCGAAGAAAGGCGGCAAAATTTCTGTCTGTGCGCACCTTGCCGACCTCCTCAACAAAGCCGTCATCGTGGTATTTTAGTCACCCGTTTAGTATGAGTGTTGCAGACAAGGGAACTGGTTCAAACAGGCTTTTTTTAATGATTCAGTACTAGTGCGGTATCCCAAAAGGTGAGGTCAAGTGCTCGCCCTATTTTCTTCCCTCGCGCTACAGCGCACTGACAGAATTTTGCGTGCAACATACCGTGCTTTTATCGTTTGCGCTTCAGGTTCTCGATTTTGTTTTCGCCCCCTTTACCCACGTGATGGGTATTTCATGGTCCTACCGGGTACCACTTGTGTCCATATATTGTGTCCAATATATGAAATGGCCAAATTCGATTTTATTTGACGCCTCAAATGGTAGTAATGTATTGACTCCCTTGTAGCTTTGTGCTTGTTATAAATTTTACTATTTGGCGAATGGATACAGCATGTACGCTGCACAACTCGCTTGTGGATACTGCATATGGGAGTCGAGTATGCCCTTGGTATAAAATAACTTGTATGCTTTAGGTAGTACGATTGTTTGCAGTTTGGGACATGTGTCGGAATGTACGCTGTGCGCCCTTCGCACTTTACGGCGGCCTGCCGAGTTTGTGCGGGTGCCATGTGTGCGCTTGGAGTTCGCGAAGCGCTCTGGCAGTTCTTTTATATATATATATATATATATATATATATATATATATATATATATATATATATATATATATATATATATATATATATATATATATATATATATATATAGATGTGTTCTGTTCACGCGCTTCGCACAACAGGGCATGTCGCAGTTCTTTGTCCTTGTGCAACACATTTTCCTAGCGTACGTCTGTGCATTATTTGATACCGGTTTCACACGGGGCTCTTTTAGCCGCTATCCAGTCCGTTACAAATCGAATTTCTCGGTCGTGATTGGCTCCTCTGCGCAAGCTACGAGAGTGAGCCAGTCGCATCGATAATTTCGATCCGGATCGGGCTTGATCGCGATCGAGAGTGGTCGTGTGACACCGGTTTTACACATGGCTCCCACATAGGGAACACTTTAAGTTCAATGCTACTGAGTGAAGAGCAAGTGCATATATATGCCAGTGGTGGTATGTGGGCAAGTCTTTCTCGTGAAGCCAATACTTGTGCATTCAAAACATTTCAATTACCAGCGTAGTGCATCAATGTGTCTACTTGGACAAAATGGAGCACCAGTGCAGATATCTGAGCATACCTGTCCAGGGCAGCAAGTGTGTCTACATTGAAACCACTACCAGCATGTGCGGCAGTTCTATTTCCAGCAGCGGGACTGCACAATAATCAGTAGGGTGCTCTCAAGCTGTTTATCTATGAAGCTCTGCCTGGACTGTGTGCCAAATATTTTTGGACGTGAAAGTGGGGGTGAACTGGTAAACATCAGTGGAACTGTGCCTGGACTTTGCGGCAAATGTTTTTGGATGTGAAAGTGTGAGTGAACTGGCAAAGAATTTGCTCTGGGCTACATGTGTTAAACGCTTTTCTCATTCAGAGTGCTTTTTTTTTAATTTAGGAGACTGGAGATGTGCGCAAAGTGTGACATGTCAGTGTGCTAATTAATGTATTTGCTGGTTTGCAAATTATTCGTTGCAACTTTGTTTTTGCCAGAGAGGTACAACTTTGCCTCTTGTAACGGGCTTTTTAGATAAAACACTTACTATTTATTATGACCATTGCTGCCTTTGTTACACAAATGCAGCTTCCAGTGCATTCCGGTTTATTTCCATATTTATGTAAGTTTCTAATATGAGACTTGCATATTCATTTCTCACGTTCTGGAGTGGCAAGATGCAGCATTACTGTCTCATCGTTCGCTGTACTACGGTAGTGTTCACTTGTTACACGTTTAAGTATTCTGCACTAATTTCACTTCATTGCTTTTTTGTTGTATGGTTATTTTTTCTCGCCATTACCTTCTTTGATATATCCTAAAGGCAATATTTCCAATTTTGCATTGTTCCCATTTTTTTTTATTTCTGCCACAGGATTGTTTTGTGATGGTATGCGGTGGTATTTCTTTTTGTGCTCTTTTGAAGCTTCTAGCTGATTGGTAACATTCCTTGGAGGCAGTTACCATCCGATTCATACTCTTGCATTTTTCAGTCTACTTCTTCCATTCGCTCCGATGTCACTTCTGCATAACTCTAGTCCATCTAATAGCACGTGCATCTTACTATAATAAATTAGACACTTTAGTACACTCCAGGTTTTTCTGTTCATTTTTCTATGTGTACTTGGAATTTTGTTTATGTGCTAGTGAATGTTCAATTTCGAGTTCATTACGAATCCTTTCTGCGACTTTTGTCATTGTTAGTGTACTTTTACTTCTATTTGCATTTCTCACACAGTTTGTTCGAACGTTGCATAAGCATTACATTTTAATAAAGTGTTTTTGCTTTGTCACAATGTTCTCATTTCATGCACTCTTGGCATGAAGGGCTTGGTCAGGCCACCTGCCAAGACGTGGCCATTTGTTCTTTGTAGGATGTCATTCCCATTGTGGTTGTCAGCATCGTAGCTTACTAAAGGCGGCATTAAGGATTCATTATTCCTAACAGGCTCATTTTCGTGCGACTTGGTAGAGGATGCGCCGGCCATGCGGGGAATAGTGCTTGGCACTTCGCCATGGCTCTTACAGTCAACACCGACGCTTCTACTCATCTGGGGCGCGATTGGAGACCGTTGTTCGAAACCCCCGATCAGTTTCACCTCACGCGATTGACCTAGGCCGTGCCAACGGCCTAGGCCAATGAGGTTTGTTTCGCGTGAGGCGAAACTAAACGCGTGTTTTGAACAACGATGTCTGATCGCGCCCGTCACCCGCGAAAATTAGCTTCAGATGATCGTACACCTTTCAAGACCGCTTCTAGACCAGCTTTTTGATAACGTCCTAAAAACGTTTAGAAATTGGTTACGAATAGTTTTGGCAAAGGGATTACTTGTGCCTTTCCCAATCCTATTTCTAGACCAGCTTTTCGAATACGTCTTGCAGACCTGTTCTAGATCGTCTCAAGAAAGTAATTAAGCCGGACATTAGCAGCGATATACGACGTTTTCCCGCCGAAGTTCTCTCATTCGTGTCTTCTTTAACCCGTTTTTATCGTCTTGGATAAACGCTACGAAAACGTTACGTATCTCTTTTGTGCTACCTGGGACGCCCTGGCAGTCACGCTATAATATTACTATAAATACTATGCCATTACCGCGGTTCCAACATTGCGGAGTGTTGCCGCCGGTGGTTTACCTTACAACTCCAGTTCTAGGTGTGATTAATGAGCACGAAATATTACTACAGGCCCAAGTGAGGTAACGACCATAGAACCAAATCAGCAGGCCTTATGTGTTCGATGGTCATGAACAATGCAGGTGCTCGACAGACTATATACGACGGCAGATTGCACTTGAAGTCGTCTTGCCATACTCTGAGTGTCCTCCATAGCAGAGACCGCTCGTGTCTTGCGTCTGCGTGCATTGGTCTACATATATCCTTGCGGTCGATTTAGCTACACCTGCAGCTTCATTATGTAAATCTGGCTTTAAGGAGAACACAGCTGCACTTGCTTCTTTATAGGCCCTTACCTTTTCTTCGTTGTCCGGCACGCGACTCAGGAAGTCCATCACTTCGTTGTTTGGAACCACGTCAGGACTTCGTAGCTTCTTGGTGAACTTGTTTATCCCTGCGAAAGTGACCCCTTATGGCTTACCAAACCGAGACGGAAGTAGCATCGCGCTCAATATGAGCTGTAACGCGAAAGCGCGTGACAATGGAAGCGGTCGCGCGTTGTCGCTCATGCTCAGCGCGATGGTACGTGACGGAAGCCTTTGACAAATTCACAATTACACTTCGATTGCCAGCATGTTACACGCGTACACGCACCGTGCACACATGCTGTTTCACGACACGTACCGTGTACGTGTTATGAGAGCCGTTTCCATTTTCAATTAACCACCCGCGCTTGATTTTGTAAATTTACTCGGGGCACAAAGAGTCAAGAAAGTACATTTCTTTTGCCACGACTTATGACTTACACATCAAACTATGTGATGACGTGCAAAACATGGCCGAAGCCGTCGAGGCCATAATGGCATCCGGCGTTGTCCGGTTAAAGCTGCGCCCCAACGTTTGCGTCAGATTGTTTAACTGGGCACCTTCGCTTCCCTTACACATAGTGACAAATTACAAGCACATGGGCGCGCCATACTGAGAGTGTGATTTAGGAAGCCGCGCCGAGAAATGTAACAAACCAGCCGAGCATCATCGTATTAACAGGTAAGCACTCCAGGAATGAAAACATTAAGGGCCGCGTCACGTGCTCCTGTTATTGCGTGATATCACTACAGCCGCCCCTCCCACTCATCCCCACCCCCCCGCCGAGAAAAAGAAAGAAAGCAGGGTTTCGAGCTTAGATTACTCGAACCGTGTTTTAAAAAATTTGGAACACGCCTAAACTTCGCCTTTAAGAGTGTCAAAGACCCCTTACTGCTTTTCATTCTTTCCGGCAACTGCAGCTTGTGTAGCCGTAAAGATTGCCGGGAAACGCTGGCGGCGAACGTTATGCGCGAAGGCAAGCTTTCTGGTAGAAACGGGGCCTCTCTCGTGAGTCGATCTCCCGTTATTGTTTCGCACTTTTAATATTTCAGTCTGAGAAGGGCTGACACAAAAGATATGCACTGTTGGTGTTATTTTTTTCCATAAAATTTGTTTGTGGACTGCCGTTCTCGAAATACCGAGAAATAACTTTGTAAAGAATGAAAGACAATGCATGAGCAACTTTGGTGGTAGATAGAAGAGTGGTTGGGTATGCGTGGTTCGGAATTTGGTTCGAAGTTCGTTTTAACGTAGCGACGTCTGACGCGGATTTTCTGCGACACCGGGTCCTTAACGCTATCGCGTTAGTCAAGTTCACGCAACGCAGCACGCAAGGCAACTGCTGCTGAACAGCATCGTTTGCAGCTACCAGGCGTCCCACAACGTTGCTGCGACGAGGAGCGCGGCCGGTGGCGTAGCAGGCGTCGGACCTGGATGGCGCACGAGACGAGGCCGATGGGAAGTAGTCGGCGTTAGTCGGCGCCGACTGGAAATATCAGGACTACGTAGCTTGACTATAGCGTGACATTCACAGCTCGTTCCTTTCAGACCAGCGCATAAACACAGCAGCCTAGGCAGGAACGCTCACGCTCGTGGCAGTTTTGCAGCCAAACGCTCTCCGCGTGTTTGGACACACTTTGACCATCCGCGCATGCGCCGTCGATATCTCGACAGCACGAAGGCGGGAATGCGGCTCGAGCGTCTGTATATTTACTATCGCAATAAAGGAATTGAAGAAGTTACGTATCGGAAGAGTGGTGAACACTGGGCATAGGTGCGGACAAAAGCACTTGAAACACGGGAGCTGCGGCCGAACAGCATTCCCGCGCCCTCAATCAGCCTCCGGGCGGGAGACAGAAATCGGATCACACACCCTGCCTATCAGTGGTGGCCTGCGCGAATACGTAACCCAATTCCTAGCTTCTCACCGAGGCTGCTAGAAGATACTGGATTGCAGTTCGGCCACAGCTTCCGTGTTTCAATTACGTTTGTCCTCACTTCTATAAATTTGCGATAAGACACGCCACCAAGTGTTCACTCATCGGCGAAATATTTTTGTAATCTCTCTCACACTCCCTGAAATCAGTGGCGGGAATCGAACACCACTTACTACAGTTCTAACAAAAAAATGGCCAGGCTTAGCTTGGTTAAGCCAAGAATGCGTTGCATATTGCGCGGTCAGGTGGTGGCTGCGGCCGCGCGCGACCGCGCCAGTTGGGGCCCAGCTTTTCCTCCGTGACGTCACGCGCCGGCGCAGCGCCCCTAGCGGGAGGAGCGGGAGTCAGGTGGTGGCTGCGGCCGCGCGCGACCGCGCGAGTTGGTGCCCAGCTTTTCCTCCGTGACGTCACGCGCCGGCGCAGCGCCCCTAGCGGGAGGAGCGGGAGTCAGGTGGTGGCTGCGGCCATAGAGTTTCCTACAAAATTACTAGAGGGAACTCTGGCGCTGCAGTCGTTGTCCTACCATGGGAATGATGGGAAGTACATGGATTTGTCTGATCTTCGTGCTTGTGGATTCAGACGTTCTTGTGGCTTTGTATATTACGCTATATAAATCTTATTGTCGTATATTTCAGCGCAATCTATATTCTTCGAAGTGTAGAAGACGCCGGGGAACGCGTACAATTGCTATTAATTGCAATGATTGAGCTTGTTTATGTGCCCAAATCGAAACGCACCAAGCGTCTCAAAGCACTGGCATGCCCGCGATAAATTCATAAGTGCGTTTCATTCGCTTGTCGATACATGCATCCGCGGCTTAATGGTTTCAATATCAGGCTTCTGTACTAGAGTCCCTGTTTTCAAATCCTGCAGTCGGGCAATTTTAATGATGTTTATTTAATTATTTATTACGCAATAAACTGTTGAAAATGACGAGTTTACTAAGTCACAAAGCCGTTTGAAGCCAAAAAGAACGAAGTTTAGGCAAATCCATGTACTTCCCATAATTCCCATGCTGGGACAACCGCTCCCATTGTAGCTCACGTAGACACTAGCGCCAGAGTTCCCTCTAGTAATTTTGTAGGAAACTCTATGGCTGCGGCCGCGCGCGACCGCGCGAGTTGGGGCCCAGCTTTTCCTCCGGCTCTCGTGACGTCACGTCACGTGGTTGCGCTAAAGGTCAATGGTGGCTGTCCGGCCGCGCCCAAGGGCTGAACTGAGTGATTGCAATTTGCAACGCATAATAATCCCGAGTCGTACACGTGCTCTCCTGCTTTTGCGAGAGCACAGAATAGCGTGAGAGCAGAAAACAAAAACGCCCTCGTACCCCAGGCCATCACGACGTAGCGGATGGGCACGTAGTACAGGATGCAGGTGACCAATAGCAACACGATGATGGCCAGCCAGGACAGCTGAGGCACGCTGAAGTTGAACGTGCTACAACAGAAAGAAGAGGTGTCTTAGCTCAAGCCCACGAAATTTAACTCCCAAACGTTCTTTTTTTTTATGTGCCAACTCTGATGCGTCACGCCATGAGACATGCAGGGGTCATTTACCGAGGCAAAAGATTCCATAGTCACTTCGGCGTTCGCGTTTAATTTAAAATGATTAAATTGTGGGGTTTACGTCATGAAACACTACAATGGTTTATGAGGGACGCCGGAGTGGACGAATCCGGATTCATTTTGAACTCCCGTACTTATTCAGCGTGCACCTAAATCTAAAAGCACGAGCGTGTTTCGTGCACTTCGCCAGCATCGAAATACGGCTTCTGCTCCGGCCGGGCAATGAATCCGCGACATCATGCTCAGCAGAAGGACCCAGCAGCCACTGAATCACCGCGGCGGGCGACGGCGTTCAGGTTTCACTAGACCGCGGAAACGTCCAATGTACAGTACTGGAGTATATGTCAACCTGCCTAAGGTGTATGAGAGTCGAATGGCGAGAGATCAGCCGCGTGACCCGGCGAGACACGTCCGTACTAGTCACGCGACCTGAAAGTATCAGAGAGAGCACCTACTTCGCATACTTTAGAGCCTATGACGTTACAAGGAGAAGCAAGTATAATTTAAACGATAAAAGGCTCACATACTTAACAAGCTCTCACGAGCTATATCGTTAAGAGTCCACAAGACCATTGCAATGACCTGCGTGCTCTTTCTAGCCATGTGGAGCCCCGCCCATTTTCTAAGTGCCTGTTCCGCCCTCTTCAGCCAAAAATCTCCCGTCCGGTGGGATGCTTGTTCCCTAATTCCTAAGTTGTATGTCCGCTTCCCCGCAATCTTTCTTTTATTCTCAGGGAGGGAAGAGAAGGAAGGCGTGGCGACATTTAAACGGGCACCACTTGGACTTCTACTAACCACCAGCAATGTAGTCACTAGAACTGTACTAGATCACTAGCAATGTCCGAAATGTCCTGCTCCTGCGTAGCATGCGGCGGATGCGCATCCCCTGATTTTACCACGTCCAGGGACCAAGACTATCCGGGAAAAGTGATTCGTGGCTATAAGCTTCGAACTGACCGACCTGACAACGACAAGCTGTGGCTCACGGAGAAAACATTTTATAAATTACACCAGCAGTTATTTGCGCCCAATGCGCCTGCGTGTTTCATTTAATCTACTGCATTCGTTATGACGTGGCGCAATCCATGCACAGTGAAAGTAAACTGGACACTAAATTATGGCAGAATGTAGTTCTGTTCCTTTCATAGAGAGCGGTAACTCTGGAATATTTCAAACTTGCGTCACTAAGTTCAAAGGGAAACGTAAAGCAAAGAAGTGGCAGTTTCGCCGAAAAGGCGAAGCACTGGTAGCAATAGCAATGTATTAGACAACTACACGAAGTAAGGTTCGTAGTTTTTCGGCCGTGTAAGTTGCAGTAAACATTTGCTTTAATTAAATTAACAAGCATGACGTCACGCGCACACGTGCAAATAAGAATGCATCTCACTCAACGACCACGAACACTTGCCATCACAATACCAACGTAATGAAGAGCGCCGGCAGCGGGGAGCAAACGCTTCGCGCTGCCTATCGTATGGCTTCCGAGATAGCTCGCGCTGGCAGCGCGCCATCTCGGAGGCGATGCTTCTCGCTTCAGCGCGTACCGGAAACTTCAGTTAACGGGACCTCCAACACTAGGCTCGCAGGAACACCACGCGCATGAAGCGACCAGTCATCTGGGCACACCCTTAGGATTTGCACCTGCCGCAGATTACCTGCAAAATACGGCGCGCGTGCCGCGTATGCGCTCGGTTACGCGGACAGCTATGCGCAGGCGCCGCCCTGCTAGAGGAGGAGACGTGCGCTCTCCTCGCTTAGAGCGCGCTCGATCCCATTACCTCCAACATTGGGCGCGTGCAAAAAATTGCGCACATCAAGACAACATACACATCGCCTCATCTTCGCGCGCTTTTCCTCGCACCCAAAGATTACGGCGCGCGGGGTGTGACAGAATCTTACTGCACTTGGACTTTCTACGCAATGTCACGGCGACGGCGAAACTTTGCCTGCACAATCCATGTATAGTCGAACACATTTATAACGAAGTGTACTGGGCCTCCAAAATCATTCGTTATACAAGTCCCTTCGTTGTAATGGTCGAGCACCACATACCTCACAGTAGAAGCCGAAAAGAATTATTCCTTCGTTATACAGGACATTTTGTTGTAGAGGCACTCGACCGTAATGGCAAAAAAAAAAAGAGCGCGAGGATGAACTTCTTCCTCACTTGTTGATTCTTTCTCCAAGCGACGCCACTTCTCCAAGCACATTCTGAACGGTAGCCGTCGCTTCCTGGACGGCTTGCAGCCGCTCCTTGAGGCTCTTCTTTTCTTCCTGGTGTCACAAGCAGAACAGCCAGAACGGCCGTAAGTGCGCAAAGTGTGTGGTGACAAGCAGCGTGCATAGGGAAGTCGATTACGTTGCATTGCACAAATGATGGGCAGAAAAGTAAAAAAAAAATTAAAACAAAAAGCACTAGCTAGCACATTAAAGCTCGATCACAAGGAATGATTCTCATTACTTTTTCGCTTACTAGACGGTTGGACTTCAGCAAAAAGCGAGAGACAGATACATTCTTAAACGGATTCTGAAGGTGTTTGCCTGGCCGCACGCCTAGCGTACTAGTACAGATGGGTGGAGCATGAAGTGACTGATTCACACATTACAGACGAAGCCAGCATACCGAAGCAACACGAGCAACACGTACACCCCGGTAACGAAGAACTGGAGTGTCTGGTTAAGGCGAGTATCCCAGAGGAAGACTAAGAGCGCCTAAGTTGCACGCTAGGTACTAGCAACACTGCTTTAATTTTCAAGAAAACGGTGCACCTCGAAGGATCGAGCCGCTACATCAACTTAACGTACATAAGAGGATAGCTACTGCGGTCTCAAAGCGCGTGCAGAAGCGAAAAACGAAAATTAGACTCAACTGTTTTTGAGTCTTTGTCCTCGTCGTCGTCGTCTTCATCTTCTTCGTTGAACTGTTGGGGAAGGAGAAGGAGAAAATAACGCAATTGAGCAGCTCTGAGTCAAGATTTTCAGGAATAGAAAACAGAAGCAACACAACAGATAGTTTAATACTTTAGTTATGCAGAGCTTAACAACTGCGGAGAGCTAGGCGTAAGATAAAAAGACATGTTCCGCAGAAAAGTGCGCAACCTTATACTTACGTCCTCCTCCTCCCTTCCGGCGCCTTGGATGCCAGCGACGGTGAGCACAAGCAGGTTCTTGAAGAACACCAGCAGCAGAACAAGCGGAAGCATGTACAGTTCAGCCGTGTACGTGATCACCATGAACGACTGCAGATGCAAAAATTGGGCAGCGGGGAGCGCAGAGAGGGATACACTCTTAATTAGGCTTTCAAGTTTCAGAGACTTCTACATCATCGTCATCTGGATATGAGCTCCCAAATACACGACGCGCGTGCGCATGGGCCTATCTGGTAATATTGTTTTCGCTTCAAATCTGCATACCCTCCAATTACTATTTTCCTCCGCAGAGTAGCGGCGGAGTACAGTAGCACACTGTGAGTACCGTATAGTAGCACAACGCAGCGCTACCTGTCATCATGCTAAGTGCTTACAGCTATCTTGATATATTTATGGAAAACGATGGTTAAACTTAAGGAAACTATGGGAATTGCGCTAGCAGCTTCTCTGGAACTTGACTGCCATTCCGCAAAGTCGCTACACATCTGCTAGGTTTCCTACGACGACAGTTACAGGAAACCTGTCAGTGGCGTCGTGGCCCGCATAGGGGCTAGCGGATTGGCCGAAATACGCTGCTGATGCTGCATTCACATGCAGCGAACGTTGCGGCAGATAGGACAATACAAAAAAAATTCAAATGTTAGACAGTTTCCGCCATGAAAGGCGAGGCACTGCTAGCAAGTAATAACGTTGCGCTGAAGCTCCTCAGGCGGTGCCACATGTAAGGCAGCTGCTTTTGCGCAGCAAAAAATAAAAAGAAAAAAAAGTACCCTGACAGCTATTGGGCGTCTCACACGCTGGTGTGACGAGGAGCAACACCAGCGGCGTTGCAGGCGGCTCCTAACGGGTGCACTAGACGAGACCGACAGTTAATTATCAGCGTTTTCTAGCGCCCAATGAAAGGATTAGACAAGACTATAGCATCACGCTTACAACCGGTTCCGCTCAGACCAGTGCATGCACCACGGCGTGATACGCACACGACTCAAGCCGGAGGACAGACGACGCTTACGGAAGGAGCATACTGCCAAACCACCACTGATTGCCCCATGGTCTCCCACGCGAAGCGCAAACGCTTGTACAACGTCCGCAAGCCTGTGCCGCCTATGGAGTGCGGACGTATCCACTCGGAAATTGGAAGCACTTTCGGAGGGGGCTCCTCAGATGGTGTCGCCACAGAAGGCAATGTTCGCACCACGTGTGGATATTGCTCTATGGACAACCGCCCGGATATTGGAGACCTGCTGTGGGAGTGTTGAAGCCTCGATATAATCCGGGATCAATAGAAGCCAAAGACAAGGCGGACCCTTAACGGCTGCCTATGTCCTGCAGACGACATGCACACGCGGCGCCCTAATTGCACTTCGGGACTACGTCGAAGAGGCTGGTGCGCTGGGCCAATATCGGTATTTATGCACCCTTCCCTTCACTCCCACTAAGAGACCGGGCAGTCCTGTGCGATTAAACACGTACCGATCCATGCAGCTTCTCAGCAGTACCGCTAAAATGCGTGCGTACAGCGCTCGTGCCAGCAGAGAAAGCCGCTCTGCATCGGGCAGAGCCGATCGAGCGGAGCATGATGGTGCATCAACTTGTCTTCGTTTTTTTTTTTCAGCCAAACGCATTGAACACTCCACGCGCGAGCCGCGCACCCAGCGTTGGTATTAGGACACCACGACGGCGCAGGCGTCGACGGCACGAACGCGCCTTGAGGGTTCGTATGATTGCTATCGCAACAAAGAAACTGACGATCACTGCCGCCTGCACTGCCCATTTAAGTCATGCCACTGCGGTGCTATGAAGCTGGCCGGCATCCGGACGCGCTAACGGAGCTACTGCGCAACTTGGGCGCTTGGTAGTTCGTGCGCTGTTCGTATAGGTTACGCGAACCAGAATCAAAATGTAGCCGGTTGAATCTCCAAATGTTTTGCAAGGAAAAGAACAACACCTTCTTTTCAAGAGGGCTAGACATGGTGCCTATTGAGGTTCTTCAGTATAGGGCTCTCCTGGCATTATATTCCTGAAAGCCTCCTCAATAAAGGCAGACTTTTTCAAGGCCGGTGCTAGCGGCAGTCGGCCATTCGGGAGGGGCAATGTGGCATTGCCAGAGGACGCAAGGTGGTTTGGGATGTTCCTACAGCCCCGTGAATGAAAGGGGGGGGGAGGGGGGAGGGACTCGGTAACGAGGTGAATACGGGCAGGTGTGAGGAGCCTGTTGGTTTGTGCGTGTCTCATGTCTTTTTTTTTTCCACCGTCGTAATGTAATTTATATGTCGTAGAACCATTTATGCTAAACCTTTCCTTTTACATGTTTTTTTTTTCATTTCTATGGTAATGACAATGCGTTGTAACTATACTACGTCATCACGGTTGCTAGGGCTTAGTCAAGCTGCTTAAACCAGCGTTTTGCCCTGACAGCCACCTCGGCACTATACTCTGGAACGAACAATGTGGTTCGATAATGCGGACTTCCGAATCAGCAAGGAAATTACGCAAATCCAACGCACAAATGAAGCTGAATCTACTGGGCGAGACCCCGACCAGCGACCGACCGAGCCAGGCCAAACCATGGGATGGTCGGCAGAGAAAGCGGTGTTTTAAAACCAAGGCATGTGCTGATGCTGTGAAAATCCTGCTGAGTAAAGCTTGTAGGATCAGAGTTGCTGATGCGCGATGCCGCAGATGCCGGACAAAAAAATGGCGCAGAAAAATAAAGCTAAGGGCAAACGTCGACGTAGGGCGAATATGAGGGAAGAGACGAAGGTGGTTGGCCAATCACATGTTCTAATGAGTAAGAGTTTCAGAAGTGTTCAAAGACCATTCAGCTGGAAAAAGAAGGCTCTTTCCGTTAAGATGCCAGTCAACGCGAAGCAAGGCAGACGTCTTTCCGAACTTAATTTTGGCGACATTTGTCAGCTCTTATCGCCAACGAAGACGCTATGTTATTGCGGAAACCACTCAGTTAGAATCTTAGCAAGTGTACGTGTTTATCAGGATAAAATTTGTGCAGACGTATGCTTCAATAGCCTGTTTTTGTGAATCGTCACACCAACAAAGATTCTCCGTTTACATTGACACCTATTTAAGTGCTTCAAACCAGACTGATTCCAGCCGAACGTTTACATGCGGCATGTTAACGCCTTAACACGAGCCCAAGGTCACGTCCTCCACAAATATTAACTTTCATGCTTATCTTTCAGTCAGCCAAACATTCACTGATGCCTACATTCAGGTGAGCCAGAAGATAAATTTAGAAACCAAGAAGCCGCTTAAAAAGCCGGCCGACACACTCACAAAAAAAGCGAGAAGGGACCTCGGTACGGACTCCCAGAGAAAGCAGTTGTTGAGGAACTTGCCCATGTCGATGACAAACACCACGATGTTCTTCACACGTGTCAGGTTGCGCATGAACACCTGCAAGGGGCCACTCATTTATGTCACTCAAATGCCACTTCTTTACATGGGTTCAAGTGAATAGGGCTGAATGAGTGTAGTCAGTTGTGAAACTCACAATTCGCTTGAACTTGGGATCAAGCTGCATGAACTTCGTCTCCTTCGGATTGAATGTTTTCACGCAGGCTTTTATCTGCAAGTTCAAGAACTGTCCTTGGAGCACTGTGCATCGCCATCAGAGAGTTATGAAGCTTATCACCGCTATACATCAGAGTGCGTGGACTCACAGGGTTGTAGACCACCGACATTTCCAGGAAGATTTGGCCTTTCACCCTCGTCTTGAGTTTCCGATCCTTAAGTCCATACCACTTCTTCTCTCCGTTCTTGATCTGTTCAACGAAAAACAGAGTGCACTTTCAGAAAACTACAAACGCTTAGGATTTAATGCTTTCTGGTGCTATAATACTTCGTAGCGAAACCTTCGCGTGTAACACCGGTTACCATCTAAGCGCTCACGAGAGAGGAAGGCGAGCATACGTGCAATTGGAAAGGGTTCATCGCAACGAGGACACAAACTCTAAGCAGAGCTTCGAAATTATATACGCTATCATCACGAACGTATTGCATTTTCTGATCAAACCGGCAAGTTCCTGCAGCTCACTGCTAAATTCACTGAAACACACACGCCTACCCAACTTTCTCACTACGTTAATGAAACGTGTTCTGCGCTGCTAATTTTTTAACGATCACAGAGAGGTGACCCTAACACAAAACTTGAGGCTGCATTACCTTGAGCAAGGGTATGGCGAGCTTGCCAAGGAATTCGCACTTCTTGTCGCGGTCTTCGTCGTAGACAGTCAGCTCCAGGACAGAATGAATGTCCTTGACCTTGCTGCATGCGAAAACAAAACAAAAGTCGCAGTTTCGCCGGAAAGGTAAAGCATCGATTGCGATAGCAAATTAGCGGACATCTAGCTATACGAAGTAAGGATAGTAGTTTTATCGATCATATAAACTTGTAACATAGGCATACTAACTAAATTAACAAGCATGGTGTCACGCGCGCACAAGCAAACATGAACACATCTCTTTCGATGACTGCGGAAACTCTCTGTCATAACGCTGCAGTAAGGAAACGCGGCAGCAGCAGCGAGCGAATTGACCTGCATGCAGCCGCTCTCATCAATGCGAACTAAGTCGCGAAAACACAGCGAAGTGCGGCCTCTGTACCCGTCGCAGATGGCTTTCAAGATACAGCGGCCCGGCAGGGCGCTCGCGGCCACCCGGGTCACCCGGACCACGCGGATTAGATTGCGAACCCCTTCCCTACCCACCACCCGAAGCTTTGCGCGCGACGGAAGGCGGCGCGCTTCCTCCCCGCTTTCCGCCGTTGCGTGCGCGACATTGAGCCGCGATCGCCGGCGAGCGCGCTTTCACTCGCACATACAACATAGAGCGCGCGGCGAAGATTTTATCGCCCTTGGACTTTATACAGAACCTTACGGCGACGGCAGAAATGCGCCTGGGGTGCCCATATAATTGCTATCGCTAAAGAAAGCGCTTGTGAACAAGTAAAACGCCCCTGAAAACACCACGCCGCGTCTCCTTTCCCCCATTCAGCTACAGCGTGCCTGGCCACTGCCCCCTCTACCCTCTTCGGCTTCTGCGCATTACTACGCGTGCTGCTCCAGCGTTCGATTCACACTCCCGGCAGCTATTGCCACAGAACCTTTAGAGAACAGCTACTGCGACGGTAACAACGAGGTTCCAATACAGTCATTGATTGCAGAACCTCATAATGAATTTCGTATTTGCTCAAGCTTTAACCATTATATGAAGCAATAAATATATTGAAACTTAAGCCCCAACTCTAAGCTATCATAACTGCCGTCAAAAAGTTGATGTGAATTATATATTAACTTCCAGCGTTGCCAGTTCCCACCACAATTGAACTATTCATTTTAATTTCAACAAAGATCCACTTAAGCGGATCAAGCTTTGCACCAATGGGAGCGTTTCTCCGTTTCATACGTGCTCGAATGTCGAAATCGGGGAGAAGTTGGAATAGGAGTAATGTTGGACGTGCATAAGCACAAACAGTATCCGTCCTTTGTGCTCAGTGCACTATGACCAGGCGCCCCTCTTAGTAGTGGTGCTCACAAGCAAAATATCTTGTTCCACTCGGGCGACAGCGTCTTGTACTCGGTGTGCGTCTGCAGGCGCGAATTGACCAGCTCGAGCACGCAGAACGGGTCACTCTTGCCTCCCAGGTCGGCAGAGGCCAGGCCCTGTGCCTTGTACACTGCGCATCAGTGAGAAACGAAAAAAACCACCGAAGAGGATCAGTGTCTGAAAAATTACGAGGTACAAAAAAGCACGCCGTAGGGCACCACCACAGCGACAGGTTTAGCAAACACATATTTACACCCATTTTCCGTAGTTGGGCTCGCTCGCCCACTCCGCTTTCCAGATACATCATGGTGAACACTGAATTCCCCTGGTCCATCTGGTGCAGCCCAACAAGACCGCTCCTGTCGTTCAGCAATCAGTTTGCCAAAACATTCATTATAGGGTATATAGATGCAAAGCGACGAAGGAAAGGCAAGGACGAGAACAGAGGCTGTCTACCTTGTGAACTTGAATTATGAACTAGTAATTTTGCCGTCACGACTTGTGAACTACTCTCGGAACTCATCTTAACGCTTTAGCGTGAAGGGCTCCGTGTCGCAGAAAATCCGGTGTCGGCGTCGGTGGAGTTGTCCGTGAGCAAAAATTTTCGTATATATTTCGATATATGTATATGTCGCGCTTTGAAATATGACGATTAAAGTATGGCGTTTTACGTGCCAAAACCACGATCTTGCACGCCGTAGTGGGGGACGCCGGAAATTTGCGTCGCCTGGGGTTCTTTGACATGCACCTAAATATAAGTACACGAGTGTTTTCGCGTTCCGCCCCCATCGAAATGCGGCCGCCGTGGCCGGGATTTAATGCCGCGGTAACTCCAGGAGAGATGCTTCTGGTTTGCTACCGTACATAGAGAGAAGGGTACAAGACGTACAGTGTGTTTGCGCGCCTTTAAACTTCAGGCTTTGAATTCATGGCCTGGACCACGGTGGTGGTAAGTGCGCTGGAAGGCATCTGCCACGAAACCCCTCGAATCCCCCGTACTCTTCTCGCTGGTTCGGAGCAAGGCATATCTCACCAGCGCTATACCCACCTTTGACGACGAGGTGTCCGACATCGTCCCAATCGTAGAAGCTGTGTAACAGGCCCTGCAGAAACCGAGTGAGGTGTCACATTTGTGGGCCCCGAGTGAAATTACGAGCATGTACAAAAGTTTTCAATACAAGGAGCCTACCCCCCCCCTCCCATACATTTACACATCGCCAGTACCTCAATGCAACAGTAACAAACAGCGCACTGCCACCAGTCGCATGACCAAGTAGTGAGTTAATTTTTTTTTCGTTGAATGAATGTTTGATGTTTAATGGCGCAAAGGCCAGGTATGGCCAAAGAGCGCCATGGCCGTGATAATTTTTTGCTGTTGTTAAGCGTAATTAATTCGCAAGCGAAACGCCGTCGAAGGTCATCGGTAATCAAAGTACCAAAGCATGAGCAGCCATCTAACGAAACACTTCGCCGCCGCTTCTAATCCCTCGGGATGCCGCCGCACGAGCCGCGTATAATTAACAGGCTCCACTACACCGGAGCCAGGCTGTTGCACAAGAACCCGGAGGGGACTGGCATTCAGTCCAGCTTCACTGTTCAAAGCTGGGTTCGCTCATTATTCCCTTCTGCACTGGCTGCTACGAAGTGGGCGACGCGGCGCACTACATCTGGCAGAGAGCTAGAGAAAGGAAGTATTTGATATATTTGCATATAAGAGGACTTTCTCGTGCGTGCGTGCAACACATGGCGTCCCCGGAAGGACCTCATTTGGCGTGAAGAGAGCTATCGCACCATCTCGCTCCCTTAATTACGTGGCTCTCTGAACTCATCGACGAACGGCAAAGAACTTTATGCTCCGGGCAGCGACACCCATAAAGAGAAATTGCAGGCACTGAATGCCAGGACGACGTCACCTGAAGCATCACCCCTTAAAAATGTGCTCATTGATGTTCCAAAATTTCGCGTTGAGTTTTGCAGCCTTCAAAAATAGAACTTTCTCTACAGGAGCTATTGAATTTCACATTAAATGTTTGTAATGGGCTGAAACAAGGGCAATCGTGGAAGGATGAGTCCTACGGAGCAGTGAGAAACGCCCTATAATTGTTTACGTCAAGTTAACATTCCCATCAGGTTTGTTCTCTACGCAAGGAAAATATTCCTGACGCGACACATGATACTGTGAGCTGGTTTCTGTTCATGTCGGTTCTTTATTTATTTTCTTACGTAAAAATTAGCCAATTATATCGCGCTGCTTACTTAACATTACGGCCTCTGCTATCATATTTAACTGCAACGGGTGCTATTAGCTGCCATCAGATTATTAACTTAAAGGTCTCTCAGCTGGTTTTCGATCATTCGATAAGGGGAGAAATAAAAAAAATGTAACACTGGCAAGTGGAATGCACCGCTGGGCAACAAAGACTCGGTCGAATGAATGGCTCGTTCTGCAACACAGCAAGACTACACCTGGGCTACGAGGAAAGCCATTGTGTGCTGCTCATATTTAATTTTGCTCCACTGGAGTGGTTATCCTGCTCCGAATGACTCAGAGCGCGGGGACGTTTGCAGTTCAGCCTGACAAGTGCGTGGCCTGTACAGTCTGTTGTAGAACCCGCGAACTCGGCGTTTTGCAGGATAAATTCATAGCCGCTGCTTACAAGTTCACAACGCATAAAACAAAGTTGAAGCGCGGAAAAAAAGCACTCTGTCCAGAGCCTGAACACTTCAAGCGAAGAGGCAACATCTTTGAAAGAAGAAGGGGTATGCTTAAAAAGTTCGACTGTGCGCTCACTTTTTTGTAGTCGCGCAGAAAAAGGGGAAGGAGGAAATTATTCCTGTGCGCCGCCGTTCATGAAAATATCTCGCGGCTCCAGAGTAAGCCCTGACAAAGAGAGAAATGACAGCAATCGACATCGTCGCTCAGTTGCTGACTTTGTTACGGACTTAAAAGGCAACTACACAATTGCGTTTTCAAGCCCCTTCGCTGTTTCTCCGGTGTTCGAGACTTCCCACTTCCAACAATCATTTCTATCAGCGCAGTCGCGTGCTCTTTGCTTGGTGCACTATAACGACGGCAGCCACAATGGGGCTGAGCACAGAACGCCTCAAATGTGTTTATAAAGATGTGATACAGATATAATGCGACACTATGTGATATAGATATAAGCGCTATTGAATCGAGGGTGAGATACGGTGAAATTGCGCACCAGCGTCGTCGTCTTCGGTATGCTTATCGCGATAGATAGGAACGGTGGCACGCTACAACCCATTTATTATCGCAGTTTCCTTTGGTACTATTATTCCATCTCATCTCTCGTTCTACCATCTTTAAATATTTATCCCTCTTCCTGGTGTTTAGCGCAAAAACAAACTGAGACAAGAGCAGACGGAAGGCACGGCACACACGAGCGCCAACCTTCAACGATGCTGACGGTTAACGTTCGTGCGTATCCTGTTTTCTGCCTATTCCTTTCTCGAGTGTCAGCGCTAAACACTAGAAAGGATGTCGTACCAGCAAGTCCAGAACTGTCCCCTTGCAAAATTTATGCCTTATCATCCACCACTTTACCCCCGAAATGGGTAGCCAGACGGTTTTTTCCACTGGCTATAATCTCCCTCCCTCTCCGTCTCTCTCCCTCTTCCGCGCTCTGCCTGCGACACAGTGTTGGCTCCATTTGTGTGGACGCATTTGCCCCGTCATTCATTACACGGCATGCAGTGTGAACAGCTCGAATTGTTGCGAGAAACCTACGTATCGGGCCCGCATGGCCTTGTTGCGCGCGCAGGAACCGCCGGTCGCCTCGAACGTGGTCAGGTCCGAGACGCAGCTGGTGCCCTGCGTGCTGCCGCTGATGGTGAGCAGGAGAAACAGCGAGCCGGCGCCGTCTTCCAGCGGCTGCCACACCGAGTGCGTCGTCTCCGGCTCCAGGCTGCTCAGGTCGATCGAGCACCTGCGCCGTGCACACGGGGTGCACAAGCGTGGATGCGACGTTTAGGCATTTTTGTTTCGTAGAGAATGGCTCCTAGCTTGAGTGAGAGGGGAACAAAAGGGGAATGTCATGGGGAAAAGCAGTTGGTAAGCGGGAGACAGGGTGGCACGGGAAATCCGACAGCGAGAATCTCCTCTCGTACCGTTAAGGGCAACCCCGATCTTCTGGTAGCATACGTAAACTGCAGGAGGGCTTACACGCCATCTTCGCGGTTTCGTCGCTCAATAGCCACAACACGATTTTCACGATTTTGGCAAAAAAACAAGTTCGTCATCGTCGTTATCCCCGATCGAGACAGATGCAGGACAAACGCCTTTTTCTGAGGTCTCCAATCATTTGCGTCCTCAATGAACCGAACCTGTTCTATACCCGCAAGTCTTCTAATGCGAAGCATTCTTCGCCACCTTCAGGCACTTTGAGCTTAGCTATCCATCTATCGAGCCTACTATGCCGCGGTGCCCACCGACTCGAGGCGCTTGGTAATATGCCCGTGTTGGTGATCCCATCGTGGTCGCTGCATCGTCGTGCTCCGTCGTATACGATTCGCGCCACATGGCTCGAGCCATGTGGCGCGCGTAAGAAGATCCGTGCACTTGGGCAACTGAACACCGAGCAGCCTCTGTACAGAGAGCGATTCAAAGGCGAATTTCCCAGGATTGTTGATTTCCGATCGCCGGAAGGCAACGCACCGCCTCCTCGTTCCTCCACACGGTCGCACAGGACTTTCACGGTCCTTCTCATCGTTACCAAACCTCTTAATAAAGCACCGAAGTCTGCTCTTTCCTGCTGCATGTGGACTCGAAGTACGACAACGCTGCGCCGCGAACTTCAGCACGACAGCGTCATCACAGCGACTCGGTTAGACGACCCCATGCACCAACCGCCTCCTGACGCTCACAAAGAAGCTCTTGGAAGACCGCAGCTTCGTCGAGAATTGCGCAAACTCTGACTTTGGGTTCCTCAGGGGTCTACTTGAGTAGCTCAAGGACGGCGTAGTACTGGGCGCCGATGAAGAGGGACGTCTTCACCTTGATCGAGCTACTACTATAGGCAAGCCCACGCTCTTTCTGATCCTAGCTTGTCGGAGCTCCACAATGAGCGCCTGCTCAAATTGATTGATTGATTGATTGATTGATTGATTGATTGATTGATTGATTGATTGATTGATTGATTGATTGATTGATTGATTGATTGATTGATTGATTGATCGCCATCGCGAGACTTGACACGGCATACGCGAGCCCCGCTGACTTCAGGGATCACGACCTACATCGTTCACGAGTAGGATTCATGTTGTTCATCAGAGTAGCAATGCGTACAGCTAAAAAAGAAAAAGAAAACTGACAGCACTGTTTTAGTGTCCTCGAGGCAAAGTGCATGCATAAAACCACGAATGGACTACTGATGCCCTGTCAGTCGACGCTACTTTGTTTTACAGGAAACATTAGATTTGATTACATTCCTCGATCCAGCACAAAAGGTTGCCTCAAATGCCTTGAGCATTGCACACATGTGCTAAAGGAATTCAAGGGGCCGCTCTTTTTTGCCTTTTGCGTAGACGGTGTCCTTCGATGCGACTGCTTGCTTCATCCTCGTCGTCCGCAAGCTTGGCCAAAATTAAAGCGTATTTAGCTAAACTGACACGCACACCGCTCGCAGTACCGAGGGACAACGATGTGAAAGACTTTACACAGGGAGGGCCATGACAGCCTGCCTGGACAGCCGCGCTGACTGGAGACCGCCAGTGCGATACAAAGCACCTGACGAGGCGCGTCCGACGCAAGCAAGGCGACAGCTGCACCCGCTTTACAGAAAGTTGCTTCAAAGTCACTTTTCATAGTAAGCAAGGTTCAGTCAGGGTAGCAAAATTTATCGTGTCCAAGGTACTTTGCCTGCAGCGCATGTTATAGCAGTGACTGTTGCTGTTCCAATGAAGGACAGAGACGGTCGGTGCGGCCCGATAATGGAAGCATTAAGCATCGCTGCACTCTTCAGACACACGTGGTCGCTAATGCACAAACACACATTCCGTCAACGGGAAAATGCTCGAGACCAGCCAGCTGGTACAAGTCTGCAAATATACGCAGCCCAAATGTAGCATACACTATAGCGCGAAGAACGAAACGCGCGCGAGTATTGCTGCAGTTGGGATCTCAGCTGACATTGCTAATTTCACAAATGTGGAAGTTCGATACAGTCAATAAAGAGCTCAGCAGAGCTCAAATTGGGCTCTATTCTGAGAAGGCTCATCGTGCGCAAGGAGAATTGCACTGCAGCGCCTGTACTGACAGGCTACCACCGTCAGCGCAAGCAAGCAGCCCGCACGTACCTTCCCATGAAGTCTCCCTTGCCACTAAAATCCTTGTCCCACACGGAAATCTCGAGGACCTTGGGCTGGTCCGTGTACATGTGCAGGTCGAACTGCTCCAGCCACTGGGGATTCAGGGTTTTGATGACATTCTGCGCAAGAGCGAAAACGGGAGGCCTGAACATAAGACACTGAGGTCAAAACTATGAACTTTCTATACTTCTATAATGTCATTCTTCTTATTTTTCTAGTGCCTCATCCCCATGTGGTGCGACACTTCAGGAAGTTCACGGAGACAGTGCGGCATACACGCAGGAGTTAAAGGTAAATCTATCAAAGAAAATGCCGCGTTAGACTTTTATGGTCTCGATGACACGTGATATATTTGAGTACGCATTAACACAGCTTTACTGACGTCCGGTACAATTTAGGCAACAGCTCCAGGGTCTATTCTCATAAAGTTACAGGCAGTTAATCGGGGATCACACAGTAATTGTAAAACTAAAGAAAGGAAGCCAATGTGCTTTCCTTCTGAAAAGATAGAAGCATTTGAAGAGCAGGCTTTAGCTCGGGTGCTCCTATCTAAATAGATGCAAAAGGAGAACCATTGCACAGAATTTGATGAGGTTTGTTGCATTTAAAAGAAAACGTTAAAATCTAGTGACTGTTGGCTTCAAATTTTTTATTTAGGTCCTCAATGTTTTTGATGAATATGGAAAATTTACACATTTTCAGAATACGAAACTATCAAAGTTACGACTCTGTTACTCAGCAATGAAAAGTGATATCGCAATTCTGTGTATTGCACCTCATAGTACATCTACAGTGGACAAAATATATATGTTACACATAAATCTAAAAGAAATTTAGTAATATGGAAACTTGTACGCAACTTAACGAATTCACGTAAGATAAAATTGGACATATGGAATTTGCCCACTTTGATTGATCTAATGGATGCCGTTTGCACAACCGCGACAAACGTTCTTGATGCAGAGCTATTAATCTGTTGACTTCATGCTTCTATATTTCAAGCTTTCCAATTTTTGAAAATTCTTTCAACAAAATTCAGGTCTTAAATCGAAATTCCGCTTCCGACAGTCACTAAAATTTAACTTTCTGTCAGAAATGCGACAAATGTCATTAAAATCGGTCTAGGGGTTATCGCAAGAAAGCGTTTTTGACCGAGTTAAAGCTTCCTCTTAAGACGCATATCTGCATACCTTTCCTTCTTTTTTCCCCCTTTTTTTTTAACGAGACCAGTCGCTAGAACGAACCCCAAGAAAGCACGTATCAATCACGAGATACTTTTACTTCCTTTGCTATTTCGCAAAGAACGACGGCACTCTGGCGCATATACTATATTTTTTGTTCAATTTTCTGGCGCAGTGCTAGAAGCGCGGCAAGGATAAATGATATATGCTTTTGTGTCGAAAGAGGGGTACCAGCGTCAATCGATCGGTTCACTTCTGTTCGATTGGTAATTGATCCTTCCACCGACGCGTTTACAAACGTGGTTATCCCGCCGTCGGAGAACCAGTGGCCGTATTCGCAAAGCTTCTTTTACGCAAGTGCCGTCAGCAATTGGACACTCCTGCCGCGATGAGTGGCGGGCGCGCGGCCACTGAGGAGGCGCTCTTACGTAAAGATTTCGTGGGTACGGGACTCTAAAACTTCGGTGCCTGTGAGTAGTGATAAACTCATTGGTTGATCCATGACTGAAATACATTAAATAATCACCAAGGGGCTACATAAAGAGAGTTATACTGGCGTAAGTACAGGCGTGCGAGGGTGTCGCTTCATCACACTGCGTGCGTGCGTGCGTGCGTGCGCGTACATGTGTGTGTGTGTGTGTGTGTGTGTGTGTGTGTGTGTGTGTGTGTGTGTGTGTGTGTGTGTGTGTGTGTGTGTGTGTGTGTGTGTGTGTGTGTGTGTGTGTGTGTTTGCGTGCGTGTGGGCATGCGTGCGTGCGTGCGTGTGTGCGTGTCCTCCATTAGCAATGCCGAGCCCTTTGATGAATAATTCATCAAAGGACTCTCGACAAACGAAGCTAATAACGATCTCATGTATTATTCGCCAGTCCACAGCCCACCTCGTCGACGAAGCTTACGCAAGTTACGCACATTCGCTTTCTCTTCGCCTGAGGTTTGTCTGAGCGAACACCGAGAAGCCGAAAACTAGAATTGTAACATTCAGAACATCGAAGTAGGTAAAGGTAAAATGCTCAGATGGATGTATCGCGTGATTAAAAATACAAAAACAAAAGAGAGAAGTAGGATCGGCTAGGTCAGAAAAACGGTTGAAGTAGCGATCCTCCGAATCATGCTTGAAACTGGGATGGCATACATATTGGCACCGCGAACTATGTTGAACGTAAAGGATAAAGAAAGCAACAACTTGAACTTTTGTTAAAATATTGCGCTGAACCGAGTTGACTTCCATTAGCAGATCCAACATGCAACTAGCGTGTCCCTCCCCTTTTTCTTTTCTTTTTTTTTTCGATATGACCATACCGTCATTTTGAACTTTAAGTTCCCCAATTCCACATTTTAGACGCATTATCGAAACTAACGCGAGCGAGTCAGCAACGCATCCTACCTCGCCAAACTTCACCGGGACAAAGAAATTCGCATCTCGACGCCGTCAAGATGCGCGCGAAACACGCGCCGGCGATTCAAATCCGCGTCAACCAATAAGAGCGCTTCTCGTGACCACGTGGCAGTAGCACATCGCGACGCTATACCTTTTTTTTTTTTTTTTCACGCATTCTTTTGCTTCTATATTGTACTACGAAATAATAGGCTGTGGCTGTCTAAAGCCCAGGTCCCTTCTCTTTACGACGCTCCCAAAATGACCGCGTTACATGAACGGAAAGTCGCGCTATAGTGGCGCGCTCTGGGGTGCGATGGCCCCTACCGACGCTTGATTTTAAGCGCTAGAATAGTACGGTTTGCTCAACTTCTAGGCCACTTTTCTTTCAAATACTTCCCCACGTGAGAAAAGAACACCCGAGGACGGCCTATCTATAATTTCCAATGAATAAATTTGTCCCAATGTTTCGGACAAAACAATGTTTGTGATTGGGACAATGTTTGTCACGGCGTTTCCACCACCGCCCACAGTGGGAAGAACGCTGATACACGTATCGGATGGCGCCGCTAACAGCTAGTGGAGTATAAGTAAGAAGCAGGACTTGAGCGAGCTTCGATTTATTCTTAGCAGATAAACAGAGGTTTCAGCTGAACATAAATACGCCTAGTACGTCCTTACCGGACAAGAAGTAAGAGCAATGGATACCTTAATGCTCCTGTGAAAAGTGAGTAATGTTTCATCGCCGTACCCCGAGACGGAGAAAGCGAGAGAAGTCGAACCCGGCGCCATCTATAGAGAGCGAAGTGTCGCGAAATTCACTGTCACGGCGTCAGGCCGAACTGATATAGCGAAAGCGCGAAGTAACATGCATATTCACAGTCAAGATCCTCGTTTTGCAAACAATTAGAACTCCAAATCAATAGGCAATTCAACATAGCTGCAGCATTCTTCTTGGTGCCTATCAACCTTTGAATAAAATCATGAGCCATTCCACTCCGTGAAAGCGGTTGACCAGCGAAGCTGTTTAGCACACGACACGGAGGTGACACATAACTTTGAACAAAGGTACGAGCTTATTTATTGTCTTGATGGGTGGTCATCGTGACGAAAGGTACGCACACTGATATATTGTCGTGATCGGTGGTCATTATTTCACTCATCATTTCACGATGCACGTACGCCGCTGGTTTGTCGGTCGGGCCAGATCGGTGTGGCGTCGCGAGGGATATGTCTGCAACACGGAACGCGTAAACCGCTCCCTTTTCGGTACCGACACATCACATTGAAATCACCGATAACGACAGCAGGAGCAGTGTCATCGCAGCTAATTCACGCAAACTGAGTAGCCATGACTATGAGTGATTGCATTTTTTTGCTTGCTTACAGGGGTACGAGCCATTGCTCACAGGGGTATGAGCTATTGATGATGACAGTTTTCCGCATGTTTTTCTGTATGTTGTATGCGTCATTAGAAACAATTTCGGCGCTGTTTGCTTCACTTTGCTGAGTGCTTGTAGCATCTGCCTTACGGGGCTATCAGTCATTATATGTTTTACTCGCTTACGGGAGCATGAATGCCTAAGAGGGTATGAGCCATTGATAATGAAAATTTTTGTTCACGGAGAACAAAAATGCATGGAACCCTAGCGATATAAAGCTTTGCTGTAAAACGCTTTGTCCCCCTGCTTTCGCATTTCATTTAAGTTACAGTGAGGCCTCGAAGGTTAAAGAAGTGCCTCTTTATAGAATGTAAGATCCTGTACGTTAGCAGTAAAGTAATGAATAACGGTCAATGTCTCTGCCCGAGAAGAAACAATTACTGAGCGATATTGCTGAAAAATCTCTTGACGCCAAGGCGTCTGAAGGGAGCGGGCAAGTGATAGAACGTGGACGCGTTAGAAACAACATTGCAGCGGACGCAGCAACTGAATAACCCTAACAAAGTAAAAAGTGTTTGACTGTTTGAAAACAAGGACAGGGTACGCAAAAATTAAAGCATTGTGAACCTGTTTGTGTTTATACGTGGCAAGAGCTACGATGTTGAGCGCAGATATAGAGGGAGTTAAGCTTTGAACTCTCCATTCCATTTCAACTTTCCACTGAAGGTGAGTTGCGTCCTATCCGTGAAGCCTCACTACAGTAGATAGTTTCACCTTTCAAACGGGAGGCGAAGCTGTGAAGTGCAATAGGAACAGGTGTGTCGGTAAACGTCGAATGGATATTATCAACATCCTCTTCGAAACTTGCGTATCGGCAGGTAGTGGCAGGTTTTCGTTGCCGCGAATTTGCGATGTCACAAAAAACAAAAGACAGCGTTATTTTTCTCCACTGAAGGGTTATTCGGAGAGGCGATCAAGAAAAGAAAACGTTCTCCAGCTCGCAGGAACACTCGTCTTTATCGAAGCAACGCACTGCCCAGGTTTGGCGCACACATGTTCCTCGGTTAATTTTTTTTTTCTTTTTTTCCCCCTACAGCGCCTCTCCACGTGAAGCGCCCAGCACCTCCTGGGTGTGAATGCAGCCACCTGTTCCAGTAACTCACGGTTCTACGAACACGCTGTTTTCTTCCTTTGTGTCTTTCTTTCTTGTATGTTTGCTTCCTTGCTTGCTTGTCTCTTTCTTTCTTTCTTTCTTTCTTTCTTTCTTTCTTTCTTTCTTTCTTTCTTTCTTTCATGGTTTTCTCTGTATCAACTGGATTATCTGTATAATCTAATTTTATCATCCCTTTACGCCGGGGCAGCGATGAGAACTGAATCTCGCCGGCGCTTACACGTCAGTTTAAGCTCAATAAAGTCGAAGGACACCGTAACTCTGCAGCATTCCATGAGCTGTAGAGCAGACAAAAGTGCGCGCGAAATGCTCTTTCATTCAAACAAAGGCTGACGTTGCCTGCCTGTCATTTTAGGTGGTAGTTATGCACTATGGCATGACGGCTCTTGCACCGCATGTGACGCGGTCGAAAACCACGGAACCCTTCTCAACCCCGCCGTGCAGTATAAGAAGCTATTGTTTAGCGCTCAAAGCGGTCCCAACAAGCGCCGTCAGATCGGAGAGGCAAGACAGCTGCAATCCAACTCAGTGTACCTTCAGTGTACCTTCATGACGCTACAAAGGAACCCGTATACTTGTTTCTTCGAAAGGAATCTTAGCAATTTGTTCGTTAGTCGGTAATGGTAAATCGCCCTCCTGGTAATCGTCTTGCTTCAACAAATCCCGGTGGAAGCAACAGCGGTGGCCTAAGCTGGAGCAACGCACTATTCTGGAGACATGCTACTCCAGATTTGCTCCTCCCGCGGACTCTAGAACCACACCCATAACTTGTTTCACTGAGCTCAAAGCCGCTGACATTGTCTGCCGTGATCGTTGTGAAAGTTGTTGTCGCTGTGTATTCCCCATGTATTTCTATTTGCGTTCAGTTCAGTATTCCGTTTCGTGCATTATTCTATGTAAACTCGCATGTTCAGGAGTAGGTTGTATGTTGCTCTGAAATACTTTGTTTTGTCTTCTTGTTCCCGTTAGGCAGAATTTAGTCCGGTGCTCATTCACACGCTTCGTAGGACCTACCATGGCTTAGGCCGCGCTGTGAACCACAAATCAATAAATATCCGGCAGAACCCATCTCACGGTGACTGTCGTAGGTAATGCGTTCAGCAAGGAATCAACGTCGTGACACCACGTAATGCCACCGCCGAAACGAGTTATGTATGAGGCCTGCCCTGCAGCATGACTTCTCTTTCGCGCTCTCCTGGAACACCAAGCGCCGTCTAGCGGCGCCGCCGCAAAGCCTGCGCATCACCTCCGAAATGTACGGCGCGCTGATGATGCGTGCGAACGCCGAGAGAGAGATAGGAAAGAGAGGAAAGGCAGGGAGGTCAACCAGACGAGCGTCCGGTTTGCTACCCTACACTGGGGGAAGGGAAAGGGGGAACAGAAAGAGGAAAGCGGTATAGAGGGAACACTGTGTGCGCACGCAGCAAAGTGCCTTGAAATGAGTCAAGTCCACGAACGCTGAGAAACGCGTCATGCAGCAACCGGGCTCCTCTCTCGCGCTTCTTTCTGGTCACGATGCGCCATCTAGTGGCGCTGCCGAGAAGCCCGCGCGTGGCATCTGATAAATGTAAGGGATATTTTTTAGTCATTACAAAGCGGCACACACCTACGGGAACATACCCAGTGACTCAAGTTGGCATCAAAGACGTTCATCGAAGGCCAGCACTGATCAAAGCGGCACATATACCCGGTGCTCCAGGTCGCCATCAAAAAAACGTTTATTGAAGACCACCGCAGACAGAGTGGCACGTATACCCAGTGCTGCAAGTCGGTGTCAAAGATTTTCATCGAACAGCGGTGCCTTCCCAGTCCTGCATATATATATATATATATATATATATATATATATACTGTGACTAATGTTGGCACTAAATATGGTTGGGAATAACAATGACTGATTATTCGATTAACCGATTAAATGTGTCCCGCAAAACGATTAATCTTCATCGATGTCTACCTTAATCGACTTAATCGATTAGGCCTGTTCGATCAATCGTGTTCCGAGGATATGACAGGAGTAGCGCGAAAACTGTGAAATCGTACTAGAATGGCGGCGCACGAGCAGTGACGGTGCGGCTGTGGTAGAGAGACGATCGGACTGTTTTTCCGAGTCCCGTAGTGATGCCGAGCCGAGCACTTCCCCTCTCTTCCCCCCTTACCCCCCCCCCCCACACACACACCGCAGACACCACCACGGGGCTCAAGGCCGGAGGGTTGAAATGCCTTCGCAATTCAAGCCACGCTACAGCAACCCACTCTTTGATCGTCGTGCCACTCCCAGTCCACTAAAGACGTGACACAGCATGCACGCCGGTAGGGAGCATGCACTTGGCATAGCAATGGAGTCCATGTCAATTCCAGCAAATCTGTAACGCCCGAGCTTCTCCATTCAAAGGTGCCAGTTTTACCCAAACAGCACAGCCAATTGATATTCCTTCACTCTGTAGAAAAGAGAATGCGGTTTACAATTCTAAACCAGTAATTTCCTTTCACCAGGGGGAATTGCAATTTCTTGCCTATTTAAGTTGGGCTTCACGTTTCACTTTCGACATTTTTCTTATTTTTTGTTTAATTGTACTCTACGGATTCCATAGTGGCATGTATCTTATTTAATAGAGGAATGAAGGAGGCTAGTTGGTGGACGTGGTGGACTTGTTCTTTTACATTTCCGTCTATTATTTCTTCCGTTAGTGTAACACTAAGCGCAATACAATCATGAATGTTATTTAATTCTGCACTCAGTGCAATTTTATAACGTACATTGCTTATCTTTTCAAACGCCACTAGTGCCAACCATATTTAGTCTTTAATGAGCTAAAGATTATACTTTATCAAACTTTTATACTGTTGCGTTTCAAACCTGGTTCTACCTCTCAAACATTAAAGCAGGGTCCTAGAAAAGTAGATAACTGTGTTTCGACGTTCATGAAAGTGTAAAAAATTTTAGACTGATCAATTAATCGATGAAGAACGTTGCATCGAAACCGATTAATCAATTAAAGGTTAAAATTATTATTAATCAATCATTAATCGAACAAAGAGACTGACAATCCCTAGTATGGAAGAGGTTCGTTGAAGAGCGGCACATGTCAAGACATTACCACATACTCAGCGGCCCAACTTAGTCCAACATTTGGTTTCGAATCCTGTTCCTTCAACACGGCAGACCGATGCGCTATGCCCATTCGTCCGCGACTACCCTGTCACCCAGGTAGACGGGAAACGGTTAGCTACAAACATACATAGGTAGAAATATACATAGGTAGCTAGATACTCGGGCCCCGGACATTGCATGAAGTACCCTAAGAATGCTAACGCATTAAAGAGAAAGTGACTTCCGCTTTAAAGTCGGCGCCGCATTTTTATCCGGCGACCGGCGAGGTTAAGTATATGGAAGGCGTGAAAGTCAGGCGTCCGGGTCTCCACGACAGTTCTGCGTCCGACAACAACGGTGAGCAAGTCGCCCCATATCGCAACTCAGTTTTAGGCAACTTATTAGTTATGCTTAGTCCAGACGTCTGCTAATTATTAGAGTACAATCCAATCATAATACCACGGTGAACAAGAAACAGACGGAGATGGCGGAGCCGCCACGAACAGCCCACCTTGCTCTTGTACTTCTCCGTGCCGAGACGGAATCGGACGTAGGGGTCGCTGAACCCGTTGTCGTCCATGGCCAGCAGGTTGCGCCCTTCGACGAGCACCACGTTGATCACGCTGTCCCATAGCTGCACCTTCTGCTTCTTGCTAGCGCTCGCCGAGGACGCGTCACCGCCTCCGGAACCCAGCCGCAGGCTTTTGCTGAAGTACTGCGTGACAAGAAAACGTCGGTTCACGTCGTTGATTAAGGAACACAATTCCTACAGGCGACAGAGAGCCTGCAGCAAGGGACTCATTCTGAGCGACCGCGGTGTTAACCTGAGGCGATGGCTCTGTGGCCGTTCTGCTGCTGCGGTGAAGGTTCGACTCCCCGGTTGCATTATAATGATCGCGTAATGCAGAAATGATGCCGCACCCCTATTTGGGTAAGTCGACCATAAGGAAGGTCGAGTAGCAAAAAATTATCTGGAACCTTCGAAAACGGCGGCTACTAGAGCAGATTGTGTCACACCTCATAACTCAATCAAGCGCGCACAGCGCTCTTGTCTAAGGCAAAGGTGGTCATGTGAGCCACTGTGCACACGTAGATAGGAAAAGTCCGCGGCGCTCGCCGAGTTCGAATTCCGGCGCTGTGCGCATTAGAGGGACGACGAAATCAGCGCTCCGTTGTGGTGAGGGTACAACCTGCGTAAAATCCATCGGCATTTGCACATGCTGTACAACGCAAAGTGACGAAAGTGTCACGTCAATTCAAACGCAAATAACCTTGAAAAACCTCCTTGCGAGATAAAGTATGTAATATACTTCGTTCTAATGATGAAATGTGTCAAAGGGTACTCTAAAGCACAACAAAGAACGAGAGAGAGAGAGAGAGAGAGAGAGATAGTGAGCGAAGAGCGAAGCTAGCACGGAAGAAAAAAGGGTGTGAACGCTGCACGGCACCGCAGTTCAAAGAGCGCTATGATCGAAAAGCTTCGATACGTATATTGTGCGATCAGCGTATATGCAGAATGGCAAACGCTAATGGCAGTTTTAACAAGCGAAGTAACGACATGACAAACGAGACGACGAAGTAATTGCGAAACAGTTCACGCAAGAAAACACGCATTAATTGTTATCTCCTAGAACACTACAGCCGTATGTTGCGGAAATGAACTACGACAGATATTAAAACGCCAAGCTTAAGTCAGATCTCGGCCTACGGCAGGCTAAACTGCCTGCGAAAATTCGTGGTTGAGTCACTAAAACTCGCGCAGCTGCAGTTCCCTAAAACATGGCAACGTTCCTATCTCCACTTTGCGGCGCGCTGCGTTCATATAAACGCCATTTTAATGTCGGTTCAGTCGTAAGATTAAGAGCGGTTTACGGAGAACCGGCTGGCACACAGCCGCATTTCCTATAAACACTTCCCTTGTCATTAAGCATTACGCAAGGCGTTTACGCGTATCTCTGGCACAGTCAAGAGTTCAAGGCATTTGGAACGGCAGCGCACAATGCAAGGCACCGAGTGCCTCAAAATTGTCTGCATCGATTCGCGCATTAGAGACAACGGTGGGATCGTGGTTCACAGTAGAAAAACTGGAGAAATGTGACGAGCACCTGTCATCATTATCGGAGGTAACTTGGAGCAGGCGAGAGGTCTCAATGCGGCTTTTTTTAGTACGTATGGTGCTACAGACGAGAGAGATCTAAATTGAGCTTGCAAAATGAGCATCTCTTTCTCGCGTTCGTATTTTTTTTTTTTTAGCGCTCTCACGTCCACACATTTTAGCTATACTGTCACATCGAGAAATATATAGGCGCCCCAATACTACTGCTTCGAGGAGATATAACACTATCACTGCATCACGCTAATGCATAGGGTTTGATAGCGGCGCTAAGATACCGACAGCCGTAAGCAACGCGGAGGACCTGCCGGCGCGCTATGTCTGAAAGTCAGGTGTTAATCCGAACGTAACATACGTTGCTGCTGACGTTGCGACAGGTTTGTGTAAAACACATGTTCTTCCTTGAAAAAAAAATTCACTCTTCTCATCTTCTCTAGTCTTTCCTGCTCTCCTTGTACAGTGTAGCCAACCGGACATCTGTTCGGGTTGACCTCCCTGTCATTCACTAGGTTCAGCGTTGCGACAGCGAGCGTTCGCGGTCAACGAGTGAGATCCGCTCATGATTGTCAGTGCGTGCGCGTGACATCTTGCTTGCTTAGTTGCAGTAAGCGAATGTTCACTGCTGTTTATAAAGGCGATGATACGAAGCGCGTGACACAATGCCCAGTTAGGTAGTAAGCGAATGTTAACTGCAACTTATACGTCCTTCAAGCTACAAAGATTACGCAAAAAAAGAGGCGAGGCGTGCAGACGGGACACAAGAGTAGAGAAGCGGACAACACGGCGTTCGTGTTGTCCACTTCTCTACTCTTCTGTCCTGTCTTCACGCCTCGCCTCTTTTTTGCATAATGAATCCTTACCAACTATAGCTCAGCTTTCTGTCGTTCTAATACAAAGATTACTTCGCGTAATTGCCTACTACTTTGCTGTCACTAGCAATGCTTCGCGTTTCGGGCGAAACTGCAATTTTTTTTCTCTGCTCCTAACAATCTCGCACACAGGCGACAGAGAATCAGCAAACAAACATGAACTATTGACTGGGCGGGAAGGCGAAAACGAGAGTGACCAAGATACCCTTCAGGTTGCGTTGCGCACGATAACTCTTGTCTTTCATCTTTTCAAGAAACGTCTCGCGTCGCTTTGCGGTCCTGGCGGAGGCTCTCTCTCTCTCTCTCTCTCTCTCTCTCTCTCTCTCTCTCTCTCTCTCTCTCTCTCATCTCTTTTCCACAGAGACAGCCTCACAGGCGCAGCAACTGCCACGTTTCGAATACGAGCATGCAGCTTCGAACGGGCACAACAGACGCGCGATTCTGGAAGGGCACGCCAGCGTTTGACGCAGCTGCACTTGAGCGTTTTCGTTTCATATTTAGGTCCACTGCAGGGCAACAGATACACCTCCAATTATTCCGATGTTCGAAAAAACAAAACTCGTCCAATGCTTGCAAGTTTCTCACAATTTCATGGTTAAGTAAAATATTCCAACCTCTCTACTGCATTCGGCCTTCCCTGGCATTAAATATGTTACTTAAATAGGCGAACGAATAATACGTCTTTCTGTGTCAAAATCTCTGCGCTAGTTTGCGGCCTGCTAAACCCCCTTCCCCCTCCCCTCCCCGCCTCAGGTCAATTGCGTGCACACTTTCGATGAATCATTTCTGGCTATGCCTCTGGATAGGTCCACTCTCACTTGGGACAATGCTTGGATCATGGCCAGTCAGTGGCCTTTCAAGGGCAGCTTCTGTTCCAGTGAAAAAGTTTTTTCTTCGTTTTTTTTTCTTTCACTCGTGCGAACATTTGTTCAAACTATCACGGAGGATTTCATGCCCGGCGACTCGCGTTCGTCGTTGTTGTCTTTTGTTTTTCTTCCGTGTTACAGTTTGCACCTTCTAAAGTATTATTATTATTATTATTATTATTATTATTATTATTATTATTATTATTATTATTATTATTATTATTATTATTATTATTATTATTTGTTGTTGTTGTTGTTGTTGTTGTTGTTGTTGTTGTTGTTGTTGTTGTTGTTGTTGTTGTTGTTGTTGTTGTTGTTGTTGTTGTTGTTGTTGTTGTTGTTGTTCCATTCCTTCAAGGAAACTTACATTTTCTCTAATTGAAGTGGAGTAGTCGGAGCAGTATCAGTGCGTTCAAAGACTTCAGTTGGACCTCGTGCCTACCTAGCCACGCACTTAAAAAAAAAAAAGAAGCAAAGATAGAACCCAGCACGAGATTCATGGGCACTCGCCACACTACGGGAATGCTTTACCAAAGACACGCACGACGAAAGCCCGGACAACAAGAGATGGGCGGTCGCGTGATCGGCGAGGTCTCCTCCTCCTCGAGCTGCAGGCCGAGAGATTTACGCGCTGCTGCCGCTGCTGGCAGGCACTTTTCTCAAGACCCACACCTGCCAGCAGCAAGCAGCCTTGCTTCACAACGACCGTTACAGTTCGCGCCGACACGCAGCGCCTTCAGCTCGAGACACGTTCGACCGCGCTCGGTTCTTTTTTCTTTTTTGTCACACCATGTATAGTGCTTATCGCAGACGAATTTCGTTTAAAAAAACTTATTGAAGGGAACTGCGCCAGTGATACGCAAGAGCGGTAAGTATATGGCAGCGCAGCCATCGTGGAAATCGCGTATATTATACGTGGATCTGCCTAACCTTTCGCTCTTCTGGATTCGACCAAATTTGAGACATGGCAAATCGATCGGTCGTTCAACGAGGTACTGCGTTATAACAACGCGACGATTCTCAATTCGCAAGTCGGCACCCTACATGGTGAACCGGGCGGACGGCGCCGTAGCCCCAGCTTTATCATCCCGATCACTACGTCCCGTGACTATCACCTTACGTAATCTGCATTGTGAACAAGGAGCCGGCGTGGCTTCGGAAACGTCAATTAAATTTTGAGTTGCAGAAATCCGCATTGTATTTTTTTTTTTCGTGCAATGGTTACGCGTGTACGCAGAGACTCAGAGCCTTGCTGTGTTTGGAAAATTAAGTGCTGATTGCTTGGAACTATAGGCCGATAAATCGTAATAAATAGCTCAGCAAGAACGTGACAAGCCGCAAGCGCGTATATTACGCAAATCCATGTACTACGTGTCATTACCACGGCAGCTAAGCGATCGCAGGTACTCTATGACAAGTACAGCGTTACGGGTAGACAGATGCAGATGCCTCATTAATTATCGGTATTACCTTACAGCACACTTTTTTTTCCGGTGACACGTGATGTCAAGCTGCTTCCCAGTCGATAAAGCTGTGCGCGTGTGACACATAAGACGGAAGCACTATACGCACGCAACGCTGGCGTAAATACGGAAGAGAAAAACGCACGCAATGTTGAATCTAGGCGATCGTAGTTGTTAAACAGGCCTACTCATTAAACAGCTGCTATATAAAATAATCCCACGCGTCACACACACAGCTCTCCTATCCCTTTAACTCGTGTGAATCACATATGTGGTACCATACAATATATGTGTGGCCATGGCATATTGTTGGATATGCGGGTCAGGCTGGCAGATCAGACATCTTTTCATTGGTACACAGCTTCCAGTTTCGCCTTATTCCCTGCTCCATTTCACAGCACGGGATCACCAACGGTTCTTAGTTCCCTCTTGCGCTGTTAAATCCACATGCTTAAATGACGTCTGCGCCTGTTCTGTGCTCTTGTTGCAACTCCTCCCAGATAAATATCGATCATCGATCAGCTCATAAATAGTTGAAACACAAGAATCAGGAAGGTCTCTCTCTCTCTCTCTCTCTCTCTCTCTCTCTCTCTCTCTCTCTCTCTCTCTCTCTCGAGGGTATTATGTATTATTCCCAGTTGCCTAACGGTTAAGGAGTTCCGACCTCGAGCATGACGTTTCACCCGAGCGACACTATCGACTGGACGAGTCAAATGCGCTAACACACATGCGTTATACAATTTCCTAACACGTTAACAACAACAGGGCAAGTTTCACTGCAACGTGAAACTTGCCCTGTCGCACCGCTCGGTTTATCTACCCAACGTAAACATTATGCGATGCTACTACGTGAGTGCTACTGCATGCATGAGTTTCGGCTTCCAGCACGCTATACCCTTGTCGGTAGACTGACCAAACACGCCTAACGATAACGTTGTATTCAACTACGCGGAGCCGGCAGAAAATATAAAACAAAACAACATAACGTGATTCGTCAACATTTAGTGTAAATAAAAAAAGGCGTCGTATGCAAAACACGAGCTGTGGGAGTAGAAAATATCCTACAGAATAAAGGGGGGAGGAGGGAATTCAATAAAAATTGAGGAGCCATTCCACTCTGCGAAAGTGGAAGGCCAGCGAAGCTGTAGCAGATCACGTGGGGTTAAACAAGGGTGCATGTATTAATCTCTGATCATTTGGTAATGGTAGTGACGATATAGCTTTGTGCTTACTGTGATATAGACTGATTGGTTCGGTTACATACTAAGACGGATTCTTGGCCAAAGTTAAATCTATTAAATCTTGTTCAATTAAGATAAATCTATTAATGTTAAATCTAGATGAGCATGACTCTACTGAGTGATGTAAAAAAGAGGGGAAGAAAAGAGAGGGAAAGGTTTTTTCACCTTTTTTATTGTTCCTTTCTTCTTTTGGTTTGACACTTCTGATGACTGTTGCCTGGACCAAGGAAATATTTCTGTGTGGTCCTGCGCACTAGCAGACACCCCCCCTCTCCCGCTGTGCACATAAAGCCCTGTTTTCCACGAATAAAATTCAGTTGAAGTCCGGCGTTCGTGTTGTCTTTCTCTTCTCGTCCGTGTTCAATTGTGCGCTGGAACGATGTTTCACAATGCTAATCACAACCAACTAGCCCAGCTGTCCATACTTAGCTATACACGACCGCTGATGAGTAGTTTAGTGACTTGGATTGAGGTGGCACTTTAAACCAAACTCTTCCAGCACAAACTGAGTGAACTATTTCTTATCTGGTTTTGAAATGCCCACATTGAAATATCCAATGTGGTGGCGTCACGGCTAACCCCCGCAAAGTGCGGGGTCAATAACTTCTCGATATCACACTTGGCTGTGCCTCGAAATGTATACACAGTGGATATCACAATTCCGTCTTTCGTTTGTACGGCACAGACATCCCCACAGTCGGTGGCATTGCTTTCTTGCGAGTGAAGGGTGTATGGCTGTATGCGCTGTCTACAAACAATTCCAGCATACCCATCGACTTGAAACAATGCACCTTTATTAGTTATTTCATTTATTATTATTTATTACTACTTATTATTGTTATCATTAGGCGCGAAGTGTTTGAAGCCTGCTTCACCTCTGCCGTGGGTCGGCCTCGTATGCACTATCTCCGGCATCGGCCCACACTCACCTTTTGTAATGTTGATGCACGAACACAAAAAATACATAAAACCCTAACCATATACATCTTGTCTCGAGCACACAGAAATAGCCGACAAGAGAGTTTCATATCTCTCCCTCTGAAATTCTCTTGTCGGATATTTCTGTGCGTGTGCCTGTGTGTGCGTGTGCCTGTGTGTGCGTGCGCGCGCGCGCACATGTGTGCGCGTGTATTCGCTAACAGTATAGTTTTCGAACATGCACAGTATGTTGGCGCCATTTTCCCCTGGTGGTTGTTGTCTTCAGGTACATGAAACATGAGAGCGGGGTGCGTGTGCTCTTTGTTTATTTTTTCTTTTCTTTCGTCCGCCAATTTTTTCGTACCAAATCATGCATCGCCCAGTTTCCCAGCCTACCCAATATCCCAACCAGGAATTGTAGCATTCATAAATAAAAAAAATAATAAAATAAGTTCTCCCTCCACACCCACGCGCCCTCCAACAGGCCCGGACATTCCTTGAGAGCGTGCTTCTGTAAATACGCATTAGCGGCCAAGTTCACGGTCTCTAATAGCCATTACATCCCACCACCCGCCTGCCCATTCGTTCAAATGGCCAGTGCCAAGAATTAATGATCGTTTTCAAAGCGAGAAATAAAATTACTATGCAAGCAAGCACAGCATTCTTGCTGATTTCGATGTTTAATCATTTCGAGAAACACGAGACGCTTAAGTTCCCGTCAGACGTATTAACACTCGGGCGAAGGGCCAAACGCTCTTTTAAATGAGCCTTCCTCAAAGACCGTGAGAAAGAGAGGGACCAGGCACGGTTCGGAGTCCTGTGCCGGGATACCATTAGCGTGGAGGCGTTTCCAGGCAACGGCAGTGTAGTAAACCGCCTAAACGACGGGGGCCGCTTGTATAGACGCATTAGCGTCAGGAACACCTGCGCCTCAATTAGCGATGCGTCCGTCCGGCGCATCCCGGCCACGGTTACCTCTATCTCGCTCAACCTCCTGTCATGCGTGCGTGCTCGCCTACTCTGCACGCATTGGGGCTGCACCGTGGAGGGAGGTGGGGGGAAGGGGGGGTAAAAAGAAAGAAAGTCTGTCAAGTACGTAGGGGCACCGGCCCCGGACATGCTGTATGTAACGTACGAGACGAAGCGCGGCGAAGCCCCGAAAGCAATAATGAGCGCAGGCCACATGCAGGGCTGCGCGGAATGTTGTTTTGATAAAAGGAGGCTCTCGTAAATAGAGCACGCCGCGCGCGCTACATCGATTCGTTGCACTGCCCAAAGGATGTCCGGTGCTCCGCTATCTCACGCACTTTCACTGCCCGCAAAACTTAGTACATACCGTATCAACCTGACTCGCAACAACCGAGTGTACCCGGTGTTTCAGCGAACGCTTTCGAAACTTTTTTTTAAATACATTGCCTATGGCCAGATTGCGCAATTCTAGTCCATAAGTTGGCCTACGGACATTACTTGCACAAAATGTTGAAATGCATAATCGACTACTTAAGGGAAACTCACTAATTAAGTTTTTAACTAATTACGTCAATGCACATATCTTGCAAGTGACAAATTCTAGCCGGGAAGTTCGCAAGGCTAATCCACTTGGTACGAATAATCAGAATGGCACCTCTTTGCAGACATCAATTCCCGAACTTTGCGGATAAATGCATTGTTGTTCCAGTTACTTTCCTGTTTCAATGCAGAAAACGACTTTTTTTTTAAGGAAAGTAAGCGGAACGAAAGTTCAATTTTACCGCAAGTTTGACGGAGCATACCTCGTAAATGTGGTCACTCACACGATTCTCTTCAAGTGGATATGCCTTGCAGTCTCACCCGCTAGAATTTCTAAATTGCAATATGCGTCACAAGGTAATTAAGAAACATAATTATTGATTTTTGTTAATTAGTCGGTTATGCACTTCAATACTGCATAATCCGCCTCTTCAAGTACAGCTCATGGAATAGAATTGTGTTATCTGCAGCCATTGAACCTCAGATTATGGCAAACAGGCTCGTATACCAGCCCGGCTTTATTCCACAAGCTTTATCCCGACACCTATGCCACTAGTTCCTGCAGGCACTGCAATGACTTAGCTAGCCTAGACCATATGCTCTGGCGTTGCCCCTCGTTACGAGGCACAGAACAAATCAATGAGGACAAGTGGCTCTCCGCTATCAAGAGCCCCGATGCCGGGGCGCAACTATGGGCTGTGCAGAGGGCCCACGATGCGGCGGTCGGGCATGGCCTGACTGTCCCAACGTGGGAGCGGCCCGCAGCGCGCTGGGTCGCGTACCTCAGGACCTTCATTAAAGTTTTGCATCCATTCATCCATCTGCAGCCACGGGCAATTATCAAATATGTTTGAAAGTGTTCACTGAAACACCCTGTATAACAAACACAGCCCAGTCTGAAGCAAAAGTTCTATGCTGTGGTTTACCATCGCAGTTTCCTACAAAAATTACTGTAAATTTAAGAGAAAATACTAACGCTGCAGTCGTTCAGTGACCATGGGAATGATGGGTAGTGCGTAGATTCGTATAACCTTCGATATTGTGGTCTGCTTGTGGCGTTTCTTATTATACCCTTCATCTTTGTACATGTCCAAGAAATCACGCGTTTCTACACGAATAAAGGCAGTGAGCGTCTGCGCACGTACATAATAATTGCGAATTGTTGCAGTTGTAACGCAATTTTTTGTTGAAGATACGAACAATTTCACTAAGTCACAAAGCCGTCTGAAGGGAGAAGGACGAAACTTAAGCCGATTCACGTAACATCTATCATCCCCATGCTGGATGAACGACCATACTTGCAGCTCTCGTAGGCACAATCGATACACGCACGGGTCTGTTTCGTCCATAAGCTCAGTTGGGGCAGTGGCAATGCCCGCGAAATTTATTGTCATCCTCTTCAAGACGTCTCCAATTACATCATCGACGATAGCAGAACTGGCAGCTATCCGTGCTGCTCTCTGGAGTTTTTTGACTCACGAATCATCACAGTCGTGGTCCACATCTTGTGGCGCGAAGGCAGCTCAGCTCTCCAGTGTCTGCTGTCCCAGTTCAATCACGGACCTAACGAGCAGCTAGTCGCAGACGTCCGACTACTTCGCCATGACGAAATCCACAAGGTACACGGCATCGTCTATCAGTGCATACCGGTTCGTTGTGGGATTTTCGGTAACGACAGTGCGGATGACGCTGCCTGATCTATCCACGACAGTGTCTCTACGGGGCATCGTCGCAGAGATCTCTGAGGGCACGGTTGCTACCGCGCTTCGTGGTGCTGTTGTTCTTGTTATAAGTGAGGGGAGAGAACAAAGAAGCACTCCTTGCTCTCGACAACGCGCATAACTGCCTCGCTCACTCCTGGCGGTCACCCGAGCTGTTCAGCGACACTATGGGCTTACTCCCCAAGAACTAATTAACTGAAACCAATGATCCACATCAATTTGTAACAAATTTTGAAACTCGCTACCAGTTTCGAGATAAGCGTCCTGAAACTTAAGGCACAATGCAATGTTGTACCGCGCATACGCTTTAACGAAACACCCAATTAAAGCGTTCGGGGGAAAAAAAATTTCTCCGAACAGCAATCGCACATCTCGTCGCACACGACGGGAACGGATATCTCGAAACTTGTGCCAGCCTCAGAACTCCTTCGAAATGGATAAGCCCTGCAATCTCACCGGTTCGGATTCGCAAATTGTAATAGGCACCCTAAGGTGGTTAAAGAAAGCTCGTAGGTGTGTCATGGTTGGTACACGTAGCATTCAGAAAGTCAGACCGTAGAATGACATGCCTAAGCAACCGGAAAGCAGCCTGGCTGCCGGTGAACTACCATCAGGTCAGAATACAAGCAGTCACCTCAAGGCGGTAGCAGCTGCTTATAAACACACCGGTGGGCGAGGGAAATGGCTGATAAGCCCGGCAAAAGAAAGCTGCACGTGGTCCTATCACAGTTCGTCACTAATATGCCACTAGGTGAAACTTTGTCCGCAAGACGATTGTGCATTTTCGATTTCTCGAGCGAGTAACGGGCGCCTTTTAGAGTAATTAATCCAGATCAAGGAGGAGAATTGAGCCATCTGCAGCTGCAGATTTGAACGACAGGAAAATGTGCAAGTTGGCAGTGGGTTCGTAGCACGAGAAGGCAGGCGTACAAAACATTGAAACGGCGGGAATTGTTTTCCTTTTCGTTCTTCTTGTTCTGTACTACGCCTGACTTTTCATGTCATGGCCGCTCAGACTGAAAGGGACATATAAAACACATGGCACACAAACTATCATCCAGTGCGCGCCGGCGCGGTGAATAAACTTATCCCTGCGTTCCTGTTCACGAACCATAGCGCCTATAGCATCGACGTCACTTTGCCGCTGACATCCGTCCACTGTCTGAGCCAACAGCAAAATAAAAAAAATGGGAAAATAAAGCAAGGTCGATCGCAGACGATCGAGCTGACAATGATGCGACCTTTTCATTTGGAGGGGAAAAGACGAATGCGCTCAATACACCCTGCATTCTTCCCGTGCCACGTCCCCCCCTCTCTCTCTCTCTCTCTCTATCTATCTATCTATCTATCTATCTATCTATCTATCTATCTATCTATCTATCTATCTATCTA